>NC_140169.1:87746804-87919597 GCF_963971535.1 Notolepis coatsorum
CTCTCCTGACACCATGTTAACCTCACCTGTTATCTCTCCTGACACCACGTTAACCTCACCTGTTATCTCTGCTCTCCTGACACCATGTTAACCTCACCTGTTATCTCTCCTCTCCTGACACCATGTTAACCTCACCTGTTATCTCTCCTCTCCTGACACCACGTTAACCTCACCTGTTATCTCTCCTCTCCTGACACCATGTTAACCTCACCTGTTATCTCTCCTCTCCTGACACCATGTTGACCTCACCTGTTATCTCTCCTGACACCATGTTAACCTCACCTGTTATCTCTCCTCTCCTGACACCATGTTAACCTCACCTGTTATCTCTCCTGACACCATGTTAACCTCACCTGTTATCTCTCCTCTCCTGACACCACGTTAACCTCACCTGTTATCGTAAGGTTATGTATATATATATGTTACGGGGTGGGGGGGAGTTTCATGGTCCCACGGCCTGGAATATTGGGCGTGTGCACCGCAGAAATCCCCCCGCCATAGAGTACGTCACCGTGCGCGTCTCTGTTGGTAGGACTTCCGTGTGCTGTTCAGGTCCATGTGATGGATCTGTTTCGGGGGGTGGTCAGGGCTCCTCCTCACCAAGCTCCTATTCGGGCCTTCTGTGAGTTGGGACTCCTCCTTCCATGTGAGGGAGCCTCCTTCAGAGTACAGAGCCTCCTCCTCAGATTGTCAAGGTGAGTGGACCCTCTAGAAGGAGTCCTACTCTATTGTGTATGTATTCGATTCAATTCGATTATTGAGTGTGTATGGGTTCAGTGCCTCCTCCCCGGAGAGCACTAAATCCAATTTTTGACATGGCTCAAGGTGCAATATATTCTTTTCAATCTGTACAGCTTGCGTGGGAAGTCTCTCTGGGGATTCCCGTCTCCTTCCTATGGGAGGGTGGTGGGATGTAAAAATGTGAAAAATGTTTACCCCCGGCTGTGTAGACTGGGATACATACTGTTGGTGCTTCCTTCTTTTCTACTAAAAAGAGTTGGAGTTAGGAAGTGTCACACCCCTCTTGTCGTTCCCCATGGCGCCTTGGGGATTCAATGACAGGTCTAAATAGCCTGTTCATTGATGTGGGTGTGTCCCGACGCACGTATAGTGCTAGCTCGGGGTGTTCTGTAAACAGGCGACTGACTGGCACGCCTTGGTTGCTTGAGGTTAAAACGGCGTTTTTATAAAGCAACTGGGATGGAGGTTTTTTCCTCTTCCGACGACCAAATCCAATGACCTGGTTTTTGTCATCGACGGATTCTCGTTCATGTCTGGGGGATGATGACGGAATGGATCTGAACATATGTAGAGGGGTCTCACGCCCTGGGGGTGGGCCACCGGGCGCGGTTCGCCCGAACGTCTGGGTGGCGCCTTCTTTTCATGTTTAAGATCAACACGCATATCTGCCCCTTCTCCTGGAGTAGGCATGTCGGCGTGGTTAGGGCACGGGACTGGTTCTGGTCACGCTGGTCCGGATCAGTTGAACCCGTTGTCCACCGGGGATGCAGATCTGCTGTTCTGGTACCCTGAGGGACTTGGGCTTTTTTCAGGGGGAAAAATGCCAGGTTGGTCCGGGTGTCACAGGGTTAAGCACTATGGAGACCCTGGTTGGGTACGTTTTTTACTCAGCACTGTCGTAATGGCTTACGGCCATGCCAACATGTACACGCTCGATCTCGTCAGATCTCGGCCGCTACACAGGTTGGTCCTGGTTAGTACTTGGTTGGGAGACCGCCTGGGAATACCAAGTACGGTGTGCTTAGGGGCTGGTTCTCCATTCTTTTTCGCTCCTCTCTCACGCATGGCGAAGAGGGGCCTGTTGGGGTGGTCTTTGACCTCCTCTGGTGACCCTGTGCTTCCCGTATCGCCGGGCCCGGTCCGAAGTAATGTTTCGTCGACCCGTAGGCCTGGGTTAACCCTTTTTTTTTGAAAAACTGAAACACTTGTACTGCGGTATAGCCGGTGTATACCCGCAGGTGTGTTTTGGAGTTTTTTCTTGAGGGGTTATAGGAACAACCACCGCATTGGGTAACACCAAGGTGGTTGATTCCCTGGTCTGTTGGAGCAGTGTCAACTCCCGGGTTCACCGTTTGAGGGTGCCCCTGCACGTTCATGACGTCTGCCAATCGTGTCAGCCTTCTCTGCCTCAACCCCTCTGGGTGGGTTTTTTTTTTTTAAATGGAGGCTTGGTCATGCAACACCGCCAGCTTACGCCCCTTCCGCCGGGGCGGCTGTGTTCAGCTGTCCCCTCTGGCGCCTGTCTCGTCCGCAGTCTCCAGGCTAGGGTTAATAGCCTGTTGCCTGGTTTTTCCCCGGTGCGCTGACCGTGCGAAGAGAAACTCGAGCAACTCAACGCACAGGGTGAGCAAACCGTGGCTTGACCCCACGACTACGCACACGCACAACCCGCATGCCACCAGGGAACAAACGGAAGGAACAACCCTCGTTACTGCCCCCAAAATCATGGGGTCAAGAGCAAACTCAACCCTGTGGCAAGGCCGTAGCAGCGGAGCGCGAAGGAAGACCCAGACCCACTGAAGGGACTGGATCCCCTGGAAAAAGGGGGCCCGGAGAGGTCAATGACGCCAAGCATCAAGACCTCACCAGGCGGTCACTTAGTGACACCGCCCCCCACATCGCCAGCGTATTCGGACAGGGCCCCTCCAAGAGCGGGCCCTTCCCCCCACTAGTACGCCGCCTGGCACACTGACCCTGCAACACAGGCAGTCAGCATGGCCGTAACTTGAAGCACTCAAAAGGCTAACCATAACGGAAGCAGGCAGCGCACCGGGGAGACGACCCCAGAGGGGTCGATCCCTTAAACCAGGCAGCAGGCTTTAGACCCGAGCCTGGAGCACTGCGGACGAGACAGGCGCCAAAGGGGTCAACTGAAAACAGCACCCCGGCGGAAGGGGCGTATGCTGGCATTGTGGCGCACCATGACAAAGCCTCCACCAAAAACCCCCACCCAGAGGGGTCGAGGCAGAGAAGGCTGACACGATTGGCAGACATCATGAACGTGCAGGGGCACACTCAACCGGGTAACCCGGGAGTTGACTCTGCTCCAACACACCAGGGAATCAACCACCCTCTTGGTACCACAGGCGGTGGTTGTTCCTATAACCCCTCAAGAAAAAACTCCAAAACACACCTGCGGGTATACACCGGCTACACCGCAGTACAAGTGTTTCAGTTTTCAAAAAAGGGTTATTCCAGGCCTACGGGTAGACGAAACACAACTTCGGACCGGGCCCGGCGGCTCGGGAAGCACACAGGGCTACCAGAGGAGGTCCAGAAGACCACCCCAACAGCCCCCTCTTCACCATGCGTGATAGAGGAGCGAAAAGAATGGAGAACCAGCCCCTTTATGATAGCACAGGGTACAACATGTACCCAACAAAGGGTCTCCATAATGCCCAAACCTGTGACACCCATGCCGACCCGGCATTTCCCCCCCCGAAAAAAGCACAAGTCCCTCAGGGTACCAGAACAGCAGATCTGCGTCCCCGGCGGACAGCGGGTTAACTGACCTGGACCAGCGCGACCAGAACCAGTCCCGTGCCCTAACCACGCCGACATCCCCACTCCAGAAGAGGGGGTAGGTATGCGTGTCGATCTAAAACATGAAAAGAGGGCGCCACCCAGACGGTCCCATTTGTACCGCGCTCAGTGGCCCACCCCAAGGGCGTGAGATCCCTCTACCTATGTTCTGATCTATTCCGTTAACATCCCCCAGATATGAACGAGAATTTGTCGAGACAAACCTAGTAAACTGTGTGTGTGTGTGTGTGTGTGTGTGTGTGTGTGTGTGTGTGTGTGTGTGTGTGTGTGTGTGTGTGTGTGTGTGTGTGTGTGTGTGGGTGTGTGTGTGTGTCTGTGTGCATTTGTATTTCTTAGAGAACCTAGTGAGTTACATGAAAGGCAGGGGTTTTCGGGAAGTTTAAAACATAAATTAAGACGTACTGTATATTAGTGGTGGTATTAGTACTAAAGATGTACAATTATTGTATTTGCATGATAGTGGCGGCGCACTCAAAGAGACACAGAAACTGCCTGTTGAAAAGGGATAGAGGCTGCCAGAATGTAATAATAATAATTAATTACATAATCAGTATAATCTGAGTGGGGTTCTTTTCAGCAACAAACTTCAAAGACCTATATATTATTAACTTGTTGAAAAAGACTACAATATGGGACCTTTAAACTTGGAGGGTTGTAGAATTTTGAAATAGAATTCTGAGAAAAAAAACCTCACACCTCAAAGGGTTAATTGCCAATACATCCCATCCATACAGAGAGACAGACAGATATACAGACAGACAGACAGACAGACAGACAGACAGACAGACAGACAGACAGACAGACAGACAGACAGACAGACAGACAGACAGACAGACAGACAGACAGACAGACAGACAGACAGACAGACAGAAGGATAGATACACAAACAGAGAGACAAGACAGCTAGACAGATAATAATAATAATAATAATAATAATAATAATAATAATACATTTTATTTGTAACAAGCTCAAAGTGCTACAGACAGACAGAGACACACACGCACGCACGCACGCACACACACACACACGCACACACACACACACACACACTAACACACACTAACACACACACACACACACACACACACACACACACACACACACACACACACACACACACACACACACACACACACACACACACACACACACACACACACACACACACACACACACACACACACACACACACACACACACACACACACACACAGTGAATCAAATCCAATACAATTTATTTGTAAGGCCCGACACGTCCATTTGTATGGGCCGGACATGTCTTCTTCACGATAAATCAAGAACAAAACAAAAACACCACGAAATCCAAAATAAATGTAAAATAAATTAATGCAACACTCCCAGACATACCCCAGCAAAGGTAAGGAAAAACTCACTAAGAACCTAGCACTAGGAAAAAAGCACCACAGGTAATGTGGAGGGGAGACACCTTTGAAGGGCCGTTCAAGGGGGGGGATCTCGCTTCTTGGATGTCGGTGATAGTAGTGTTGCTATGGATGATCAACGGGTGGAGAATAAAACAGGCGAAATAGTTGGTATGTATGTACATATACGTGTAATAAAAAACAAATATGTACATGCAATAGCAACTGGGGTACATAAGAACATTTTTGAAAGATTGAAATAGAATAGAGCTAAGATGAAAATAGGATAGCGGCTAAATGTCGAGGCTCGGAGCTCAGTGAGAAGGTAAACATTAGCTGAGGTGTCTTCTGTGACTGAGATCAATAATGAACGCCAGAAACATGAAGGTCAGATAACTCTGAGAGGCATGTACACACACACATGCACACAGACCTACACGTGCACACACACATGCACACAGACCTACACGTGCACACACACACCTATGGGCTTATGGTTTCCCCAGACTGGCAGGAAAAATCTGGGCGGGTAAGTGAATGAATAACTCTCTCCCCTCCCTCAATACTATCTACTAGGGATGGGTACCTTTCACATTTGAACCGATACGGTACCGGTACCTGTGAATCGATACCGGTACCCAACGGTACCTTTTTTCGGTACTTTAGTCTCAAGAAATGTAATTTACCTACCTCAGTCGCGAAAAAATAATCCAAACTTCAAATAACTACAATTTCGACAGTTTTCGGCTTGCCATTGCTCCGACTGCTTTGTTGTTGAATCAAGTCAAATCCTAGGTAAGCCTGTATTGTGCGTGTGAACGTTGACATGAAAAGAAAAAAGGTAAAAGAAAAAAGAAAAAGTAATTTTTATTCTTTTTTCTCTGTGTTTTTCGACGTGTTTCGGTTCGGTACCTCAAAAGTACAGAATTCGGTACCCATCCCTACTAACTACTGAGCACTTAACCCTCAACTGCCCCAGTGGAGTTGCTCAGTGTCGGCTTGTGGTCGTACTGGGCAGCTCCTAGCGGTCAACAGTGTCAGACTGTGGTCGTACTGGACAGCTCCTAGTGGTCAACAGTGTCAGACTGTGGTCGTACTGGGCAGCTCCTAGTGGTCAACAGTGTCAGACTGTGGTCGTACTGGGCAGCTCCTAATGGTCAACAGTGTCAGACTGTGGTCGTACTGGGCAGCTCCTAGCGGTCAACAGTGTCAGACTGTGGTCGTACTGGGCAGCTCCTAGCGGTCAACAGTGTCAGACTGTGGTCGTACTGGGCAGCTCCTAGTGGTCAACAGTGTCAGACTGTGGTTGTACTGGGCAGCTCCTAGTGGTCAACAGTGTCAGACTGTGGTTGTACTGGGCAGCTCCAAGTGGTCAACAGTGTCAGACTGTGGTCGTGCTGGGCAGCTCCTAGCGGTCAACAGTGTCAGACTGTAGTTGTACTGGGCAGCTCCTAGTGGTCAACAGTGTCAGACTGTGGTCGTACTGGGCAGCTCCTAGTGGTCAACAGTGTCAGACTGTGGTTATACTGGGCAGCGCCTAGTGGTCAACAGTGTCAGACTGTGGTTATACTGGGCAGCTCCTAGTGGTCAACAGTGTCAGACTGTGGTCGTACTGGGCAGCTCCTAGCGGTCAACAGTGTCAGACTGTGGTCGTACTGGGCAGCTCCTAGCGGTCAACAGTGTCAGACTGTGGTCGTACTGGGCAGCTCCTAGTGGTCAACAGTGTCAGACTGTGGTTGTACTGGGCAGCTCCTAGTGGTCAACAGTGTCAGACTGTGGTTGTACTGGGCAGCTCCTAGTGGTCAACAGTGTCAGACTGTGGTCGTGCTGGGCAGCTCCTAGCGGTCAACAGTGTCAGACTGTAGTTGTACTGGGCAGCTCCTAGTGGTCAACAGTGTCAGACTGTGGTCGTACTGGGCAGCTCCTAGTGGTCAACAGTGTCAGACTGTGGTTATACTGGGCAGCGCCTAGTGGTCAACAGTGTCAGACTGTGGTTATACTGGGCAGCTCCTAGTGGTCAACAGTGTCAGACTGTGGTTATACTGGGCAGCTCCTAGTGGTCAACAGTGTCAGACTGTGGTCGTACTGGGCAGCTCCTAGTGGTCAACAGTGTCAGACTGTGGTCGTACTGGGCAGCTCCTAGTGGTCAACAGTGTCAGACTGTGGTTGTACTGGGCAGCTCCTAGCGGTCAACAGTGTCAGACTGTGGTCGTACTGGGCAGCTCCTAGTGGTCAACAGTGTCAGACTGTGGTCGTACTGGGCTGCTCCTAGCGGTCAACAGTGTCAGACTGTGGTTGTACTGGGCAGCTCCTAGTGGTCAACAGTGTCAGACTGTGGTTGTACTGGGCAGCTCCTAGTGGTCAACTGTGTCAGACTGTGGTCGTACTGGGCAGCTCCTAGCGGTCAACAGTGTCAGACTGTGGTTGTACTGGGCAGCTCCTAGTGGTCAACAGTGTCAGACTGTGGTCGTACTGGGCAGCTCCTAGCGGTCAACAGTGTCAGACTGTGGTTATACTGGGCAGCTCCTAGTGGTCAACAGTGTCAGACTGTGGTCGTACTGGACAGCTCCTAGTGGTCAACAGTGTCAGACTGTGGTCGTACTGGGCAGCTCCTAGTGGTCAACAGTGTCAGACTGTGGTTATACTGGGCAGCGCCTAGTGGTCAACAGTGTCAGACTGTGGTTATACAGGGCAGCTCCTAGTGGTCAACAGTGTCAGACTGTGGTCGTACTGGGCAGCTCCTAGTGATCAACAGTGTCAGACTGTGGTTATACTGGGCAGCTCCTAGTGGTCAACAGTGTCAGACTGTGGTCGTACTGGGCAGCTCCTAGTGGTCAACAGTGTCAGACTGTGGTTGTACTGGGCAGCTCCTAGCGGTCAACAGTGTCAGACTGTAGTTGTACTGGGCAGCTCCTAGTGGTCAACAGTGTCAGACTGTGGTCGTACTGGGCAGCTCCTAGTGGTCAACAGTGTCAGACTGTGGTTATACTGGGCAGCTCCTAGTGGTCAACAGTGTCAGACTGTGGTTGTACTGGGCAGCTCCTAGTGGTCAACAGTGTCAGACTGTGGTTGTACTGGGCAGCTCCTAGTGGTCAACAGTGTCAGACTGTGGTCGTACTGGGCAGCTCCTAGTGGTCAACAGTGTCAGACTGTGGTTATACTGGGCAGCGCCTAGTGGTCAACAGTGTCAGACTGTGGTTATACTGGGCAGCTCCTAGTGGTCAACAGTATCAGACTGTGGTTATACTGGGCAGCTCCTAGTGGTCAACAGTGTCAGACTGTGGTCGTACTGGGCAGCTCCTAATGGTCAACAGTGTCAGACTGTGGTCGTACTGGGCAGCTCCTAGTGGTCAACAGTGTCAGACTGTGGTTGTACTGGGCAGCTCCTAGCGGTCAACAGTGTCAGACTGTGGTCGTACTGGGCAGCTCCTAGTGGTCAACAGTGTCAGACTGTGGTCGTACTGGGCAGCTCCTAGCGGTCAACAGTGTCAGACTGTGGTTGTACTGGGCAGCTCCTAGTGGTCAACAGTGTCAGACTGTGGTTGTACTGGGCAGCTCTTAGTGGTCAACAGTGTCAGACTGTGGTCGTACTGGGCAGCTCCTAGCGGTCAACAGTGTCAGACTGTGGTTGTACTGGGCAGCTCCTAGTGGTCAACAGTGTCAGACTGTGGTCGTACTGGGCAGCTCCTAGCGGTCAACAGTGTCAGACTGTGGTTATACTGGGCAGCTCCTAGTGGTCTTCTGTGACTGGTCAACAGTGTCAGACTGTGGTTGTACTGGGCAGCTCTTAGTGGTCAACAGTGTCAGACTGTGGTCGTACTGGGCAGCTCCTAGCGGTCAACAGTGTCAGACTGTGGTTGTACTGGGCAGCTCCTAGTGGTCAACAGTGTCAGACTGTGGTCGTACTGGGCAGCTCCTAGTGGTCAACAGTGTCAGACTGTGGTTATACTGGGCAGCTCCTAGTGGTCAACAGTGTCAGACTGTGGTCGTACTGGGCAGCTCCTAATGGTCAACAGTGTCAGACTGTGGTCGTACTGGGCAGCTCCTAGTGGTCAACAGTGTCAGACTGTGGTTGTACTGGGCAGCTCCTAGCGGTCAACAGTGTCAGACTGTGGTCGTACTGGGCAGCTCCTAGTGGTCAACAGTGTCAGACTGTGGTCGTACTGGGCAGCTCCTAGCGGTCAACAGTGTCAGACTGTGGTTGTACTGGGCAGCTCCTAGTGGTCAACAGTGTCAGACTGTGGTTGTACTGGGCAGCTCTTAGTGGTCAACAGTGTCAGACTGTGGTCGTACTGGGCAGCTCCTAGCGGTCAACAGTGTCAGACTGTGGTTGTACTGGGCAGCTCCTAGTGGTCAACAGTGTCAGACTGTGGTTGTACTGGGCAGCTCCTAGCGGTCAACAGTGTCAGACTGTGGTTATACTGGGCAGCTCCTAGTGGTCAACAGTGTCAGACTGTGGTCGTACTGGGCAGCTCCTAGTGGTCAACAGTGTCAGACTGTGGTCGTACTGGGCAGCTCCTAGTGGTCAACAGTGTCAGACTGTGGTTATACTGGGCAGCGCCTAGTGGTCAACAGTGTCAGACTGTGGTTATACTGGGCAGCTCCTAGTGGTCAACAGTGTCAGACTGTGGTCGTACTGGGCAGCTCTTAGTGATCAACAGTGTCAGACTGTGGTTATACTGGGCAGCTCCTAGTGGTCAACAGTGTCAGACTGTGGTCGTACTGGGCAGCTCCTAGTGGTCAACAGTGTCAGACTGTGGTCGTACTGGGCAGCTCCTAGTGGTCAACAGTGTCAGACTGTGGTTGTACTGGGCAGCTCCTAGCGGTCAACAGTGTCAGACTGTGGTCGTACTGGGCAGCTCCTAGTGGTCAACAGTATCAGACTGTGGTTATACTGGGCAGCTCCTAGTGGTCAACAGTGTCAGACTGTGGTCGTACTGGGCAGCTCCTAATGGTCAACAGTGTCAGACTGTGGTCGTACTGGGCAGCTCCTAGTGGTCAACAGTGTCAGACTGTGGTTGTACTGGGCAGCTCCTAGCGGTCAACAGTGTCAGACTGTGGTCGTACTGGGCAGCTCCTAGTGGTCAACAGTGTCAGACTGTGGTCGTACTGGGCAGCTCCTAGCGGTCAACAGTGTCAGACTGTGGTTGTACTGGGCAGCTCCTAGTGGTCAACAGTGTCAGACTGTGGTTGTACTGGGCAGCTCTTAGTGGTCAACAGTGTCAGACTGTGGTCGTACTGGGCAGCTCCTAGCGGTCAACAGTGTCAGACTGTGGTTGTACTGGGCAGCTCCTAGTGGTCAACAGTGTCAGACTGTGGTCGTACTGGGCAGCTCCTAGCGGTCAACAGTGTCAGACTGTGGTTATACTGGGCAGCTCCTAGTGGTCTTCTGTGACTGGTCAACAGTGTCAGACTGTGGTTGTACTGGGCAGCTCTTAGTGGTCAACAGTGTCAGACTGTGGTCGTACTGGGCAGCTCCTAGCGGTCAACAGTGTCAGACTGTGGTTGTACTGGGCAGCTCCTAGTGGTCAACAGTGTCAGACTGTGGTCGTACTGGGCAGCTCCTAGTGGTCAACAGTGTCAGACTGTGGTTATACTGGGCAGCTCCTAGTGGTCAACAGTGTCAGACTGTGGTCGTACTGGGCAGCTCCTAATGGTCAACAGTGTCAGACTGTGGTCGTACTGGGCAGCTCCTAGTGGTCAACAGTGTCAGACTGTGGTTGTACTGGGCAGCTCCTAGCGGTCAACAGTGTCAGACTGTGGTCGTACTGGGCAGCTCCTAGTGGTCAACAGTGTCAGACTGTGGTCGTACTGGGCAGCTCCTAGCGGTCAACAGTGTCAGACTGTGGTTGTACTGGGCAGCTCCTAGTGGTCAACAGTGTCAGACTGTGGTTGTACTGGGCAGCTCTTAGTGGTCAACAGTGTCAGACTGTGGTCGTACTGGGCAGCTCCTAGCGGTCAACAGTGTCAGACTGTGGTTGTACTGGGCAGCTCCTAGTGGTCAACAGTGTCAGACTGTGGTCGTACTGGGCAGCTCCTAGCGGTCAACAGTGTCAGACTGTGGTTATACTGGGCAGCTCCTAGTGGTCAACAGTGTCAGACTGTGGTCGTACTGGGCAGCTCCTAGTGGTCAACAGTGTCAGACTGTGGTCGTACTGGGCAGCTCCTAGTGGTCAACAGTGTCAGACTGTGGTTATACTGGGCAGCGCCTAGTGGTCAACAGTGTCAGACTGTGGTTATACTGGGCAGCTCCTAGTGGTCAACAGTGTCAGACTGTGGTCGTACTGGGCAGCTCTTAGTGATCAACAGTGTCAGACTGTGGTTATACTGGGCAGCTCCTAGTGGTCAACAGTGTCAGACTGTGGTCGTACTGGGCAGCTCCTAGTGGTCAACAGTGTCAGACTGTGGTCGTACTGGGCAGCTCCTAGTGGTCAACAGTGTCAGACTGTGGTTGTACTGGGCAGCTCCTAGCGGTCAACAGTGTCAGACTGTGGTCGTACTGGGCAGCTCCTAGTGGTCAACAGTGTCAGACTGTGGTCGTACTGGGCAGCTCCTAGTGGTCAACAGTGTCAGACTGTGGTTGTACTGGGCAGCTCCTAGTGGTCAACAGTGTCAGACTGTGGTTGTACTGGGCAGCTCCTAGTGGTCAACAGTGTCAGACTGTGGTCGTACTGGGCAGCTCCTAGTGGTCAACAGTGTCAGACTGTGGTTGTACTGGGCAGCTCCTAGTGGTCAACAGTGTCAGACTGTGGTTGTACTGGGCAGCTCCCAGGTGTGAATGTATGTAACTTAATTTTTTTTTATAAATAATATAGTACCCTAAAGACCAGCACAATGACTTGGCACATTATAATATGCTTGGTATTTGAGAAAGCAGTAGAGGATTGCTTTGCATCCACACTGTATTAGCCTTCATAGCGCGATAACGATCACCTGCATGACTAGGCTAGCAACCTGAACACCAACACAATCAGTTATCAGGGGTCGTCTGAAGGTGGACGCCTCAGGTAGAGGAGTCAGCAGGACTTTGAGGCTGATTTGATCACCGGTACCACCAGTGCCGCTGTGCCCCTGAGCAAGGGCACCAACCCCCCTGTAATTATGGACCAACCTGCTGCAAGGATGTTAGCTCAAATGTAAAAACACAACAGGCAGTCGCTGGTAATGTGTCATTGTGGTTGTATCTGTCCTTGTAAAAATTAACCATCACACACACACCTAAGCTTTGGCCGATACCGATACTGATCCGATACCAGTGCATACATTAAAAAATAAAATAAAACGTAGGCCTATATTATATAAAACATTTTTTTTATAAAAATGTTTTACAGCTACTGTTTTATATATACTGTTTTTTAGTAATAACTAGAAAGTAATGGTATTTATTCAACAACAGGTGATTGTATTGGTTCCGCACGGACGTTATAAGTTGTTGCACTTCCTATCCAGCCTGCTCTGGTTCAGTTAGCTAGCTCTGTTGTGATTTTTAATGCACAATAAATATTCAACATTCTCTTTTGAGACTCCGCCTCAATCTCTTATCCTTTGGCACTAAAAGCTAAACGTTGTCACCGGTATGGCTGTCTGCATTAGGTCATTAATTACGTGCATGTGTGGGAGAGGTCGATCAGTGACGACACATAGGTTAGCCAGTTAACGTGAGCTAGACGGAAATAATGTAACGTTACTGGTGAAAAAGTGATTTACCTTGGAATACTCCTTTGCCAACTTGCTGTACTTTGCTTGCAGGTCTCTAGCCAGTATTGCTGGATTATGAATAGCTCCAACTTTAGCCAAGGTAACGTTAAGCTAAAACTAGCTTTTCAGCTAGATCTTCAGCTAATGCTAACACCAGCAAGCGAACACATCAGAGCTCCCCGTCAACACCGCTCTGTCGGGACAATGGCATTTAAGAAAGTATCTGCTGTTAAAATGACAAACAGCATTGACACTTTCATTCACGGTCGATTAAAAACATGTTTGTTTTATAATGTTTACTCTCAGCAGGAGGATACCGCGTGTTGTTGATAAATTACATCATATGGGATCGGAGCATAGATTTTACGTGTACTCGCCGATACCGATACCAGCATTCTAGGCTGTATCGGAGGCATTTACGATACTGGTATCGGTATCGGAACAACTGTAGATGTACCCCAAAAAGAATATTCCAATTATCTGATCGCGAGACCCAGTATTGGTGTCGATCGTGTCGCCAACATAATCCGCCATAATCCCCCCCCCCCCCCCCGACCAATAGAAATCCGACCAGAGACTTTTGATCGACGCACAGGCCAAGATATAATGTTTCAAAGGGTGCTCGATACTGCCACCTGGGTGGATGCGGCTGGTATTGCACTTTGGCATTCTCAGGATGATTCCCCATGTTAACCCAGATGTCCGTGTGCCTGTAATGAATGGAAATATCGAATAAAAGAAATAACGATGAAAACCCGACTATGTCTGGGTCTGGCGCTGAGCAGTTGGCAAGTTAACCCGACTATCATCGGGTCCGGCGCTGATTGAGTTAAGCGTAAGCCAATGTGTGTGTGTTTGTCTGTGTGTGTGTGTGTCTGGTTGTGTGTGTGTGTGTGTGTCCACACCATATCTCGCAAACTATAGAGCCGATCAGCCTGTGCTTTGGCGCACAAAGGATGGGTGTTTGGGAATATGTTTCACACCACACACTGGCAATGACAAGTATTTTTGGCGGACTCTTTTGGGGGGAAATGATTTACAGTAGGGATGCACCGATATGAAAATTGGCCACCGATACCGATACCGATTGTTCAACTAACACAATCGGCCGATACCGATACCGATATTTGTGGCAAAAAATAAAAAAAGTATTTGTAATTTAAAAAAAAAGAAGAAAAAAATTGTAATTTTTTTTTAATGAAACTACTGTATATTTGTATGTGTATGTTTGTATTTGTAGGCCTCTTTACTTACTTAAAAAAATGAAACATCAAGAAATATGTTTATGGTATTAATTCCACCATGCCATGTAGCACTATCCTAGAGCCATATGAAATCCGTTTAATTTTTTTCCAAATTCCATTTAATTTTTTTCCAAATTCCGTTTTTTTCGTTTTAATATTTCAGAATTCTGTATTTTGCTTTGTACACTCATTTTACCATCAGAAATAGTGTCTAATAAGTGGGAATGAATAAATGTCCACAATTTAATAAGATGTCGAGGCTCGGAGCTCAGTGAGAAGGTAAACATTAGCTGAGGTGTCTTCTGTGACTGAGATCAATAATGAACGTCAGAAACATGAAGGTCAGATAACTCTGAGAGGCATGTACACACACACATGCACACAGACCTACACGTGCACACACACATGCACACAGACCTACACATGCACACACACATGCACACAGACCTACACGTGCACACACATGCACACAGACCTACACGTGCACACACACATGCACACAGACCTACACGTGCACACACATGTACACACACACATGCACACAGACCTACACGTGCACACACACATGCACACATACCTACACGTGCACACACACATGCACACAGACCTACACGTGCACACACATGTACACACACACATGCACACAGACCTACACGTGCACACACACATGCACACAGACCTACACGTGCACACACACATGCACACAGACCTACACGTGCACACACACATGCACACAGACCTACACGTGCACACACACATGCACACAGACCTACACGTGCACACACACACCTATGGGCTTATTTAATAGGGATGTCTTAAATACTTCGAAGCTTCGAAGCTTCGTTCGATGGGCATGGGATTCGAATATGAAAAAAAAAATTATTATTAAAAAAAAAAAAAATTATATATATTTTTGCAAAATCAACTCTGCCTCTCTTTGTTAACTACAACAAGCAATGCTGTTTGTTATTTAAGATGAGGTCGGACTCGGCACTGACAGATTTGTGTTCATTATGCTGCTTTTATAAAGCCTCAAATGACGGCTTACAATATTTCATGAAAGCAAAGTGTTTTGTTTGTCTAAGATTTTAAAAGGTTTAAACTTTACAGCACTGACAAAGTTGAAGAAAAGTGCTGTACAAGTCCCACAACATAAAAAAAAAAAGTAAATTAAAATTAAAAAAGTAAATAATATGCTGATGTTATTGAACGTGTAACACTAACTATATAACGTTAATGCCACAAAACGAATGTTTATGTCATTTTAACAGCAGATACTTTCTTATGCCATCTTCCCGAGAGAGGGGTGTTGACGGGGAGCTGTGATGGGTTCGCTTGGTTGTGTTATTAATAGCATTGAACAGCTAACCGAAAGCTAGCGTTAACTAACGTTAAAGGTTTGATTGATTGATTGATTGAAAACTTTATTAACAGATTGCAGAATGGGTACAATACAGTACAGCTCAATACACACAATTGTTAAGGGGATGCAGACCAGAGAAAGACTTTCGTCTTGTTTACATCAGGGTCCCCCATTTTCAATTCATCAGGACATATATGACATACATGACATACAGATAGTCAGTACTGCTACATCTATACATTTATGACATACCAGATTTGCAAATACAGTACTGTTTGTGATACAGAAGGAGTCAAGAAAAGGGAGTATATACATTTGACGTAGAAACTGTACATTGGACCCATGTTTAGCCATAACGTTACCTTGGCTAAAGTTGGGGCTATTCATAATCCAGCAATAATGGCTGCAGACCTGCAAGCAAAGTACAGCAAGTTGGCAAAGGAGTATTCCAACGTAAATCACATTTTCACCAGTAACGTTAGTCTTCCATCTCCCGGTAGCTCATGCTAGCTAACCTAGCTCATGTTAACGTAGTCACTGAGCGACCACCTCGCGTACACAATTAATGACATGTTGCAGACACACTGGCGTAACTCTCTCTCAATGTGTGCCGGGGACAGATTTGGGGGCGTGGCGAGTGACGTCGATGGGGGGGGGGGGGGGTTAGGGCCTGTAGCCGCATTTCTGCAGACCCCTCTCTGATTGGTTGAACTCTATTTCTGCAGACCCCTCTCTGATTGGTTGAGCGAAGCCCCTCTCTGATTGGTTGAGCGTGCGCATGCGCATGAGCCGCGACAAGCTCCTCCAGAAACTCCTCCAGAAACTCCGTTAAGCTCCAGAGAGAGAGGCTGAAAACCCACAGTTCTTGCCCGACGGATGGGAGCGAATCCCGGATCCGAGGTTTCTGATGACTACCCCCAAAACACGGAGGTCGCGAACGCAATTTATACGCATGGAAGTATTGATTACGCCATAACGAATCATTAAAAAAATATACCGTTAACTGGAATATGTTGTGTGTGCCTTTCTGAATATGATTTGGGAGGGTTATAATAGAAGAAAGACAGTGTAAACAATATAACGTTATGTGAATAAACCGCGAAATAATAACTAATTCCTTGGTCAATAGAAGTCTCTGTGATACTTTCTGAATATGATTTGGGAGGGTTATAATAGAAGAAAGACAGTGTAAACAATATAACGTTATGTGAATAAACCGCGAAATAATAACTAATTCCTTGGTCAATAGAAGTCTCTGTGATACTTTCTGAATATGATTTGGGAGGGTTATAATAGAAGAAAGACAGTGTAAACAATATAACGTTATGTGAATAAACCGCGAAATAATAACTAATTCCTTGGTCAATAGAAGTCTCTGTGATACTTTCTGAATATGATTTGGGAGGGTTATAATAGAAGAAAGACAGTGTAAACAATATGTTTGACGTATTTTAACACACACCTAGGCTGACGACCCGAGCTATTATTATGCAAAGACAAGTACTTTAGCGAGTGGGTACTTGGCCCTTGCAGGGCAAGAATGCGACCCCCATCTACTGCTCTTTGCATAATAATAGAACAGGTAGTCAGACTCAGCTCTACTGGGCCATCTACTACTCTTTGCATACAGGTAGTCAGACGGGGGGGGGACATTAACTGCATTCTGAAAAAATGGGGGGGACCCATTGCCACGTCCCCCGTGCCAAATACGCCCCTGTGCGGACAGCCATATCGGTGACAATGTTTAGCTTTTAGTGCCAAATGATAAGAGTCTGAAGCGGAGTCTCAAAAGAGAATGTTGAATATTTAGTAGTAACTTTGATGCAGTAGCTTGTGTGTGGGGGACTGGGGGCGGCGCCGTTGTGCAGGACGCGACTGAATTTATCGGCTACTGCCATCGGCACATTTGAGCTTATCGGCCGATAGGCCGATTGCAGTCAACAAGGCACTTATCGGCCGATACCGATACCCGACCGATACATCGGTGCACCCTAATTTACAGTATTACCAACTAGGCCTTAGCACACTGCAGACATTTGTGCTCCGCTGAGCACCCATTCTAGTCTTTTTCATTTAACCCTTTCACTGCCACAGGATGTTTGTTGTAATTCATAGATGTACTACAAGCATATTGAACCTCTAATATTTGAATCGTGTGATTTGATCAGGGAATTCAAATAAACCATAATGTAATCTGTGTGTAATAATAATAATAATAATAATAATAATAATAATAATAATAATAATAATAATAATAATAATAATAATAATAATAATAATAATAATAATACACTTTATTTGTATAGCATATAAGAATTGCAGCCCAAAGTGTTTCACAGCAGTGATGTAGACACAAAATAGACATAGGCATAAAATGAGAATAAAATTGGCAAAATTATAGACAGGCATAAAATGAGAATTGATATTAAACATTTGTCGTTAAAATCTATGAAAACTAAAAACAAAAATGTAAAAAAGATTGTATATTTGTGTAATTCAAATCTATAAAAAAATAAAAACATGGTTAGGCCTATAGATTTCTTATTGATTATGGTAGATTTCTGACATTGAAATCTATAAAAGACTATTAGCAGGTGACTAAATAAAAGCAATGCATAAAGTGCAGACATAGAATGAGTGTAAAATACTGTGATCTAGCCTCCCTAATGTCCATAGGTAGGGTGTTCCATAGCTTTGGTGTAAGTAAAAGCTCAGCCCTTTCCCTCCTTGTCCGTGTTAGGTAGTTGTGGCAACCTTTGACTGGTGTTGTCTTACACCCACCCTTTTTCTCCTCAGTGTAGCCTGTTGTAAAGCAGGAAGCTGGAGCATGTGCAGTAGTTAGGGGCTACTAATGAATACAAGAGAAAGCCAGAGTAATTCCCCTTTTAGAACAGCCTGGAGTGCTGCGATCCTTTGTGCAAAATGACTAACACCACTGTGATACTGTCACTTAGTCGGCAGCTGTGGTTCCTATGGTGTGTCTTTTTAGCTTGACAATCCTATTTTACTGTAATAAGAATTATTGGAATGAGGTGAACAGACTGAAAATTTTATCTTATAAGGTTGACATCTTATAAGGTCTTCCATTGGGGACATCATTTGCAGTTAAAACAAGTTAATAAATCGCAATATTGTGACTCTAGTATGGTGATAATATGGTGAGTCTGACCCCTAACCTGATGATAGTGATTCTTAGTGATTTATTTATTGATCGCGTCGGTCTGATGAGGAAAAACTGGACCGATGTGAACTGATGATTATTTCTCTGTCTAGCTACCGCTAAATGTGGCCATGCAGTTTGTTTGGGTAACTTTACTTGCATGTGACAGGATTGCGGGCTAACATTGTTTCAGTATGTACAAAAATAGTATGCACAAAATTTGATTATCATAGAAATTAGTTTTATTTATACAGATCATATCAACCAACACCAGCCATAACAGAAATGTTCATATCGGTGCATCCCTTCCCTATCAGAAACCAAATTAGAAACTCCATTTACCATTTATAGTACAATCAATGTACATGAACTGTTCTTGATGACACCAGAACTGTACACACATCATCATCATCATCATCATCATCATCATCATCATCATCATCATCATCATCATCATCATCATCATCATCAACCTTTATTTATACTCGAAAAGACAATTGAGGTCACTCTCATTTTCAACGTCGTCGAGACTTTACAGACATTTCAATGGACACATTTCTACAATATAACAATAATGAATATGAATAACTATCTATAAAATTTGTATAAAATTTACATAAGTGTAACTGAGGGGTACAATTCCCTGACTGTATTGTTAGATATGATATTTAATACCACTACCTCATGTACTTTAACTTCTGGCCATCCAGTACAAGATATAAGTATGATGAACACTTTCCCACCTGATGAAACGAATCCACACAAATGTACCAAATCGAAGGTTTAATACAGCAAAAGGTGTATACAACGATCACTTAATTACATTTATGATTTGAAATATGAAATATGCACTTTTATGGCAAATGAGTATTCGTAGGTAAATCAACATTGAATGTCCAATCTCTGGTTACGCAGGGAGTAAGTATACAACCTGGAATATTTAGGAAACGATAGCGATGGTACTTAAATGATTATAGCTGGATACACTAGGGGGGGGGGGGGTCCCGCTGGTTGTAAGACAGTAGGAGGGGGGGGTTAGAGAAGCCGCTGGCGGTATCCCATCTGGCCGACGGTGTCTTGGGAGAATCCAAAGTCTTGGACACGGTGCCCACAGAACCTCGGACCGCAGACGAATACAGCTGGACCCTCTGTGGACGGTAGCTGCCGGTCCACAACGGAGAGACGTGAGGCGACCTCACTGGTGTAGAGCGCCGTCTCACCTGGAGTCCTCTCCGGGGGGTAGTTCCAACACTCTGCAGTGTTGGCCTTTATCCATGGAATAATCAAAGCACCCAAAGCATAATCCAAGCCGTGGAAGGCTCGCCGTCGTCCGGGTAGAGTAATCCAATATACAGGTCCAGTCGCTCTTGGCCCGGAGCTCCTCGGATGCAAGCACCACTAGGGGTCTGCCCAGCCTGGTTAAGCGTCCAGATAACGTCAGGAACGATGGGGGTACTGATAACTTTAGAACTCTAACCGAACGATGCACCATACATAAATAGACTATTATTAGCTTAATAGAATACGTCCAACTCGACGGTATAGTGCCAACTATGACTATTCAACTATTAATCTACACGATATCTCAATGCCTATTCTGGGCCAAGTAGGCCTTACTACACCACACGTGCGTCGTGGGGAGGCTTTGCGTCTGTCACTCTGTTGGAGGGTAAAGAACTGGACTAAAAGAAGAGTTCTACTTTACTTGCGCCATATATATATGCGCTATGAACAAATAGTACCATTCGTATTTCGCCCGACATATTCCTGCGCGGAACCGGGGCTTGCCACGACATGTTAGGCGGCACGATTGAACTTGGACCTAGGGGTATGGCAACCTGGCGCCAGGTTCTCGTCCAATGGTAGAATGAAACTATTATGGGCTGTTTAGTAGACTAAAGGGATATTCAGTGCATATTGTACAAGGAATATACAGGGGATATCAAACGATATACAAATACAATTAAATATATATATATAAATAAATATACATATTCGGTTTAATCTGATCCTTCACAACAGCCGCCCCCTAATTAGTCCCACCTAATTAGCTAAGCAGAGACATATTAACCGCACTGTCTACCACTCAAGGTCCGCTGTAAGGGTCAGTCAACTCACAAAGTCATGGGGTCATGGTCATCATCGATAGTATCTGGGAGTCGGGGCAGTTCTATGAGCCTCGCCACGGGACGTGTGTAGGTGCGCCCTTGGACGAGTACTTCAGCTGCTCGGACCTTGCCATCGGCACCGGTGATCACTTTGCTTACGCGGCCAGCCGGCCACATAGCTCTGGGTAGTGACTGGTCAATAATCATGACGACTGTTCCTTCTGTCAAATTGTCTCTCTCTTTTACCCACTTCTGGCGGGTCTGTAGAGACGGTAGGTAGTGAAGTAGGAAGCTGCTCCAAAACTTGTCAGCTAGTACTTGGCTGTACCTCCACATTCTTCGGCCGTTCGCTTCTTCAGGCCTGTACATTGTCTGGGGTAGCGCGGGGTCCAGCCGCCCCATTAGGAGTGTGTTGGGGGTGACTGGGTCGACATCTGCTACATCACTGGAGACATAACCGAGGGGCTTTGAGTTCAATACTCCCTCGATCTCCGTGAGGACTGTCATTAGGACTTCCTCCGCCACAGTCTGGGCTCCGAGTACGGCGTACAGGGCTGTCTTTATAGAACGTACTTCTCGTTCCCAGGTTCCACCGAAGTGGGGTGCGTTCGGGGGATTAAACTGGAAGTCAATCTGGGATGGAGCGAGGTGGGTCTTAAGTTCTGGGCCCATAGCTTGGAAGCTCTCTCTCAGCTCTCTTTCTCCGCCTTTGAAGTTGGTCCCGTGATCAGACAACAATGTAGACGGTTTTCCTTTCCGTGATGTGAATCTCCGGAAGGCCATAAGGAATGAGTCTGTGCTCATGGTCGGAAGGAGCTCGATATGTATCGCTCTGGTGGTCATGCATTTGAATACAATACCCCACCGCTTCTCGGTGCCTCTTCCTCTCTTTATATACAACGGGCCAAAGCAGTCCATGCCTGTGGAATGGAATGGCTTGTCGCCGATTCGGAGGCGACAGGGGGGTAAGTCAGCCATCCGTGGTATGCTGGGCTGCGCGCGCCACTTACGGCAGTCTAGACAGGTTCGCTGGAAGCGCCGTACTGCTTCTCTCCCTTGCAATATCCAATAACGACGTCTGATCTCCGCGAAGACTCTCTCTGCTCCTGCGTGGTGTACATCCTCGTCGTATTTCTTTATGATCAGCTCTGTGACCTTGTGTCGGCTGTTCAAGACGATCGGGTACTTAATGTCATCTGGTAGATCGGGGGCTCTCCGCAGGCGACCACCCACTCTGATGAGATTATGGGCGTCACTCTCTGGTGCCAGGTGAATCAGTCTGCTGTCTGATGGGACGGGGTTTCCTCCCTGTAGACAGTCTAGCTCATCGGGGAACGAGTCTCTCTGGGCTCGTTGTAGTAGAAGAAGTTCTGCTTCTTCGTAGTCAGCTGCTGACATGTCAGTGGTGGACTGAATCTCTGGGTGGTGCCGCAGGAATGTTCTTTGCTGCGCACTCTCTAGGGTAATGCAGTCATCTATGTTGGGGTCTGTGGAGGCGACAGTGCTCAGTCCACAGAACATAGGTTTCTTGTTCTCAGCCTCCTCGTTACTTGCTTCCCGCGGGGTGGGCGTAGGCCAATCTCCTTCCGGGAGCTTGAGGAATGCTGGTCCGTCACTGTAGATGTTGCGACGGGTTAGGTCATCCAGAGACATTCCCCGGGTGATGACGTCAGCTGGGTTGTGTTTGGTGTCCACATACCGCCAGCTTGCTTCTTCTGTTAACTCCCGAATCTCGGTGACTCTGACTCCCACGAAGACTTTGTATCTGCATGAATCAGACTTGATCCATGTGAGTACTGTCGTGGAATCTGACCACAAGATTGTTCTATGCACCGGAATGGTGAGTTCACGTTGGATTAACGTGGCTAGATGCGCTCCTGCGAGGGCTGCGCAGAGCTCTAGACGTGGGATAGATTGTTGCTTACGTGGGGCTATTCTTGAGCGGGCCAGGATGAAAGCAGTGTGTATCTTTCCTCCCCTCTCTTGGGCACGCAGGTAGGCCACCGATCCGTAGGCTACTTCGGAGGCGTCGCTGAAGACGTGTAGATCAATCTCGCATGTCTCTGGCCTCACTGTGGATGGGAAGTAGCTGCGGCGTATATTGACACCTGGGAGTGAGCGGAGTTCCGTCTCCCACTCTCTCCATGTTGAGGCAAGGTGTGCGGGTATTGGGTCGTCCCAGCCCTGGTCCTTGTCCCATAGTGCTCGTACAATCATCTTTGCCCTGGTGGTGTAAGGTAGAATACATCCCAACGGGTCATATTGTCTGGCGAGTGTTCTGTACACACTCCGTCTGGTGGTCGGTATCGCCGCCGACCTTCCCTGCTCTGGAGCCAAGGGTTTGTGTCTATAGTGGAGCGAGTCTGTTTTGAAGCGCCAGACTAGTCCTAGTGTCATTTCTTGGGCTTCTCCTGGGATTGTCGCCATCCAGGTCTCGCTGCTGGCAGCCTTGTCCGCGGAGGAGAGGCTGCGCAATACGTGCGGGTCACTGCTGGCCCACTGCCTGAGATCAAAGCCGCCTTTGATCAGGGAGGCGCGTAACTTGATTAGGAGAGCCTCGGCTTCTTCTTGAGTCGAAACACTTTGTAAACAGTTGTCCACGTAGAAACTGTTCTTCACACTGTGTTGGACCTCTTCATCTGCTGCTGGGTCCTCTGTGACGTGTTTCTGTAGTGCAAATGTAGCACAGCACGGGCTGCATGTGGTTCCGAAGGGGAGTACTTCCCACTGGTAGATGGATGGGTTCTCATCTCCGATCTTCACTCTCCATAGGAACCGTAGCAGAGGCTTGTCCTCCTCTACTAGTCTCACCTGCAAGAACATCCCTTTGATATCCCCGCTGATAGCCACCTTGTCCTGGCGGAAGCGCAGTAACACGCCTAGTAGGGAGGGGCCGAGTGTGGGGCCGGGCAAGAGCTCTTTATTCAGATTTTGGGGTCCGATCTGGTAGCTGCAGTTAAACACAATGCGATCCTTGCCGTTGTGATGGACCTTGTGATGCGGCACGTACCATGATTCGGTCGTCTGATCGGCCTCTTTAATGTCAATATTTGTTACGTGTCCCGCTGTGATTAGCTTCTCAATCTCAGCTCGGTACACACTCTCTTGAGCGGGGTCTTTGGCTAGGCGCCGCTCTGTGTTCAGTAGATAGCGCTCCGTGGCGTCTTTCTTTGCGTGAAAGGTGGGCATTCCCTCTCGCCTCAGGAGTGGAGTTGCGTATCTCATCACTCCGCCGACTGTGACTCTCTTTGTCCCCTGCTCGAGTAGGTTAATGGCGTAAATGTCTTCTTTAGAGCGAATATCTTTCTTTTCGTTCTTAAAGGGCATTGTCTCTAGGGTCCATAGCCTCTCGACATGCTGCAGGAGAGTGGTGTCTTCTTCTGTCGTTCTGGAGTGGAAGCAGCTAGTGGCTGCTGTTCGGTTGAGAGATTTAGCGAGGGGGCCTTGTAGGGTCCACCCTAGGCGGGTCTCGACTGCTGCAGGACAGCCTCGGGGGCCTGTATGGACCCGGTCAATCGGGACTATGAGTTCTGCATGGTCGGAGCCTATCAGCAGGGTCGGGGTAGCGCCGTCTATGAGCGGGATAGGTAATTGGCGCAGGTGCACATATTTATCCATCAACTTGGTGACAGGGTAGGTGTACTGCGATAGTCCTATTTCTTGGCTGGTGAAAGCATTTGTGATCTTGTACCGTCGCTCTGGCTGCCCGTTGGCTGCGATGGTGAAGGAGACATTCTCGCCCTTTATCGTCTTTAAATCTCTTCTTATTGTCCGAATCGTCATTTCGTTCTTGCTCCCCCGCAGTCCCAACTGGGTCGCAGCGGAGGCGAGCAGAAGGGTCTTCTCTGACCCGTCATCAAGGACAGCGTAAGTGTCCATGACTTTATCTTGGTAGCTCAATGTCACACGGACTACCTTTAAGAGCACTTGGGCTCCGCTGCTGCTAGCGGGGTCAATGTACATGACACTTGCCTTGGTGCCGCTCCGTGGTGCAGGTATAGGCCGTCTTCCGTTACTTTCGTGTAGTATATCTAGATGGGCTCCATCGCACCGGCTGCACCTTCTCCTTAGGTCGGCATTCGGCTGCCATGTGGGGCCGCGCACATCGATAACAGCGCCGGTTGGACTTTATCCATTGACTCACTTCTTCTGCATTCATCTTTGTGAATAGGTCACATAGTGACAGCCAGTGTTCTTTCTCACAGTAGGGACACGCTATCTTCCACTTCTCTTTTCTCGAGGGGGTGCTGTGACTCTTACTGCTCGGTACTGACTCTGATTGGTGCATGACAGTCACCGATCTTCTTCCATCATTTATTCTCCTGGGTCCCTCTCTGGAGCTTGGCGTGCTCCGCCCGAAGGTATCCAGTCGTAAGCTGCTGACTTCTCTCGCCAGGAAGTCGGCTAGATCAAGGAGGGATGGCTCGGGGCCGTTGGGATCCCGGTAATCCCTCTGCCGCCTAAAGCGCTCCTGTCTTGCGGGTGGCAGCTTCTCCAAAATCCTCTCGACGTTAGAGTTGGCGTATAGCTCATGCATGCCCTTCTCCCGTTGCGCTCCCAGCATCCCTACCAGGGACTGCACTTTGATTGACAGGTCGTCTAGTGAGCGATTGTCTGTGGCTGGGGGTAGGCGATCAATATGCCTTATCTCTTGGATTACGTAATCCCATATACGTCCATATCTCTGATCCAGCGCTGCAAGGGCCGCTGTGTATGGAGTCGAAGAGGTAGCATAGGCTAGCGCTATATTGTGCGCTCGCGGTACTTTCAGGTGCTTCAGTAATATTGCATACTTGTGGCGTTCATCAGCGACATCCACCATCATTGTCTCTAAGCACATCCGGAGCTCCGTGTACTGTGCTCGACTCTCATAGGCGAAGTCTGGGAATGACGGCGTGGCATTGTATGACGCCGGGGATGGCTGATACATCGGCGAGCGTTGGGGGAGAGACCTCCTGGGCGAGTCCCCTCTTGCGCCTCGCTGTGGGCTGGTACTGACAGGGTACCATGGCCCGCTGGTCCAGGTGCTGTTCCTCGGGGCTGGTCGTGCGTCGTGCTCACCCGTGAATAGAGTCGGGGGTCTGTAGCGCAGCGCCGCGGGGGTATAGCCTGGACTGTATGGGACCTCCTGGTCCGGTGGAGTACTGTGCTGTCGTCGGGCTTGGTTCTCCTCCTCTCCCTCTTCTTCCTCTATCAGATCCTCCAGATCCTGTAATCGTTTATTTAGCTTCTCCGCAGTGTATGCCGCTCCTTCCTTGTAGCTGGGTCTCGCTTGGACCGGTCTGTGAAGGGGGTCTGCGGGGGGTATAGGCTCGGTCTGTTGGTCAAGTTCAGGGTCGCTTGCTCGTTGAGGAGACGCTGCCCTTGACTGTTGTCTCGACGAGTTCCTTGAACCCCTGGCGGAGGGAGAGGGTGTTGTCCTTTTGATCAGCTGCTCTATTAGTTGCGCTTGTAGTCTGTCGCGCTCTGCGTCTCTTTGGGCACCGGCAGCGGCGCGCTGGGCGTCGGCCCGGTCTCTTGCCATATTCTCTTCTGTCTGGAGGCGTCTCATCTCCAGGCGTGTGCGCTCTTCTTCGCTCCGTTGCTGCGCTTGGAGGCGTTCTCTTTCAATAGTAAAATGTTCGCGCTCGCTAAGCGCCTGCGCTTGGAGTCGATCGCGTTCGGTAGAGGCTGTCAGGCTGACGAGGAACGCCTGTTGTAGTATCCTCTCCGCTTCGCTGGGGGAAGGCGGTTGTGGAGGTGAGCCGCTCCTGCGTGAGCCGCTCCTGGGGGTACTCGTTGGGGAGTCCTGGAGCTCTAGTTCCTCGGCGCTCTCCTCCTCTTCTTCCGTGCAGAGTTCTCTCTCTGTAGGGTTGTCTTCCTCCCGGGGCTGGTCGGGGACTACTTCTTGGGTAGTGGCGGGGGGTAAAGGCATGTCAATTCCCTCCTGGTCCCCACCGTGAGCTTGGTCAGTTACATTAGGACCTACTAGGGCCTCTGTGGTCGGGGAAACCTGGTCGTTAAGGTCAGACATAATTTCACTTTCTACTTTTACCGCGTTTACCGTTTGTCGAAGGCTAGGTAGTTGACTGACAGTGTAAGCCTCTAAGTACTGAGGTGTCTGTCGTCTGCGCCGCGGGCGTTCTAGGTTAGGAGGATCGTTTCGTGGAGTGTTCATCATAGGCCATTTCGATATTAATAACACTATATTAATATTACACTAGTTACCCTCCGGCTCGAAGGACCAATTGTAACTGAGGGGTACAATTCCCTGACTGTATTGTTAGATATGATATTTAATACCACTACCTCATGTACTTTAACTTCTGGCCATCCAGTACAAGATATAAGTATGATGAACACTTTCCCACCTGATGAAACGAATCCACACAAATGTACCAAATCGAAGGTTTAATACAGCAAAAGGTGTATACAACGATCACTTAATTACATTTATGATTTGAAATATGAAATATGCACTTTTATGGCAAATGAGTATTCGTAGGTAAATCAACATTAAATGTCCAATCTCTGGTTACGCAGGGAGTAAGTATACAACCTGGAATATTTAGGAAACGATAGCGATGGTACTTAAATGATTATAGCTGGATACACTAAGGGGGGGGGGGGGTCCCGCTGGTTGTAAGACAGTAGGAGGGGGGGGTTAGAGAAGCCGCTGGCGGTATCCCATCTGGCCGACGGTGTCTTGGGAGAATCCAAAGTCTTGGACACGGTGCCCACAGAACCTCGGACCGCAGACGAATACAGCTGGACCCTCTGTGGACGGTAGCTGCCGGTCCACAACGGAGAGACGTGAGGCGACCTCACTGGTGTAGAGCGCCGTCTCACCTGGAGTCCTCTCCGGGGGGTAGTTCCAACACTCTGCAGTGTTGGCCTTTATTCATGGAATAATCAAAGCACCCAAAGCATAATCCAAGCCGTGGAAGGCTCGCCGTCGTCCGGGTAGAGTAATCCAATATACAGGTCCAGTCGCTCTTGGCCCGGAGCTCCTCAGATGCAAGCACCACTAGGGGTCTGCCCAGCCTGGTTAAGCGTCCAGATAACGTCAGGAACGATGGGGGTACTGATAACTTTAGAACTCTAACCGAACGATGCACCATACATAAATAGACTATTATTAGCTTAATAGAATACGTCCAACTCGACGGTATAGTGCCAACTATGACTATTCAACTATTAATCTACACGATATCTCAATGCCTATTCTGGGCCAAGTAGGCCTTACTACACCACACGTGCGTCGTGGGGAGGCTTTGCGTCTGTCACTCTGTTGGAGGGTAAAGAACTGGACTAAAAGAAGAGTTCTACTTTACTTGCGCCATATATATATGCGCTATGAACAAATAGTACCATTCGTATTTCGCCCGACATATTCCTGCGCGGAACCGGGGCTTGCCACGACATGTTAGGCGGCACGATTGAACTTGGACCTAGGGGTATGGCAACCTGGCGCCAGGTTCTCGTCCAATGGTAGAATGAAACTATTATGGGCTGTTTAGTAGACTAAAGGGATATTCAGTGCATATTGTACAAGGAATATACAGGGGATATCAAACGATATACAAATACAATTAAATATATATATATAAATAAATATACATATTCGGTTTAATCTGATCCTTCACAACAATAAGCATAAAATCAGCACACAGATTGACAAAATAAAAAAAACAATGCATAAATTTCAGACATACGAATGGGTATAAAATACAATAAAAGTAGTGCAATGTAACGTGCAGACTTAATAATAACAGTCAGTCCCTCCAAAACACCCCACACATCAATCCCTACCACATCCCCATCCAAGACGCACCCCCCGATAGAGCACGCCATGACCGAAGGAAAACACAAACAGACCGCTCGCCACTCACACCGCCATTCACGGCGACGGGAATGCTACCCCTGCGGGCCGCTCCATCTCCCCCGGTCCCGGTGCCCCCGCCACCATGAGGAAAACCAGCTAATCCCACGCCCCCACCCCCAAACTCCACAGAGGAATGACAGGCCACGCGCCCCAGGACCCGCAGCCACAAAGGAGACACGACTCCAAACACTCAAGCAGACATTCATGTTGATATACTGTGTATAGATATTATATTAATATAATGTTCATTATATATTGATTTGATTTGATGTTTTTTTATTTTCGTGTCTTACATACAGGTGTATGCCCAGCCCATATGGGCTTACATTACAAGACACATAAACAATAAGTATATAATAGTATACTTGACATTGACAATAAGTTATATAGACCAAGATGGCCACAAAAAAAAGAAAACACAATAAAACGTAATATAACAAGCTGTAAGCAATGTAAACAAAGAAACAAGAGGAACTCATATACAATTCAATACAATACAATATAGGATATAGTGTGTTTTGTCTCAAGTGCCATGCTTTCTCCAAAAATCCTGCAAAACTGAAGATCTCCTCCACAAAAAAACAACTCAATATATATTACTGTTACTATGTTTTGCCCAACTATTTGGACAAACTACTTTGATCCTTATCAAAAGTGTCCTCATAGCTTTCATGACAAAGCCTTTCAATTAATTTGAGGAGTCAGTATCTAGTTGGGCAATTGCAGTATTGTGGCTCACTGTATGTGTTTAGTTCTGAAACAGAGTTATGCTCAGTCCACTTGACTCTGATTAACACGCACGCACGCACACACACACACACACACACACACACACACACACACACACACACACACACACACACACACACACACACACACACACACACACACACACACACACACACACACACACACACACACACACACACACACACACACACACACACACACACACACACACACACACACACACACACACACACACACACACACACACACACACACACACACACACACACACACACACACACACACACACACACACACACACACACACACACACACACACACACACACACACAGAAGGTTTTGGTACCAGATGGAAGTGATAAGGGAATGGAGGGGGTGGTTTCGGCGGGGATTGTAACACGGGGAATGAATGGTGGAGATGGTACGGTGGGGGGGGGGGGGGGGGGGGTAGTAGTAGGAGCTTGTGTAAACCAAGACGTGTTGGATAGCCAGGTGAGGGGTGGAATTGTTGAAATAAGAGGGACAGATGGACCGGTTGAAGAACAGAGGCCAGATGCTGGGAATAAAAATGAGGGGGGGGGGGGGGGGGGGGGGGGGGGGGGGTCGTGGAAGGAGGGATTGCAGAGGTGGCAAGGGGACCTGTTGTAATATATGGGGCAAGTGGTCCTGTTGATGTACTGAGGAAAGTTGCTGGGGATGAAAATGAGGGGGGGTGGGGGGGGGGTCGTGGCATGAAGGATTGCGGAGGTGGAGGGTGGATCTGTTGAGACACAAGGGACAGGAAAAGGGGATGAAGATGAGGGGGGGGGGGTGGTGAGCAGGGAGTTTTTCGGATGAGGGGAGTGTGCCTGGGGGGGCTGTAGCTATTGAGGGAGCAGGGTCAGAGGACTCAGTTGTGGGGGTCAGGGTGGAGGGAGTGGAGGATATTGATATTGGAAGAGGGGGACGGGGGGGCAGAGGTGTTTAGGCAGAAGAGAAAGGGTGGAGTAATTGGGTTGTCAAGATCACAAGCTAAGAAGCCAGGGTGTGTCGGAAGAAATCGGCAGCACACAGAGTACACAAGGGTTGTTTTTTGATGACAGTGAGGAATATGGGAGCGATGATTCTTCAGAGGGGTGCTGCCTATTCTTTGGGTGCGATGAAACTGTTTTTTTTTTTTTTGATCCACTTTTTCTCCATTTTCTATTTTTTCTCCCATCCCAATTTCGTATCATCCAATTCAACCCTCCCCTGTCACGAACGCTGTTTCTTGCCTCCCACAAGCCGGCTGCAGTGAGGACTAAGTCATACATAGCACAAGTCCCCTCCGGTACTTGAGGTAACAGCAGTCGCATCTTTTCACTCTGCGCAGCTCGACCTCTCAGTGTCGAGGAGTAACGCGTGGGAGGCTCACGCTGCCCCCCGACACTTCCTGATTCTACTGCGCAGGCGCACCAACCGACTTGTAGGAGTCGCTTGTTCACAACGTTCGATCCCCACCCTTCAGTTTTTCCCTCCCCGTAATACGGCCAATGTGTATTACTGCGGACGACCAGCCAAACTGAAAAACAATGTGGAGAGCTGGATTCGAACACGCGAATCCTAGCGTCTCCACACTGGTGGCGAGTGCCTTAGACCACTACGCCACCTAGCCGCCCTGCGATGAAACTGTTTTTACAGGTGACAAAGAACAGGAAGGGAGTGGAGGTGGAAAATATTTTTTCAGATATGGATTTGTTTGTTTTGAATGCAAAGAAACATATGAGGTTTAAAGGAGAAGGTCGTTTTGTTGACACAGATTTATACAGGTTGAGGAAGGTTGTGCAGAAAGTACTGAAGGGCTCCAGTATGGTGGGGGACGGAGTGGAATCAGTGTAGTGTTTTTTTTTGTTTGTTTGGTTTTCTTGTTTCACTTTTTGTTTTCTTCCATATGAGAGTTTTTGTATTGACGGGACTGGTGTGTTGTCACTTAGGACTGGACGTTTCATGGTGTCCTGATGCTGAGGCCTGGAGGCTGAGACTTTGGTTGATCATCTCATGTACTCATATGCATTTGTGGAACTTTGTGAAAACTGGGAGTATGGAGGATTCAGAGACAGGAGCGGAGCGTATCGTTTTCATGCCCAATGGGAAGGCCACGTCAGACTCCTTCGGCAAGCCTTTCTTCAGAGTTGTCATGGGGGATGTTGTCTCTGCCGTCCTTTTATGTTACCGGCAGTCCGGCACCGTTACCTTGTTCAAGGGTTGAAAGGTATGACTGTGGGGCTCGACACGTTCTACGGCGGTATAGACATTTTACTGGCTCAGCCTCGGAGGGTGATGGTAAAGCGGACTTTGCTGGTTATTTTCTACCTTATGGTTGGAAAGGGCTTCATCAGGGTTGTGAGCTCGCGACTCGGACTGCTCGATGGGAAGTCACTGGGGGCTGCCAGTCTCCGCACGGGGGTGTGGGAGGTGAGGTTGGAGCGGCATCTGGACCGGGAAGGAAAAGGCGGCCTCGGACGGGGAGGCGAGGGTTACAAACTGTCTACTGAGGATGTCGGTCCAGAGTGCATCTCGGTCCCCCTGCTCTGGTTTCGGCCCCTGACATCATCAAGGCCATATGATATACGACGGGTGGACGGTAGGAGCTTACGTGATAAGGATGAAGGAGGAGGGTCGGCTGTCGAAGCGGCCCGTTTTATCCACGAGATGGGTGTTGACTGGAGTCTGTCAGACACGCACAAAGGCCTGTTGTGTTGTACCAAAAGGGGAAAGGTGAAGACAGAGACGCTCTTCTCAGGACTAAGGTTTCTACAGTGCCTCTCCGGTGTCTCTCTCGTTGATACACCGAGACTTTTGGATCGTTTAGAGTTTTTTTTTTCCTCCATATGGGGGAAAAGTTCTAAGTGACAATTTGGTTCAGTTTAAGCAGTGTTGTCCCTAATTGATTTGTTTGTTGTGATTTTTTTTTTTTTTTTTGTTTTGTTTCTTTGTTTTGTTTGTTTGTTTGTTTTGTTTTTGTTGTTGTTTGAGTTGTAGAGTATTTTAATGTTGAACGTTTATGTTGCATCTTGAGTGTTTTTAGTAAAGAATAACGTTTTTTAAATCTCTCTCTCTCTCTCTCTCTCTCTCTCTCTCTCTCTCTCTACTTCTACTCCCCTCTCTCTCTACTTCTACTCCTCTCTCTCTCTCTCTCTCTCTCTCTCTCTCTCTCTCTCTCGCCGCCCCTCTCTCTCTTTCTCTCTACTTCTACTCCCCTCTCTCTCTCTCTCTCTCTCTCTCTCTCTCTCTCTCTCTCTGTCTCTCTCTCTCTCTTTCTCTCTCTCTATCTCTCTCTCTCTCCACACACTCCTCCCTCCCTCCCTCTCTACTTCCACTCCTCTCTCTCTCTCTCTCTCTGTCTCTCTCTCTCTCTCTCTCTTTCTCTCTCTCTATCTCTCTCTCTCCACACACTCCTCCCTCCCTCCCTCCCTCTCTACTTCCACTCCTCTCTCTCTCTCTTGCTCTCACCATCCTGTTAAATGTGTGAATGTGTAATGGAGTGAAATAACCCGATTGTAAACTCTACCCCCCCCTGCAGGCTTTTTGGTCAAATGTTTTGAATAGTTACATTTCCCAATTTATTTCAGTAGACGTTGAGAGAACCTTTATGCAGAAAGTGTGGCACCTGCTCTTTCAGTGCAGTGCAGCTCAGACACGTGTTCATACCGTGCACCTGTGCAGCAGTCTACTGCTGGGAGAAATGGCAATATATTGTAATACATTATGTGTAATCACATAAAACGGTAAATGGACAGCATTTATATAGTACTTTTATTCAAAGCGCTTTACACCGTATGCCTCTCCTTCACCCCTTCACATGCCGACCGCAGAGGACACTGTGTCAACCTGCTCATCAGGAGCACTTAGGGGGTTCATTGTCTTGCTCAAGGACATTTTCGACATGCCGCCGGGAGGAGCCGGAATCAAACCGAGAACCTTCAGATTGATTCCGAGAAACTTCAGATTAGTAATCTGAAGGTTCTCGCCGGTTTGATTCCGGCTCCTCCCGGAGATTACCAGACAACCTGCTCTACCTCCTGAGCCACTGTCTACCCACATGCAAACAAGGCTGGCCACAACCACATCACAGCCATGGCCATGGGAAGCGGGGCTGCTTGTGAATGGGGACCTTTTCTTTAATCATAATGGACTTGAATGGGGACCTCTTCTTTAATCATAATGGACTTGAATGGGGACCTCTTCTTTAATCATAATGGACTTGAATGGGGACCTCTTCTTTAATCATAATGGACTTGAATGGGGACCTCTTCTTAAATCATAATGGACTTGAATGGGGACCTCTTCTTTAATCATAATGGACTTGAATGGGGACCTCTTCTTTAATCATAATGGACTTGAATGGGGACCTCTTCTTTAATCATAATGGACTTGAATGGGGACCTCTTCTTTAATCATAATGGACTTGAATGGGGACCTCTTCTTTAACCATAATGGACTTGAATGGGGACCTCTTCTTTAATCATAATGGACTTGAATGGGGACCTCTTCTTTAACCATAATGGACTTGAATGGGGACCTTTTCTTTAATCATAATGGACTTGAATGGGGACCTCTTCTTTAATCATAATGGACTTGAATGGGGACCTCTTCTTTAATCATAATGGACTTGAATGGGGACCTCTTCTTTAATCATAATGGACTTGAATGGGGACCTTTTCTTTAACCATAATGGACTTGAATGGGGACCTCTTCTTTAATCATAATGGACTTGAATGGGGACCTCTTCTTTAATCATAATGGACTTGAATGGGGACCTCTTCTTTAATCATAATGGACTTGAATGGGGACCTCTTCTTTAATCATAATGGACTTGAATGGGGACCTCTTCTTTAACCATAATGGACTTGAATGGGGACCTCTTCTTTAATCATAATGGACTTGAATGGGGACCTCTTCTTTAACCATAATGGACTTGAATGGGGACCTCTTCTTTAACCATTTCACTGCCACATGACCAATGGTTAACCCTTTCACAACCACACTACAGAAGGTTAACCCTTTCACAACCACACTACAGAAGGTTAACCCTTTCACTACCACACTACAGACGGTTTAATTGATTGATTGATTGATTGATTGATTGATTGATTTGATTGATTGATTGAAAACTTTATTAACAGATTGCAGAATGGGTACAATACAGTACGGCTCAATACAAACAACTGCTAAGAGGATGCAGACCTTTAAATGAGGGTCCTCCATTTTCAATTCATCAAGACATTTATGACATACAAGACATACAAATATACAGAACTGTTTAAGAAAAAGAGATAATAAAAAAATATACATCCGAAGGGGAAAAACTGTACATTGGAGGGGGTTGGGTGGGGGGGATTTTGACATTTACCGGGGCCAGTTTCTAATTGCAGCCATCCGTAGGTGCTCTTTGAGAGTGTGGTAGTGAACGGTTAACCTTCTGTAGTGTGGTAGTGAAAGGGTTAATCATATGCACTTGAATGGGGACCTCTTCTTTAATTCTATGGACCTCTGTTGAATTGACAAGAGTCCAGCACGGCCTTCCCTCCAGCTCTCAGCTTATTCCTGCCATGTATTATTGCCTTGCTCCCTGCATCTCCTTGGGCTTGGCAGCTCCGTGGAAAAGCCTTACACATCTCCACGATGGATCACAGGTGCCACTGCCAAGCCCAGATAAAACCAATGAGATGGCAATATCGATCAACAGCCAAGCTGAGCTCAACCGTGCTGAGCTCCCACTCTCTCCTACGCCCTAAAGGACACAACATCAGCCAGAAGCAGAGAGAGAGAGACAGAGAGAGATGTTGCTGCCTGCCATAGACTGAGGGACAGTGAGTGACAGTCACCTGACACACGTTTATGCTGTAATATTTAATGTTTTATGTTTTGATGATATTTTATCATGATATTCTTATGTACTTTGACATTGATATCTGTTTTGTAATTCATGTTTAATGTTAATATTAATAATTTGCTTTGGCAACATGTACAAGTTACGTCATGCCAATAAAGCCATTTGAATTGAATTGAGAGACAGAGAGAGAGGGAGACAGAGAGAGAGAGAGAGAGAGAGAGAGAGAGAGAGAGAGAGAGAGAGAGAGAGAGAGAGAGAGAGAGAGAGAGAGAGAGAGAGAGAGAGAGAGAGAGAGAGAGAGAGAGACAGAATGTGCTTGTGTGTGTCAGAGTGCATCACGGTCATGTAGCTCTCATCCTTCTCTTGCTGTCAACTTGAGGTGATGCGAGGCTGGGGTGTGTGTGTGTGTGTGTGTGTGTGTGTGTGTGTGTGTGTGTGTGTGTGTACGTGTGTGTGTACGTGTGTGTGTGTGTGTGCGTGTGTGTGTGTGTGTGTGTGTGCAAGGACGCTGGAAGGGGGGGTGCGGCAGGGGCTGCAGCACCCCCTGCTGGATGGGAGTGTAACTGCAACTGCAAGGTTGTTTTGAATTTTATTCCAAATTTGTAACCGAGGCTACTCATGTCACAGAGCGAAGCGGCACTGCAGATTTACCCTACTCTTGGAATTCATTCAGATCGTCATAGGGGCGCTGTCTCGATAATGCAGTGTTATTAACAGCATGTAGCCGACGCATGAACCGGTTTGGATTCGAATAGACACGGCCTGGAAGCGTCAACGCGGAACTGGAAATCCGTTGGTAAAAAAATAGACACAGCGGCTGCGCCCTGCCTGGGACGCTGAATTCGCAGTAAAGGAATATATGAACAAGCCAGCAGAACTATCCGAGCCCCCGGGAGGGTGGTCGTCTGGTCGAAGACCTTTTGCATGTCAGCGATCAACCAGCAAACCAACCAACCAGCAAACTTGTACTGTGGGAACCAACACACGGGCATCGATCACGAGGACGTCCCACGTTAACCTACGTGGACGTACTCAGGAGAGATGTGGGAACAGAAAGCACCGGCGAGCTAGCCAGATGCATGGAGGATCGGGATGACTGGAAGCACCGATGGAGGGCCCGTCCGAGGACGACCTAGATAGATCATGTATGCGGGGAACGAATTGCAGAGGGAGGGCGCAACAGCCAGGTGGGGTAAGCTGGGCTGTGATCAGAATGGTTACATTGTTTGTCTCGCACGCTCAGAGCGCGGAGTTGGGCAGCGGTTTTGATTGAAAAGTTTGATTGAAAAGTTTATTAACAGATTGCAGAATGGGTACAGTACAGTACAGCTCAATACATACAATTGTTAAGGGGATGCAGACCAGAGAAAGACTTTCGTCTTGTTTACATCAGGGTCCCCCATTTTCAATTCATCATAGTATCCTCTAGTGCAGGGGTTCCCAAACTTTTCAGGCCGGGACCCAGAAAATAAGGCGTCAGAGAGCCGCGGCCCAATGCACATCGTCAGGCTTTTTTTTATTTATTTTTTGCCAGGCGACCGATTTTTTAAGCCAAATATCACTTCAATCTTATTAAGTTAGTTCAAGTTAGTTATTAATTTATATGTGCTATTTATGAGAGGGCTAACTTGTTGCAAAATAATAATGATAATAATAATAGCCTCATTAAAATACTATTGTTGCTTCGGTTGTTTTCAGCGTTTTATGTGCATAATCTGTTATTTAGTTTGAAATGTTCGTTGAAATAAGTAGATTTTTCGTTTTTGTTTATTTATTAAGTTAATATAAAACCATATAGTCACATTTTAGAATACAATAGAATAGAATTTTAGAATACAACTAGAAACACTGTCCTGGCCTGCTTCTAAGTTCAGTGGCCTGACAAAAAAAAAAAAAAAAAAAAAAAAATATTTTTTGGAAATCATCTCGCGGCCCTCCTGTGGCTGCTCGCGGCCCACCTTTGGGTCGCGACCCCGACTTTGGGAACCACTGCTCTAGTGAACGAGAGTGTTGGTTATGACGTGACAGACAGTGGAGCTGTTTGCAGATAGCGAGCATTTTGACGTGTTGCGCGGTGGCGATGTCTCGCAGACAATACAACTACAAGTATAGTATAATTATATAATATATATATTTTATAAAAAAAAATTATATAAAAAAAATAATAATAATAATCAAAAACGATCGATATCTCAGCACCCCCACTTCCAGCGGACTTCCCGCGTCCCTGTGTGTGTGTGTGTGTGTGTGTGTGTGTGTGTGTGTGTGTGTGTGTGTGTGTGTGTGTGTGTGGTAGTAGATGAGTGGAGGAGGGCCTAGCTGGGTGTTGGAAGGTAAAGCTGGTCTACAATGAAACACAGAGGAGAGGACGGAGGTGATTTAGTGATGACCTTCAGCCTCTGACAGACAGCTAAGAATATGTTCCTTCATAATGAGACTACTATGACTATATTCCTTCTGAATCCTTCCTAATAAGACTGATAAGACACTGTTCCTTCATAAAGAGACTGCTAAGACACGATTCCGTCATAAAGACACTGCTAAGACACTATCCCTTCATAACGAGACTGCTAAGACACTACCCCTTCATACAAACACTGCTAAGACACTAGTCCTTCATAAAGAGACTGCTAAGACACTACCCCTTCATACAAACACTGCTAAGACACTAGTCCTTCATAAAGACACTGCTAAGACACTATCCCTTCATAACGAGACTGCTAAGACACTACCCCTTCATACAAACACTGCTAAGACACTAGTCCTTCATAAAGAGACTGCTAAGACACTGTTCAAAGAGACTGCTAAGACACTATTCCTTCATAAAGACACTGCTAAGACACTGTTCCTTCATAAAGAGACTGCTAAGACACTATCCCTTCATAACGAGACTGCTAAGACACTATTCCTTCATAAAGAGACTACTAAGACACTGTTCCTTCATAAAGAGACTGCTAAGACACTGTTCCGTCATAAAGACACTGCTAAGACACTGTTCCGTCATAAAGACACTGCTAAGACACTGTTCCTTCATAATGAGACTGCTAAGACACTGTTCCTTCATAACGAGACTGCTAAGACACTGTTCCTTCATAAAGAGACTGCTAAGACACTGTTCCTTTTCATAAAGAGACTGCTAAGACACTATCATACGAGACTACTAAGACTATATTCCTTTTCCGCACCTACTCCCCAGCCGGCACACAGGTCAGATCGCCCAGGGAGTCTCTCTGGACAATCTGCGCATGCGCCGGTTGGGGGGGTAGGTGCGGAAAAGTGACCATAGCTCGGCCGAGAAAATGCCGATCGACATGGGATTGGGCTCTCCGTGTTCAGGAGACTCAGGTGTATACAATTGGATCATGTCTACAGCACCCCCACAGCCATAGCTACAGCAACTTATATCAAGGCTCTAATCAACATTCATTAATTTGATCCCCCACGCGCTTCAACTTCACACTTCAAACTTCAAACTACTTTATTTTCCTTTTGGAACTTCATTTGTGCAGTGGTTAAAAGACAAACATACAGTCACAATACATAGACACTCACCACTATAAAAAAAAAACGCCATTAAAACTATGTACAGTAAAAAAAACACCACTTGTAAAAAAAAAACACAAACTACTTAAAACTACAGTACTTAAAAGCATGATATATTAAAATCCATATGGAGCAATTCTATATGTATATATAAATAATAAATAATAATCGTTCAGCAGTCTGATGGAAGAAGGCACGAAGCTAACTACCGTAAATCCTCGAATAGTGGAGGGTACTCAAATAGAGGACGGGCCCCCTATAATGGCCGGGGGTTTGATACATGCAGACAAATACGGGCCGGCTTCCAATACAAGGACGCAAAAAAAAAATTTTTATGACAAACCTTCAGCAAGCGCCCACTGATGTTGTCAGGACCTGGGGCCTTGTAAGTGTTTTTTCTCTTGAGCACCCTTTCCACCTCCCTAGGGTGAAACTCTAGGTTGGTGCTAGTCGCTGCTTTACACAGGAGATTGGTGGTCAGCTCCTCCCTCTCCTGAGTGAAGGTGTGTGTATCAAACCTGCAGTAGAAGCTGTTCAGGTTCTCTGCTAACTCCACACATTCCTCTGTTCTTAAATGGGACGGGGTCTGTTGTTTTGCAGGCCAGCAAGTGTCTTGTCACCTTTCCAGGCATCTCTGGCTTTGCCCTCCTGGAAGAGTCTTTCCACCTTCTCCTTGTACTCCCTTTTGGCCTCTTTAATTTCCTTGTTTAACCTGGCCTGAATCAGTTTAGCCTCAATCCTGTTTCCAGAGGTGAATGCAATTTTTTTCTGATTAAGTATGTTTTAGCTTCTTTGTGATCCAGGGTTTAAATCATACATCTATGGATAGGGGAAAGGCTCCTCTTTCCAATGGCAGGGTTAAATATGGATTTAGTCATTTCCTTTCGGTTTTACGATAAAAGAGATATAATTAGAATTTTTTCGATAAATTCGTATTTTCGGTAAATCGTATAAAACATCGTTTTTTTACTCTTGGCAAAAAAAAGAAAGAAGGAAAACTAACTCTTAACATCCAAGGGCCCACATGTCACTTTGCCTACCTCTAGCGGCTCGGGTGTGCATTTCTTTTAATACAATATATAGATAGAATGAAAGCCCTATTTGTTTCCCGTCGATTGCCCTTTCAGGTGACAAAATCTGTTCAGCGGTTCTCGAGTTACATGCCGATATGTGAGGCGTGCGCCAAAGTACACATTACCACCCCCGACTCCCGGGGCTCTCGCTCCGTCAATCATTTGGCGATCTCGAAAATGTTTGGACAGGGTTGTAGCCAATTAGCGTGGCTTTCCAATGATACCCCATGATATGATAATTGGGTCTAATACGGTCTCTATTGATCGATTTATGATAATGAAAAGCAGGGTCCCCCAATTGGGGGACCTACAGGCTTAACAGGTAAAAAAAAAAAACAGTATTTTTTGGAATAATCATGTCTTCACAAAAGAGAATGTAGTCAATAATGACCTCAGCAGCCTCCTCCAGACTGGTCCCAGAACGTTTCCCAGTCAGTACATCATAGCAGGCCTGCAGAGTCTCACTGGCCTAGCCTCCTCACTCCACTGCTGCACCTGCCTTTTGACAGCTCCCTCTCTTTGTAATGTAGTGCGGTAGGCGGGGACTAAATGATAGGGCTGACCTTCAATTTTTTTTTGGAATTCGAAGCTTCAGGGCCGAGATTCGATTTTAATTCGAAGCTTCGAAATGTAAAAAAAATATTTAAAAAAAATAGTTTTTTCAAAATATTTTACATTTTCTTTTACATTTTTTTTTTTTATGTTGTGGGACTTGTACGGGACTTTGTTCAAAAGTTTAAACCTTTTTAAATCTTAAGACAAACTAAACACTTTGCTTTCATGAAATATTGTAAGCCGTCATTTGAGGCTTTATAAAAGCAGCACAATGAACACAAATCTGTCAGTGCCGAGTCCGACCCCATCTTAAATAACAAACAGCATTGCTTGTTGTAGTTAACAAAGAGAGGCAGAGTTGATTTTGCACAGAATTTTTTTTAATTAAATTCATATATATATATATAATTTTTTTTTAAATAATTTTAATTATCATTTTTTTAATAATAATTTAAATATTCATATTCGAATCCCATGCCCATCGAACGAAGCTTTGAAGCTTCGAAGTATTTAAGACAGCCCTACTAAATGAACGGCATTATGATCAGCTGCACTTAAGGGGGGTTTCTTGCAGGGTTCGAAATTAACGGGGGCTTGGGGCATAATGCCCTTGAAAATGGACAAAATGCCCTCGGAAATCAGTTAAGGGGGGCACTTAATGCCCCCGACAGTTTACTAATTATATATATATATTTATCCGGTAATGGAGCGTCTGTGTATCGTACGGTTCAGATGACGCGCAAATAAAAAAAATCATTTGGCGGAGCCGGTGTTCTGCACTGGCTGCAGGCAGCAGCAGCAGCCAGGTGCTAGTCAGTTTGTGTAAAAATGGCACGCACAATATAAATCAATCTTCATTACGACTTTAAAAAGATAGCCATTAACATTACATAGGCCTACACACATCTTGCCATAGCGTTAGCAGTTTGTAAACACAACGCACGTTTTAACTATGGTAGCCCGACGCAGCCCGCAAGCTAATACTGTACAGTCAATGAAATGTCACCGTAGCTACTAGCTACTGTAGCAGAGGAGGAAATGGGAGTCTGAGAGGCGGGGTGTTTAAAGACAATGATAGGCGTTTATTCAACATCCAAGAAGGCTAACATACAACTGTGTTTTACTAACTCCAACCGGGACTATTGCCGCTTTCGCGCTGCTTGTTGATGTTATGAACTCCTCCTAACGTGACCGGAGCTGAAGGTGCCACACGCTAAAATGTCCGTGGGGACCCGGCGCCAACCCATAGATAGTTCCAACTCACCGAATTACGTAATCCACCACAGTTGCACTCAATATTTAAATAATGTTAGTCTAAATAAATGTAGACAGAAACATAATAATTTCAAGCAGAAAACAAATCTTTCCATTAAGAACTGACAATCAGGGAATTTAAACATGGTTGACATTGTTTTTGTGTGTTTATATTAATTAAAGAAAGGAAAGTCTAGTGCTGGCTGAGCATATTGTTTGTTTGCACTAAGTTAATACTTTGACAAATGTAGCCTATATTTTTCAGTCAGTTCGGTCTTTGTGTGCCAAACATTATTTAAGGCTGTAAACACTGTAAACCTTTTATTTTATTTTTAATAAATGAGAAGCATGTTTAGATTTGAGTGTTAATTTTTTTTTAATAAAAATTAACGTATATCGAACTGAAAACCGTGACCCCAAAATCATGATACAAACCAAACCGACCATTTTGTGAACCGTCCCACCCCTTCCGTTTATCATAAAAATTCAGTGCCCCCGAAATACAAAAAAAAGCCCCCGAAAATCAATTAAGGGGGCAAAAAAAGCCCTTGAAAAAAAATGTTAATTTCTAACCCTGGTTTCTTGTATGCCCTAATGTAAACTGTAAAATGTAACGTATATGCGTTCTTCACGTTACCATAACAAAGGTCAATTGTTTTGTTCCCTCCGGTGGCACAGTTTACATATTGCTGATATGTGGGAAGAGTCTTTTTGAGCCGACAGCTTAGGGCTGGGCGATATGGAAAAAAATCATATCGCGATAACGATATGATAATTTTATTTTATTTCTCGATATCGATAATTATCGAATTGTTATAAGTATACATTTTTTTTTTTTTTTTTTTTTTTTTAACAACAGATGTATGTTTATTTTGCAGCAATTCTTTGTCATTGCCGCCATCTTTAGTGTTACATCCCCTCACACTCCAGTTCTCAGGCTGCAGCTGGTTTAAAAGCTAAAGTAAACCGGCTTCTCTGCTGGCTGTGGCTCCAGAGGAGTTGAACAGTTCTGGCTCTGCTAGTTTATTTTCGATCTTTTGGCGCTTTTTTGGTGGACAAACCACCGCACATGTGCACTGTGACTCGTGACTGGAGTCTAGTTCTGCTAGCACACATAGCCTACTGTGTACAGACGGTTTCAAAATGTATTTTAAATTAGAAAGCAAACAAAATAAATGGACAAGAGAAAAGAAATCTGAATTTGGTCAGTATTGTCATTTGGACAAGCAAAGCCATTACTTTAAGTTGCAGGCAAGAAAGACAAGTCTGTCCACTGTCTCTGGTTTTAAAACTGCCCTGTTGCAAAAAAAAAAAAAAAAAAAAAAAAATTATTTCGATATTCGATATCGATTATTAAAATATATCGCGATATTTATCATTATCGTTATATCGCCCAGCCCTACGACAGCTGTTGTAGTCGCCCAATATTAGGACCGGGGTGTCTGGGGCATCGTTCTCTATGTGATGAACGCACGCAGAGATAGCCTCCGCTGCGCGGGTATCATTGCCAGAGGGGGGGGGGGGGGGGGGGGGGGTGTAAACCAGTACACTGTTCAGCTGGCCAAATTCACAGGGGAGATATCTAGGTCTCAGAATCACAGAGAGCAGTTTGATGTCAGGTGAACAATATGACTCCCGTATTTTGACAGTTTTACACCATGCTTCATGTATGTACATACATAACCCACCCCCGCTTTGTTTATCGCTGCTGTTACCGTCACGATCGAGCCTGAGCGGCACTCCGAAGCCATCAATCATCAAGCCAGCTATCCGTTATGCAAATGATAGGCGCTCCCTCACGAACTCCATGTAACGCAGTGGAAGTGCAGTGATCTATATTCTTTCATAATGAGACTAAGGCTATTCCTTCATAAAGACTGCTAAAACAATATTCCTTCATAACGAGACTGCTAAAACAATATTCCTTCAATAACGAGACTGCTAAGACACTGTTCCTTCATAACGAGACTGCTAAGACACTGTTCCTTCATAACGAGACTGCTAAGACACTGTTCCTTCATAACGAGACTGCTAAGACACTGTTCCTTCATAAAGAGACTGCTAAGACACTATTCCTTCAAAACATGCAATGAATTAAATTAATGAATGAATAAATGAAAGTCACACTATGGCAATTCGTCACAAACTAAAGTTGTCGTAAAGAAGTCACATGGCTACTCAGTTCTGGGGCACAGCAAACAGCTCAGCAGTAGGGCTACTCAGTTCTGGGGCACAGCAAACAGCTCAGCAGTAGGGCTACTCAGTTCTGGGGCACAGCAGACAGCTCAGCAGTAGGGCTACTCAGTTCTGGGGCACAGCAAACAGCTCAGCAGTAGGGCTACTCAGTTCTGGGGCACAGCAAACAGCTCAGCAGTAGGGCTACTCAGTTCTGGGGCACAGCAGACAGCTCAGCAGTAGGGCTACTCAGTTCTGGGGCACAGCAGACAGCTCAGCAGTAGGGCTACTCAGTTCTGGGGCACAGCAGACAGCTCAGCAGTAGGGCTACTCAGTTCTGGGGCACAGCAAACAGCTCAGCAGTAGGGCTACTCAGTTCTGGGGCACAGCAGACAGCTCAGCAGTAGGGCTACTCAGTTCTGGGGCACAGCAAACAGCTCAGCAGTAGGCTACTCAGTTCTGGGGCACAGCAAACAGCTCAGCAGTAGGCTACTCAGTTCTGGGGCACAGCAGTCGGCTGAGAGAAAGTATTGTCTGACCTCCTCCTAAAAAGCAGTTAAACTTCCCACAGGTGTCTTTAGAAGCCAGTGTTCTGGCAGGTGCTGCACTGTGGGTATATTTAGCACTGAGTGGGTGGACTGTAATTACAGAGGTAGGCAGAGAAGACAGGGAACAATAGACACACCCCAGACTCACATATATTCCAATCAGGTCTTGTATGTGCGTGTGTGTGTGTGTGCGCATGCGTGTATATATGTGCGCACGCACGCACGCGCACACACACACACACACACACACACACACACACACACACACACACACACACACACACACACACACACACACACACACACACACACACACACACACACACACACACACACACACACACACACACACACACACACACACACACACACACACACACACACACACACACACACACACACACACACACACACACACACACACACACACACACACACACACACACACACACACACACACACACACACACACACACACACACACACACACACACACACACACACACACACACACACACACACACACACACACACACACACACACACACACACACACACACACACACACACACACACACACACACACACACACACACACACACACACACACACACACACACACACACACACACACACACACACACACACACACACACACACACACACACACACACACACACACACACACACACACACACACACACACACACACACACACACACACACACACACACACACACACACACACACACACACACACACACACACACACACACACACACACACACACACACACACACACACACACACACACACACACACACACACACACACACACACACACACACACACACACACACACACACACACACACACACACACACACACACACACACACACACACACACACACACACACACACACACACACACACACACACACACACACACACACACACACACACACACACACACACACACACACACACACACACACACACACACACACACACACACACACACACACACACACACACACACACACACACACACACACACACACACACACACACACACACACAAGACCTGACCGGAAAGGCTCATCAAACTGACAGACAAGTGGTTGCCATGGTAACTAACTAGACTAGCAGCCTCCACAGACAATAGAGAAAAGGTGATTCAAGTGCAAGTTTCAAGTTTGCTTTTATTTTTGTACATTACAGTGAAATGCTTGGTTCTGTATGAGCCCCTGAGAATGTGCTTCATACAGTAAAAAAGTAAGTAAAAGAGGAATATAGTCCCAACACTATACAAATATACAATATACAAACTACGGAGGTGAGAGCTACAGAGCGATAGTCATTGAGGCAAGCGGGCATGGATTTTTTGGGTACAGGGACAATAGTGGACTTATTCAAAGAGGTGGGGATGACAGACTGTTCTAAGGACAGGTTGAATATGTCAGTGAATAGCGGGGGCCAGTTGGTCGGCACAGACTTTTAGGGCCGTCTGGTCCTTCTGCCTTCCTGGTATTCACTTTATTAACCTCTTAAGAATCGGGCAAAAATGGGGCTATTTTGTGTTTTGTTTTTTATTTTGTGTTTTGTTTTTGACAATTGCATACCCAAAGTAATTTGCGATTTATTATACTTTATACTTATAGCACATGCATGAGTCTGGTGTCTTTTGAAAGGTAACATTCTGAAGGTTCTTACACAATAAAGACAAATCACTTTGAGTGCTAATGAAATAGAGTAACAGAGGTTGAACACACTGGAGTAAATGTTTTGTGTACTCACATTGTGTACTCTTTTTACTGGTTGCCAGATGCCTGTTTTTAAGTTCCAGCTGAGAGGTAGAAGCTGGAAAACATAATGGTTCCATAGCCTGAAGTCTTATGTAGTACAGGTCCAAAGTTTATAGAAATCCCACGGAAAATGAATGTTTTACAAAGGTTTTTGTAATGTGTGTACCAGTAAAAATTCTGCACGATTATCCAAAATGGTCATCCGCTCCCATTCATTCAGAGGCTCTCGTCAAAACAATGGGCTTCTTCCTCTTCTTGTGTCACCTTCCCCCACTGTCAGCGCCCGTCTGGCATCGCTTTCGGAGCAGACGCTCTTTGGCTACAACGGTGGTCAATCATTTTCGCCATAAGTGGTGCCTGGTCAGTTCAGGACCACTCACAACCGGATGTGGTCACTCGTCAGAACGGCTTGTCAAATGACGCTCGCCGGATGTTTCGTCTTGTAACTCGAGAATGGAATCACGCAATAGGTTGAGTGTGGCGATGATTGTAAGGTGGCACATTCAACTTTCCAACAATGTATTGGTTGATCGGCGAAAACGCAGCCCGGAGCCGACAGACAAGAGCAAAGTGCTGTGACGTGTGCGCAAGTGCATGACGGCCCGCCGATGCTTAAGAGGTTAAAGGTCCTCCTCACCTCATGCTCTGTTAACCTGGACACTGAGTCTCCATCGGCAGTGGCTCTACTCTCTATTGCAGTGGCCTGTAGGCTGTTGTTGGAATTTACAGCCTAAAACCATGTATAGAAAGAATTTAGTTAATTTGCCAAGGAGACATCAGTGTTCAGCATGGGGTGGGGTGCCTTTGTAGTCTGTCATCGTTCTGAGGCCCTGCCACATCCCCTGGAATCAGCCTGTTCGTAAGTTGTAGCGTGCCGCCTTGTGCTCGTTTATGTTGCCTGTCACAAGCCCGGCGTTGTAGGATGAGGTGCGCCCATTCAGAGCTTTGCGGACGGATTTGTCTACCCAAGGCTTTTTGGAGGGGATTATTTATTCTACCAGAGTACCAACAAAGTCTAGCACTGTTTCTGTGTAATCATTTATATTGTCTGTGTTTTCACAAAACACGCTCCAGTCTATGCAATCAAGTGCAGCTTGGAGCGTGTTCTCTGAGTCCACAGACCAATCGCTTTTCCGCGGGAGCACGCTTGAGACTTTGTTTATACTTTGGCATAAGAAAGATGGTGTTGAGGGCGGCTAGGTGGTGCAGTGGGCAAGGCACTCACCACCAATGCTGGAGACGCTGGGTTCGAGCCCAGCTCTCCACATTGTTTTCAGTTTGGCTGGTCGTCCGTACTAATACAATTGGCAGTATTGGGATCGGACGTTGTGGACAGCGACTCCTACAGGTCGGTTGGTGCGCCTGCGCAGTAGAATCAGGAAGCGACGGGGGTGGCGTCCCTCCAAAGCGCAGACCCCTGACGCTGAGAGATCGAGCTGCGCAGGTGAAAAGATGCGACAGCTGCTACCTCGAGTACCGGAGGGGACTCGTGCAATGTATGGCTTCGTCCACATTACAGCCGGCTTGTGGGAGGCATGAAACAACGTTCGAGACAGGGGAGGGTTGAATTGGATGATATGAAATTGGGATGGGAGAAAAATAGAAAATGGGAGAAAAAGTGGATTAAAAAAAAAAGAAAGATGGCGTTGTAATCAGATTTATGGGGAGATGGGGAGAAAGAGAGAGAGAGAGAGAGAGAGAGAGAGAGAGAGAGAGAGAGAGAGAGAGAGAGAGAGAGAGAGAGTGGCTGCATGTTTTTAAATCTGAATCGTGCAATTTGGTCTCAGCTGTTGATGATGCACACGCTAAAAGCAGTGATTGAGTTAAGGCATTCAGACAGGTAGGCGGTATATCGCTAGCTTAGGTAATTACACATAACACAGACGGGAGCTGAATGAGCTAATGGATGTGATTATGACCATTATAGCTCCCTGCTGATTAAAACTAATGGCAGAGACATGTCTGTCTGTCTGTCTTCCTGTCTATCTGTCTGTCTGTTATTCCTGTCTGTCCGCCTGTTAATCCGTCCATCCATCTGCTTGCCTGTCTATCCCTCTGTCTGTCTGCCTGTCCATCCATCTGTCTGTCTGCCAGTCTATCCATCTGTCTACCTCTGTGTCTGTCTGTCAAGACACAATTATACCACAAGAGATTTGAACCTTCAACCTCCACATGCGAAAGCAAACTTCGATTTTCGGCCAGTGTTAGGGGTTCTATTCCCTGTGTAGCTCAATGGGTAGAGCAAGACACCACCAACACAGTCAGTGTTAGGGGTTCTATTCCCTGTGTAGCTCAATGGGTAGAGCAAGACACCACCAACACAGTCAGTGTTAGGGGTTCTATTCCCTGTGCAGCTCAATGGGTAGAGCAATCTGCAGGAAGAGTTGAATTTAGTGAACCTCTGGGTAAGTCGTATACAAGATCTGCCAGACTGAATACTTGCTTGTATTTATTGTGTAGGGCCTAACCAAATAAATTGTTTGGTTCCAGTTGGTTGTCAGTTAAGGCCATGGGTAGGTAAGGAATTTATTTTATTATATTTTTTATTTTATTTCTTCCCACGGCGACTATGGATAGGGAATTTCTTTCTTTAATTAAAATGTTCATGACAACATGGATGCATGTACTCTGCCAGCATGTTTAATATCCAATCCATAATACTAAAGGTTAAAATACAAAGACACTGTACTACAAAAGTACAATGTACAAAGGTAGTAGTATTAAAAATGCCACCCCTAAATACTACTCACTAAATATCCTGACGTCAGAGAGCTGTGCAAATATTGTGAAATGCTTGCTTTTTATATATTCTCATTATTGACATGGACTGCACTGACTAAGATTTAACAAGATTTAAATTAAATTTAGATTTAATTTAAGATTTTTTTTTTAAATTCTTTTAAACTCATAAAATAAATGTGGGTTGCACCTAAATCAGCATGGTCGGTCGGCAGCCGCAACCAAACCATTTATTTTGTATGGCCTCCTAGGCATACTGCTGCTACCCTGGCCAGGTCTCTCCTGAAAAGGAGACTTTAATCTCAATGAGACTTCCTGGATAAATAAAGGTTAAATAAAATAAATAAAAAGGCACCAACACAGCCAGGGTTAGGGGTTCTATTCCACCCGTTCTATAAATACGCCCATAGTACTGTAAGGTGCTTTGGATAAAACAGGGTTTTGTAAGTGTTCTACTGTACGGCCACATTATAGCCTGGTCTACTACTGTGTAACAGGCAGTGTTAGCCTCACCACCCTGTATGTTTACTATACACTGAGTACTGACATAATCACTGATGTAGAAACTATATCCATCTCCCTCTCTGTCTCTCCCTCTCTCTCTCTATCTCTCTTTCACTCTGCCTATCTCTCTCTCACTTGTTAAATAGTTGTTATTAGGGATGCTGGATATTGGCTTTTTTACCGATACCGATATACCGATATTGTCCAACTCTTAATTTCCGATACCGATATCAACCGATACCGATATATGCAGGGTTCCCTCGCCAGCCCTATTTAACATGGAGAAGTTCCCCTTCTTTGCAGGGCTATAACTTTTTAAATTGTATTGCTAAATTGACATTACTATGGCCCATTCAACGTCCTATATCTATTGTTCAGGGTGTAGCAACGTTATACTTTTTCATTCACATATTCATACTAAAATACGGTCTAAAGTATAAGTATGTTTTTATAGTTTTCTGCAGCTTTCTCCAGAACTTGATTTATAGCCCCAAATGCATTATATTGATGATGAAATACAGTTTGATAGGAATCTGTGCGAGATAAAAAATTTCAACTGGACGTGCTTCTAGGAGTTACTAAGTATGATCTGATGTTGACCGGATGGGCGGGGGTCGTTTATAATTCCGTGGCCAACGTTATATCATTCATCTAGTGTGGGTGATATGATCATCAGAGCAGTTTATATCGAACACGCTAAAAAATAACGCTGAATCTTACCGTATCTTCCTCGCGCCGTTGGACGATGAGCGTGGAACTGAAATATTCCTATTATGGGATGTAGAAATATCCGATCCATTTCCAGGTTGTATAATAGTATATACGTCCAAATCATGTTGTTTATCGAGTTATTTGCAACGGATCGATATCCAGTGTGTCAAGATGGAGTCCCGCTAACGATAGCGAGTGCCCGGACGAAATATGGGTGAGCACCACTTCATCCGCATCACTTCCTGTTTGGGCGATCCACCGATCGGCCACCAGATGGCACTCTTGAACCGTTGGAGAGTTGAGAGGGGCTCAACAGTACATATCATGTCTCCGGGGGAGAAATATGATATAGATTTTTGAAATATTGATATCAAAGACGCTGCCCAGCGTCTTCGGCAGAATAAGCATGGCGGGGAAAGACGCTGCCCAGCGTCTTCGGCGATTAAAGTGTTAACATTACATATCTCTTGTTGTGGAATTACAGTTTTTCTCAATTGCTTTGGTGCATTTCTCTGATCAGAATTAAAGTTCTCATAACTGTTAGTGCATTTCTCAAAACAATTAGTACAAACTGCAAAACCTAGGTGATAACCTGCAGAAGCGTGTCACTTGCTCAAAATGGATAATTCATTCCTCAAAAGCAAGTATTCATGTCAATGAAAGTGTCACTGTCATCAAAATGAAAAGTCCTGACACCATTGTTTATGAACAAGATAGTCAAATGGCTTTGCCATGTATTCGTTATGACAGTTCACTCTGTAAGTGTTTTCCAATGCAAAAAAAGTCAGATCTTGGTGACACTTTCTGAAAATGCTCAAGACAGCACTATACACTATTTGCACAGCCATTTGAAATCTACAGTTACACATTGCTGTATTTAGTGAGGTAAATTAGTACAAGACACGTATGTTTCACATTTTTACTGCATATGCTCTTTGCAATTTTAATTTGTTCACAGCATTGTGCAAAAGAAAAATACAAACTAATTTACAACAAACATAAGAAACACCCTTTGGCCTTTTGGTTGAGCTGTGCACAACTGTAAACAATATTGCAGTACATATTGGAACTGAATTGGAACATACAACATACACAGTACTGTAAATCATTCATTCACATCCAGACGTTCCTATCTGTCTGGCTATTGGATTCAGGAATGGGGAGTAGGGAGGGAGATATTCCACCAGCATCCTTTCATGTGCTGCAAACCACTGTGTGACCAGAATTGCGTGGTGAAAACGAACATTATCCCATACAACAACGTACTTGGTCAGATGGTCGCCATTTAGACCCCTCTCATTCTCAGGGATTATGTCCCTGTAAAGAGTCTAAAAAAGTCAGCAGATGTTGTGTGTTGTATGGACCAATGCAGGGCATATGGGTGAGGACGCTGTTTTCTGAGATGGCTGCACACATTGTAATATTCCCTCCTCGTTGGCCTGGGACATCAGTGGTTGCTCTCTGTCCAATGCGATTCCTTCCACGCCTTCTACCTTTTGCCAGATTGAAACCCGCCTCATCAACATATATGAATGTGTGCAGCGATTCCCTGGCATCCAGCTCCATTCAGGGGAAAAATTATAAAGAAATGTATAAAATTTGCTTGACAGATTTTGACAACTAGTTCAACATATTTGTATGTAATGACTCAAGCAATGAAATGAGGACTATTAGTTTTATAGGGAATGACTATTCAGCAGTCATAAGTATAGTTCATTTTGACTGACATGACCTAAGCAAATGATAATGTTATAAAACAGCAGAGAATTGTATGAAAGCAATTGATGCATGTCCAAAAGCATTTGCAATTTGTTCGGAGGAATGAGAAACTGCTACTATGATGTGCACAAATTACTAAATGTTGTGGAGGTTGAACTAACAGTTATGAGAACCAGATTTTTTCCACTATTTTAAGGCGTACACATTAAGACCATTGACAACATGGTTTGACCCCCAAGCATTAGTATCCTGGAGAAAATTAGAAGAAAACATAGTAGCCCCACATAGACTGAAGGACATAGCATACACTAAACTACCAATCAAGCACTGTGAACGGAAATTTGGCCCCATAATTACCCATGCGATCCGGATATGGCGTGAAACACACAAAAAATATCCTAACCCACAAAAATGGCACAATCATACTCCCTTATTCAATAACAATGCACTCTTAATTGAAAAACGACCTATAAGATTCCCTATATGGGAAGAGCAAGGCATACACTCATTAGGGGATGTTTTTAACAAACAGGGTTTTTGTAGTTATGGAGAAATATGCAAAAAAAATTATCTCACCATGTCCACATGGCTTTTTTACATACAGTTACGGCTATGTTTGAAGTCTCACAGTGTTCCATTAGACATACCAATTGAACACCACAGATACCACAAATTCTTCTATGAAAGAGAGACATCGAGAGGTTTTGTTTCAGATTTTTATCATCAATTACTAACGTCCTCGTATGAAACCCTCCAACTAGACTCTGTCTGGAGGAGGGATATACCAGACCTGGAAAGTGACTTTGATTGGCAAGGAGCCTGGGCAAATGTCCGACTTACATCAAGGAACCCGGACCATCAACAAATCAATCTTAACTATATTCACAGGACATACTTGACTCCTATAAGACTGAACAGAATGGGTCTTAAACAAGACTCCAAATGCTCCCAATGTACAAACGGGGACGAAGGGACATTTATGCACATGTATTGGGACTGCCCACCAGTTAAGACATTCTGGAAAGATGTGACCCAACAATTATCAAAACTCGTATCTTGGAATATACCTGTACACCCCTCTGTATTACTATTGAATGATGTTTTTGAGTTTGCAGTAAATCCACAGCTAAAGAGATTGGTTTTATCGGGTATCACAGTAGCTAAAAAGCTGATCGCATCACGCTGGTTTCAACCGGAAAAAAATTTGCCGGAAAGTTTGGTTTCTTACATATCTCGATGTGATTTATCAAGAAATATCTACAGCAAGAATTCTGGGTCTCAATGAATCCAAAATGTCATTGTGGTTAGAAGTGGTGGAGAGAATAAAAGCTAGCTTATAATGGTAGTGTCTGGTTAGGAGCGAGGGATAATGGAGGTACTATCCAAAGAGGGGTCCGGGAGGGGGGGGTTCGAGCTGGAGCATATGTGTGTAGGTTTTTAGATAACAGGTATTAGGGGTATATCCTGTATAAGACATTGGTATAAATGGTAATTTTGTTGGATATACACTGTATATTAATGCTTGTGTATCTTATCGTGTGTTGTCATGTTTGTTTATATGTGTGTTAAAAAAAAAAAAAAAAAAAAACAGTTATGAGAACTTTAATTCTGATCAGAGAAATGCACCAAAGCAATTGAGAAAAACTGTAACACAACATTATGCATACTTTTGACAATAAATAAAATCTGAATTTGTTCTTACTTGCTTGCCTGGGTAAATAAAGGTTATAGAAATGTAAAAATAAAAAAATAAAAAAATACAATTTTTTTTAGACCGATACCGATATTTTTCGATATCACATTTGAATGCCGATATCGGCCGATAATATCGGTAGGCCGATCATATTGGACATCCCTAGTTGTTATATTAGCTTACATTTTTCTGTTTCTTTCTGGCTTAAACATCTAGCCCAGGGACTACAACTGAAAACCAGCAACCCTGCTAATGTTGGCATATTTACAGTTTTTAATTTGTTGATTGATATGCACTGTCCCTGATCAAATAAACTGAGTAAACTAAACTAAACTCTGTCTATCTCTCTATTTCACTGTATCTCTCTGTCTATCTATCTCTCTTTTACTCTGTCTATCTCTTTCACCCAGTAGCGGCTGCTGGTTCTCTCTCCACTAGGGGCGCTATACCAAAACATTTTGCAAACATGTACAGTACCACGCAACCGACTCATGGCAAGACGTGAGCGATTCGACTCACGCTCACGGCAATGAATCGGCTCTTATGAACGAGTCGCTCAGCTGTTACTACAACAACACACAACCAGTCAAATAAAGTATAGTCTACTCTAATTCACAACTTGAAACACAATATATAAATAGAAAAGTTAGAAACAAAACTCGCTCCGTCTCCAAACACACGCAGATCTCTCCCTCTCTCTCCTTCTCTCTCTCACACAGCGCGACGTGGAATCGATTCGTTACACAATCAGACCTAGTATATGTAGTATTATATACCAAGAATAACTTCAGTATGAGTACAGGGCTGTACACATATTTTGCATATTGTTAAACGAGCCAAGGCTAGCTATTAAACTATCGATATGAATCGAAAATCTGGGACCCTGATGTAAAGAAGACAAACGTCTTTCTCAGGTCTGCATCCCCTTAACAATTGTGTGTATTGAGCCGTACTGTATTGTACACATTCTGCAATCTGTTAATAAAGTTTTCATTCATTCATTCATTCAAACATAGACGATATTGAACAAGCCATGATCCACGTATTTTCAATCCAAAAGAAAGAGAGAGAGAGAGAGAGAGAGAGAGAGAGAGAGAGAGAGAGAGAGAGAGAGAGAGAGAGAGAGAGAGAGAGAGAGAGAAGCCAGCGTTAGCTGAGTGGCTGAGAGAGAGAGAGAGAGAGAGAGAGAGAGAGAGAGAGAGAGAGAGAGAGAGAGAGAGAGAGAGAGAGAGAGAGAGAGAGAGAAGCGTTATCTGAGTGGCTGAGAGAGAGAGAGAGAGAGAGAGAGAGATTGATTGATTGATTGATTGATTGATTGATTGATTGATTGATTGAAAACTTTATTAACAGATTGCAGAATGGGTACAATACAGTACAGCTCAATACACACAATTGTTAAGGGGATGCAGACCAGAGAAAGACTTTCGTCTTGTTTACATCAGGGTCCCCCATTTTCAATTCATCAGGACATATATGACATACATGACATACAGATAGTCAGTACTGCTACATCTATACATTTATGACATACCAGATTTGCAAATACAGTACTGTTTGTGATACAGAAGGAGTCAAGAAAAGGGAGTATATACATTTGACGTAGAAACTGTACATTGGAGGAGGTTGGGTGGGGGGGGGTTGGGTACATTGGGATATTGACAACCATACTGGGTAATTTACATTGGAGGTGGTTGGGGGGGGGGGGCACACTGTATAAACAAGCAAAATTGTACATTGAGGGGGGGGGGGAGACACTGTACAAACAAACAAAATTGTACATTGGACTATTGACAAAACCATACTAGGTAAATGACTGTACATTGGAGGGGGTTGGGTTAGGATATTTACAGGGGCCAGTGTTGAATTGCAGTCTCCCGTAGGTGTCCCTTGAGAGAGGTTTTGAAAGTGGGTAGTGATCCACATTCCTTTACAGCTTTGGGTAGGGCGTTCCACATTGATGTGGCATAATTGCGAAACGTGTTTAGTCCCTTATTTGAGCCGAATCTGGGTTTAACATGATTTGTGGAGCTCCCTCTGGTGTTGTGATCGTGGTATTCACTGACCTTTGGGAAGTATTTTGACATGTACATGGGTACCTTGGTCGTGTAGTGTATCTTGTAGAGAGAGAGAGAGAGAGAGAGAGAGAGAGAGAGAGAGAGAGAGAGAGAGAGAGAGAGAGAAAGATCGCTAAGCTACCTTGTTGTTGGCAGAAGGGCTTGTTGATAAAGTATATCCACTCCATGGCATTGTCCATCCAGCCTGTGTTGATGTCCATCCATTGTCCATGCATGTCCCTCCACACTGCATCCATAATATAGCTTGTTAATAGCCAACAAGTACTGAGTGCCTTTGTCCATGTCCGCCTCGAACAGCCTGCAAACTACCTGGTGTTCTATCGCCATGCTCTAAGACAAACTCTAACCTTAACCAACTTTGAAAGAGTGCCTAAGCCTAACCGTTGAAAGAACTTGCCATCACGCTCCAAGACAAATATCTGCATCACACAACACAATAACAGCATAAACTCACTTTGTTGAACTCATGTTGCAAACTGCGGTTACGGAAAGTACCGCGTCGGCCAATCAGAGAGCTTTTAGACGCTCGGCTGCTACATCATATTCAACGCACAGCGCGTGGCTGCGACGGATACAGCGATGAACCAGTGCACGGCGGGCACGCGCACTCCAGGCGCAATTGCGCCTAGCCCAGAGAGAAATACGGCGAGGAGAAATGCCTACGGCTACGGTAATGAAAAGGTCTATATCAGACAGAATCGTCACTTCCTGTTCAGGAAAACTATTATTAATCTTTGTAAAATTAAGTTATATTGTGCATTGGAAACACAAACATACTTAAAATGAGTAAATATTATTCATTTTAAACAGTTTATATTATTTATAGGGCTATAAAACAAAAAACAAAAAGATAATTTTTCTTGTTCTACTCTCATATAACCAGGGGCCTGAAGGGGGGGGGGGGGGGGGGGGCGGCGCCCGTGCGCCCCTAGTGGCGAGCCGCCACTGCTTTCACCCCTATCTCTGTCTGTCTCTCTTTCACTTTCTCTCTTTCACTTTCTCTCTCTCTGTCTATCTTTCTCTGTCTATCTTTCTTTGTCTATCTCTCTTTCACTCTCTCTGTCTATTCGGTTCAATTCAAAGGTGCTTTATTGGCATGAATGTCAAAGAATGAACAGTATTGCTAAAGCAGTTTACCACACATTACAATGTAGACTGGTCATCAACAAATTATTTTTTCTTTAAAAAAATTATAATTATAACACATGAAAAGGTTAACTCTAAAATAAGCAAATTAGCAGTATAATACATTACATGTAATTATTTGGCTCAAGATATACATAAATAAAACAAGATTTGACATGAAGTCACAACACTGTCCCTCAGGCTATGGCATGCTGACACACACTGGACAGCTAGTCCAGCAGTGACTCCCTCCCCCAGCAGTGGCTCCTCCCCCAGATATGGCTCCTCCCCCAGCAGTGGCTCCTCCCCCCGCGGTGACTCCTCCCCCAGCAGTGACTCCTCCCAAAGGAGGACTTGGATGTGTCCCTCCTCTCTTAATAGAAAAAGGTTTGTGATTCTGTCTGTAGTACATTTTAAACTCAAAGATGTTGTTCATTCCTTCACCATGTAGGAGAAAGTGACCTGGTTCTCACCTGTCGTACAGTGACCACACGTTTTCTGGTCTCTTGGTGACCATGTTATTCTATGTCTGCCTTTCTCACTGAGTCTGTATCTAGTAAGGATCTATCTGTCTCTGCTTTTTATCGCAGACAGCAGAGATACGTCAATTTAAGTAATGTACTATGTGGATGCCTGAACACACTACACAGTACCTGGACAGTGGAGGGTCTGGGTGGTTGTGTATTTAGCATTACAACATTATATAGCAACATACCTGTATATATAACCATGTTACAATAGCAACAATTTACAAATCAAATAATATATATTAGTAACTAGGTTGACTGATATACAAAATAAAATAATAATACAATAAAAAACTATAATAATAATAATAATAATAATAATAATAATAATAATAATAATAATAATAATAATAATAATAATAATAATAATAATAATAATAATAATAATAATAATAATAATAATAATAATAATAATAATAATAATAATAATAATAATAATTAATAATAATAATAATAATAATAATAATAATAATAATAATAATAATAATAATAATAATAATAATAATAATAATAATAATAATAATAATAATAATAATAATAATAATAATAATAATAATAATAATAATAATAATAATAATAATAATAATAATAATAATAATAATAATAATAATAATAATAATAATAATAATAATAATAATAATAATAATAATCGTCAAAACTGAGGTCTGTTTCTCAGGTTCCACTGGCTGTCAGTTAGCTGCAGTCGTCTCACATTTGGGCATTGCCCCAAGTAAATATGTGAGTTTCTCTATGTCTGGTATGTTTTTAAAAAGGTGTATTTGTATTCTATTTGTTCATCTCTCAGAGCCTGGTATGTGGGGCAGGAGGTGAGGATATGTAGTTCTGTCTGTCACACTGGGTGCAGAGTCTGTCCTCTGGCAGCCAGCTCTGTCTGTGTCGACCCTGCTCTAGACTATAGCTCGGCTGTACCCGCTGGCTCTGTACATAGTCAAGGCTTTTCTTCATTTGACTTACTGACTTAATCCTCTTTACCCCGTTGGGGGGCATAGGGCGTCCACCGAAGCTCTCCATCTCACTCTCTTCTGGGCCAGGGCCTTTGCTTCTTGCCAGCTCACTCCGATGTTCTTTAGGTCTTGGAGTGTGGAACGTCTCCAGGTGTTTCTCGGCCTACCGGCTTTCCTCTTCCCCTGCGGGTTGTAGTCCAAGGCCTGTCTAGTGATGTTGTTGGAGTCCTTCCTAAGGGTATGCCCTATCCAGTTCCACGTTCTCCTTTTGATGGTGGCAGCAGCTATGCTGTCCTGGTTTGTTATCCTCCACAGCTCTTCATTTGTGGTTTTGATTGAGGATGTAGTGCAGGCATTTGTTTTTTTTTAAGATAATTTTTTTGGCATTTTATTGCTTTATTGGATAGACAGATAGGAAGGATGGGAGAAGATATGAGGAGGAGACATTCTGCAAATGTCGCCGGGTCCGGGAGTCAGACCCGGGACGGCCGCGTTGCACTGAAGTGTGTTACGCGGTGCGCCACCCTCGTGCCCCAGCGAGCGCAGGCATTTGTTGACAAACACCTGGATCTTGCTTGCTTTTCTTCATTTAGGATTTGTAACTGTGGTCAGATAATTTGCTAATTTGAATTTTCTTTTTAGGGTCAGATAGCATTTTAGGCCATGTTTAGACAGAGAGAGTCTGAACAGAAACCGCAAAAGTCGACTTGCGGCCTCACTTTTAATATTGCGTTTAGACTAGTGTTTTGGGATGGAATTCTGCGTGCAGACGAGGCTGTAAAGACTCGAGACGACGGAGCCCCGCTGTCACACGATTGGCGCATATGTCACATGACGTGCTGTGAAGACCCGCCCTACTCTGTCTCTGATTCGCAGACTGTGGGTGGGGGGATGTGATTGGACCAAAGCATAGTCACTCACAGACAGTGGCTCCAGTCACTAATAGTTGCGATAGCCGCGGGACAGATTCTTGTGTATTTAAAAGTGCTGCCAATGTAGCCTTCAGGTGATCGCCATGGATAGAATCAGACATGCTTTGTTTACGCTTCTAGGCTACTGGTGCATGCCTGTGATGTAAGCAGTATGCGCGACGAGAGCCTTGAGAACCCTTTCGTCATAGTTTTATGCGGTTTGACAGTTTAGAATGATAGCGCAAAGGTTTATCGTTTCTAGGAATTCCACCCAGGAAGGTGGTCTCACTTTTTTGCGGTGTCTCCCCGTAAAAACGCTGTTGCCGTATAAACGAAAGGCACATCCGGAAAAATATTTTTGCGGATTCACCTGCTAGCGTTTCCGTCTAAACAGGGCCTTAATTTACTCTGTGTTTTAGTTGTTTCCTTCCAATATGTGATATAATAATAATTGTTAGACTAGAAGTCTTTATTTGTCATGCAGTTTTTAACACACACACGCGAGATGGGTGACCCACAGGAACACACACACACACACACACACTGAGTCGCAGATGAAATGTCTCTCTGCGATTAACCCATCCCGTTGTCCTTCCCCCCATGGGCAGCCGGGAGCAGACAGGCGTCAACGTGAGCCGCGCCCCGGGGACCAATCCAAGTGCTCCTGTCCGTCTTCGTCAAGGACGCCACAGCGTTAGCGATCTGTTGTGCATGTTTTTCCATTGGGTTTATCTTATCGGGGGGGAAACCCTTGCGAGCACGGGGAGAACATGCAAACTCCACACAGAAAGGCCTGGGAGATACCCCACCTGGGTACCTGGCATCATGGAAACCTGGTCCCCCAGCGGGAATCAAACCCTGGACCTTCTTGCTGTGAGGCCACAGTGTTAACCACTACACCACCGTGCCGCCGTGCCGCTGATATTGTTTTCTTTTTGTTTGTTGATCATTTGGTTTGGTGTGATTTGGGTTAGTTTTGTGGTTTTTGGTTGGTGGTGTGTTGTCTGGACAGAGCCTCAGGAGCGGCTGCCTGAGGGGAGTGTTCTATGGCTTCAGCTCTGGGCGGGTGAGGGCTCTGTGACGAGGGCACGTCTGGGCGGGTGAGGGCTCTGTGACGACGGCACGTCTGGGCGGGTGAGGGCTCTGTGACGACGGCACGTCTGGGCGGGTGAGGGCTCTGTGACGACGGCACGTCTGGGCGGGTGAGGGCTCTGTGACGACGGCACGTCTGGGCGGGTGAGGGCTCTGTGACGACGGCACGTCTGGGCGGGTGAGGGCTCTGTGACGACGGCACGTCTGGGCGGGTGAGGGCTCTGTGACGACGGCACGTCTGGGCGGGTCACCAGCTTTTAGGGGATTGTAAAATGTTATTGCTCTTTTTTGTCATTTCAATATGAAAATCCTCTCTCTCACTCTCTGTCCATCCATCACTCTCACTATCTCTCTGTCTGTCTATCTGTCTCTCTCTCTCTCTCGCTCTCTGTCTGTCTATCTCTCTCACTTTCTGTCTGTCTATCACTATTTCTCACTATCCGTCTGTCTATCTCTCTCCCACTCTGTCCATCTCTCTCACTCTCACTATATGTCTATCTCTCTCGCTCTCTGTCTGTCTGTCTCTCTCTCTCTCAATATCTGTCTGTCTATCTCTCTCCCATTCTCACTATCTCTCTGTCTGTCTATCTCTCTCACTCTGTCTCTCTCGCTCTCTTTCTGTCTGTCTATCTCTCTCTCAATATCTGTCTGTCTATCTCTCCCATTCTCACTATCTCTCTGTCTGTCTATCTCTCTCACTCTGTCTCTCTTGCTCTCTGTCTGTCTGCCTGTCTGTCTGTCTGTCTGTCTGTCTGTCTGTCTGTCTGTCTGTCTGTCTGTCTGTCTGTCTGTCTGTCTGTCTTGTCTGTCTGTCTGTCTGTCTGTCTGTCTGTCTGTCTGTCTGTCTGTCTGTCTGTCTGTCTGTCTCTCTGTCTGTCTGTCTGTCTGTCTGTCTGTCTGTCTGTCTGTCTGTCTGTCTGTCTGTCTGTCTGGCTGTCTGTCTCTCTGTCTGTCTGTCTGTCTGTCTGTCTGTCTCTCTCACTATACAGGTGCAGCTCAATGAATTAGAATATTGTGGAAAAGTTCATTTATTTCAGTAACTAAATTCAAAAAGCGAAACACTCATAGAAGATTATAGATTCATTACACACAAAGTGAAATATGTCAAGCCTTTATTTGTTTAATACATTTAGATGAGTATGGCTTACAGATCATGAAAACCCCAAATTCAGTATCTCAGAAAATGTTTATATTACATATAAGACCAATAAAAAAATATATATATTTAATATAGAAATGCCAGCCTACTGAAAAGTATGTTCACTCAGTACTTAGTTGGGGCTCCTTTTGCACAAATTACTGCATCAATGCGGCGAAATAAATGGACTTTTCTAATTTATTGAGCTGCACCTGTCTGTCTGTCTCTCTCTCTCATTATCTGTCTGTCTATCTCTCTCGCTCTCTGTCGGTCTATCTCTATTTCTCACTCTCTGTCTGTCTATCTCTCTCTCTCAATATCTGTCTGTCTATCTCTCTCACTGTCTGTTTATCTCTCTCACTCTGTCTGTCTCTCTCACTCTCAATATATGTCTGTCTGCCTGCCTAACTCTCTCATTATCTGTCTGTCTGTCTGTCTCGCCTCGCTCTCTGTCTGCCTATCTCTCTCACTCTCAATATGTCTGTCTGTTTATCTCTCTCAGTATCTGCCTGTCTAACTATATCACTCTCTGTCCATCTGTCTACCTCTCACTCTGCATGTATGTCTGTCTATCTGTCTCTCTCTCTCACTATTTCTCTGTCTATATCTCTCACTGTTTATCTCTCACTTTCTGTCTGTATATCTCTCTCACTTTCTGTCTGTCTGTCTATCTCTCTCATTATCTGTGCATCTGTCTATCTCTCTCACTTTCTGTCTGTCTATCTCTCTCAGTTTCTGTCTGTCTATCTCTCTTTCTCACTATCTGATCTATCTCTCTCTCACTCTGTCTGTCTCTCTCACTCTCAATATATGTCTGTCTGCCTAAAGCCCTTCCCATAGTCGAGCGGACCGTACACGGAGCAGACTCCCGCGGGCTCAAAGCTGACCCAAAGGGTACTCAAAGCAGACCCAAAGCAGAGTCCAAGTGCGAAGCTCCTATTTTCTGACGCGCGGACGTCCGCGGCGCCCACTTGGTGTCACACAAAACGCTGCTGGCGCGAGACATGTAGGAAATTGGTCTGCGGAGATCCGCTTGACTATGAAAGCTCAAAGAGTCCAGTGGACCTCCGCAGAGTCCAGTCCGTGTACAGTCCTCGACTATGGGAGCACCTTAACTCTCTCATTATCTGGCTGTCTGTATGTCTGTCTAACTCTCTCGCTCTCTGTCTGTCTCTCTCTCTCTCAATATCTGTCTGTATATCTCTCTCACTCTCAATATATATCTCAATTATCTATCTGTCTGTCTAACTAACTCTCTGTCTGTCTATCTCTCTCACCCTGTCTCTCTCTCTCACAATTTATCTGTCTGTCTATATCTCTCACTGTTTATCTCTCACTTTCTGTCTGTCTGGCTGTCTGTCTGTCTGGCTCACTCTCTCACTATATGTCTGTCTGTTTATCTCTCTCATTATCTGTCAGTCTGTCTGTCTGTCTGTCAGTCTGTCTATCTCACTCTTGCTCTCTGTCAGTCTATCTCTCACACTTTCTGTCTGTCTATCTCTCTTTCTCACAATCTGTCTGTTTATCACTCTCTGTATGTCTGTCTGTCTCTCTCACTCTCACTATATGTTTGTCTGTATATCTCTCGCATTATCTGTCTGTCTGTCTGTCTGTCTGTCTGTCTGTCTGTCTGTCTGTCTGTCTGTCTGTCTGTCTGTCTGTCTGTACATGTCACTCTTTCTCCTTTTTCTCTCCCAGATGTGAACACTCCATGCCTGTGTGTTAGCGTAGATGCTTGTGTGTGTGTGTGTGTGCGTGTGCGTGTGTGTGTGTGTGTGTGTGTGTGTGTGTGTGTGTGTGTGTGTGTGTGTGTGTGTGTGCATGTTAGCATAGATGCTTGTGTGTCTGTGTGTCTGTGTGTTCCTGCTGCTCTGTAGAATGAGGCCAAATGAGTCACCAGTAGTGGAGGCCCAAAGCACAGAGGAACCATGCGACACACACACACACACACACACACACACACACACACACACACACACACACACACACACACACACACACACACACACACACACACACACACAAAAACATCTATGCTAAGTTAACACATGCACAAATATGCACACATAGGCTGAATCACACACGAGCATCTACACTAACACACACACACACAAACAGACAAATAAATACATCCACATGTGCATACTGTGCACGTTCACATACATCCACGCACGTGCACAAATTAAACGAATCCATTCACTAGTGATGTGATCTAATTCTGTTTGTTAACTTCTATTTGTTTGAGAGCAAAACCTACTGTGATCTCTCTCTCTCTCTCGTTGTGTCTCTCTCGCTCGTTGTGTCTCTCTCAGTGTTGTGCTAGTTACTGAAAAATAGTAACTCAGTTACTTTACTAGTTACTTCATTTCAAAGTAACTTCGTTACTGTACTAGTTACTTACACCCAAAAGTAATGAGTTACTGTGAAAAGTAACTATTTAGTTATTTAAAAAAAAAAAAAAAAAAAAAATTGCTCAAGTCCCATGCCCCATATACTCAAAATCGGTTGATCAACTTGACAGTTTCCATTCACATCACCGAACTCTGCTAAGCAATGTGGTCTAGAGCGTTTCATTATATATTCCCTCCCCGCTGTATGTATATTTCTCTCCCACCCACCCACCCCCTCCTAATGTACAGTCCCCTCCCCATCATATGTATATACTCTGTCAGGATCTAGGGGTAACAGTACTGTATATTGGAATACCGTTTATGTCACAAATGTATCAGTACTAAATACCTATATGTCCCTATGCCATAAATGTCATGTATGTTGTGTATGTCATAAATGTCTATATGAATTGAAAATGGGGGACCCTGATGGAAACAAGACAAACGTCTTTCTCAGGTCTGCATCCCCTTAACAATTGTATGTATTGAGCCGTACTGTATTGTACCCATTCTGCAATCTGTTAAATAAAGTTTTCATTCATTCATTCATTCATCCATTCATTAATTCATTCATAACCATCTTGCAGCGTTGTTATCAAAGCATTGCAACGTTAGAATAGTTAGGATATCAATTGTGCATGAAAGGACTATATTTATATTGTTTGATTAGTATTATGAGATTCCCTGGCAGATTTTGTACAGTCAAAATCCGTTGATCTTGAGTTTCAGTGAACACATTGCACTCACCGTCACCAGTCTGCGGTGGTCGAGATGTAACGTTAGTCCAGTTGACTCCAGCAGCCCTTCAAACATGTTCTTTATCTCGTTTCCATGTTGTATATTAATTATCTCTCCAAGTAGTTGCTAAATGGTTTGTTAGTTCGTTATTATTACTGCGTTCTTATTATGTAGATTCATAGCGAGCGTCCTCTTGTTGTTTACTGTAGAGAGCGCCTATTTCTTTCAGAACGTCAGTGGCCAATCAGAAGTGCGAAACCAGAATGAGGCTACGGAAAGAAATAATAATAATAATAATACTTCGTTTTATATAGCGCCTTTCAGTCTACAGTAAACAAAACAAACGCAGGCGAAATAAGGACGCTCGCTATGAATCTACATAAAAAGAACGCAGTAACGAACTAACAAACCATTCAGTAACGTAAGTAGCGTTACTGAATTTCAAAAGTAATGCGTTAGAGTACTAGTTGCGGCAAAAAGTAACTTCGTTTCTGTAACGCGTTACTTTGTAACGCGTTAGTCCCAACACTGGTCTCTCTCTCTCTCTCTTTGTGTCTCTCTCTCTCTCTCTCTCTCTTTGTCTCTCTCTCTCTCTCGTTGTGTGTGTGTCTCTCTCTCTCTCTCTCTCTCTCTCTCTCTCTCTCTCTCTCTCTCTCTCATTGTGTCTCTCTTTCTCTGTCTCTGTATCTGTCTCTGTCTCTCTCTCTCTCTCTCTCTCTCTCTCTCTCTCTCTCTCTCTCTCTCTCTCTCTCTCATTGTGTCTGTCTGTCTCTCTCTCTCTGTCTCCCTCTCTCTCTCTGTGTGTGTCTCTCTCTCTGTGTGTGAGTGTGTGTGTGTGTGTGTGTCTAGTCTACAGAGCGAGAGAGTGAGAGTTTAGGAGGCTCCCTCTCTGTGTCTGTGTGTGTGTGTGTGTGTGTGTGTGTGTGTGTGTGTGTGTGTGTGTGTGTGTGTGTGTGTGTGTGTGTGTGTGTGTGTGTGTGTGTGTGTGTGTGTGTGTGTGTGTGTGTGAGTGAGTGGAATAAACTCAACGAGCGGTAACGTTGATTTTAGTGGAATAAACTCAACAAGCGGTAACGTTGATTTTAGTGGAATAAACTCAACGAGCAGTAACATTAATCTTAGTGGAATAAACACAACGAGCGGTAACATTAATCTTAGTGGAATAAACACAACGAGCGGTAACATTAATCTTAGTGGAATAAACTCAACGAGTGGTAACATTAATCTTAGTGGAATAAACTCAACAAGCGGTAACATTAATCTTAGTGGAATAAACACAACGAGCGGTAACATTAATCTTAGTGGAATAAACACAACGAGCGGTAACATTAATCTTAGTGGAATAAACACAACGAGCGGTAACATTAATCTTAGTGGAATAAACTCAACGAGTGGTAACATTAATCTTAGTGGAATAAACACAACGAGCGGTAACATTAATCTTAGTGGAATAAACTCAACGAGTGGTAACATTAATCTTAGTGGAATAAACTCAACGAGCAGTAACATTAATCTTAGTGGAATAAACTCAACGAGTGGTAACATTAATCTTAGTGGAATAAACTCAATGAGTGGTAACATTAATCTTAGTGGAATAAACTCAACGAGTGGTAACATTAATCTTAGAGGAATAAACTCAACAAGTGGTAACATTAATCTCAGTGGAATAAACTCAACGAGTGGTAACATTAATCTTAGTGGAATAAACTCAACGAGCGGTAACGTTGATTTTAGTGGAATAAACACAACGAGTGGTAACATTAATCTTAGTGGAATAAACACAAAGAGAAGTAACATTAATCTTAGTGGAATAAACTCAACGAGTGGTAACGTTAATCTTAGTGGAATAAACTCAACAAGCAGTAACATTAATCTTAGTGGAATAAACACAACGAGTGGTAACGTTAATCTTAGTGGAATAAACTCAAAGAGCGGTGACATTAATCTTAGTGGAATAAACTCAAAGAGCAGTAACATTAATCTTAGTGGAATAAACTCAACGAGCAGTAACATTAATCTTAGTGGAATAAACTCAAAGAGCAGTAACATTAATCTTAGTGAAATAAACTCAACGAGCAGTAACATTAATCTTAGTGGAATAAACTCAAAGAGCAGTAACATTAATCTTAGTGGAATAAACTCAACGAGCAGTAACATTAATCTTAGTGGAATATCCTCAACGAGCGGTAACATTAATCTTAGTGGAATAAACTCAACAAGCGGTAACATTAATCTTAGTGGAATAAACTCAACGAGCTGTAACATTAATCTTAGTGGAATAAACTCAAAGAGCAGTAACATTAATCTTAGTGGAATAAACTCAACGAGCAGTAACATTAATCTTAGTGGAATATCCTCAACGAGCGGTAACATTAATCTTAGTGGAATAAACTCAACAAGCGGTAACATTAATCTTAGTGGAATAAACTCAACGAGCTGTAACATTAATCTTAGTGGAATAAACTCAAAGAGCAGTAACATTAATCTTAGTGGAATAAACTCAAAGAGCAGTAACATTAATCTTAGTGGAATAAACTCAACGAGCTGTAACATTAATCTTAGTGGAATAAACTCAACAAGCGGTAACATTAATCTTAGTGGAATAAACTCAACGAGCGGTAACATTAATCTTAGTGGAATAAACTCAAAGAGCAGTAACATTAATCTTAGTGGAATAAACTCAAAGAGCAGTAACATTAATCTTAGTGGAATAAACTCAACGAGCAGTAACATTAATCTTAGTGGAATAAACTCAACGAGCAGTAACATTAATCTTAGTGGAATAAACTCAACGAGCGGTAACATTAATCTTAGTGGAATAAACTCAAAGAGCAGTAACATTAATCTTAGTGGAATAAACTCAACGAGCAGTAACATTAATCTTAGTGGACTAAACTCAACGAGCGGTAACATTAATCTTAGTGGAATAAATTCAACGAGCGGTAACGTTAATCTTAGTGGAATAAACTCAACGAGTGGTAACGTTAATTTCAGTGGAATAAACTCAAAGAGCGGTAACATTAATCTTAGTGGAATAAACTCAACGAGCAGTAACATTAATCTTAGTGGAATAAACTCAACGAGCAGTAACATTAATCTTAGTGGAATAAAGTCAACGAGTGGTAGGCTAACGTTAATATTTAAATAACAACAATAAAACAAGAACAAGAGTAAGCACTAGCGAACTTTCTCTGCAGAAAAGATGTTTTCGTCGCTCTTCCGACTGGACTACTTTTGTTACGCTGATTGGCTGAAGGAGTTTGTCTGTCAAGATAAGTACTCCAGCCCACTGAAATGGGTCTAGGTGGCTAGAAGTCCAGGCTCATCGCAAATGAGCCTAATCAAAATTGTATCGGAATTGCAATGATGACCTAGTACAATATCCAAATCACAGGAGGTGCAGAATGTGTGTCTAAGAACCATTTGAAGTGTTATGGTACTGCAGAGCTGTCCTACATATCGTATTCTACAGACTTAAAGAGAAGAAAACAATAATAATGACGTTTTTATTCCCTCTAATATCGCTGCTGGCGGAACAAAACCTTGTAACTCCAAAAACGTTAGGTTATGACTATAACCAAGTTGTTAATTAGGGGTGACGCTCGGCATCACTCATGCACTCCCTCGCGTACGTGCACGCGCACTGAATAAATTCCACAAATGTACCTTTAATACCAGTATTCGTCTGACCACACCCCTCGTTAGCTTACCTTCATAAGCAGGTGTGTGGTCACCTGCTCTCCTCCTTCCCAAGCTTTCACCACAAGGTGAGGTCAAGGGCTGCAGCGGCGTCGGATGCCGAGCGTCACCCCTAATTAACAGAACTTGGTTATAGTCATAACCTAACGTTCTGTATCATTAGGGGATCCGCTCGGCATCACTCATGCACATAGGGAGGCCGAGCGGAGCCACCGGCCGACAAATACACCCCGCTGAAGGCCCCCCACAACCATCAGAACAGGGAGGGCCGAGCCCCCCCGACCCCCCCTAATGGAGGGCACCCCCCCTATTAGAGGTTTCCCGGGAGGGCGACGGACCCGACCGTGTGAAGAGGCACTCAAGCAACTCAACGCACAGTGTGAGCAGACCGTGGCTTGACCCCACGACTACACACACGCACAACCCGCATGCCACCCGGGAACGAACGGAGGGAACAACCTCGTTACTGCCCCCAGAATCACGGGGTCAAGGGTAAACCCAACCCCGTGGCAAGGCCGTAGCAGCGGAGCGCGAAGGAAGACCCAGACCCACCAAGGGACTGGATCCCCTGGAACGGGGGCCCGGAGAAGTCCATGATGCCAGCATCAAGACCCCACCAGGTGGGCACTTAGTGACCCCGCCCCCCACATCGCCAGCGTATTCGGACAAAGGCCCCTCAGCCGAGCGGGCCCTGTCCCCCCAATAGTACACCGCCTGGCACACTGACCCTGCAGAACAGGCAGTCAGCATGGCCGTAAGCACACAAAAAAGGATAACCAACGGAAGCAGGCAGCGCACCGGGGAAAAGACCAGGCAACAGGCTGTTAACCCGAGCCTGGAGACTGCGGACGAGACAGGCGCCAGAGGGGACAGCTGAACACAGCCGCCCCGGCGGAAGGGGCGCATGCTGGCGTTGTTGCATGACCAAGCCTCCATTTAAAAACCCCCACCCAGAGGGGTGGAGGCAGAGAAGGCTGACACGATTGGCAGACGTCATGAACGTGCAGGGGCACCCTCAACCGGTTAACCCGGGAGTTGACACTGCCCCAACACACCAGAGAACCAACCACCCAGTCGTTACCCTATGCGTGGTTGGTCCCATAACCCCCCAGGAAAAAACTCCAATACACACCTGCGGCACTGCCGCAGTAACCGTGTTCCAGTTTCCAACAGGGTTATCCCGGGCCTACGGGTCAACGAAAACATTACTTCGGACCGGGCCCGGTGATACGGGGAGCACAGGGTCCCCCGAGGAGGTCAAAGACCACTCCAACAGGCCCCTCTTCGCCACGCGTAAGAGAAGAGCGCAAGAATGGAAAACCAGCCCCAACACCCCGTACTTGGTATTCCCAGGAGGTCACCCAACCAAGTACTAATCAAGACCAACCTGCGTGGCGGCCGAGAGCCGACGAGATCGGGCGTGTACAGGTTGGCACGGCCGTAAGCCATTACGACAGCGTAGAATACAATGTACCCAACAAGGGTTCCATAGCGCTTAACCCTGCGACACCCGGACCGACCTAGCATTTTTTCCCCTGAAAAAAGCCCAAGTCCCTCAGGGTACCAAAACAGCAGATCTGCATCCCCGGCGGACAACGGGTTTAACTGATCCGGACCAGCGTGACCAGAACCAGTCCCGTGCCCTAACCACGCCGACCTGCCAACTCCAGGAGAAGGGGCAGATATGCGTGTTGATCTTAAACATAAAAAGAAGGCGCCACTCAGACGTTTCGGTGCGAACCGCGCCCGGCGGCCCACCCCCAGGGCGTGAGACCCTTCCACATATGTTCAGATCCATTCCGTTATCATCCCTTGATATGAACGAGAACCCGTCGACAACCACACAGGTCGTCGGAAGAGGAAAACCCCCATCCCAATTGCTTTATAAAAACGCTGTTTTAACCCCAAGCAACCAAGGCGCGCCAGTCAGTTACCTAATGTCCAATAGAACATCCTGAGCTAGCACTATGTGTGCGTTGGGCATATCCACATCAATAATAGGCTATTTAGACCATCTTATTGAATCCCCAAGACGCCCAGGGGAATGACAAGAGGGGCGGGATGCAACCAACTCCATGAATGAATGAATGAAAACTTTAACCAACAGATTGCAGAAAGGGTACAACACAGTACGGCTCAATACACACAATTGTTAAGGGGAGGCAAACCTGAGAAAGACGTTAGTCTTGTTTCCATCAGGGACCCCCATTTCCAATTCATATAGACACATCCAACTCTTTATAATAATAAAGAAGAAGCATCACCCGTATGAACCCAACTGCACAGCTGGGAGTAAAAAACCGTTTACATGTTTTTACATCCAGTCACTCATTTTGTAAAAGAGTAAAGACCGGACCTTCCCAGAAACCTTCCCACATGAGTCATAGTCATGAAAAAGACATGCCAACTGTGAGTCACGTGACCAACTGACTCAAGTTTACACATAAATCGAGCGTAGCAGACCCATAAGCCCTACGCTCTAACTCGACACCTTAACACTCTGTAACTCATGGAAGGCGTCGCCATAGCAACATCGCTATGACAGGGGAAACCCTGCACACGGCTCCTGTTTGTAATAGGAGTCGGCAGGATAACCCCCCCCCCCCCCCCCGCCAAGACGTCCTAACGGCTCAGCCCTGACTGGCTCAGCAGAATGAGATAAAATCTCCTAAACCAATCAAGTGGGAAGGAGGGGTTTATTCGACACCCCCTCACAAAAAACCCTTCTTTCCCTACACACAAAAACAACTGTAGCATTTTGAAACCTCCGGTAGAAATGCTAATGTATAGCATAAGCTAATACAATGCCCGCTACCCACAAAATGTGAACAGGATTTACAACAAAACAAGTCGCATGCGTGTGAATCCTACACCCGTTGACTATGTCGTACATAGCAAAAACGCTGACCGAGAGTAACGGCTAGGCCGTGGAACGTGTGTGTACGAGTCTTACTGCAACTAACACAACAGCATTGTGGGACACATATACTTTGTTTAAGCAACGGAATACCACCAGTTTCTACCTGCATGTGGAGCGTCAGGCTAATAGAACCTCCTACGACTGAGTGTATGTTGCAGACCTTGCTTAATCTCGTAACACAACACGACTCATCTCACAACGTAAAAGTGCAGATTCATATTTACGCAACCCCACCATATGATTTGTTGAAGAAACACACAGTTTGTTTGGCCAAAAACATAGTCCCCCTTATATCGGGGAACTTTTTATTGTATATTTTGGCACAAAAACACAATCATAAAGGGGCCGGGGAGGGTGTAAAGGAGAGGGGACACAGAGGGAAAAAGTCACTCTCAGCGGCGTCTGCCACCTCGCGCCGCTCGAGTCTTGCCACCCCGAGGAGCCCCGGAGGGACGGTAGGTAACTGTCTGCTGGTCTCGACGTTCCCTACCGTCTCCTCCGGTCGTGGATGGGCCGGTGGTAGCAGAAGCGCCGTCTCTTCTCCTGGCCTTCTTGGAGGGGCCAGCAGCGGCGGTAGAGGCAGTGGTAGGGACGACGGAGGCAGCTCGACGTCGTGGAAGCCTTCTGACTCCACCGGCAAGGACGGGAGGCGGAAAATGGGGTTGAAGAATGGATCTCTCCTCTGCCATCTCTCTGCACGTTGAGGTCATCAACCGCAGGGCCTTCCCGAACAGACCAGCATTGGAGAGGGTGGCCGTCAGAAGAGGGGTTCTCTTCTTCTCTGGCACACGGGCCTGCTCCAGCCAAAGATGGCGCTGGCTCAGGGTGGCCAGGGCGCGCACTTTCCCCATAGCTATGGCCAGCACCTGGGTAAGGTGCAGGACAGCTCCTGCCGCCTGGGTGATCTGATCGCATTTTACCTCGGTCAGATCCATGCCGCCCGTCATAATCCCCGATACAAATCTAGCTAGGTGGGCGATGTTAGACGCCGCAGCCAGCGATTGTGTACCAGCGATAAATGACTGGTCACCCCAATATACCAATCGCCTAGCCGATCTTCCATGGAGGACCGGCTTGCATAATGGCTCCCACACCACATCCGGACAGAGGAGAGCGGCCATCGGACTATCAAGCCGAGGCACGCCCTCCCTCATACCTTTGTCTAACCCCGACACCCGCGTAACTGGTACGTAGGTGGGGGTAAGTCCCATGATGTGAGACACCGCCTGACCCTGACAAACATAGGTCCCCATTGAGGGGAAAAATGGGTAGACAACATTAGCCCCTCTCACCGGGTGACGCTGCCAGAGATGACCTATGAGATCGTCAGGGACAGGAGCAGGCAATGGCAGCGGCAGCGGCACGCCGTTTGCGGCGGCGGCTACCGCCATGAGCTCGGGAAACAAAGCCTGCAGTTCCCCCTGCAGACCTTCCTCCACCGAACCCGCATCCCTCACATGCAGCAGGCTGCGACTGGTCAAGGAGCCACAGTCTGATGTGGCCGATAGTAGGGCATCCTGCTGATGAGGCCAAGGTGGTTCCTCGACATCTTCGAACAAGTTGTCCCGCGGAGCCATTTCTCCCCCCTCCGGTGTTTCCTGGACAGGAGGGATACTCTCCTCCACAGGGCCTTCAAACAAGAATCCGTCCGACTCTTCCATGAAGTCCTCAGTTTCCATCGGAAATCCAGAGCCGGACGCATCCTCGCTGGTCTCCAGCAAGTCCCCAAACCCAGGCCGTTCGCGCCTGCATGCTACCATCTTGCGACGTGAACGGGCAGACGCGAAAAGTTTGCGTCGCAAATCCTCCGGCTCCAAAACAACCGCCCGTTCACCAACGGACGATTCCCTGGAACCAGAGGAACCAGAATCGAGATCAGGCCATCGCCGGAGCGACGGCACCGACTCCTCGGCTCTTCGGAGAGGCAAACTATCCACCGGCTGTCTCCTGGGCTGGGTCGGCAACCACGAAAGTGGCAACAGCCCAGCACCAGAACGCACAACGGAGGCGGGAATGGAGAACCGCTGGTGAAGAGTAGATCTAACAGGTCTACTCTCCGAAGAATACATTATGACTTAGCTTTTTCTATCGAATATTTATGAGAGAAGAAAAAAACTAAGCACAATGTAAACTCGTCACAACTCTTTTCAACTTTAACAACACGTCAAGTGGGGTACTACCGAGGCACTTCCTTGTGGTGAAAGCGAGAAGGAGGAGAGCAGGTGACCACACACCTGCTTATGAAGGTAAGCTAACGAGGGGTGTGGTCAGATGAATACTGGTATTAAAGGTACATTTGCGGAATTTATTCAGTGCGCGTGCACGTACGCGAGGGAGTGCATGAGTGATGCCGAGCGGATCCCCTAATGATACAGAACGCAACTTTTCAGCAGATGAAAAAAACAAACACAGATTTTAGGGGGGCGAATAGAGTTACGAGGTTTAGACAGATGATTGGTTTAATGCTTTCCCATTGTGTAGACTTTGTAAAACCACACACACATGGAGGATGATCTACTGAGTTGATAAAAAAAATAGTTTTGTTCCGCCAGCAGCGATATGCAATATCAGTTAAGTAATCGCAATTCCCAAATGGGCCAGCCCTACCAAGCACTGTGGTTCTGTGACTGGTTCTCTCCTGCCCGACCCAACCCAGCACCTCCTGATTGACACGCTAAGCAGTGGATATGATACAGTATGTGGAGTGGTGCTCTGGGAGGTTGTTATTTTAATGACTCAAAGACTTTGGTGTGGGAGCGGAACACAGTGAGGTTATTGGATTACTTAGAGGACTAGTTACACACCGTTAGAGCTGCTACAGTACATCCACTGAATAACCTGCAGTATATACAATATATATATATTAGCATATACTGTAGCTCTGCTTGTTGTTTACTGGTAACGGATATCGGTCTGATACCAGGCTAAAATAGAATATCTGTATGAGAGAATTTCCAGGATACTAAAATCCAGGAAACACGTCTAACGTGCCAGAAATCTAGCAAAGTGACTTGATTTGCTGCTTTTTTTACACGTTAACTCTCTAATGGAGACAAATATATTGTATCTCAATCGTTTTTGTCCAATGACCCCAGAATGACGGGTATCGATATCGGTATCAGTATTGAAAAAGTCGGACTGGGGTGCATCCCTAGTTTTTATTGAATGAATGACTTAATTAATGAATGAATTTATTCACACACACACACACGATATATTACGTATACATATCTTCATGCGAAAACAACATCGATGAGATTGTGTGCGTGTGCCTGGTCTCCCAAGAAGCTATTTAAAGCTTTTGGAGGGAGCCTGGTCACAAATATAAACAAAATATAAACAAACAAAAACATACAACGTGGGTAGGCTTACACACCTACCTACTAACAAACATACAACATAGATACATAAATACAGACAATTAATATACCTAAGTATGGATTCTATTTAGCGATATGATTTAAGCAGTTCCTCTTTCAGTGATTTAATTGTATTACTGTATGTCCTTGGTGTTTGGTCTCTCTGCTGGCTTTCTGTAAAGGACCTTTGACAGGGGAGTGCAGGTGGATGGTGTTTGGTCTCTCTGCTGGCTTTCTGTAAAGGACCTTTGACAGGGGAGTGCAGGTGGATGGTGTTTGGTCTCTCTGCTGGCTTTCTGTAAAGGACCTTTGACAGGGGAGTGCAGGTGGATGGTGTTTGGTCTCTCTGCTGGCTTTCTGTAAAGGACCTTTGACAGGGGAGTGCAGGTGGATGGTGTTTGGTCTCTCTGCTGGCTTTCTGTAAAGGACCTTTGACAGGGGAGTGCAGGTGGATGGTGTTTGGTCTCTCTGCTGGCTTTCTGTAAAGGACCTTTGACAGGGGAGTGCAGGTGGCGGTGCAGAGAAACATCCTGTCTGCACTGTTGTTGTGACCTTCTCTTCTATCTGACCCTACAAACAACCTCTGGTCTGTGAAAACCAGCACTGTGTGACCCATGAGGTACACATAATAACCCTGTGACTCTAGCTTTGGCTTGCTCCTATAGTTTATAAAGCTGTTGTCTTGTGTTACCTGCTGTTGTGTACTAAAACCCTGCTGTTGTGTACTATACATTTTAATTTTTTTTTACTTAAAGGTAGATTCTGTAATGCCATCAAATTGCAACCTATAGGCAAAAAGAACCTTGCTCGGTATTGCACTTTGTTTTAGGCTTGGACGATATTGAGAAAGATAAGAAAAATGTTTGTCTGTGACAAATTCAGTTTTTATTGTCGTTTTCACTAGCGGAACCAACGTCACAATCCCGGGGGAAGATTAAAGAATTTTGATTCCAGCTTCCAATCAGAATTGATGAAGTGGGCGGTGATGGACATATAGTGCAGTAAATGAACACTTGACTTGATGTCTGTGGTCATAGAACTCTGTAGCCCGATTCACATCTGAATCTGTGTCTTGGTAAGTGATATTGTGAATCCAATGTATTTACCATTTCCTTTTCAACTGTATGGGTAGAAACCATTTATTTCCCAATGTACCCAACATTAGTACCTGCCCTCGTATAGTCTCACCACTGTTGACTCACATTTGCATAATTTTTGCTAACGAGAGCTGACACCTTCCCAAAGTTTTCTCCACTAAATTAGGCTACATGGGGTAATGTTATGTACAGGGTCAGAATTTACAATACGAAGCCGTTCGAGAATGCCAAAGAAGTTTGTAAATCGAGTTACGAAGGAATTCCTTGGTAACTTTCACACATGTCCCTTTCGAGAATGAGGACCATAGTTACAAAGATACTTATGGACATGTTCGAGAATGAGAACCATTGTCCCTGTGTCAATTTCAGGAAATCTATTCACGGTGGGCTGCCAGAGATAATTCTGCATATGGGAAAAACGCTGTAGGCTTCATCTATAACTCTATGCCTGTATGCCATGATGATACAGATTGTATACCGTAGGTCTAATCTGGGACTGTGTGCGTGACCTGTCACACTGTATGTTAGTTTTAGTGCTTGACCGCGTGGAGGAAGGCCCTGCTATGGCCCTGGGGTGTAGCCTCTGTAGGAAGGAGAGAAAACCACAAGAATAGCACAGCAGCACCAGGTCCTAATGCACACAAGCACACGTGCACTCTCTCACACACAAACACACTACAAAAAAAGTCACTTTAAAAATACATAACTGTATATTGTATATTATTGTAGTGTGTTACAATGCTTCTTAGCTTAGCACTGTATTGTATTTTATTCTTATTACTTTATCATGTCTATTTTATTATCTAGTCTATCTTATTATTGTATTTTGGCACAATCAAGGCGGGCATGCCAAATAAATCTCTTGAATCTTGAATCTTTAATCTAATGGGAGATACATACTAGCTACACTCTGTCTCTCTCATTCTCTCTCTTTCATTCCCTCTCTCTTTTTCATTTGCGGTCTCTCTCTTCTCTCATTATCTCTCTCTCTCTCCCTATTTCTATTTATTTCCCTCTCTCCTTCTCTCTCCCCATCTCATTCTCTCTCCATTTCTCTCTCGTAGGCTCCACAGAGCAAGGCGTTCCATTAGCGGTGTGATGTATCAAAGTGGCATTAGTGTCTACTGCGCTTTAGCCTGCAGCCCTCTCTCTCTGTGTGTGTGTGTGTGTGTGTGTGTGTGTGTGTGTGTGTGTGTGTGTGTGTGTGTGTGTGTGTGTGTGTGTGTGTGTGTGTGTGTGTGTGTGTGTGTGTGTGTGTGTGTGTGTGTGTGTGTGTGTGTGTGTGTGTGTGTGTGTGTGTGTGTGTGTGTGTGTGTGTGTGTGTGTGTGTGTGTGTGTGTGTGTGTGTGCGTGTGCTCATAGTTAGCTGGGCTTCAGAGGCAATGGGGACATGATGAGACCTGTTTAAACCGCAGAGGGAAAAATCAAGGGAGAGTGAGAGCTTTCCCTGTGTGTGTGTGTGTGTGTGTGTGTGTGTGTGTGTGTGTGTGTGTGTGTGTGTGTGTGTGTGTGTGTGTGTGTGTGTGCGTGTGTGTGTGTGTCTCTCACACAGATAAAAGTCAACAGTGCGTATCAGGAGAACAGCGCAGTGTAATAAACGGCAGACCTGTTGAACATCCAACTGAAAAGTGATCTGATCTGAGACCAAGGTTGTCTCCCCCCCGTCCCCCCCGTGGGCCCAGCGCTCTCTGCAGCGATGGGCGGAGAACAGATATCAATCATTATTATTGTTGTTATTATTATCATTATTATCAAGCAGGGTTATAAACACACTCATAAAAGCAGATGATTTTAAATGTAAACATTTCCTTTCATGGGCCCTGTGGAACCTGTCTGATATGCCAGGTAGATTTATTATTTATTTCACAACTACAACGGAAAATATAGATTTATTTGTCCCAAACTGAAGAAAAACCCAGCTCCCAAAATGTATTGTATTAGGGATGCAACGATACCAATACTGGTATGTGATATCAGTCTGATAGCAGGCTAACATATCAGTCTGATAGCAGGCTAAAATATAAGTGTGATACCAGGCTAAAATATCAGTCTGATAGCATAGCAGGCTAAAATATAAGTCTGATACCAGGCTAAAATATAAGTCTGATACCAGGCTAAAATATCAGTCTGATAGCAGGCTAAAATATAAGTCTGATACCAGGCTAAAATATAAGTCTGATACCAGGCTAAAATATAAGTCTGATACCAGGCTAAAATATAAGTCTGATACCAGGCTAAAATATAAGTCTGATACCAGGCTAAAATATAAGTCTGATACCAGGCTAAAATATCAGGTACTGTGTTTTCAATACATTTCCCATGAGCCTTGTTGCTCTGTTGCCCCTGTGTACTTTTTATTTTACATGCAGACTTATTGCAGAGTGAGTTCTTGGTTCCTTGGTGGTCGAGGTGGCTGCATTATTTGTTTTCCATTGTTGCAAAAAATACCGTGCGTTCTGTGCGGAAATAAACTATTGTGTCTCGTTCTTTCTAGTGTGATCGAGAATATTATTATGTCCATAGCTCTGTGTTAAATCTCTGTACAGCTTTGACTGGTTAATATAGTTAACTAGTATACAGCTCAGACACTATGGCGACAGTCTTAACAGTGTTCTTAAAACAGCCAAGGGCCAGGACATATGACATTTGGCATTGTCTTCAGTTCTTGTGTGAGACACAACAAAGCCCCTAAACCCATCTTTTGTTTAAATTTTCTCATCTTTGTTCATTTTTGTTTACCTTTCTTGTCAGATCTGTTATTAATTTGTCATATTTTGACATCATGTTTGATTGATTGATTGATTGATTGAAAACTGTATTAACAGATTGCAGAATGGGTACAATACAGTACGGCTCAATACAAACAATTCTTTTTTTTTATCTACTTTTTCTACTCCTTTTTTCTGTATTTTTCTCCAATCCCAATTTAGTCGTTATGCCAATTCCCCCCTCCCCTTCCTGGTCGTTGCGCGGATTTGCCCCCCACTTGCTGGTCTAGGGAGGGTTGGTAGATATTATCACATGTCCCCTCCGATACATGTGGAGTCAGCCAGCCGCTTCTTTTTACCTGACAGCGAGGACGCTTACCGGGGAAGCGTAACGCGTGAGAGGCTCACACTACTTCCCCAGATCCCTCCCTCGCTGAGCAGGCGCCCCGACCAACCTGTAGGAGTCGCTGTTTACAACGACCAGGATACACACCCCGCCGGCTTCCCACCCGCTAACACTGCCAATTGGTTAGTATGGACGACGGACCAAGCCGGAGGTACCGCTGACAGCTGGATTCGCAGTGTCTCTGCGGTGGTAGGCAGGCGCTTAGTCCGCTGCGCTACCCAGCCGCCTAATACAAACAATTGTTAAGGGAGTGCAGACCAGGAAAATACTTTCGTCTTGTTTACATCGGGGTCCCCCATTTTCAATTCATCAGGTCAACTTTGTACTTAATGGTAAGTCTGACCAGAGCTTTTTGTCACTTTCTGGTCAGACGCTTGTGTGTCTCTGATTATAAACTGAGCATACTCTTTCTGTGGCCATAGAAACAGATACTAAACTATGTTCTATTTTTATACAAATTGACTCATTTTAATTTCTAACCGTTCACTGTCATGGCTGATTTAAAATATTCCACGACAGTATACTTCTGGTATCGCAAGAAGGCTGACTTAGGGCTTGTGTCCATAGCGGACGTTTTATGAGTTGTCAGCTCCTTTCTGTCATTCATTTCTATGCTACAGGCGCGACAGGCCTTTTCCCAGCGCCGCGCCTCGCATTTATGCACTCTCTGCGGCAGCGTTTTTGGGCGGAGCGCTCCCAGCGCATAAAGTTGAAACTAGTTAAACTTTTGGAAAGGAGCGCGCTCATCAAGGTAACTTTTTTTGACCGACCAATCAACATCGAGGAAGTGGCGGAGCCGCGGCAGTCGCAAGACTCAGGAAAACGCTCTGAGCTTTTTTTTTTTGCTTTTCAAAGCGGTCCGCCTTGAAAAAAACGTCCGCTATGGATACAAGCCCTAAGCGTGTCTCACCAGACCAGGAGGCTAGGAGCAGTGAGGGTGAGTGCCGTGTTGAAGACTAGGAGGCTAGGAGCAGTGAGGGTGAGTGCCGTGTTGAAGAGCTGAGGCTAGGAGCAGTGAGGGTGAGTGCCGTGTTGAAGAGCTGAGGCTGGGAGCAGTGAGGGTGAGTGCCGTGTTGAAGACCAGGAGGCTAGGAGCAGTGAGGGTGAGTGCCGTGTTGAAGAGCTGAGGCTGGGAGCAGTGAGTGTGAGTGCCGTGTTGAAGACCAGGAGGCTAGGAGCAGTGAGGGTGAGTGCCGTGTTGAAGACCAGGAGGCTGGGAGCAGTGAGGGTGAGTGCCGTGTTGAAGACCAGGAGGCTGGGAGCAGTGAGGGTGAGTGCCGTGTTGAAGACCAGGAGGCTAGGAGCAGTGAGGGTGAGTGCCGTGTTGAAGAGCTGAGGCTAGGAGCAGTGAGGGTGAGTGCCGTGTTGAAGAGCTGAAGCTAGGAGCAGTGAGGGTGAGTGCCGTGTTGAAGAGCTGAGGCTGGGAGCAGTGAGGGTGAGTGCTGTGTTGAAGACCAGGAGGCTGGGAGCAGTGAGGGTGAGTGCCGTGTTGAAGACCAGGAGGCTGGGAGCAGTGAGGGTGAGTGCCGTGTTGAAGACCAGGAGGCTAGGAGCAGTGAGGGTGAGTGCCGTGTTGAAGGGCTGAGGCTGGGAGCAGTGAGGGTGAGTGCCGTGTTGAAGAGCTGAGGCTGGGAGCAGTGAGGGTGAGTGCCGTGTTGAAGAGCTGAGGCTGGGAGCAGTGAGGGTGAGTGCCGTGTTGAAGAGCTGAGGCTAGGAGCAGTGAGGGTGAGTGCCGTGTTGAAGAGCTGAGGCTAGGAGCAGTGAGGGTGAGTGCCGTGTTGAAGAGCTGAGGCTAGGAGCAGTGAGGGTGAGTGCCGTGTTGAAGACCAGGAGGCTAGGAGCAGTGAGGGTGAGTGCCGTGTTGAAGAGCTGAGGCTGGGAGCAGTGAGGGTGAGTGCCGTGTTGAAGAGCAGGAGGCTAGGAGCAGTGAGGGTGAGTGCCGTGTTGAAGAGCAGGAGGCTAGGAGCAGTGAGGGTGAGTGCCGTGTTGAAGAGCTGAGGCTGGGAGCAGTGAGGGTGAGTGCCGTGTTGAAGACCAGGAGGCTGGGAGCAGTGAGGGTGAGTGCCGTGTTGAAGAGCTGAGGCTGGGAGCAGTGAGGGTGAGTGCCATGTTGAAGAGCTGAGGCTGGGAGCAGTGAGGGTGAGTGCCGTGTTGAAGAGCTGAGGCTGGGAGCAGTGAGGGTGAGTGCCGTGTTGAAGACCAGGAGGCTAGGAGCAGTGAGGGTGAGTGCCGTGTTGAAGACCAGGAGGCTGGGAGCAGTGAGGGTGAGTGCCGTGTTGAAGAGCTGAGGCTGGGAGCAGTGAGGGTGAGTGCCGTGTTGAAGAGCTGAGGCTAGGAGCAGTGAGGGTGAGTGCCGTGTTGAAGAGCTGAGGCTAGGAGCAGTGAGGGTGAGTGCCGTGTTGAAGACCAGGAGGCTGGGAGCAGTGAGGGTGAGTGCCGTGTTGAAGAGCTGGGGCTGGGAGCAGTGAGGGTGAGTGCCGTGTTGAAGAGCTGCTGGTCCCACTTTGCTCTGTACTACATGCTCCAGAACTTGATTCATTAATAGGAAAGAAAACGCACGTTTAAGCAAAGATTTGATGCATCATAAACGTTTACATGATAAGGGACCGACTCATTCAGCACAGCAGTTGTATTTACAATTAAAATCGTACAGCAAGTTATTAGCAGAGTCTGGCTGAGGAGGAGACGGAGCACGGGGGGAGTTTTGAATGAGAGAAATCCAAAACGCTAAAGATGGCGGCAATAACGAAAACGACTTGCTACAAATCACTATTGTGATCTGAATAGTGAGATATTTCCTTTTCTTTCTTTTATTCTTTATATTATTATTATTATTATTATTATTATTATTATTATTATTATTATTATTATTATTATTATTATTATTATTATTATTATTATTTATTATTATTATTATTATTATTATTATTATTATTATTATTATTATTATTATTATTATTATTATTATTATTATTATTATCATTTAATTTTTTCTTGTTCAAACTGTGGATTGTTTGTTTCTTTGTATATGGTATCAATTATTATTTTGTGTAAATTAGGTTGTACGCCGACCATCAAGTAATACTTGTTTAGTTTAGGAATAAGGGGCAGGTAACTATAAGATTTATTCTTCTTCCTGCTCCTTTTGCCCATGGTATGGTATTTATGATTTTGTATGAAAAACTCTATGATTGTATTGTTTCCATGTGGCAAATAAAACTCTGAATCTGAATCGGAACATATTGAATGTGGGGAAATGATCATTTACAAAATGTTGTAAAGTGTGAGTTTCAAAGATGTTTTAATTAAATGAATAATGATCTCTGTCAAAAGCATCAATGCATAAAAATAAATGCAGCAATCTGTTTTTATTTACATCCCTACGGGCCACATGTTCCCCTGCAAGAAACACATGTTCCCCTGCCAGAAACACATGTTCCCCTGCCAGAAACACATCACAGCCTTCTCTGTAAGTGGGCGCCAGGAGAGCTGGCATCTACCACTCCATACCTGTTTCCCCCTGAGCGTGGCAGTCCAGTCTGTACCTTGAGGTAAGGGAGTCTTAGTCCCAACAACCCCTGTAGAGCTCAAGTACCTCTTCTCCACTGTCAAATACACCTCTCTCTCTCTCTCTCTCTCTCTCTCTCTCTCTCTCTCTCTCTCTCTCTCTCTCTCTCTCTCTCTCTCTCTCTCTCTCTCTCTCTCTCTCTCTTTCTCTGAGTTGCATTTCTTATCACTGTAATTATGTGCGTGTCTCTCTCTCTCTCTCTCTCTCCCTCTCCCCCCTTCCTCTCCCTCTCCCCCCTTCCTCTCCCTCTCCCCCCTTCCTCTCCCTCTCCCCCCTTCCTCTCCCTCTCCCCCCTTCCTCTCCCTCTCTATCCGCGGTTAGGTGGAACGGACGATAAAGATGAAACTGAAGCTAGCTGCTTCTTGAATCGTGAAAACGGAAATTGTGTGTGTTTCTGTGTGTGTGTGTGTGTATGTGTGAGTGTGTGTGTGTGTGTGTGTGTGTGTGTGTGTGTGTGTGTGTGTGTGTGTGTGTGTGTGTGTGTGTGTGTGTGTGTGTGTGTGTGTGTGTGTGTGTGTGTGCATGCATCATGTAAAGTGCGATGTCAGCAGTGATCTCAGTGTGAAGACATGTTAAAGGGCTGGCGGAGCAGATTTGTAGCACGGTCTGGATATGGTACAACACTGTGTGAAGACGCACACACACACACACACACACACACACACACACACACACACACACACACACACACACACACACACACACACACACACACACACACACACACACACACACACACACACACACACACACACACACACACACACACACACACACACACACACATACACATACACACACACAGAAAAACACAGAAACAGTTGTAGGACAGAGAGGCATGGCTGTGCACTGTCGGATTTATAGACATTCTCTACTCCACCCTGAGACCTTGAGATGCTGTTTTATTCCCATTGACTTTCACCAGCTAAAAATATCTGACTCTTTACCTCCACTCGGGGCAGAAAACCGAAAATAGAAAAGTGTTGAGGCTAGTTTACACGACAACTTGTGGCCCTTTTTAATCCATCACACGCTGCCATTAGCAAAGAACAGAACTCGTGCCCAGAGGCGGCCTTTATTGTTGCAAGAGATTTCAATCACTCCGACCTAAAAAGACTCCCCAACATGTATCTTGCATGAGGAGACAAAACACTGGGCCATGTTTACTCCAACATAATGGATGCACACAAACAGGGATGCGTTCTTCATGGGACGGGGTTGCACGCAGTGCAGCCAAAGTTTTGTCAGCAGAAACGTGTGCACGCACACGCACGGATGTGCACGGCACGCGCGTGCACACAGGAATGCGCTGCACTCGCCAACTCGCTATAAGTACCCACCTGGGCTACTTTGCATATCAATAGTGCCGGTCGTCAGGTGTGTTAAATACGTTCTCAGGGGCGCCCCCAGTGGCGAACCACATAGCGCGCTCAGCTGCGACACGGCCGACCCGGGTTCGACTGCCGAATGTCTTCCCCCCACTCTGTCTCCCATTCCTCCTCTGTCTCTCTCTACTGGACTGCCCAGTAGCAATAAAGCGATAAAACGCCAAAAAATAAATCTAAAAATAAAATAAAAATAAACTTTCTCAGATACATTCACACAGAATTTGTGAATGAAATGTGTTACATTCCATTCGTAGAGGCAATTAGGAATCGTCTTTAGTCTGTGCTTAAGCGAGGGAACATTTATGCGCATCCGGGAGCGCGCGTGCACGTGGCGTCATTAGCGTGCGTGCAACCAGATTTGATATGAGGAACACAACTCTGCACACAAAGCTGTTCCCCTCCCCCACACGGGACAGTCTGACGCCCTCTCTTTGTTCCTTCTACCCAAGTACACCCCACTCACCAGACGTGTGAAGCCCTCAGTTAGAACAGTCCAAATGACCCGAGAAGGCAGGCAGCACCGGTTTCAACACACGGATTGGAGTACGTTTGCCACCCAGGCCACCCTGGACTCCCACACTGACACTGACCCCGACACCACTCTGTTGTGACTCAGGCCTACATCAACTCCAGCGTTGGCAATGTAATAGTCATTTATTATGTTACATCATTTGTACAGCTTATTGGACATGTTCATAGCTCTGTTATGAATACATATTTCTCTGTACGAAGCTTTAACTAGTTTAACTAGTCAAGACACTAGGCGACAGTCTGACACTCCCCATCAACCTGGACCCCCCTGCAATTTGTATATCGCCCCAACAGGTCCACGGAGGACGCCATAGCCCATGTGCTGCTCAGCATCACACCTGGACAAGAGGCAGGGGAACTATGTGAGAATGCTGTTCATCGACTACAGCTCAGCATTCAATACCATAGTCCCCTCCATACTCATAGCCAAGCTCAGGGACCTGGGCTTGAACTATGACCTCTGCCAGTGGGTCTTGGACTTCCTGACGGGTAGACCCCAGGTGGTGAGAGCAGGCAACTGCACCTCCTCATCCATCACGCTCAACATAGGGGCCCCCCAGGGCTGTGTTCTGAGTGCCCTCCTCTACTCCCTGTACACCAGGCATGCGTTCTTCATGGGACGGGGTTGCACTTATAAGTACTCGCTATTTGCATATCAATAGCGCCGGTCGTCAGGTGTGTTAAATCCGTTCTCAGATACATTCACACCCAGGCACGTGCACACATAGAGGCCAAGGGGTGCTTGAGCACCTGCCTTTTTGAGCCTCATCAAAAAAGTGCCCTTTTTGAAAAAATAAATAAATACTTTTTTTTTTTTTTTTTTTTTTTTATCGTTACGCATATAGACTGCCCTTCCAACTGAAAAATGTCAGGATAGAATCAAAATATTAGGTAAAGAGAGAGATGCCCCATATTCCATTGCAGTTTGCACGGCCTCCTCAGCGTGCCTCTCCGCGGACCTATATATTTTGCATAGCGTGGGTGGTAATCATGATGATGATAGAAACCGCTGTGGCGCATACAGTTGAATGCTGGTATTACACTCATTGAGGGACACGAAGAAGTCAAGTCCGATGGGATTTGGGAATCTCAAATACAAATCGGGATTGGAATAAAAAATGCATTTATATTAAACAATACAGAATATACAGCACTTCTTGGGGTCTGTAGGATAAGCACTTATTCCCTCCCTCCTGAACATTTATGGAGATGTATCATCATCATCATCATCATCATCATCTAGGTCGTCCTCGGACGGGCCCTCCATCGGTGCTTCATTCTGGTGTAGCACCCATCCAAGGACTTCTGCAAGGTGGGCTTCAAGGTCCAGCATCCACTGCCATACAAAAGGACAGACTCAACTGTTGCATGAAAGAAGTTGAGCTTGATTTGACGGGGGAGGTTGGATTTCCACACACTGGTCATGCCGTTCAGAGCCCTCCACGCAAGCGCCTTCCTCACTTTAAGATCTTGCTCGGACGAGTTGACCCACGAGCCCAGGTATTTGAAATCACCGACTTCCTTTAGAGCAGAGCCTCCTGTTGTCCATAGAGGTGGATGATCCAGGAGGATGTTATACATTATGACCTCGGTTTTCTTGGCATTTAGCCTAAGGCCAACCTTGGCGCACTCCATCTCCACTCTGCACAGGAGTTCCTGTGCCTGCTCCACGTGGTCAGAGAGCAGGCTAATGTCGTCCGCGTAGTCAAGGTCTGTTAGGACTATGGCGGGGTGTCGTCTCGATCTCCTTGGGGTTATTGTGAGACCAAGTTCCTGCTCCCGTCCATTGATGGCCTTCCTGAGCGCATAGTCGAGGACTATGACGAAAAGGAAGGGGGCAAGGGTGTCCCCTTGCATCACTCCAGCCAGGATGTCAAATTCTTCACTGTTGCCGTCTGGGGTTACCACCTTGGCCCTTGTACCCGTGTGCATGGTCCCTATGGCCCGGAGTAGATTTGGAGGGACTCCGTAGGCCTTGAGTATCCTCATCATCACGGCTCTGTGTATCGAGTCAAAAGCCTTTTTGAAGTCGATAAAGCACAGTACCGCTGTCAGGTTGTTCTTCTTCACCTCCTCGATGATTCTTCTCAAGGCCAAGATCTGGGCCACAGTGGTCCTCTTCTCTCGGAAACCATTTTGGTTCTCCCTGAGGTGGGGGTCGATGGCATTCCTTATCCGGTTTAGTATCATGCGATTGTACATCTTTGCAATGACACATGTCAGACTTATGCCACGGTAGTTGTCTGGCTTCGAGAGATCTCCGGACTTAGGCACTGGGATGATGTTAGAGAGACCACATATCAGGCTGGTTGTTTTTCATCAGGGCATGGTTGCAGAACTCCAGGATGATGTTGTCAAGGTCACAGTTCTTCTAGACCTCTGGGGGAATGCCGTCCGGCCCAGAACTTCTTCCCTGCTTCAGTGTGGATTTCACTTTGGTAAACTCCCTGGCTGTGAAGGGACCATCGTCAATGGTGAGATTCGTGAGGATGGCAGGTATCGTCTCCCCATCTTCATCCACTGTCAAGTGTGTTCCCAGTAGATTTCGGAAGTGAGTGAACCAGGAGGTCACCCTCTCCTCTGGGCTGTTGCCTTCTACCTGTCCCTGCTTCGACCTTTTCCTCCCACTCATCTCATTGATGACCCTCCCTATGGAGATGTATGAGCCTTTTAAGTCAGTGATAAAAGTGTCTTTCAAGGATAAGTGAGCTCCTGCACTGATTATTATAGTTCAATATTCAATATTTGATCACCAAAAACCCCCAAAAAACATAAAAAGGGGGCCCCCCGCCCGAAAAGGGCCCTTAAAAATCGCGCTTGCGCGCTACGTGCGCTCGGTTAATATATACACACAAGTGTAGTGCCCTTTTCAGCCTTTGAGCACCTGCCCCTCTAAAGTCCTGTGCACGTCCCTGTTCACACCTAACTTGTTGTGAAGACATGTGTTACATTCCATTCGTAGAGGCAATTAGGCACTGTCTTTAGTCTGTGCTCAAGTGAGGGGACATTAAATGCGCATTCGCGGGAGCGCGCGCACGCGCCGGGAGCGCGCATGCACGTGGTGCGTGCAAGCCCAGATGATTTCAATAACGCACCACTGCTGTACACACATGACTGTGTGGCACAGCGGTACAACAACACAATCATCAAATTTGCTGATGACACAGTAGTGGTGGGCCTGATCTCTGCCAACGACGAGAGGGCCTACCTGGAAGAGGTAGAAGAATCTGTCGCAGTGGTGTCAGGAGAACTGCCTCTCCCTGAACGTCAGCAAAACAAAAGAGATGATTGTGGACTTCAGGAGGTCGGGGGTCAGGGACTACAGCCCCCTCAGCATCGACGTGGCACCGGTTGAGAGAGTGAACAGTTTCTCATGCACAATAGAGAGCATCCTGACTGGCAATATCACCTCCTGGTTTGGGAATAGCACCGCACAAGACCGTAGCAGACTACAGAGAGTGGCCCGTTCAGCCAAACGCACAATTGGAGGGGGGCTTCCCACTCTCCAGGACATTTACAACAAGCGGTGCATGGGTAAGGCTAAGAGAATTATCAAAGAATCCAGCCACCCAAACAACTGCCTCTTTGAACTGCTGCGGTCAGGCAAGCGATACCGGAGTCTCATGGCAAGCACAGAGATACTCAGAAGAAGCTTCTATCCTCAGGCCATCAGAATGCTAAATGACAATAACACTATGTAACAACCATCAAATGCACTCACAGCACACACATCCACACGCACACACTCACTTTAAACAAACAACTCACTGCAGCACCCACTTTACCCACTTTAGAACACCTAAACACACTTTATATTTATTGGTAAATAATTTGCACTACAACCCATACCTCATTACACCTTACTGTAAATTGTACCTAAATTGTACCTCATCCCATTTCTGCTTTGTACTGTATAGTATATTGTATTGTAACTCAGTTACTTCTACTCTGCATTGTACATTGTATATATGTATATACTGAACACTTTTGTCTACGTACTTGACTTCTATTTTATACTTGCTATCCTTATTTTATACTTATCTATTTTTGTCTAGCACAGTCTCTGGAGCGTAACAGAAAGAAGCATTTTGTATTAAAGTATTCTGTATTTCTGTATGACAACTAATAAAGAAACTTGAAACTTGAACTTGGACAGTGTTCTTAAAACAACTTAAAGGTCAGGCCAGCTTGACTTAGATATTGTCATGTCCAAGTAAATCCTGTCTTGTTCTTTTTATTGTTGTCTTCATATCAATCTTGTGACAGATACGACAAAATCCCTAATCTCACCTTTGTTTACCTTTCTTGTCATATCCGTTATTAATTTGTCATCTTTTGACGTCATGTCAAACTAATAACTATCTATTTATCTGTCTGACCAGAGCTCTTTCTCACTTTCTGGTCAGACACTCGTGTTTAGACTTGTCTCTGATTGTAAACCGAGGATAAATGTTCTGTGGCCACAGAAACAGAAATATACTATGTTCTATTTTTATTCAATTTGACTCATCTGAATTTCTACAGTTCACTGTCTTGAGCCATTTAAAATATTCCACAACAACAGTCTCACCACCCTTAAACAGATCACCACATGCCCAAATCAGAAGCCGTGGATGAACAGAGGGGTCTGTACACTGCTAAAGGCACGTGACATCGTGAGACTTTTAGATCTGGTGACACGCAGGCCTACTGTACAACCAGGACTAACCTGCATAGGGGAATCAAGTGGGCCAAGCACAGCTACAAGCTAAGGGTTGAAGAGCACTTCAACAACTCCGACCACTGATGTATGTGGCAGGTAGGGCTGTCCCCGACTAAGGATTTGGATGGTCGACTAGGATTGGCCAAAATTTGCCGTTAGTCGACTATTGGTCGACTAAAAAAAATATATATATATATATATATTTTCTTTTAACTTTTTCTTTTCTTTTTTTATCATTCCATTTGGGCTATGGGGGTGCTTAATGTCTGAAGGAGTCGACTGAAGGCTTCTTGTCCTCTGCAAAAGCATGCAATTGGTCCACTGATGGATACATCTTGATATTTGTCTAGTCTAGTGTGTTCATTAGACGGGTGAAATCCTCTTTCAGTGCCTCTGTGCCTGTTTTCGTAGGCAGTTAGCCTCTGGTATGCGTGCCATTAGCGTTAGCAACGCTTCTAGGCCTCTTTTCTTTTGGAAAGAATGATAAAAAAAAATGTATTAATATTAATATTTTTTTTTTATTTTTTTTTTATTATATTCGACTAAGAGGTTGGCCAGTCGACTACGGCTCCTTTCGACCGATTAGTCGACTAATGGATTAATAGGGCTCAGCCCTAGTGGCAGGACATCCAGGCCATCACAGACTATAGACCCACCAACAACTCTCCCCCAACCACTGACCCCTCCCTCCCAGATAAGCTCAATAACTGTTATGCCCATTTTAACAACCAGGCTGCTCTCCCTGCTAACCCCCAACCCTTAACTCTCTCCCCCACCGACGTGTACCGCACTGAGCAGGACTAATGACACGCAAGGCATGTTAGGATCTCTGGGTAACAGTACTGTATATTTGCATATCGTATATGTCACAAATGTAACAGTACTATATACCTGTATGTCATGTATGTCCCTATGTCATAAATTAATTGTCACGATGTCATGTATGTCGTGTATGTCATAAATGTCATTATGAATTGAAAACGGGGGACCCTGATGTAAACAAGACAAACGTCTTTCTCTGGTCTGCATCCCCTTAACAATTGTGTGTATTGAGCCGTACTGTATTGTACCCATCTGTTAAATAAAGTTTTCATTCATTCATTCATTCATTCATTCAGGCGGCTGGCCCTGATGGCATCCTCGGCCCTGTGCTCAGGAACTGTGCTGAGCAGCTGACCAAGGTCTTGAAGGACATCTTCAACCTGTCACTAGCCCATGCAGTTGTCCCAGCATTAGGGCTGCAACGATTAGTCGACATAATCGACGACGTTGATCATAAAAACTCGTCGACGCCGAATTTTTTCGTCGATGTGTCGTATTAATATATTTTTTTTTTTATATACTTTTTTTGTGTGCACTACCTATCTTTGTGAAAGTGGCTTCTCAGCTCTGGTCCAGCTGAAGACAAAGCAGAGGAACAGATTGGACATTGAGCATGACCTCAGAGTTGCTTTGTCGACCATCACCCCAGACTTTGAGACTCTTGTCAGGAGCAAACAACATCCCCAGTTATCCCATTAGTTCCCCCAAACTTGCTGTCGGTCTGTTATGTTAAGCTAAGAAGTCTGCTGAGAGCCCGGAAAAGGAGCCGCGCCCACAGGAAGCAGAGATGGAGGGTGTGACAGAAATAATCGTTAGATTAGTCGACTAATCGAAAAAATTATCGACAGATTAGTCGACTACCAAAATAATCGTTAGTTGCAGCCCTACCCAGCATGTTTTAAAACCACCTCCATCGTGCCACTGCTGAAACACTCCTCTGCCACGAGCCTCATTGACTTCTGCCCTGTTGCACTCACCCCCATCATCATGATGTACTTTCAGAAACTGGTACTGGCTCAGCTCAAATCTGGCCTCTCACCCTCACTGGACAGACAGCAATTTGCCTACCGTGAGAGCGCTACATTCTGCCCTCTCCCACCTGGTTGAGAGCAACACCCATGTGAGAATGCTGTTCACTGACTTCAGCTCAGCATTCAACACCATCATCCCTCCAAACTCATCTCCAAACTTGGTGACCTGATCTGTCTGCAACTGGATACTCGACTTCCAAACTAACAGACCCCACACACTTTGTTAGGATAGAGTGGGGTTCTCAAACGTTTTCATACCGTGACCCCATTTTATTTAGGATTTTTTTTGGGGAGCCCACACTTAACACTTTCACTGCCAAAGCTTAATTCCTTTTTACCCCCTTGAATGCCCAGCACCACTTCAATGTTAACGTTAATATCGCCTAATCTATGTTTTAAATTATGGCTATGTGTCTAATCTGCCCGTCGCTTATCAAAGACTCATTTTCCAGTCAACATTGTCGTAGCAGATTGTTTTTTTATCGCTTCATTTCCGTTTTCTAGCATTTTGAAAAGCACTCGATTTCACGGAAAAAATAAGACATTCCATGATAATCGCCCTTTACTGGAATATTCTAGAACGTTGTAATTTTTCGGCCTATTTATGAATCGTTTTAAAATAAACGCTAGATTATCGATAGTATATGTGTACGCATGCACGCTCGTGCCGCAAGCTGAAAATCGATTCTCCTAGTTACTGACCGCTCGCACAGCCAAACAGCCATATCACGTAATCACATAAAAGCTTATATCTCTGTGAAAACGGATCTGATTATCCTAAGCCTGGTAACATAGATTCCTTACCTGAGATCAGATGGTATCCAAATGGATTATTCCAATTCCTGATCGCCATTCGAAAAAATCGATCATTTTATTGATCCACCGAGTATAGTGTAAAAACACATAATCTCCGCTGCTCTGAGGCTCCAGAGCGAAACTGGTCAACGGCAGTTGCATGAGTGAGAAGTAAAACGTGGATTCCGGGTTTTTTTTTTCTCATTCATTTTCATTGAGTTCAATCCAAAAGGGTGAATTACCATCTGGGAGACGATAGGGGGCGCTTTTTTCACATCTGAGCGCCTGGAGTGTTTGATTTTCCAACGGTAGAGTTGGTTGATGAAATATGATTTCAGATCGCTAATAAAAAAAAAACGAGAAAAAACAAGAATTCTCGTGATGGGCCTTCAACCAGCGGGGGGGGTAAACCCGAGAACACTCGTGATGGGCAGTCAAAGTGTTAATGTATCACGTAATTTCACCGTGGAATTAAGGAATATCAAAATAAAAGCACACGTCGTTGAACTTGATCATGCACATTTATTAGAAAATGTAATTACAGCACTATGTTATCAATACACATTCATAAAACGAGGCATATTTAGCCAAAATACAGTATGTTGCCAGAACATTAAAAAGAATATATAATAATAATTTAATAATTTTAGTTTTGCTTTCCAATGCACCTACCCGCGATCCCAATTTGGGTCGTGACCCGCCGTTTGAGAACCACTGGGATAGGCAATCTCACCTCATCCACCCTCACCATGAACACCGGTGTCCCACAAGGCTGTGTACTGAGCCCCTTCCCCTACTCCCTCTTCACCCACACACTCCTATGCAAGTCACCAACACCATTATCACGTTTGCAGATGGTGGTGGACTGGTGGTGGGCCTCATCAAAAACAATGATGAGTTCGCCTACAGGGAGGAGGTCCAGCACCTGGCCTCTAGACTAGATGGTTGTGACGGAGCGGCTCCATCACTGACTCCGAGCAGCGCACACGCACACATACACACACCAAACATTGATCATCATTGGACTAAAATCAGATTGGAGACTGGATCAGATTGGACTGAGAACTGCAACCCCCCCCCCCCCCCCCCCCCCATCATTAATTTCATATTATCATATACATTATCAAACATACATACATTCATCTTATCATACATACATACATCCACTCATTATCATATATACATTCATATGTATAATAATCAAACATGCATATATATTCATTAATCTTATCATACATGCATCCATACATATTACCATACATTAATATATACATTCATACATATATTTATTTATTGGGTTATGTTTATATATTTATTTATTGGGTTGTTGTGGGGGTATTGGTGTTGCGGGTTGTTTGGTATAATGTGTGTAGGAAACGGCAAATTAATTGATGTGTAGCACCTGTTTAGTCTTGTTAATTAATTATGTGTGGCACCTGTGGAGGGGGAGGAGTCCAGGTGTTCATGAGGGCTGCGTGCCCAAGGAAGTGGGTTCTTGCCCTGCATCAGTTACACTGAAGGTGACTGAGGGAAGCGCCGTGAGTGTTTTGTTAGTCTGTTTGTCTCTGTGTGGGGCTTCACCAGATAAAGGTTGCTAAAATGAGTAACTAGGGAAGTGCCACGCAGTAAGTGTCGTCTATCAATATGACGTTATTGTGGAGCGCATCTGATAGACAAGGTAGTACTTTGTTATTTTGTTAGTTTGCTTATGTCACTTGTTTTTGAAATGTCACCTCTGCACCTTGGATACTGGGCAATAAAACAACACCAACATATTTTATTCCGACTACGCCATCATTTGTGTGAGTATGGAGGGGAGATAAAAAGGACCCTGTCACAATGGTCAAATTTTTTTTATTAAAAGTAGTAGTACCTACTACCTACTTACTGGTCACAGGAGTCTTCAATAACGTTTGGATGGTAATCCATTTTGTGAATCCATTTGTTGAAACATCTTTGTTGGCCGACGGCTCGTGCTATCTTAAGGTTAGCAAGCTAAACGTGCATAGCTTAACGTGCATAACATACATGTATAACGTTAAGTAAATTGTGTTCCGCTGTGAAAGTTCAGCATCACTGCATACACTTGGTTTAATCCAAACGTCCATTCGGAAACGTTGTATTATAAAATAAGACGGGTGAGTGTGAGTGAGTCTCTCTCTCTCTCTCTTGCATGATTGCTTCATTTCCTGATAATGTATGACGGACGGTGACCCCTCCTCATCTCGACTAGACTGTGTTGTGTCTGTGTTCGTGCATGACTTTCAAATTATTGTAAACACAACATAGTACTGTGATATATATATATATATATATATCACATTCTGATATATATATTTTTAGTGTAAAATAAAAAATTAAATAAAAAAATAAATATATTTTTTATTAAAAATGTAAAGAAGAAAAGAGATCGAACCCATTCATTAAGATTTGAGTGCCAACGTAACGAACGAAGGTCAGGGGGGGGGGGGGGGGTAGATAATAGATAGACAGACAGACGGGAAAATAGACAGACAGACAGACAGACAGACAACAGACAGAACCAGAAGACTGTAAAGGTTTCCATGTTAGAAATCATCATCATCAACCTTTATTTATTCTCGAAATGTAGTTGAGACTTTACAGACATTTCAATGCACACATTTCTACAATATAACAATAATAATTATTAATAACTATCTACATACTAGTACTCTCAGTCCAGAGTGCACCACAGCAACTAGTATAAAAAAATGAACATAAAATCAGCACACAAATTGACTAAATAAAAAATTGCATAAACTTCAGACATAAGAATAGGTATAAAAGACAATAAAAGTAGTGCAATGTAGACGTGCAGATTTAAGACCAATAGTACAATGTCGCTCGATGCAGTATTGGTCTGTTTGACAGCGACAGCAGACCACCCAGTCTGTTGCAACCCTCATAGCTTTTACATTTTAACCAAACCCACCAGCAGCTCTGACAACCGAATCCAGCGTACCTGTCACTTCCAGCTGTGGTGGGGTCAGTGTGGGGGGGGGGGGGGGGGGGGGGGGGGGGGGGGGGGGGGCGGCGGCGGTGGAGGAAATGTTTCCTGCCCTTCCTGCCAGTGACCTTTGAACCCAGCCACACTCTCGCTCCCCCCCCCCCCCACCACGCAGCTGGAAGCGACAGGTACGCTGGGTTTGGTTGTCAGAGCTGCTGGTAGCGTCGTGGGGGGGGGGGGGTGTCAGAGGTGTGAAGTTCAGTCAGGCACGTGATGAATACAAACACTCCTCCACCCCGGGGTCAATTCAACCACCAATCAAATCCCTGTGCTGCAGCTAAATGGCAAATGTGCGTGTGTGTGTGTGTGGGGGGGGGGGGTTTATCTTAATGAGATCTGACAGAGGATGGTGACAATCACTGATGGCGCTTCCTGCAGAGGTTAATACGCTGCTGTCCTCACAACACACACACGCACACGCACACGCACACGCACACACATGCCAAACACACACACCACACGCCAAACACACACACAAAAGGATCCACTCTATGCTCATCTCTCTCTCTCTCTCTCTCTCTCTCTCTCTATCTTTCTCTCTCTCTCTCTCTCTCTCTCTCTCTCTAGTGCATACTAGTAAAAGACAGTACAAATGTTAGTATTTATTATTTATATTTTTTTTCTTCATTTCAGATATTGATTGAAGAGGTGTGTTTTTAGTCAATGGCGGAAGACTGGGCGGGTTCCAGCTGTCCTGACTGAGGTGGGAGGTTCGTTCCACCGTTGTGGAGTGAGTACTGAGAATAGCCTGCTTCTCTTTGATGATTAATTAAATGTAATTGCTGCAAGCTAAGGAAAAGCTACTTTGTGATTAACCTAAAAATATACAGCATGCTCAATAAGTAATGTATACCTTTACATGGATCCATGACAGTATACTATGTTAACCCTTTCACTGCCACACGACAGCCGGTTAACTTTCACTGTGACAATACAGAAGGTTAGCCCTTTACTATCACACAACCGACGGCGATGCTCCATCATTAGCATCATTAGCTCCGATGGAGCATCGCCGTCGGTTGTGTGATAGTAAAGGGCTAACCTTCTGTCGTGTGGCAGTGAAAGGGGTATGCACATACTACTTTAAAGCAGAATTTCAGTATGCGGCGTAAAACTGTAATTCCCTACAGAATGATTTAACCCCTTAAGCCTGATCGGCCCGGCACCGGGTTGAGAGAAATTTCACGTCATGAATAGAACAGTCCGTATTAATTAATGTTGCGTTTCTTTTTCAAATGTAGCCCAAGAGTAAAGACACTAACCCTATCAAAACAGCAGTAAAAGTGTATATTTTCAGCACTACGTTTGTTTACCGATGATTTTAAGCTAAATATGAGTTTATAAAAATCTCATCAGAAACTGCATCAGAAACTGGATGTAAAAATTTCATAAAACTACAGTACCCAGCTCACACCAGCTCCGCTGTCAAAGCTGCAACCGGCTGACGTGGAAAAGAAATAGGCCTATTGATTGTTATTTTCATGATTATATCTCACGGCTCGAACAAACCTGAACGTTATTGCCATGAAATACAACGTATATTGTTTCTTTACTTTTCTGTGAACAACATGCAAATGGACCTGGTAGAAGTGGAGCAATATTCCATTTACTTGGGTATGTACCTTTAGGTGAATTATCTGAAAATATGGCTAGGGCTTAAGAGGTTTAAAGAGTTGTATAAATATCTTTCAGTTCAAGAAAATGTATAAAGTTTTTATAATAAAACACAAGATACGTGTGCCCTAATGATAAGGATAAACACTCAATGAAGAAACCCAATGGCCATCACAACCCAGCATGCAGATAGATGGGCAGCAAGAGCCAGCAGCAAAAAGCAGCAAGAGCCAGCATATCACCAGGGGTATCACTGGTGTTTCATCAAGTTAAGCCCACGAGGGCGGCTAAGTGGCGCAGTGGGCAAGGCGCTCGCCACTAATGCAGGAGATGCTGGGTTCGAGCCCAGCTCTCGGCATTGCTACCAGCTTGGCTGGTCGTTCATACTAACGCAATTGGCAGTGTTAGGGGTGGGAAGCTGGAGGGTGGGGATCGGACGTTGTGGACAGCGACTCCTACAGGTCGGTTGGTGCGCCTGCGCAGCAGAATCAGGAAGCGACGGGGGCGGCGTGTCCCTCCCACGCAGACCCTCGCCGCTGAGAGATTGCACTGTGCAGGTGAAAAGATGCAACGGCTGCCTCCTCGTGTACCGGAGGGGACACGTGATGCAAGGCTTGGTCCACATTGCAGCCGGCTTGTGGGAGGCATGGCCTAACAATGTTCGAGACAGGGGAGGGTAGAATTGGACAATACAAAATTGTTAAGCCCATGACACCTCGGGAAGGCCCAGCGGTTAGTTCCAGCGTCCCAGAACCACCCCCCTCCATGCTACTGTAGCTCCCACTTTCCCATGATATTCACACGCCGAACCTTCCTATTAGATGTCAAAAATACCATTCCTGATACCAATATCACACATGAAACAGCAATAACAGAGAAGAAAAGGTATACTCTTACCCTTTGCCCACTTTGGCCCCCAGCTGACATTATTTCTCCTAAACCAAATCCACTGACTTTCAATGCTTCTTCTGACATCTAATTTACCGCTTTTCGTAAACCCTAGCTTTCCATCCTCACTGTTCAGTTTCTGCTGCAGCAGTTCACTGCTGCCAAGTCTGCATATCTCAGCTTTTTCCTTTCATATGCCTCCTCCACTGAAGCCTCCCAAGGCACGGTCAATTCTATAAAGCAAACTAACCGCTGACTTTTCTCAGTCCTTGCCCCACAATGGTCGAATGAACTACCGACCCCAGTTAGGACAGCCGAAACCCGTCCAATCTTTCGCCGTCGACTAAAGATGCACTTCTTCAACCATTATCTAAAAAAAAAAAAAAAAAAGTCTAACCCTAACTAACCTTACTAACTTTATTAGGGTTGTCCTAATAAACTAACCTACACTGTATCACTCAACACTTTGATGAACATTGTTACTCAGCTGATAGAGTTGTGCCCTTCCTGATGACTTGCTTTGGATAAAAGCGTCAGCTAAATTACTAAATGTAAATGTAAATGACTAGCAAACCACAACACTAGGTCAAGCCTCAAGTTAGTGCTATTTCTCATGAACACATTTCCCTCCAAAATCTACCAGTAACTCCCAATCAGTAGCTCCATTAGGTGGCCTGACTCATGCCTGCCTAAAAACTCATCTCATCTAGATGTATCTCCCTCTCTGACTAATTGAATGGCTGTATCCGATTACATCCTGAATTCACCTGTACTCTTCTATTTTCAATTCCTACCGCTATGCTCTTCAAAACTTGTCTCCATGTATACCGACCTTGAGAAAGACTAGTCCTACAGCCTAATATTAGCCTATACGCCTCAGCATTGCTGTCTCTGAACACAGTGGACATGACGTCTCCCCATCTACCCACTGTTTTAGGTTCTGTGGTGATGGCAGCACATCATAAGTAGCTCCTATTAGGAATTGTATACGATGTTCCTCCATACTCCACAGATCCTTCCAACTAATCTTCCTCTTCTCTACACTTTCCCAGTTCATCCACTGTCCCTGCTTAGCCTGGGCCACAGCCTTTGTACACCTCACAACTTCTTCTTCTTTCTGTGGGACCTGCTTTACTACATACTGGCTTCCCTGAGCTAAGCCCCAGTCCCCCCGGCCTTGTTGCATCTTACCTACAATGTCTGTATGCCTAAGAGCTACCTCTGCTTCCTGTACTGCCTATCTTGGGTTCCATTTCCTCCCTCCAGTTGGATTTGGGACCAACTTACTAACTACTGTATCTTTGCTCCCTGAAAACAATAACTCTGTCCTCACCTTCACACACTTAAACTCCTCTGTTAGACTTGTTACTGGTAGCTGGAGAATGCCTTTCACGTACAATGCCACACTACTACACAGAGGAACTTTCTATCCCCCCCCCCCTCACAGTGAGCTGTGGTGTTCCACAAGGAAGCATACTAGGACCGCTACTCTTCCTAATTTATGCAAATGACATGTCGTCAGCCTGTGACTGCAACTTGTTCCTGTTTGCGGACGACTCAGCCCTGCTGGTCTCTGACAAGAACAAGTTGCAGGTTGAAAAAACCCTCAGCTCGGAACTAGGAAAAATCTGCATATGGCTCGCTGATAACAAACTATCATTACACATGGGCAAAACAGAGTCCATTCTCTTCGTTTCAAATAACAAACTCAGCAAGACCGACGGCTTCTCAGTTACAGTGGGTGACAATATTGTCACAAGGAAAGACGAAATTACCTACCTGGGTTCCATCCTAGAGGCAAATCTTTCCTGTGACAAAATGGCATCCAATGTAATAAAAAAAGTCAACCAACGAACTAGATTCTTGTACCGGATCTCCTCTCTGGTAAACAAGAATACCCTGAAGACTCTGGCAGGAGCACTCATTCAAGGGTACTATGACTATGCGTGCACCTCATGGTACCAAAGCACCTCAAAGGCGCTTAAAACAAAATTACAAACATCACAAAACAAACTGGTCAGACTACTACTTGACCTGAACCCCAGAACCCACCTCACCCCTGCCCACTTTGACAACCTAGGATGGCTTAGAGTAGACGACAGAGTACAGCAACTTGCAATGGGCCTGGTCTACAAGATACACTATACGACCGGGGTGCCCATGTACATGTCAAAATACTTCCCAAAGGTCAGTGAATACCACAACCACTACACCAGAGGAAGCTCAACAAATCATGTTAAACCCAGATTTGGCTCAAACAAGGGCTAAACACGTTTCGCAATTATGCCACAACAATGTGGAATGCCCTACCCAAAGCTGTAAAGGAATGTGAATCCCTGCCCACATTCAAAACCGCTCTTAAAGAGCACCTACGGGAGGCTGCAATTTCGAAACTGGCCATCGTAAATGCCCAAAACCCCCACCACCTCCTAATAGACAGTCTCCTCCCCACCGCATGTATATATTCTCTCCCACCCACCCACCCCCTCCTAATGTACAGTCCCCTCCCCATCATATGTATATACTCTGTCAGGATATAGGGGTAACAGTACTGTATATTTGAATACCGTTTATGTCACAAATGTATCAGTACTAAATACCTATATGTCCCTATGCCATAAATGTCATGTATGTTGTGTATGTCATAAATGTCTATATGAATTCCTGATGGAAACAAGACAAACGTCTTTCTCAGGTCTGCATCCCCTTAACAATTGTATGTATTGAGCCATACTGTATTGTACCCATTCTGCAATCTGTTAAATAAAGTTTTCATTCATTCATTCATTCAGCCATTTCCTAATGTACAAATTAACTAATCTTTCAAGCCTTTCTACATTTGATATTGGCACTTCATACTGTAGCTATATTGACAATGGCCACATCAACTTAAGGCACATTATAATGTCTTGGAAGTATGCTTTCACCATGTTTACAATCACCGCTGGCACAAAGAAATCAAACACACTCCAAATAAGGCTATGCGGTACCAAACCAAACGCATTTTCCAGGTCTAAAAATACCACATGTAAATCTCTTTTCTCTATCTTGGCTGATTGAATCTGATGCCATATCATGTTTGTGTGTTCTATACATCCGGCAAACCCTGGGATTCCTGCTTTCTGCACTGCGGTGTCTATTAAACAATTAATTTTAGACCTCCAACATCGGTATCACCGGATAAGTGCCTTGTTGACTGCAATCGGCCTATCGGCCGATAAGCTCGAATGTACCGATGGCAGTAGCCGATAAATATCCATCAATTTGTGTAGCGTCAAAAGACAAAAAAATTCACTCGCGACCTGCACAACGCCGTCCCCAGTCCCCCACACACACACACACACAAGCTACTGCATCACAGTTACTACTTATGATTAACAAGGCATTCGTTTTGTGGCATTAACGTTATATAGTTAGTGTTACACGTTCAATAACATCAGCATATTATTTACCCGAACGTAGCAAGCATTACGCGTTCATACTAGCTCAGTTCCTTCCGTTGCTCATAGAGCCCTGAGTTCAGTCGCATCCTGCACAACGCCGGCCCCAGTCCCCCCCACACACACACACAAGCTACTGCATCAAAGTTACTACAAAATATTCAACATTCTCTTTTGAGACTCCGCTTCAGACTCTTATCATTTGGCACTAAAAGCTAAACATTGTCACCGATATGGCTGTCCGCAACATGTCATTAATTGTGTACGCGACGTGGTCGATCACTAGTGACGACGACGTGAGCTAGGTTAGCTAGCATGAGCTACCAGCAGATGGAAGACTAACGTTACTGGTGAAAATGTGATTTACGTTGGAATACTCCTTTGCCAACTTGCTGTACTTTGCTTGCAGGTCTGCAGCCATTATTGCTGGATTATGAATAGCCCCAACTTTAGCCAAGGTAACGTTATGGTAGAGCTGCCGCGGTATTGATATTTTCCTTACCGCACAAATCAATCAATAACAACATTAACCAGACTCTTGTTGTGTCTATTCTGCTAAAGCTAACGTTACCTCTCATTGTGTCTATTCTACCAAGCAACCCGGGTTTAACGTTACCTCTCGTGTATATCTGCTGACGGTAGTATTAGGCTAATAACAACAACCAACTTAACACATCAGCGATCTTGTTGTGACACTAAACTCTCCGCTCGGTGGTAAATTGGGTTGATGTCGGTTTTGTTTCATCAATAAATGAGGCAGAATACACAGTGAATCCATCCTTTTTTGTTTATTGCAGTTGGTGCTGTCGCAAACAAATCCTGAATGAAATACATCCTTAGCGAGGCAGTAAAGATGGCGGCTTTCTGTTTTTGTTCAGAGACTCCAACGTGTGACGTGTCTCTCTTCTGACCAATCGGTGGTCTGCAATGTTTCACATGACTTTTCTGGTACCACTTCTACCCAATAGGGTCGCTTGGAACCAAGTAGGGTATATCTGCAGAGCCGCAAGCCCAACGTCTGGGCGCTACTTTATTATTTTTATAAAAAACAGCGGTGATGCGGTATTCAGCCCAACTCTGCGGTGGGCGTGATGCAACAGCGATACCGCGGTAATGCGGTTATCGCGGCAGCTCTACGTTATGGCTAAACCTTTAACATTAGTTAACGCTAGCTTTTGGTTAGCTGTTCAATGCTATTAATAACACAACCAAGCGAACCCATCACAGCTCCCCGTCAACACCCCTCTCTCGGGAAGATGGCATTTAAGAAAGTATCTGCTGTTAAAATGACACAAACATTCGTTTTGTGGCATTAACGTTATATAGTTAGTGTTACATGTTCAATAACATCAGCATATTATTTACCCGAAGATAGCAAGTAAGCAAGGCATTACTCCGTTCATAGCTCAGTTCCATTCCGTTGCTCATTCCGTACCCAACTACCCATTCTGCAATCTGTTAATAAAGTTTTCAACCAGACAAATGTATAGAAAGGCTTTGTTTTATTATAACATTTGTTGCAGTAAAATCATTGTGTCTCGTTTGGTCATGCTGTGGAGCGCTGGCTAACGTATTAGCTTGTTGTGGTTCTCGCAAGGAGATCAATGGCGGCATGCCCGGAAGTAGAAAATGAATAAACGCTTGCCGATTGGTGGTAAGAACAGCAGGAGGTGGGTGCTAGCGGTGTGGCGTAATTGGCCAAATCGACTGTCAATCAAAATGGTTATATTGCATTGGCTGAGAGCTCTGGTTGAGAGAATAGTATCCATCTGCAGGCCGCCAGACGATACTGGGAGAGGGATAGTGCTACATGGCATGGTGGAATTAATACCATAAACATATTTCTTGATGTTTCCTTTTTTTAAGTAAGTAAAGAGGCCTACAAATACAAACATACACATACAAATATACAGTAGTTTCATAAAAAAAAAAAATACAAAAAGAAATATTAAAAAAAAAATAAAAAAAATTACAAATACTTATTTTTTGCCACAAGTATCGGTATCGGTATCGGCCGATTGTGTTAGTTGAACAATCGGTATCGGTATCGGTGGCCAATTTTCATATCGGTGCATCCCTACTATACACACATGACTGTGTGGCCAAGTTCAGCTCCAACTCCATAGTGAAGTTTGCGGACGACACAGTGGTGGTGGGGCTGATCTCGGACAACGACGAGAAGGCCTACCGGGAGGAGGTTGAGGTACTGGAACGCTGGTGCCAGGACAACAGCCTGCTCCTGAACATTGGTAAAACCAAGGAGCTGATCGTGGATTTTAGGAGAAGACAGCAGGGGACACACACACCACTGAGGTTAAACGGGGCTACCGTGGACAGGGTGAGCAGCTTCAAGTACCTGGGGGTCCACATCTCAGAGGATCTGACATGGACAACACACATAGACTCAGTCGTAAAAAAGGCGAAGCAGCGCCTCTACCACCTGAGACAGTTAAGGAAGTTCAGAGTATCTGGGAAGATGCTCCAGTCCTTCTACTCCGGAGCTGTAGAGAGTATCTTGACTGGAAACATCACTGCCTGGTATGGAAACAGCACGGCACAGGACAAGAAGGCCCTACACCTACACAGAGAGTGGTACGCTCAGCCGAGCGTACCACGGGTATTGCACTACCACCCCTGCAGGTCCTATATAACAAGAGGTGCAAATCCAGAGCCTGCAGAATAATGAAAGACCCTCACCACCCCAACAACAGCATGTTCAAGCTGCTGCGGTCAGGCAAACGCCTGCGAACACCAGCAACTAGGACAGAGAGACTCCGGCTCAGCTTCTTTTCCCAGGCCATCAGAGCCTTGAACACTGAACTCTTGCACACACACAACACACACACTGTACACGCTCACACACTAGCAGCCACTTTAACATGAACACACACACACACATGCTGCACACGCTCACACTTATGGTCACTTTACAAAAGGAAAGGTCACTTTAAGAATAGTATAGTATAACTTGAGATTGTATAATATAGCATTGTATAGCAGTGTACATAAAGACCCAGTGCCTCATCCGTAGCTAACAGTGTATTGCACTATCACAGGACCTAGCATGTCCTACCATGCTCTGTAAAAACTCATGTACATATACCGATATGCCCTACTTTGACTACTTGTATTATTGCACAATGTCGTTCTTATTGCACAATGTCGTTCTATTGGATTCTTATTATATTATATTATTGTACTATGCACAATCGTTGCGGGCAAGACCCCCCGCATTTCATTGTATACTTGTATGCCGTGACAAATAAAACTCTTGACTCTTGACTTTCTAAGTAGTTTGCTAGCCTCTGTGCCACTACACTAAAGAAAGTCTTACCTTACCTCCTACATTCAGGAGGGATATAGTCAGAAACTGGCTTAACAGTGAGGACTCTTTCTCCTTGGGAATTAGGATTCCTCTGCTCTACACCAAGCTCTTGGTATAACCTGTTTATTCCATACTACTCTCAATAACCTCCACAATAATCTGAATACAGCAGGCACACTTTTATACACCCAGTAGGGGACTCCATTCGGCCCTGGGGTTGAAGAAGCCTTTGTACGCCTTACTACAGCTTCCACTTCCTTCCACCTTGGTGGCCTAATAATATCCATCATATACTCTATTTTAGGGGGACCAAATGTGCACTTTTCCCGCCCTGTCCGGGGCATCCATTGGGGTTTTCAAAATTCCTGAAAATGTCCGGTTTTCATTGTTTTAAGCATGTAGGCCTACTTAAATTGACTGGCGCGTTGCACAGAATACTACGGTACTTTGTTGCATGTGACAGATTTGATTCTACTTACAAACAGAGCAGCGTTGATTCACAATGCCAAAGCGCAAGTGTACAGTACATTTATAGATGAACTGCAGAGAAAATTGCCAATTTACTGTCCCGGTCGGGACAAATGGGAAGCGGAGTGCAGGGCTCGAGACTATCACCATCCTGTCATCCCGGGGACGATAAAATATGTATTTGGGACAAACAGAAATCCTCCCCGGGACGCAGTCGGGACAAAGATGATTTAATTTTTTTTACTTGTTAAATGTCAACTGAGCTGACTGCACATGTCACTGGCAAACGGTGTGCGTCTTCTGATTGCTCGCTTAGTGGACAATGGCACGAGACTACTGCACGAGACCCACGGAAATATCAGAATGTTTAATCGAATGTTTAATAAAAGTTCCCGCGGTAGGGTACTGGCCATCCTCTCAGTCAAGGGAGCACGTTCGCAAACATGCTGCACTATTTGAAGAGGTTAACATTAAACACAGCAGAAGATGGAGAACAGACACCGACTGACCAACAGGGAACTGCATCCAACCCTAGTACAACCCCTGAGTCTAAAGTAACGACACATTTAAATCACAAACGTTGTGTAATGTTAGTGTATTGGAACTGTATACAGTAGTTAGCTGCTAGTTAGCATTCTAGCTAGATACGGGCTGCTTGCTAGCTAACGTTAGCGGTGTGTGTGTGTGGCGTGTGTGAATAAACAGTGTTAGTGCTAACTCCGTGCTGAGTGCGAGCACCCACAATAATTAGCAAGGCAATAAGCAAGGTGCTGTGGCAGCGGCTGATTCAGGGTGCCATCGGAAGGGACGGCCAGTTCCAGCACATACAGGTGATTGCAGAGATCAGCCTCGTCCTCCGCATGAGCTCCTCTTGTTGTGAGCGCGGCTTCTCCAGCATGAAGAGGATCAAATCAGACTGGAGGTCCTGCCTCTCCAACGAGATGCTCAACTGCCTCCTGCAAATATGGCCCTCCTGCACAACACTATGACTCTGTGAATATGGGTCCATGGCCCTCCTGCACAGCACTATGACTCAGTGAATATGGGTCCATGGCCCTCCTGCACAGCACTATGACTCTGTGAATATGGGTCCATGGCCCTCCTGCACAGCACTATGACTCGTGGGATGGGTACCGTTCACATTTGAACCGATACCGGTACCCAACGGTACTTTTTTCTGTACTTTAGTCTCTAAAATTTGTATCTACCTACCTCAGTTGTAAAAAAAAAAATATCAAAACTTAATATTTAATAAATAAATAATGTATTATTATTACTTTATTATTATTTACATCTTGCTGATGTAAAGCACTTTGAACTGCAATCCCCTGTATGAAAGGTGCTATACAAATAGTTATTATTATTTATTTAGAACAACATATATATAAATATATATATATATATATATATATATATATATATATATATATATATATATATATATATATATATATATATATATACAGTCACACATATCTTTAAATAAATGTTATGTTTATTTAAAAAAATATGTTTAACAAATTAACTAAAAAAGGTACACATCTATATATTTTATTTATTCAAATAAATAAAGGTATTGTATTTTTACAAAATAACAAGTATAAAACAAGGGTAAACAAACCACTCTAGCAGCAATGAACTATTCTGCTGATCTAAAAAATGTCAAGTGTGGTCAGGTGGCGTAGCGGAGATTGTGCTCGTCACCAATGCAAGAGGCTGCGGTCTCGACTCCCGGAGAGTCAGCATTGCCTTGGCTCGGGCTGATCGCTATACTAACTCGCTTGGCTGAGTTAGGGGGAGGGGAGCCGTGGGTGGATTCTGGGCGTTGTGGACAGCGACCCCTACGTTACACTCTCCCGGTGAGAATCTGCGCGGCCAGGCTGGCTGCCGGCTGGCTGCACATGCGTCGGAGGAAAGCATGTGAAAGTCTCCGGCCTCTCGGACCAACAGTAGGGGAAAGTGCGCAACAACCAGGAAGGGGGTTGGGAATTGGCATAACGACTAACAGTGGGATGGGAGAAAAATCGAAAAAAAGGAGAAAAAGATTTAAATAAAAATTCAAATACAAATCAGACTGGCAATAACAAATAAATGTAAGTAAAAAAAATTCACTTTGGGACGGTTAAAAAAACGTTGGTGAAAAAAGTCGGGAGCCCTGGCGAAGTGCAATGTGTGCAAAGCTTGACCATTATGTTTCTATTATGTTTCGGTGTCTAATAAGGGTGCCGGAGATCTCAGACCTCTTATTTTTTATGCTGTGAGAGGCGAGAGTTTGACGGCAAAGTTGACCGAATTGATTGAAGTATGCAGCTATGCAGAGAGAGAAAGAAGAAGAGAAACTCTAGAGAATTGAAAACTATTTAATACGTTTTCATAACTGAATAAGCAAACTGTCAGAGGAAAATTGGGACTCTGGAACTCTGTTTGAAGCTAGAAATCTGAATGAAAAGTTGCTGTTTAACTGCTGTAGTTTACAATGACAGGGCCAATCATTTTGAAGTAGACATAGCCTATATTTGGTTCATGATGATTTTGGTTTGATTTATGATGACATAAGATGCTTATGATACAATCATTCTAAGGATTACACTAATTGCAAGTTATGCAAATGTTAACTAATCCGAAACTGCATAGTGCACTTTTAAATTAGTATCCTTGTGAGGTTACCGTTTTATTATTTACATTATTTACATTGAAAAGACACAAAGATATATATTTTTAAAGCTGGATTTTCTAATACAGAAGAGGTATTATTTAGAACATTATTTCCGTACCATTGAGATTCATCAGTGAGATTACTTTAGGCATAATAAAGCATTTTGAGTAACTTTGGTTATAGAGAGATATTATATAAAATAATATAAATAATACTTTTCTATCCATACAGAGGAGGCATACTTTAAATATATTACAATTATAAGGCATCTTTGAGTAAACTTTGAGTATCATTTAAGTATCTTGAGACTGGGGGCAGAGAATCCCCTTTTTTGGAAATCACAACATGGTTACCCTACTCTATCTCTCCTAACAGTGATAGGCTATATTTGAAGTTTAAATATTCCTCTACCTCTTGCTTTGAGGCGTTGAGTTGTCCTCCCTTTCCTTGTCTGAACATTCCTTTAACAAACTTATATCGATCCCTATAAAATTCGGACTCACTCCTACTTTATCTTCCTCCTACGTTGTTCTGCCCTCCTGAGTACTGCTAACTGATTTTCTAGCCCTTCCCGCAAAACATTAGGCCTAATTCCCTCTTTCTCGTCCACTGATGCCTTTCTCCACTGCTTTCTTATAGCCGTCTCCTCAACTTCACTAATGTCTCTATTTCGTTCTGCCGTCTGGAACAAACTGACTGCAATCTCTCCACCCTCTTTCTCTCAATGATTCCAAATCTTTCACCACCATATTCATAAATTATTATGTCTCCCATCTTCTCTAATGTATTTACCACTGTTCCTTTAAGCCCTTCTAACACCATCAAATCCCTATTAACTGTCTCCCATTATTTCCTTTCATTTGCCCGTGGCCACTTAACTCTAGCTTTTTGCCCAATGCCCACAGCTCTTCTCTCGGACTGGCAGGCTGGCCTCAGTGATCACTGATATCCTGCCAACTGTGGTTAGAATAATCAGACTTTATGAAGTTAAGTTTCCTTAGTGATGATAATGAATGATTGTGTATGGCATGTATGATTCTATATATATTTTTTGATGTTACTTTAAGTATTGATAGTTGAATAATTGTAATTGACAGACCATCTATCTCTATATTTATTGTTTTGAGTAAGGGGCAGGCAAAGTACAATTTTCTTTTCCCTGCTCCTTTTCGCTTATGGAAGGGTTTGGAATGCTTTGATTATGAAACACTTTTTCTTTTATGGAACTGTGTATTACTGTGAATTCAACAAATAGAAATTTGATTAAATTAAATATTCAGCATACCTCCCCCAAGCCCTACATGCACCCACTCCAGACTGGCACAGATGGAGTTCCCAAACTGTCACAACAGCATAATGACATCACTTCAGCATAATGACATCACTTCCTGTGTGGCATCCTCACAGTCAATTTAAGTTGCTGAGTCTGGGATTCTGGTATTCAGTGGCTGCCAATATCACATTAACCTCACTACCTGTTACACATTAACCAGGGTTTCCCATTAATTACCTAGACTGTGGCGGCCCGCAGTAGTATTGGCAGTGGTAGTAGTCGTAATAGTATCCACTCCCCATAGTCTCTGAAAATCCTGTGGGAAACACTGCATTAACACTACACAAGCAATACATGCATGCACGCGCAATTTCCCCCTGCTCTCTCTGTTCTAACCCCTTCTCTCTCTCTCTCTGACCATCTCTGACCTCCTCTCTCCCTCTCTCTCTCTCTCTCTCTCTCTCTCTCTCCCACTCACACACACACACACACACACACACACACACACACACACACACACACACACACACACACACACACACACACACGCACGCACGCACGCACGCACGCGCGCGCATGCATGCAGGAGGTAGGCTTATACTGGCTGGGAGGTAGGGGAGTATACCGAATATGAAGTCACAGATCAGTTGAGGCTATATGGTAGGCCTCGGAAGCTAGGGTCTCTGCGGTGGTAGAGGAGTGCTTCTACCTCTACACTACCCACCACTACTATGGGGGCCATGCTGTGTATATTAAAAAAAAAAAAAAATGAAACAACACCATTGCAATTGGATTGGGTGGCACGGTGGCTCAGTGGTTAGCACTGCTGCCTCACAGCAAGAAGGTCCTGGGTTCAAACCCCAGCAGGGGGCCTTTCTGTGTGGAGTTTGCATGTTCTCCCTGGGCTTCCTCTGGGTACTCTCACACCATAAACATGGTAGTAGGCAGGGACTACAGATAACTGCCTCTCCCCCCCTGCTGCTGAATCCCTCATACACGCCTTCATCTCCTCCCGCCTGGACTATTGCAACTCCCTCCTCACTGGCATCACCTCCCGCTCCCTCCATAAACTGCAAATGGTCCAAAACTCAGCCGCCCGCCTCCTCACTAACACCTGGTCCCGTGAACACATCACTCCTGTCCTCCACTCTCTCCACTGGCTCCCAGATCAAACACAGCATAAACTTTAAAACACTACTCCTCACCTTCAAAGCCCTCCACCTCAAGATCTCGAGCTGTTTTGAGCCTGGGACGCAGGTGCAGAACACATCACTCCTGTCCTCCACTCTCTCCACTGGCTCCCAGATCAAACACAGCATAAACTTTAAAACACTACTCCTCACCTTCAAAGCCCTCCACCTCAAGATCTCGAGCTGTTTTGAGCCTGGGACGCAGGTGCAGGTGCAGGTGCCACCTAAACCACTGTGCAGCGGCGTCGTCCGCCTGAACATTAACATGCAGCAGTGACTATATGACATCACATATAGGCACATTTTCAAACGACTCAGTTCAGTGAGGGTGAATGTTGTGAGAGGAGAATTGGAAGAATGCGCCAATATGAGAATTTTGAGACATAGATCATATTAATATAAGTTCACATAGCTAGGAAACAATGCTAAACACTCAAAAAGGCAATTTATAAGATAGTTCCCCTTCAAGTAAGTAAGTAAGTAAGTAAGTAAGTAAGTATTTATAAAGCACCTTTCATACATGTCATGTAGCTCAAAGTGCTGTACACAAACATAGGCATATATAACTATAAAAGCAATAAAGTCAGTGATCGCCTTAAGATTAATGTTTAAAGTATAAAGTGTAAATGCTATAAAAATACAGTAAATTACCTTTTATCAAAATATTAACCATTAAATAAAGGTTGTAATCTGTAAATGCATTTGATTTTACTGTAATTTGACAGTATTTGGAAACCATAGATGCCAGACATTTAGTTTTCTTGCAGCTTTATTTCTTACAGTCTACAGTCAGTGAATTCTAAATCTCCACTAGGCAACCACTCATCAGTCCAACAAGGACTGGGTGAACTAGTTGCTACATTAAATTAATCAGATACCTGGTTGAAAGTGAAATGCTGTGAACATCCCTGCATTAAGTGTAAGACAAATTCAGTATAAATTCAGTTTATGTAGTAGTAGCATTAACATGTTCATATTTATTGAAATCTTACAATTCATACATAAATGTTATGATGAATTGAAAATGGGGGAAGAAGTCCTTCTCTGGTCTGCATCCCCTTAACAATTGTGTATTGCACAATACTGTATTGTACCCATCTGTTAAAGTTAGCAATCAATCAATGTATTACCAGTGTCTTTATACCTTCATCACTGTAGGCTACATATTAATACGACAACTCAAGAAGAATCAAGAGGTTTATTTGTCACATACAGTGAAATGCAGGTGGTCACGCCCGCATTGATTGTGCAAAATGCAAAACATATAGGTAACAGGATATGCATGATAAAAAAAGACATGCCATGTTCCTGAAAAAGCTATAAAAAATACCTATGGTCATTAATTTAGCAGTGGGAATATCATTTTTATTGCACATAACACGTTTTAGCTCACGATCAATGAAAAAATACTGTATTGTCTTGGAAATGGGCGATGTTTAGCGTGTAATAAACTACAAACTACAGCATGTGGAAACAAACTATTATTCCCACGCTGGACTACAAGTAATGTTTGTCAAAATGAGCCACACCGTGTCTCTACAGCTATATTACAGAACACACACACAGCTTCGCATGAATGAATGAATGAATGAATTAAAACCTGCGAGTTACCAGTAACTGTATTTGTCATACCATGACAATTCACGACAACTTTTAAAACGGATCAATTTATATGTATAAATCGCATTCAGGAAATTGGGCGTCAGTGAAGGCATGCTCTCCGTGGAGGAATGGCAGGAGGGGACAGTGGAGGCGCAGAGCAAACGGCTGTTCACCAACCAACACATTTACACATTCCTGCAGACACATACAGTAACTTTGTATTGTTTTATCCACAGACGATTTGCAAACCTTTTGTTCCAGAGACAAAAGCCACAGAGTGGGCAATAAAGAGACAATGGCTAAGTTGATTTGACACCATCGGTCCGCCTCGGTGCATCAGTCTACTCTCTCCTCTGAGCTCTGAGCTTTATCCGGTCGCGTCGCTGTTATTCTTCTTCTGGGTCGCAACGGTCTGACTTCCTGTGATAACGGTCTAATCTACACTGCTGCCACCTGTCGTCACGGAGGAGAATTGCAGCCATTTTGTAAAAATTAATAAGCACAAAATACGTGCCAATCCGTGAACCGTGAACATGCCGTGCAGAGGGTAAAAAAAACAGGAGAATCCCGGGAAAAACGGTAGGGTTGACAGCTATGCGCCCCACCCGTTCCCTCCGGTCCTCCTCCACTGCCTCCCTCACTGTCCCGACATCCAAACTCAAAAACGTTGGAGATCGGGCCTTCTCTCGCACTGCACCCCGACTCTGGAACTCCCTCCCTCAGTCCATCAGAGACTCCCCTACATTCTCCACCTTCAAAGCTTGCCTCAAAACCCACCTGTTTGTTCTCTAGGGCTGACCTTCGAAGCTTTTTTTGGCAATCGAAGCTTCGGGGCCGAGCTTCGATTTTAATTCGAAGCTTCGATTTTTTTTTTTTTTTTTTTTTTTATATAACTTGTTTTTTTTTAATCTTATGTTGTGGGACTTGTACAGCACTTTCGTAAAATTTGTTGTTTTTAAATGTGCTCTATAAATAAAGTGGATTGGATTAATGAATTAAGTAGGCCCTTAATAAATGATGATGTATATTGTACTTTTTTTTGATGACTGAAAAAAATAAACTACTACTACTACTTTCATGACTGTGACGCAGCCAACAAGGTTTCACTCGGCTGTGTGATTTAGGCCCTGTCCACACGAGCGTTTGGATTTAATATAACCGAAGTTTGAAAAAAATAAACTCCGTCCACACAGGTGAACACAGGTGAACAACCGTGTATAACTGCGTACCCACGGCACCAGCAACCGTTACATGTAGTACAATGCCAAAACAGTAGGCGGCGATGTTGTTCAGACATGAAGGCCATTTCAACCAATCAGAAAAGGCTGAACGCTCACTAAACTTCCTGTTTAGAAACACAGCTGGACCCTATGAGTATTTTGCCAACGGAACATATATTTTCAGCAAAGAAAGAAACTGCAATAAACAAACGGATACATTCACTGTGTGTTCTGCCTCTCATTTTGTTGATGAAACAAAACCATCAGCAACACAATTTACCACCAAGAGCGGATAGTTTAGTCTCACAAAAGACCGCCGGTGTTGTTAGCTACATGCTAATGTGAATGGCTATATCCATGTATAGTATATAGCTTAAATGCTAACGTAATGTGGTAACGTTACCGATATGAAATGGATGCAAACGTTATTTAACACATTGCAGAATGGGTACAATACAATACGGCTCAATACAAACAATTGTTAAGGGGATGCAGTCTGGACTGGGTTCCTATAACAATAACTTGACAACACATGAGTTTAGTTTAGCTGCAGCTACATGTTTTCTCTGAGCGTCAACAGACATCAGTCGATCACAACACTTTTCAACACAGACGATACGTTTTGAACAAAAGTTTGTTACAATCATTTTCATATAACGCTACTTGGGACAGCTCTGCTGTAAACACTGGTGTAGCTGGTTCTGCTCTAATCTCTCTACCCCGCGGTCTGCCGTGAACATGGGAAATAATTGCGACAGCTCTGCTGTAAACACTGGGAATAACCTCGGTTGCTATGCCCACACGCAACTGCAAAACCGCAAAACTTCACCCTGGGTACCGGTGTAGCAAATCCCCGGTTGTGTGTGGCCGAACAGTGCAACTGCGCACATACAATCATGGTTATATTAAAACCAGCGCTCGTGTGGATGGGGCCTTAATTCAAGGTGGATCGCTGTTGTCGTTTGAACAACTTCAGATTTCATGGGAACTACCAATCCCCCAAATCAAGAATGTTTAAGATGAATGAAGTAAGATTTTGATTATTTGAAATATGGCCTGTGTAGACTAAACGATGCACAGAATTATGTCAGTCTACAAGGCAATGTAGACCTTGTAGACTCCACTACAGACCAATTGAATGTTCATGCATTTTTAAGAAGGGCTACTTCCACAAAAAAACAAAGAACTCACCAAAACATCTCAGTAGCACCTCAAGTTCAAGTTCTTCAAGTTCTTTAATAGTTGTCATACAGAAGTACAGAATACTTTCATACAAAATGCTTCTTACTGTTACGCTCCAGAGACTGTGCTAGACAAGATAGTATCAAATAACATAATAACATAATATAGCATGAATTTAGAAGAAGAAAATGAGGTCACAGTTGTTCGGTATAGACATATGTACAATGTTCTGAGTTACCATATAATATACAATACACAATACTATGCAGTGTACTAATGTACAGTACTATCTAGTGCAAAGCAGAAATGGGATGAGGTACAATTTTAGGTACAATTTACAGTAAGGTGTACGAGTTGTAGTGCAATCCTTCATCCATAAATATAAAGTGTGGGGAGTGGGTGCTACAGTGTGTTTGTTTAAAGTGGGTGTGTGCTATAAAGTGTGTGTAGTGGGTGCTACAGTGTGTTTGTTTAAAGTGAGTGTGTGCGTGTGGATGTGTGTGCTATGTGTGTTTGGTGGTTGTTGTTGTGTAGTGTTCATTCATTGTTCGTTTAGCAGCCTGATGGCCTGGGGATAGAAGCTACTTCTGAGTCTTTCTGTGCTCGCCTTGAGACTCCTGTATCGCTTGCCTGACGGCAGCAGTTCAAAGAGGCAGTTGTTCGGGTGGCTCGAGTCCTTAATAATTCTCTTAGCCTTCCCCTTGCAACGCTTGTAGTAAATGTTCTGGAGGGTGGGGAGCCCCCCTCCAATTGTGCGTTCGGCTGAACGTGTCACTCTTTGTAGTCTGCTTTGGTCTTTTGCAGTGCTATTCCCAAACCAGGAGGTGATGTTGCCGGTCAAGATGCTCTCTATTGTACATGAGTAGAAGTTCTTAAGGATCTTCTGGCTGACTTGGAACTTCCTTAGGCGCCTGAGGAAGTAGAGGCGTTGTCGTGCCTTCTTCACCACACTGTTAATGTGTATGGTCCATGTCAAGTCCTCGGATATGTGGGCTCCGAGGTACTTGAAGCTGTTGACTCTCTCAACCGGTGCCCCGTCGATGCTGAGGGGGCTGTAGTCCTTGACCCCCGACCTCCTGAAGTCCACAATCATCTCCTTTGTTTTGCTGACGTTCAGGGAGAGGCTGTTTTCCTGGCACCATCCCGCCAGGACCTTGACCTCTTCCAGGTAGGCCCTCTCGTCGTTGGCAGAGATCAGGCCCACCACCACTGTGTCGTCAGCAAATTTGACGATTGTATTGCTACTCCGCTGAGCCACACAGTCGTGTGTGTACAGGGAGTAGAGGAGGGGACTCAGAACACAGCCCTGGGGGGCCCCTATGTTGAGGGTGATGGATGAGGAGGTGCAGTTGCCTGCTCTCACCACCTGGGGTCTGCCAGTCAGGAAGTCCAAGACCCACTGGCAGAGGTCATAGCCCAAGCCCAGGTCCCTGAGCTTGGCTATGAGTATGGAGGGGACTATGGTATTGAATGCCGAGCTGTAGTCGATGAATAGCATTCTCACATAGTTCCCCTGCCTCTTGTCCAGGTGTGATGCTGCTGTGTGCAGCACATGGGATATGGCGTCCTCCGTGGACCTGTTGGGGCGGTATGCAAATTGCAGGGGGTCCATGTTGATGGGGAGGGAGGAGCAGATGTAGCCCTTTACTAGCTTCTCAAAGCACTTCATGGCTATGGAGGTGAGAGCTACAGGGCGGTAGTCGTTGAGGCAAGCAGGCTTGGATTTTTTGGGTACAGGGATAATAGTGGACTTCTTCAGGCAGGTGGGGATGACAGCCTGTTCTAAGGACAGGTTAAATATGTCAGTGAATACTGGGGCCAGTTGGTCGGCACAGACTTTTAGGACGCGGCCGGGGATGCCGTCCGGACCTGCTGCCTTCCTGATATTCACTTTTTTAAAGGTCCGCCTCACCTCATGCTCTGTTACCCTGAACACTGCGCCTCCATCAGCAGCCGACCCCCCCCCCCCCATTGCCGAGGCTTGTGAGCTGGTGTTGTTATTACCAGCATCAAACCTCGCATAGAAGGTATTGAGCTAAGGAGATGTCACTGTTCAGTTTGAGGGAGGCGCCTTTGTAGTCTGTCACCTTATCTAAATGTTCTATTTCATATATGGAGATTCATATTTATTTATGTATTGCATGCATTTCTACATTTTATTTCCTATTTTGTTTATTCATCCCAGTATCTTTCTTTCTTATGTGTGGAATTCTACAAGGCATGTAGGTGTATTTGGCCAGGTCTTGCTCGAAAAAGAGATCTTTGATCTCAAGTGACTACCTGGTAAAATAAAGGTAAAAAATAAGAAATAAAAAAAAATATGTGTTTGAGGATGATATCCTTCAAACAGGCAATAGTGATGATATAATTTGGGCAGTGCTGAGCTGGGTTACTTTCCTCCAGTACCCACCCAATGGCCCCATGCGCGTGCACACACACACACACACACAAAAATCGAAGTAAAAAAACTTGTTTTGAATTTTTTTTTTTTTTTTTTTTTTACTTCAATTTTTTTTAATGTTCGAAGCTTGTGCCATCGAACGAAGCTTCGAAGCTCCGAAGTATTTAAGACAGCCCTATTGTTCTCCCTTGCCTTCAACCCCCCCCCCCCCCCACCCATAACCCCCCCCCCCCCCCCCAACCCCATTGATGTCTGTCTCCTGTCGCTCCGTCTTTTGTGCTATTTCATGCTGTCTTCCCTGTTGTTTCTTTGTTTTTGTTTCTTTGTTTTTACTTTGTTCCCAACTACTGTCAGCGACTTCGGGTCATTGAGAAGCGCTATATAAATAAAATGATTTATTATTATTATTATTATTATTATTATTATTATTATTATTATTATTATTATTATTATTATTATTATTATTATTATTATTATTATTATTATTATTAGCTAATTCTGGCACATTTACATTGATGTGGAAACTTAAGATGTTGATTAATGTGCACTGTCCCCGGGGTAATAAATAAATATATGATTACAAAATAAAGACGTAAACAAACATGTCATAATCACATTGCAATTTATAATGTAGCCGAGCTCTCGAGATACAGAATGTGTGGACGTGACTTACGTCCAATTATATCACACATCCTTCTCACGATAGAACTACAGCATGCAGGTTAGAAATCGTTGCTACGCCCCTTTTTAGGTGACGTGCACAGAGGGCGCCCCGTCCTCCACAACACATCTACTTCTCTTCAGGCTGCGTTCTGTTCATGCCGTACAGGATTCTCAAAAACGAATTCTAGTATTGTTTTTTTTGCAGACGACATTTTTGCACGTTTTATTTCTCAAGCTTTAAGAAGTGAATCTCGTCCTCTGCGTCGCCTTAACCCTTTCACCGCCGCACAGCCAAAACGGTTAACCCTTTCACTGCGACAATACACAGAGGGTTAACCCTTTCACTGCCACACGACGGCAGGTTAACCCTTTCACTGCCGCACTACCAAAACGGTTAACCCTTTCACTGTGACAACACACAGAGGGTTAACCCTTTCACTGCCACACGACAGCCGGTTAACCCTTTCACTGCCACACAACAGAGGCGCATGAGTCACTCACTGCCTTTCTGTAGATGAGCTCAAAGTCTGTCGTATGGAGAGGAAAAAAAACACCGGCCTACTTCTTACACGCTATTGGCCTGAATTATAATTTATATAGAGCTGGTTGCCATGGCAGCAAAACCCTACTTTACCTCTCTGCCTTATCACTATCAGACATGCTGCATAAACACCAGTGGAAGACAAAATGCAGCTCCGTATACAGCAGCCGTCCAAGAGGACACTATGCAGTGTGAGTTCATGTGGTCAGTCTTCCATTCAGGGTCTATGGAGCAGCTACTGTAGGAGTTGCTCATGTTTACACATCTATCAACTGTACTGTACTGTCCTAAACTACTGTAGGAGGCTACATAATTAAGTCATGGCTGGCTATTCCCCTTTACACACACAAACACACACACGCGCGCGCACACACACACCTACACACACACACACACACACACACACAGACGCACGCACGCACACACACACACACACACACACACACACACACACACACACACACACCCTCCTAATTACCATTCCATTACCCCCTCCTAATGTACAGTCTCCTCACCATCATATGTATATATTTTCTGTTAGGATCTCTGGGTAACAGTACTGTATATTTGCATATCATATATGTCACAAATGTAACAGTACTATATACCTGTATGTCATGTATGTCCCTATAGTCATAATTGTCATGGTGTCATGTATGTTGTGTATGTCATAAATGTCACTATGAATTGAAAATGGGGGACCCTGATGTAAACAAGACAAACGTCTTTCTCTGGTCTGCATCCCCTTAACAATTGTGTGTATTGAGCCATACTGTATTGTACCCATTCTGCAATCTGTTAAATAAAGTTTTCATTCATTCATTCACACGCACGCACGCACGCACGCACGCACGCACGCACGCACACACACACACACACACACACACACACACACACACACACACACACACACACACACACACACACACACACACACACACACACACACACACACACACACACACACACACACACACACACACACACACACACACACACACACACACACACACACACACACACACACACACACACACACACACACACACACACACACACACACACACACACACACACACACACACACAGAGATGTCAGAGGTCACTGTTCAGGACCTCAGCTCCATGACAGACTGAAGTTATTATAAGCCTTGTAGAATGATGAAAGATTCAATGAAATGAAAGGCGTGTTTTTCAATCTCATCGCATTTTGTAACAGAAGACCTGTTGATGTAAAATCACCCAAAATGATAGAACTGTTTGTTGTTGTTGTTGTTGTTGTTGTTGTTGTTGTTGTTGTTGTTGTTGTTGTTGTTGTTGTAAAAATGATGACTAAAGCTCTGGGATCTCCATCTCCCTGGATATCAATAGAATCAACCAAGCCATTTGAGATATTAGCCAATCTGCTTCCTTGGCGATATTAGCCTACATAATAATATAGCCTACTCTGAGGCGGCGCAGTGGGCAAGGCGCTCGCCACCAACGCAGGAGATACTGGTATCGAGCCCAGCTCTCAGCGTTGCTGCCGGCTTGGCCAGCCGTCGTACTAACACAATTGGCAGTGTCAGCGGGTGGGAAAGCCGGTGGGTGGGTCCTGGTCATTGTGGACAGCGACTCCTACAGTTCGGTCGGGGCGCCTGCTCAGCGAGGGAAGGATCTAAGGGGGGTAGTGTGATCCTTCCACACGTTACACTCTCCCAGTGAGAGTCCGCGCTGCCAGGTGAAAAGAAGCGGTGGGCTGGGTACACATGTGTCGGAGGAAGCATGTGATAGTCTCCGCCCTCCTGGACTGACTGTAGGGGGTAGAGTGCGCAACGACCAGGAAGGGGATTGGAAATTGGCATAACAACTAACATTGGGAGGGGAGAAAAACGGAGGTAAAAGGAGGGGGAGAAATATATATATATAGCCTACTCTGGTCACATCTAGCTGAGGGGTGTAGGACACTGAGTGGTCAGTGAGTCAAGCATCTATAGTGAACCGAAGGCCACGCCTAGGGATGGGTACCTTTCACATTTGAACCGATACGGTACCGGTACCTGTGAATCGATACCGGTACCCAACGGTACCTTTTTTTGGTACTTTAGTCTCAAGAAATTTTATTTACCTACATCAGTTGTGAAAAAAAAATCCAAACTTCAAATAACTACAATTTCGACCGTTTTCGGCTTGCCATTGCTCCGACTGCTTTGTTGTTGAATCAAGTCAAATCCTAGGTAAGCATATATTGTGCGTGTGAACGTTGACATGAAAAGAAAAAAGGTAAAAAGAATTAAAAATAAATAAAATTCGGTACCCATCCCTAGCCACGCCCCCTCAGCCTACTGATAGAGTGACCTAAAACACTTCAAATCAAATTATACATCTGAGGCTTAAAAGATTATATACTCATGGTATTAACAATTTATGACTGAATTAAAACATAATTGTACTGGATCTTTATCAAATTAAATTCAGCATGACAAGCCCATGGTAGGAGTCTAGCACTGGGATACTGATCAATAACTGCACAATGCTGCTCATCAAAATGTGAGCTGATCATCAAGTGTATTATCTGGCAGACATACAGTATTCCCTAAAGCCAGACCCACATACCAAACATCGCTTTCAATTGTAATCTTTGTCAGAATGCAAAAATTATGGTTGACTGATTGATAAACAAGCACAAATTTGCAATAGCTGCGAACACATACGTGCATTCACTCAGGTTTTGTGCCTTTTTTGTGATAGGCCACTCCCATTGCCACATCCCCTTTTAGCCAGTGGGCATGAACACACACACACACACACACACTTGACCTCTTGACCTCCATGCCACATTGCAGCTTCCTAGGGCGGACCCTGCGGCCCCTACTAGAGTGTGGGGGAAATGTTTGTGGCCCAACCAACCGAACGACCGCGACAGAGTGACCTGGTGGTCGCAGCTAAAAATGTACATCAGAGGACAACAGCGATATGAATAATTTGGTCTAAATAAGACCAAAGAACTGCCCTTGAAATACCTGTCAGGCATCTCACTCGTTAAGGCCTCTGCATGCTACAGCAAATTCAAAGCAACTTCGACACAACATCGACAAAGCAACGGTGTTGCAGACACTCTACCTTTATGCTTCTGCAAAATCAACGCGCAGCCTATGTAACATTGTACCCCGTATGTAGCTAGGTTCCCTAGATAGATGACGCTTCCCTTCTCAACCAACCCATTGATAAAAGCAGAAAAATAAGCATAATTTTTACTTCCGGGCGGGGGGTTTCAAAATAAAAGAGCGAGTCTAAAAGCACCGTAAATACGTTTATTTTTTTACAATATCTAACGTTACACGAACCTAAACTAATCTAAGGTTAGTTTAGGTTCGTGTTAACGTTAGATTATGTACAAAATAAACGTATTTCCGGTGCTTTTAGTCGTCGCTCTTTTATTTTGAAATTCCCCGACCGGAAGTATTATAGTGTCTGTTGCTAGCAGCTTAACCTTTGTCAGCCGGTTCTTTGCTTTTTAACGTAACTTCATTCGTTTCCAATGGAGATGAGAGAAAGACCGGCTCACATGCAGCTCAAACTACCTATTGGAATAAATTAATTGATTGATGTTTAACTTGTCCCTGTGTGTGTCCAGTCATTTCGACTAGCAAACGTTGTATTTAACGTTAAAGTTACCTCAGGATACCATTGTATTTAGTTGGTTAGCTATGCAGCTAATGTGGATAGCATTTTGTATAGCACCAATGCTAGCTGGCTGGCTACAGGTTTATTTACTAAATTATGGAGGCTTTTTTATCGTCAAGGTAAGAGAGGATTTGTCATGATCAACTGAAGGCGTATGCTATGGAACAATATGTGCTTGGGTTTTCAGAAAAAGGCCAGCTATGTGACGCTAATTATTTAGCATCAACGCTGGCTGGCTACAACAATGGCGGATGGTATTCTCTGCGATACCTATATTATTCTATGACAGCCCCGCCCCCATTCGCTAACCAACCAATCACTGCTACGCAATATCAACGCAACGGTTGTTTAGGTTAGATTTTGGAGACATGTACGCAGATTCCTCGCAACACAGTCTACAAGACCCTAAACAACAACCGCGCTGAAATTGCGCTGATGTTGTGTTGAAGTTGCTTTGAAGTTGCTGTAGCATGTAGAGGCCTTTACTCCCAGACAGAGCAACAAAGGACAGCATCAACGTGGCTTTGCCAGTGAAAGTGGAACTAGAACTATTTCAAGGTGACAGTCTGTATTCCCCACAGAGCTCAGTAGGTACGGGGCTCTGTACTAACAGAGCTCAGTATAGCATGATGTCCTGTACTCTACTCAGAACAGAGCTCAGTATAGCATGATGTCCTGTACTCTACTCAGAACAGAGCTCAGTATAGCATGATGTCCTGTACTCTACTCAGAACAGAGCTCAGTATAGCATGATGTCCTGTACTCTACTCAGAACAGAGCTCAGTATAGCATGATGTCCTGTACTCTACTCAGAACAGAGCTCAGTATAGCATGATGTCCTGTACTCTACTCAGAACAGAGCTCAGTATAGCATGATGTCCTGTACTCTACTCAGAACAGAGCTCAGTATAGCATGATGTCCTGTACTCTACTCAGAACAGAGCTCAGTATAGCATGATGTCCTGTACTCTACTCAGAACAGAGCTCAGTATAGCATGATGTCCTGTACTCTACTCAGAACAGAGCTCAGTATAGCATGATGTCCTGTACTCTACTCAGAACAGAGCTCAGTATAGCATGATGTCCTGTACTCTACTCAGAACAGAGCTCAGTAGTTCTATTCAGTGTTATGAGTGATGCACTGTTGTAAATGCTATTGTATATTTTTATTCAAGTTTCAAGTTCAAGTTTCTTTATTAGTTGTCATACAGAAGTACTTTTATACAAAATGCTTCTTTCTGTTACGCTCCAGAGACTGTGCTAGACAAAAATAGATAAGTATAAAATAAGTATAGCAAGTATAAAATAGAAGTCACGTACGTGGACGCAAGTGTTCAGTATGTACGTACAATGTTCAATGCAGTAGTAGAAGTAACTGAGTTACCATACAATATACTATATAGTGCAAAGGAGAAATGGGATGAGGTACAATTTAGGTACAATTTACAGTAAGGTGTAATGAGGTATGGGTTGTAGAGCAAATTCTTTACCAATAAATATAAAGTGTGTTTAGGTGTTCTAAAGTGTGTAGAGTGGGTGCTGCAGTGAGTTGTTTGTTTAAAGTGAGTGTGTGTGTGTGTGTGGATGTGTGTGCATTTGATGGTTGTTACATAGTGTTATTGTTCGTTGAGCAACCTGATGGCCTGAGGAACTATTGAACTATTGTATCACACTTTTTACTCTATTGTATTGTATTATTTTTAGTATTGCCTATTTTTAAACTGAATCAAACTGCACTTTTTTTTACTCTGTCTATTCTATTTTTATTATTTTTATTACTGAATGAAACTGTAAACAGAGAGAGGCCTATTGGGATGCTAGATCCTAATGTGAAACACTGTGATTTACCTTACCTTGCTACCTCTATCTTTTTTATGCTCGCTTATGCCTGTATTTTTTACTGCTGTGAAGCACTTTGAACCGCAATTTCTGTATGAAAAGTGCTATACAAATAAAGTTTATTATTATTATTATTATTATTAGAGTACGATGTCCTGTACTCTACTCAGAACAGAGCTCAGTAGAGTACGAGGCCCTGTACTCTACTCAGAACAGAGCTCAGTAGAGTATGAGGCCCTGTACTCTACTCAGAACAGAGCTCAGTAGAGTACGAGGCCCTGTACTCTACTCAGCACAACGGTCAGAGTGAACAGATGGTCTGCTGACTCGCCCCGTTCCCTCAGTCCTCCGGAGGCTGAGAGAAGACGAGGCCCAAGACGCAGCAGGGCAGGAGAGCACTGGGAGGGAGGCAGAGCGCAGGGTTGGACGCTGGCCATCCACGCTGCTCCATGCTGCCAAAAACTGCCACTGAACTGAATCACGGCATGAATAAGGACAGAAAAGGGCTCAGTGTAGCACATGCTTCAATACCACTGTAGTGTGGTATTAACAGGCCGTTACATAATGTAACATGGGCCGTGTCAGCCGCTCGCTCGCCTCACAGGACTGAGGCTAGCCGGTACAGCTTCAGTGTCCGTGACGCCAGTGGGGATCTCCGGCCGTGTCAGAGCCCTTTAGTTAAAACAGCTGTGTCACAGATGATTCCGAGACGTAGTGCCACCGAGTACTAGATTGCAAGTGATGGCCTGTTTGAGACAGGAGCCTGTTGGGCAATTAGGCTGCCTACGCCTCGATAACTGGTACAGTCACTGCTTATTAAATGGTAAATGGCTGCTTTTTTTTATATCAGCGATTTTATGCAAAGCGCTTTCCAATTTGTTACTCACATTTTTTTTTCACCCATTCACTCACACATTCACTCACATTCACACACCGACGGCGGAGGCAACCATGCGAGGTGCCAACCTGCTCATCGGGAGCAGTTAGGGGTTAAGTGTCTTGCTCAAGGACACATCGGCACGATGCCCGGGGAGGAGGAGCAGGAATCGAACCGGGAACCTGCGGATTGCCAGACGACTGCTCTACCTCCCGAGCCACTGGCATGGTCTCATATAGGTGATATAACGGTGGTATCGTGACAAATATCGGTCGGGTGACATTATTATTATTATCTAATAGTGCTTATAACCCTTTCACTACCACCACACTACCAAAGGGTTAACCCTTTCACTGCGACACTATACAGAAAGATAACCCTTTCACTGCCACACAACAAAGGGTTAACCCTTTCACAACCACACTACAGAAGGTTAACCCCTTCACTACCACACTACAGACGCCGGTTGTGGTAGTGAAAGGTTACCCTTCTGTAGTGTGGGTAAGTATAGTGAAAGGGTTAAAGAACACGTCGTTGTGTATGGTGTGGGGGGAGGAGGTCAAGCGCTTGGAGTCCCTGGCAGTCTATGGAAATGCCTCAGGGGTCTGAGGGCACGTGCCTGGGGCCCTCCAGGAGGGCATGCCGTCTGACAGAGAGCCTCACCTCCAGGAGGGCATGCCGTCTGACAGAGAGCCTCACCTCCAGGAGGGCATGGAGCCTCACCTCCAGGAGGGCATGCCGTCTGACAGAGAGAGAGCCTCACCTCCAGGAGGGCATGCCGTCTGCCAGAGAGAGAGCCTCACCTCCAGGAGGGCATGCCGTCTGACAGAGAGCCTCACCTCCAGGAGGGCATGCCGTCTGACAGGGAGCCTCACCTCCAGGAGGGCATGCCGTCTGACAGAGAGAGAGCCTCACCTCCAGGAGGGCATGCCGTCTGACAGAGAGCCTCACCTCCAGGAGGGCATGCCGTCTGACAGAGAGAGAGCCTCACCTCCAGGAGGGCATGCCGTCTGACAGAGAGCCTCACCTCCAGGAGGGCATGCCGTCTGACAGAGAGCCTCACCTCCAGGAGGGCATGCCGTCTGACAGCAGAGAGCCTCACCTCCAGGAGGGCATGCCGTCTGACAGCAGAGAGCCTCACCTCCAGGAGGGCATGCCGTCTGCCAGAGAGCCTCACCTCCAGGAGGGCATGCCGTCTGACAGAGAGCCTCACCTCCAGGAGGGCATGCCGTCTGACAGAGAGCCTCACCTCCAGGAGGGCATGCCGTCTGACAGCAGAGAGCCTCACCTCCAGGAGGGCATGCCGTCTGACAGAGAGCCTCACCTCCAGGAGGGCATGCCGTCTGACAGAGAGCCTCACCTCCAGGAGGGCATGCCGTCTGACAGAGAGCCTCACCTCCAGGAGGGCATGCCGTCTGACAGAGAGAGCCTCACCTCCAGGAGGGCATGCCGTCTGACAGAGAGCCTCACCTCCAGGAGGGCATGCCGTCTGACGGCGCCTCGCCAACCAGCCTCGTGCACCTCCTGCACTCTGGCCCGGCGCAGGTCCTGACCTCAAGTCCTTTTAATTTACTACTGGGGAGGTTTGCTGAGCAACGCCCCCGGTTCACACTCACACAGTTACATACATTCACACCTGGGAGCTGCCCAGTACGACCACAGTCCTGACACTGTTGACCACTAGGAGCTGCCCAGTACGACCACAGTCCTGACACTGTTGACCACTAGGAGCTGCCCAGTACAACCACAGTCTGACACTGTTGACCACTAGGAGCTGCCCAGTACGACCACAGTCCTGACACTGTTGACCACTAGGAGCTGCCCAGTACGACCACAGTCTGACACTGTTGACCACTAGGAGCTGCCCAGTACAGCCACAGTCTGATACTGTTGACCACTAGGAGCTGCCCAGTACAACCACAGTCTGACACTGTTGACCACTAGGAGCTGCCCAGTACAACCACAGTCTGACACTGTTGACCACTAGGAGCTGCCCAGTACGACCACAGTCCTGACACTGTTGACCACTAGGAGCTGCCCAGTACGACCACAGTCCTGACACTGTTGACCACTAGAAGCTGCCCAGTACGACCACAGTCTGACACTGTTGACCACTAGGAGCTGCCCAGTACAACCACAGTCTGACACTGTTGACCACTAGGAGCTGCCCAGTACAGCCACAGTCTGACACTGTTGACCACTAGGAGCTGCCCAGTACAACCACAGTCTGACACTGTTGACCACTAGGAGCTGCCCAGTACAACCACAGTCTGACACTGTTGACCACTAGGAGCTGCCCAGTACAACTACAGTCTGACACTGTTGACCACTAGGAGCTGCCCAGTACAACCACAGTCTGACACTGTTGACCACTAGGAGCTGCCCAGTACAACTACAGTCTGACACTGTTGACCACTAGGAGCTGCCCAGTACAACCACAGTCTGACACTGTTGACCACTAGGAGCTGCCCAGTACAACCACAGTCTGACACTGTTGACCACTAGGAGCTGCCCAGTACAGCCACAGTCTGACACTGTTGACCACTAGGAGCTGCATTTGGAGCAGTTAGGGGTTAAGTGCCTTGCTCAAGTTTACTTCAGCGATTGGTACTGAGGGACAGGACAGGAGAGCGTTATTCACGCACTTTGCCACCCGCAGTTTTTCCCGCTGGTCCGGGAGATCGAACTGGCGACCTTCTGTTTATCGTTGCGTTAACGTTCAATTTTTGCCATTAATAGACAAATTGATTAGCTAAGCTAACTAAATGGATTAGCTTTAACTATCAGCTAACATTAGCCACTCTGGATTTGCACTTCTGTCACTCTGGATTTGACGTGGTCGTTGTGTGTCATCATGTGGCACTGGCAACTGACGCAAAAGACACTGCCAGAGCATCTGATTGATGTTATAGTAGACCTATGACTATTTCACAACACAAGGGGTGTCAATCGTCTCTAAGGTAAGTAGGAGGCCTCTTCAAAAGAGCATCTGGGACCGCCTGGATGACACCCTGCAGGCCTACAACACCTTGATATAATAACGTGTTGTTACTGTGAGTGAGTAGGGGGTGAGAGTGGGGGAGTACTTTGTGTTATTATGAGGTGGAGCCCTGTAATACTGTCAAGCGACAGATGAAAGAAACACAATTATCTTCTGGGGAGGAAATGCTTTGGACTATTCTAGAAATGTCAAGAAACAACAAATGAAAGATCACTGGTTATCCCACATGTTTTCATCACTAGGCTCACAAGTCCCCCTTGTGGAAGGAAAAACCTGTGTTTTGAATGTGATATGAAGAGGCTTGTTACCAGATCGTCTATGACTGTAGTTAGGCTGTATCTATATAAAGGTTTGTACAAGTGAAAACCAAACTCATAATTCAAGTGCAGTTCTGCTTCTGAATCTGATGCAGGCGGACGAACATCTCCAAATGCAAATAACCAGCTATGTTTTTTTTTTTTATCCACTTTTTCTCCCATTTTCTATATTTTCTCCCATCCCAATTTTTTGTATCATCCAATTCAACCCTCCCCTGTCACGAACGCTGTTTCTTGCCTCCCACAAGCCGGCTGCAATGTGGACTAAGTCATACATAGCACAAGTCCCCTCCGGTACTTGAGGTAACAGCAGTCGCATCTTTTCACCTGCGCAGCTCGATCTCTCAGTGGCGAGGAGTAACGCGTGGGAGGCTCACGCTGCCCCCGACACTTCCTGATTCTACTGCGCAGGCGCACCAACCGACCTGTAGGAGTCGCTGTCCACAACGCCCGATCCCCACCCATCAGTTTCCCACCCCCTAATACGGCCAATGTGTATTAGTACGGACGACCAGCTAAACTGAAAGCAATGTGGAGCGCTGGGCTCGAACAGGCGAGCCCAGCGTCTCCAGTATTCGTGGCGAGCGCCTTGACCACTACGCCACGTAGCCGCCCAATAACCAGCTATGTTATGCCATGTCCCAAATTAAAACGGAATAAAATAAAACAATAATAATAATAATAATGTCGTGAGGCATCAAAGTTAGGAGCCAAAGAAAAAGACACTGGATTGTTTTTGATTATTCACGACAACGTGGACAAAATAATAACATAATCCAGACACAGCCTATACTGTACGTTGTGTGGGATGCACTACTGTAAACCATCATCATCTCCTGGTTAGTTTAGTTTATTTGGATTCCCATTAGTTGACGCAAAGAGATCACAGACTAGTCTGGGGTCCGACTTGTTACAAAACATACAACAGTTGAAGTAAGTTCAGAAAAAACTGAATCAGACAAATAAAAACAAGCAAACATTCTAATCAGACACAAAGCAAAACTAAGTAAGCACCTAGGGAAAATGAAGATGAAAACAAATTAGAATGCCGATTAGAGAGATGAATTCGACCAATTACTGTATCGGGTAGTCGTTCATGTTTTGTTTGTTTATTTAGGAAGGCTATAGGTTGTTGATATGTGATGGCAAGTTGTTCCAATATGAGGTGACGCTCTATACATGATATCTAGGCCTATATCTTCTTTTTTTTATAAGATTGGTTCTTGGTAGTGGAAGGTCAACATGATGCCTGCTTGATCTATGATGACTATCTTCTCTGTGTACCAACTGATTTGCTAATACAGTACAGTATATAGGCGGTTTCTGATGAAAACGGCTTATCATCACGTTTCTCCACATAGAACCATGAGAGGCAAGAGTGTTAGGTCGGGGCAATATTAGTGTGTAGTGCAGCCTAGTGCCATGATGCAGCCTAGCTATAGATTTAGTGTCAACTGCAATTTTATAACATCCTCTTTAGATGCCGAGGACCAAAATAATGCTGATAATTCATCTGAATAATTAATCTGATGACCGGACAGTAGCCTAATCAAACGGGACAGTGCAAGTGATTGAATGAGTCTATTCCTTACATGATAGACGTCAGTCTGAAGTGGTCAGCAGCTTGTCATGAATCAGGGAACACACACACGCACACACACGCACGCACGCGCACACACACGCACACCCACACACACACGCACACAGACGCAACATGTACAGTACAATTACTGTAATTAATAATACAACTATTTATGATGTGCTCCTTTTAACTAATGTACTTTTGGTAGTGATGATGATTACGTAATGACCACTTTTAAGTAGAAAAAGCCTATAACCATGACGGACAGGGGTTGCAAATTAGCCTCGGCTATAGAAATCCTATACATGCAATGCATCTGTGTTATTGTAACTTGCTACAGTGTTTTATTTTGCATTGTCCCTGACAAATAAACGCGTAAATAGATAGTGTTATTACAACAACGAACACCTGATCATCATCACCCCGGTCAACAGAATAATAATAATAATAACAACACATATAGCTGCTGAAACGTAGCCGGGCTCCCATAGACAGTATCGCACTGGGTGGGACGGCCTCCAGTCCTTACCTTGGTCAGCTGTGCGATCTTCTTGCTCATCTTCAGGTGCAGATCTTGGGTATATTCCATGGCGATGCCCGACTGGAAGGACATGCTGGGTATCGAGGCTGAATTGTATTTCCCTGCTCCGACCGGACTGCTGCTGCTGTAGTACTGCTGCCAACCCCCGCCAGTCGCCATCTTCACACTGATGATGCTATGCTGCTATATATATATAATACTGTATATACTGTACTGGAGAATCAAGCTTTTAATCAAGCTTAGCAGGCCGGGGACAGACACGCAGATGTACGGCGGAGAAGAGGGGGGGGGTTGTGTCGGAATCCGTGGCGAAGACGCATGAAAAAAAAATATATATCAATCCTTTCTATCCTCCTGATGCGTGGTGGTAATACACCGGAGCATTTTGCGCAGGTCAGGAGGACGCAACGATAACAACACAAAATGAAATGAAAAATATATATATATAGGCTACTGACTGACTCCACGATACGGTGGTCACTGGTTGGTTGCTGGCTGTGTGTTTTCCTTTTCGCAGCTGTTCCCCCGGAGAGCTCAGCTCAGCTTTGCTTCAGTCCGGTTACCAAGGTAACACGAAATACCGCTAGGACGGTGTCTGCAGGACAGAGAGGTGTCTCCCCCCCCCTCACTGTGTGTGTGTGTGTGTGTGTGTGTGTGTGTGTGTGAGAGCGTGTGTGTGCGTGCGTGCGTGTGTGTATGTGTGTGTGTGTGTGTGTGCGTGCGTGTGTGTGTGTGTTCCCCCCACCCCAGTGACCCCACCGACCCAACCACCTCCAATGTACAGCCCCCCCCCCCCCCCCCCACAGGTACCAACCTCCTCCAATGTACAGTTTCTACGTCAAATGTATATACTCCCTTTTCTGGACTCTTTTTGTATCACAAACAGTACTGTATTTGCAAATCTGGTATGTCATAAATGTATAGATGTAGCAGTACTGTCTATCTGTATGTCATGTATGTCATATATGTTATGATGAATTGAAAATGGGGGACCCTGATGTAAACAAGACGAAAGTCTTCCTCTGGTCTGCATCCCCTTAACAACTGTATGTATTGAGCTGTAGGCCTACTTACTGTACCCATTCTGCAATCTGTTAATAAAGTTTTCAATCAATCAATCAATCAATCAATCAATCAGTCAGTCTGCAGGACAGAGAGGCAGCTTCACCTGCCGCGCGCTGCTTGTTGAGTCGTGCAGGTGGAGCAGACTTGAAACCGATGATGTGTCGCACCGGAATCCGCCCGGTTATTTCAGACGGATCTTTCAAGGCATCCCGGCTGCTGTAGCCTGTGTGTGTGTGTGTGTGTGTGTGTGTGTGTGTGTGTGTGTGTGTGTGTGTGTGTGTGTGTGTGTGTGTGTGTGTGTGTGTGTGTGTGTGTGTGTGTGTGTGTGTGTGTGTGTGTGTGTGTGTGTGTGTGTGTGTGTGTGTGTGTGTGTGTGTGTGTGTGTGTGTGTGTGTGTGTGTGTGTGTGTGTGTGTGTGTGTGTGTGTGTGTGTGTGTGTGTGTGTGTGTGTGTGTGTGTGTGTGTGTGTGTGTGTGTGTGTGTGTGTGTGTGTGTGTGTGTGTGTGTGTGTGTGTGTGTGTGTGTGTGTGTGTGTGTGTGTGTGTGTGTGTGTGTGTGTGTGTGTGTGTGTGTGTGTGTGTGTGTGTGTGTGTGTGTGTGTGTGTGTGTGTGTGTGTGTGTGTGTGTGTGTGTGTGTGTGTGTGTGTGTGTGTGTGTGTGTGTGTGTGTGTGTGTGTGTGTGTGTGTGTGTGTGTGTGTGTGTGTGTGTGTGTGTGTGTGTGTGTGTGTGTGTGTGTGTGTGTGTGTGTGTGTGTGTGAGAGAGGGGGGGAGGGGTGAGAGCGTGTGTGTGTGAGAGAGAGAGAGAGAGAGAGAGAGAGAGGGAGGGGTGAGAGCGTGCGTGTGTGTGAAAGAGAGAGAGGGAGAGAGAGAGGGAGGGATGAATGAATGAATGAAAACTTTATTTAACAGATTGCAGAATGGGTACAATACAGTACGGCTCAATACACACAATTGTTAAGGGGATGCAGACCTGAGAAAGACGTTTGTCTTGTTTCCATCAGGGTCCCCCATTTTCAATTCATATAGACATTTATGACATACACAACATACATGACATTTATGGCATAGGAACATATAGGTATTTAGTACTGATACATTTGTGACATAAACGGTATTCAAATATACAGTACTGTTACCCCTAGATCCTGACAGAGTATATACATATGATGGGGAGTGGACTGTACATTAGGAGGGGGTGGGTGGGTGGGAGAGACATATACATATGGCGGGGAGGGAATATATACATGCGGTGGGGAGGAGACTGTCTATTAGGAGGTGGTGGGGGTTTTGGGCATTTACGGTGGCCAGTTTCTAATTGCAGCCTCCCGTAGGTGCTCTTTAAGAGCGGTTTTGAATGTGGGTAGGGATTCACATTCCTTTACAGCTTTGGGTAGGGCGTTCCACATTGAGGGGTGAGAGCGTGTGTGTGTGTGTGTGTGTGTGTGTGTGTGTGTGTGTGTGTGTGTGTGTGTGTGTGTGTGTGTGTGTGTGTGTGTGTGTGTGTGTGTGTGTGTGTGTGTGTGTGTGTGTGTGTGTGTGTGTGTGTGTGTGTGTAGCTATGACAGGCTCACGCAGAGTGGTTGCTGCGAGGACTCTTCTGTCTACCAGTCTACCTTATTTTTGTTGACGTCAGTTCCACTCAATTTCACTTTTTAATATTTTAATTCAATCAAATATTGGTGCAGCAGCTGAGAGCAGGATGTCGTTAAACATAGGTTTACATTCATTTATATTCACAAAGAGAGGCAACCAGTGGTTATTTTGTAACCCTATAGTTAGATTACCGCCAAGGTATCTTGCTTTGCCAATTGGACTATACTCGTGCTAATGGACACTCACTGAAAGAACTTTCAATCATGCACCAATCACCTATCATGGACTAGGACACACCCACTACTTGCTGCGTATAAGCAGGGGTCGTGGCCATACTAGTCTCCCTTCCAAGTCACATTTCACGTAGAAAAGGACAAGGGTCATCAGGCTATGCTTTTGCTTTGCCAGTCATCATATGACTAAGGTTATGAAATAACTACCCTCATATTTCATACTGGACGCGCATATTGCTTCACCTATTGAACTGATGGGTGGAGTAAGCGCATAGCCCTGATCAATGTACCCCCTGATGCCCCTCAATCAGAACACCAAAAAGGGGCTCCTTAAACTCCATAAAGAGGCCAGTGAATAGACCGCCAAAAAAGGGTCTACCACCATATTACATACAGACCAAACATAGTGAAATACGTGAGTGTAAAAGCCCCAGTATAGCATGTGCAGATTGCCCATGGAGTCTCTGGATTGTCCAGAGATCTAGGTTTATCAATCTGTGTAGATTAATCGTCTGGAGGCTATGACTTGGTGCGAGCTCAGCTCATTTATTGACAACTTCAGCATGCAGTAACCGACTGACTCATTCACGTTCAGTGTAACAATATAACTCCAGATCAATGCGCATGCCTTAGAACTACCCCTGTATATCTTATATACTTCCGTATATGACATCTCCCCTTTTCAGCATGTTATCTCTAACATCATAGGAACATTCCAAATGAACAGTACTATAGGCTGAACATATCTTTTTAACTTAAATCTGAGACATCATCACACATTCTGGTCTCTGTCTAGAACAATGAACTGTTTAAGCTTTCAAGTGTTATTATTACAGTTAAATCACCAACCAACATTTCAACATCCAATACAACATTCCTTTCTTTTTTTTTCTCTTTTTTTTTAACATTGTAGCCAAAACTCTGCACAGTCCATTTTACCCGACCGATCTACAGGTCAAGTCTCTTGACTGGCTTACTCAGTCGTCCCGATCGGGTCACCGTTTGACCAGACAACGGGGTTGTAGGTGTAGCTGTAGCCACACTCTGACTGGCAGGAACAGTCTCTAACAAGGTGTGTCTGTCAGAGTGGGAGTCTGTCCCTGCGCACTCACCAGGCGTTGCTGGGGTTGGCTGCATCGCAGGCACCGGTTGGAGGTGGCGCCGGTTCCACCGCAGCTCTGTTCCTTGCTGTGTCTGGATGACGAAGGATCTCGGGGTGCTGCTCTCGCTGGAGATCACTGCTGGCAAGGACCACTTTTTGTCATGGTCCAGCTTGGAGAGTACAACGTCTCCTGGTCGCAGGGCGGGTAGGGCCCTGGCCCCATGACGGCGGTTGAAGTAAAAGGCCTGTTTAGCTTTTTCCTTCTGATCCTTCTCTCGCACAGCTGCCTTGCTGGGCCATTTTGGGGTGAGGTTTTTCTGTGGGGAGGGTGGTTGTGAGGGCTGGCCCAGTACTGCGCGCTACCAGGTGCCAATTGCCATCACGCACCTGAGAGGAGTTACCAATCAGCTCGACGGGAGCCCTCTTATACACGGTTTGCTGAGCATTCAGTGTCGGGTCATTTTGGTCACCACCAGCTACTGCTTGTGCCTCTTGTGTGTTTTCTCCAGTACGCCCTTGGACATTGCTGCTGTTTCCTCTCTCTGCCTCCGTGGACCCGTGCCTCGTATTTACACTTTGCCCTTGGTGAGTTTTTGGATGTCTATTTTTGATGAACTAATATCCTCGTTTTATCAATACCTCCATCTGTTTTTGTGTGTTCCTTAACACTGAAGACAATACCTTCATCTGTTTTTGTGTGTTCCTTAACACTGAAGAATTGTCACTTTGTTTTGTTACCAGACTCTGTTTTGTTACTGGACTCTGCCTCGTAGTTTTCTACGTTTCTATTACTGACATTCTCCGTTTTCTTTTTCTCCACGAGTGGATTATTATCCAGCTGCAGAGCCGCAGAGCCCTACTCGGCTAAAAGGATTATCAAGCTGCAGAGCCGCAGAGCCCTACTCAGCTAAAGGATTATCCTCGGATGGATTTACTTTATTGTTGCCCATTTCTGTTGTGAAATAAATACGGCCATCGTTTTTGGCTAACTCTGAACTACCTGTCTGTGTCGTGCTGTTGGGGTTGTTTACAAACCATAACAGTGGTTCTGAGTTTCCTCCCCATCAAGAGCTCCGCTGGGCTGTAGCCTGTGGAGGAGCACGGAGTAGACCTGTAGCTCAGAAGAGCCATAGCTGGGTCATCTTGCTTGAGGATTTTCTTCTTCTTTCTTCTTTCGTTGCCTTGCCTTGCCTTGTGATGAGGGCTGGACGTGTAGTGTTTGAAGTCCAGTTGCCTAGCCAGCTCCTTGAACTCCATACTTGCGAACTGGGGTCCATTGTCGCTCACCACTTCCTCAGGAATTCAGAATCTCGCGAACACGGCCTTCAGCCTCTGAATGACTTGTGTACTGGTTGTGGAAGACAGGTGGAGTATCTCGATGAACCTAGAGTAATAATCTAATATTACTAGGTAGTTGTTGTGCTTGTACTCACAGAGGTCCATGGCGATCCTCTTCCAGGGTCGCTCTGGGAGTGGCGTGGAGAGGAGAGGCTCTTTTATTTGAGTTCTTTTCAGTTCACAGCACACCTGGCACGACACCACGAGCTGTTTCAAGTTTCTTTAATAGTTGTCATACAGAAGTACAGAATACTTTTATACAAAATGCTTCTTACTGTTACGCTCCAGAGACTGTGCAAGACAAGATAAGTATAAAATAAAATAACATAGTATAGCATGTAAATTAGAAGTAAAAAAAAAAAAAAAAAAAAAACTCTGTGGAGAGGCCAGGCCACCATACTGAGGAACTCGCTCTTTCCCTACATTTCACTAGGCCCTGGTGCCCTTCATGGATTCTCTGAAGGATCTCTCCTCTCATCTGTCTCGGCATGACAATCCTGTTCCCTCTTAGGACAAGTCCATTTAGCTCTGACAGCTCTGATTTCACTGGGCCATAGGGTCTCGCCTCGATAGGCACCTCGGCCAGGTGTTCAGGCCATCCCTTTTTGATGAGTCTGGCGACTGACAACAGTTCGGCGTCAGCTGCTGTGGCCGCTCTGATCTCGTCCATCTTGCTTGTGGACGCTGGGGTCCCTCCATTACACTAGCCAGCCACATAGCATGCCACCTCACGCTGTGTGTCCAAGTCTGCACCTATGTTGGCCATTGGGCTGCGTGACAGAGTGTAGGAGCCAAATCCTATGATGATAAATTGTATCTTTATTGCCCCCTTAGAAATATAGTTTATTATGGTATTCGTGCTTTGTGTTTATTAATATGTCAATGAATTCCAAGATGGAGACTTACCTGGTCAACTCCCCTTTTTTCCCACGTTCCCCCTAACCACTCCTATAACATGGCAGGTAATTTAGAGTTCATGCAGGCCCAGGTCGGTACCATATAGTTTTTGACCGCACTCAATTCGTATTTGATTGACAGTTTACGTTCATTTACATAACCTTTTTTGTTTGTTTTATAGTGGTAGGCAGCTATTGGGGCTGTTGTGACTTGCTTCCCAATAAATCCCGTTTGTTTTGAAAGTACATTGGACCAGTGTCATCTTTTCTTTTGGATTGCAATTCGGAGCGTGTCGGACTAACAACGCATTACCTGGAGCCTCAAGGCAAATGTGGTTCGTATGATTGCCTTTATATTGTCAAAAACTACCGCTGACAAAGCCGACGGACAACTTATAAGCGCAACAAGGAAGGAGGTAAAGTAAAGAGAGGATGTTTGTTTCGGAGCCAAGCTGTTGCGTCTGAACCGTGGAGTGAATGTGATGAACATAAACGGCACGGCCGTCTTTATTGTTTGAAGGTGTCTTGTGCTGGCGAAGAGGAAAATATAATACGGACTCTGTCTCTGTGGTTGGCAGCGATACAGACTCTGTCTCTGTGTGGTTGACAGCGGGTCGGTGTGTGCGTTTGTGAGTGGATGACGTCACGCGCAGCATTTGCCAAGTGCGCTGTTTCCCACGCCCTAGGCTGCTTCATTCATAAAACACTGTTCTGTTTTAAATGCATACAACGCCGCTGCTCATCTGAATTAAGAGGTTTTCGTTAGCTGGCCACATTATGGCGGAAATGGAGAGTGGTATTTTTGAGGATCCTTTACAAAAATTAAAAGGATCAAGAAGTGCAAAACTGGGTGCACTTACAAAAAAAAAGGAATGAAATCACTGAACTTATGGGAAATCATGGAAATGTGGAATTGGTTCACACAAAAATGACAGATTTCTCCAAGTTGTGTGGCGAGTTACATGAACTCAATACAGCTGTAAAGGGTTTGCTAACCAAAATATCTATAGAGGAAACAGAAAAGGACCAAGCAGAATGGTACGAGCCTAAAGCAGCATCACTGCATGAATTTGCTGCCCATGTTCAAACGTGGACTGAAGCGGCACAACCACATGTTGAATATGACAAAGGTGAAGAAGAGATCCACCCAAAGGACAGCGTTTCAAACACCTCTTCAAGGCGTTCAAGGAGGTCATCAAAAGGTAGTAAGCACTCTGATTACTCCTCTACATCCTCAACCCGACTCAAACTACAAGCTGAGAAGGCAGTTTTATTGATCAAAGCAGAAGCATTAATAAAGAAACAAGCACTGGACAAGGAGGAGGCTGAACTAAAGGAGAGGAGCGACAAGGAGGATGCTGAACTAAAGGGGAGGAGCCGTAAGGAGGAGGCTGAACTAAAGGCCAAAAGGGAGCAGTTGGAACTGCAAACTGAAATACAAGCCACCAGTGCTAAACTGAATGTTTTCACAGCATATGAGAACATTCATGAGATGGACAATAGACCAGGCGATGGAATGAATGAATATTTCGATGAAAGGGAAAGGTCTAAGGAAGCCTCACAAAAGGTTATTCGGGAGGCAATGACGCCCACCTCCACTGACGTCATCACAACATTACCCATCACAAATTCACATGTGTATGATGTGGAATTCCAGCCTCTTACTCCATCTGCTCAGCTTGCACAGTTGAACAGACACAGCAGCCTGTTACCAGAAAGTGTTCAAACTGTATATCACCCTGTTTACCCAAGACCAAGCAACATAGGAGGGGAGCCTGTTGTAAGACGAAAGGAAACGTCACAACAGCCCCAAATTGGAATGTCTGCTTTAAGGGTCAGCCATGGAGGATCTGCGAAACAGCATGAAAATGGAGCCATCAGACATGATGGTGCTGTCACTCTAGAAGGATACAGGGAAACACCCGACATGGGCAGGATCGTCGACGTCATGCAACATCAGAATAGTATAACCGAAGTACTGGTGAAGCAGCAAAGGCTATCATCCTTACCACCTCTCAGAATACCCACGTTTAAAGGGGATCCATTGGAATACAGGTTCTTTATACGTGCATTCGAGCATGGTATTGAGGATAGAACTGAAAACTGCAAGGACAGACTGTATTTCCTGGAGCAGTTTACCATGGGGCAACCCCGAGAAGTGGTACGGAGCTGCCAACATATGGATGCTTCAATAGGATACACGGACCATCAACAAATCAATCTTAACTATATTCACAGGACATACTTAACTCCTATAAGACTGAACAGAATGGGTCTCAAACAGGACCCCAAATGCACCTTATGTACAATTTACAAATGGGGACGAGGGGACATTTATGCACATGTACTGGGACTGCCCACCAGTTAAGATATTCTGGAAAGAGGTGACCCAGCAATTATCAAATCTCTTGACTCTGAATATACCTGTACACCCCTCTGTATTACTGCTGAATGATGTTTTTGAGTATGCAGTACATCCACAGCTAAAGAGATTGGTTTTATCGGGTATCACAGTGGCTAAAAAGCTGATAGCATCACGATGGTTCCAACCGGAAAAAATGTGCCGAAAGGTCTGGATTATTACATATCTCGATGTGATTTATCAAGAAATATCTACAGCAAGAATTTTGGGTCTCAATGAATCCAAAATGACAATGTGGTTAGAAGTGGTGGAGAAAATAAAAGCTAGCATATAATGGTAGTGTCTGGTTACGAGTGAGGGATAATGGATGTATTATCCAATGGGGGGTCCGGGAGCTGGGGGTACGAGCTAGAGCATATGTGTGTAGGGTATTAGATAGCAGGTATTGGGGGTATATCCTGTATAAGACATTTAACTATATGGTGATTTCATTGGATGTGCACTGTTAATAATGCTTGTATATCTTATTGTGTGTTGTCATGTTTGTTTATGTTTGTTTAAAAAAGAATACAAAAAAAAATACAAAAGAAAAATACATTTCGCAGAGTAAATTTCACACAAACTGAGTACATTTGGATATTGAATGTGAATGATACATTCCTATCTCTGACTTCACAAGTCTGTCCAGGGTTACTGATGTATAAAGGACCCCCACTCCTGGATACATTCCTATCTGTGAACACTATAATCACGACAACACCTAACATTGTATTATTTTCATGGTTATAATGAATAAATACATCTTTGTTTTAAGATGTTTCATGCTAAATGGTTCTTAAAATGAATTTCCTTCAATCATCTAGGGACTATGAGTAAACAACCTCCGCCGGTAATACTCTGTATTTAGCTTTTTTCTGCAAAATTATCATGAATTATAATATTGTATCAACAACTCTAATAATGGCTTTATGTTACTTTCATACATGTTAGCCATACTATACACTAACTCAACTATGTTGAGTGAGTTAAAATGTATTTGCCTTAGAATTATCATCTTTGAGCTGTTTGAATATCTCCTATCGTGTGTAACTGTAGGATTTAATGCATATCGAAATATTGAGTATATTACACAAATATTTAGTGTGGCTAAAAAACTAGACACTGTTCTGCAAAGTAATTCAGAAATGTGCTAGTTGTATAATATACCTTAGAACAGGTTAAAGAAAATACCTTTGGGGCTTAAGCGTACTAAAACTTCTAAAAATACATCTGTATTGTTTTTACCTTATCATTGTGTAAACAGGTAAAAAAAACTAGGTTGATATGTCTGTTTTTAAGTGTATCATTGACAGTCAAAAATTCTGAATTCACTAGGATTATGTTATCTGTGTACAGATGGAAACTAGTTTCTGTTAAATCTAATGCATCCATGTTTTTCATTTAACAAAGATATAAATACAAACTGTCTATAGTAGATACAAAAACATTTTGTAATACACTGTTTAGAACAATGCTGTTTGCAAATATTATGTCTGTTTTACTTATGTAGCACATTATAAGTGCATTCTTGCATGACAATTGGTATACTTTTTACCAGGTAGTCATTTGAGATCATAGACCCCTTTTTTTCCCCCGAGCTAGATCTGGTCCAAATGACTGATAAAACATAAACAAACACCTAAAAATACACAAAAAGTAGATTGATAAAAATGAAAATAGGAAAACGAGTCTAATCACTGTAATTACAGCACCATACTGTTTGTCTTACAAAGGAGTGAGGTGTCATGGGGAGTGTTATATGTCAACCCTTGACAAATTAGCATTATCCTTCTGACTATTGATTCAATCTACTAAAAATCGACCTGTTTCTTGATTTTAGATGTCTATTTCAAGTGTATCATTGACACTCAGCCATTAAACAAGAAATTCAGAATTCAATAGGATTATGTGTTATCATGTTCTTTACATTTACCATAGTTTCTGCTAAATATCCTGCAATATGTTTTCAGGTGACAATGATATAATTGCATATTGTCTACATTAGATACAAAGATTTATGCCTTGCATTGTTTAGAACAATACTATTTGCAAATATTATGGCTGAATTACTCGTGTGTACCACAATATAGTTCCAATTCTTTCACGAAAGTTGTTTACCATGTAATCATTTGAGATCATTGACCCCTCTTTTAGCTAGACCTGGCTCCATATGACTGCAACAACAAACACCTAATAATACACAAAAAGCAGCCTGAGACATATTTTCTGAACATTACATTTGAGGTGGAGCAAATTATATTGAATGGGTTTTTCGGGGGTAAAAAAGAGGATGGAGGGTATTGAGGGCCTATAGTTTCAAAGTTTTTATTTTAAAGTCCATTACAGACCTAGCTATCACATGAAGGCCTTTTCCCCAAACTTGATGCTATTTTCAGGGTACTGTGACATAAATTGGGGTTAGATGTGTTGGTGAGGTTTGAACCATGCTAAATACGGTAGTTGACCTATAAATGTAGGCCTAGCATTGATACAGTAGATGGACATTCATGCTTTGAAGTGATCTATATCCATAAATAAGTCTTAATTTAAGACAGATGAAATACCCCTATTGAAACAGTTAAAACAGCTTGGACATACACAGACATATTTTCTGAACTCTTTTTGTTGTTTTGTATCACAAACAGTGCTGTATTTGGAATCTGGTATGTCCTAAATGTATGGATGTAGCATTACTGTCTATCTGTATGTCATGTATGCCTTATAGGCTCTGATTAATTGAAAATGGGGGACTCTGATGTAAACAAGACAAAAGTCTTTCTCTGATCTGCTACCTCTCCACCTTGTCAAAGACTCATTTTCCAGTCAACAATGTATTAGTTTTACGAAATAATAACTACAGCTTCTCTGTAAACACCGTGTCACAAACTGTCAGCAGACAGACCCCCCTAGCCCTGGACACCTTCAGACCCCGGTCTGACTCAATCTAGTAAATGAGTTCCTTCCCCCCCTTTTAAAAAACATCTCATATAATATCTTGAATTTCCTTCGTATGTCATCTGGTCTTGGAACAAGTCAAATAACTGAAATTAATAAATAATTTGCATGTTCTCATGAATCTACTTTGTGTTTTATTGCTACACGATAACAATTCTAATGATTTTATGCTACATTCATAAACGTTAACCCCTAGCCCCCCTAACTCAGATATATATGTTGTGTGAATTAAATGGATGGAATTGATTGTCCATTGTACAAGTGCCCATATAGGTTAGAATAATAGAACGTTTTATTAACCATAGCCTTTGTGAGTAGGCTTGAGGTTACAGTGGATTTGGGGTCTGATCCGTTAATTCTAGTACCTGTTTTAAATTGTGTTCATGTGACCCCTTCCATTGTGTGAACCAAAAATATGCTATGACTATAATGTTGTACACTAACTTTCATGTTACAAAGATATAAACCATTTGTATTTGAATGTTGCCTGTAAATATGTCAGAGTTTTACTCTAAGTCTGCATGTCCCCTAATCTTCACGCCACCATGCAGTGTTTTGACACCTAAGAGGGCCCCCAATTCACCCCCCCCACACACACACACACACACACACACACACACACACACACACACACACACACACACACACACACACACACACACACACACACACACACACACACAGACCCTCACTGACACATATTTTCTGTACATTATATTTTCATAACATAACAGACCTAAGTTTGGGGGAACTAATGGGATAACTGGGGTTGCAACAAAAGTGCAACTAGGGCTAAAACCCAATGAAATAAAATAATAATAATAATAAATAATTATGCTTCTTAGCAGACTTCTTAGCTTAACATAACATACCTACAGTAAGTTTGGGGGAACTAATGGGATAACTGGGGTTGCAACAAAAGTACAACCAAGGCTAAAAACCCAATAAAATAAAATAATAATAATAATAATAATAATAATAATAATAATAATAATAATAATAATAATAATAATAATAATAAATAATATATCCTTCTTAGCAGACTTCTTAGCTTAAACATCCCAGGGAACTAATGGGATAACTGGGGATGTTGTTTGCTCCTGACAAGAGTCTCAAAGTCTGGGGTGATGGTAGACAAAGCAACTCTGAGGTCATGCTCAATGTCCAATCTGTTCCTCTGCTTTGTCTTCAGCTGGACCAGAGCTGAGAAGCCACTTTCACAAAGATAGGTAGTGCAACAAAAAAAAAATTATATTATTATTATTATTATTTTTTTCATCTTTTTTTTTTATCTTTTTTTTTTTACACACACATCCGCGACCCATTCAAAATGGCCCCGCGACCCACTTTTGGGTTGTGACCCACCAGTTGAGAAACACTGATATAAGGTATACACTGGTCCGTCCGCGAGGATAGCGACAAGGAGTCGGATAGCCATTAAATGCCATTTGAGAATATAGGCTATTAAGGCAAAATGACGGCCTATAGCCTATACATATTATTTAATGTTTTCATGAGCGTAAAGATACAACAGCTAGATTAATGATCAAGTTAGTTTACTGTATGCAGGCTTCGCAGGACTGTGCCATGTGTTATTATATATGCACAAGTTACTGTTGCATAATGTAGGCTATGGCTGCTATTATATGTAATTCATATAGGCTACCTAATACAGACAACAAAATATGCCTCTAAAAATCATATTATAGCCAATTGAACACAACTAATAAAGGCATTCATATTACAGCACGGTTATAATGACACACCACCAACGCCAAACAGTGGTCAACGAACGGTCTTCATTAGTATTTTGAGCTGTCCAGGCTGAATTGCAGCAATGGTCTTAGGGAGCCGTTGATATCTGACATCACCATGTACAAGTCAGTCTTTTATTTATCCCATAACACACAGGTTGTGTCTTCTTGGTTCGGCAGCGCCTCAGTGAACAATCTCCTGTGAAGTTTCTCAGAGTTCCGCTCGGGTCAGTCCATTATTTCACATCCCATGGGGGGTGTTTCATGACCATATATGGATAATCATGCACGAGCATTGACGGTAGAACAAAGAGGTATTTATCAACACAGAGTGTTGAATCTAGAGGGTGTATGTATGGTTGTAACTAACTGTAACTGTCCTCTACTCCTCCCATGACTGCATATATATATATCTGTGTCCACTGGAGGGCACTATAGGCGGAGCTTCTACAGTCTATGCCAGGTTGGGAGTATATAAGACTTGGCTCCCTCCTATTTTTTTCTTCTTCCCACAAATGCCTCTCCCGGAGAGGAACACACATGAGCTGTTGTGGTATATGAGTCAATTTGAATAAAACGCTGCCAGCAGAGCAAGGCCACAGACGGAAACCATGCCTCATGTACATATTATTGTTGCCCCATAGCCATTTCTGTTAACAGGTTATGGGCCCAGATCTCGCAGGGGCGAAATAATAATGGTAGCTAGCTTAGCTGACGTGTAGGCCAGAGTAGCACCGGGAGTACCGCGTGGCTAGCATACTAGGCCAACGAAGCTTAAGCTACACCAACCACAACCACCAAGAAAGAGGATGGCGACCAAGGGAAGAAGCAAATGGCCCTCATTTAATGCGAAAGCGGAGGGATATGAGCTCTGGGAAGAGCGCATGCTATGTTGCATGCACGGCGCGGGACTCAAGGCGGTGATCTTGGCGGCCCCCGCGGGACCACTGACGGCGGAGGAACAAGCCCAAGACGACAAGCTTAATGCGGATGCATACTGTGAGTTGGCGCCGCTGCTCGACGATACAAGCTTGGGGCTGATATTCCGCGACACGATGGACAAAGGCCGAGAAAGCCTGGGAGTGTTGAGGGAGCATTACATAGGACAGGGAAGGCCCCGAGTAGTGTCCCTCTACGTAACGTTGACGGCCCTGAAGAAGGGGCACACAGAGACAATGACAGAATACATCATCCGAGCTGAGCAGATCATGACGGCGCTCAAGAGTGCGGGAGAGGCACCCGGCGAGGGGTTAATGATGGCAATGGTGATGAGAGGACTACCGGAGTTGTACAGGCCGTTCGCGCTACTGGTTACCCACGGTTCAACGGACATGACATTGGGGCAGTTCAAAGCCAAGCTGCGGAACTTTGAGGCCTCAGAGGATATCCACCCAGACGCTGCGGAAGCGGGGGGGATAGCACTGAAAGCCCGAGCGACACCGAGGGAGAAGGCCAGGCCCATGACGGAGCTGACGTGTTGGCGATGCGGAGAGAATGGGCATCGGAGGGATAACTGCAACAAGACGGTCTGGTGCAACTTCTGCAGATCATCGGGGCACACAGACAAAGAGTGCCGAAAGAAACGAGACCAGAGCGCCCGATACGCACATGGGCAAGATGTCGGCCAGAGACGAGATCGCGGCTATGGTCAAGATGGCGGCTGTGGACGAGATGACGACTACAGACAAGATGGCGGCGACGGTGACCGTGAGGCAAGTCGAGATGACGCCCGGAGAGCGGCAGGACGAGAGGTCTTCGTTTTCGGGGCGCGGACTACGGGCGTCGCCCGGTCAACGCAGCACCAGCTGTTACCGAGGAGGGGACTGATCGTGGACACAGGTGCATCGTCCCACATCATCAACGACAGGAATAGTTTCAAGAACTTTGATAAGTCCTTCGAGCCGGAGGGACACAGCATGGAGCTGGCGGATGGGAAACGCACCTGCGGGTTGGCGCAGGGGAGAGGAGACGCACAGGTATGCCTCATAGACAGTGGGGGGCGCCGGTGTACAGTGACGTTAAAGAACGCTCTCTACATACCCTCGTTCCCACAAGAACTATTCTCTGTAAAATCCGCTACTGCTAACGGTGCCGAAGTGTTCTTCAGTGAAGGTAAAGATGTTCTTGTAGAAAAAGACGGTACACGGTTTAACATTGACGTATATGGAAGAATGTATTACCTACAAACGGAGTGTAATAATAATGATAAATGTAATGTGACTGTTAGTCATGACATCCAGACGTGGCATGAAATTATGGGTCATTGTAATCACGAGGATTTACTAAAGCTATGAGCAGTAACAGACGGTATGCACATTAAGGGTGAAAAGCATAGACCTGACAAAGAATGTGAAGTTTGCATAAGGGGGAAGTTTACTCAAACAAGGAACAGGGACCCCACAGAGAAGGTAAAGAGACCACTGGAGCTAGTTAACACCGACCTAGCCGGTCCAGTAAGGAACGAGTCCATAGGTGGCTTTAACTATGTACAGTCCTTTACAGATGTGGGTACAGGCGTAGTGTTCGTCTATTTCCTTAAAGCAAAGAGTGATGCACTCCAAGCCACGGAGAAGTTCCTTGCCGATGTCACCCCTATGGGGACGTAAAATTTTTGAGGTCAGACAACGGGACCGAGTTTACAAACAGAGAGTTCCAATCACTGTTGAAAAAAAACAGGATCAGACACGAGACATCATGTCCCTACTCCCCACATCAGAACGGGGTAGCTGAGAGGGAATGGCACACTCTTTTTGAAATGGCCAGGTGTAAGCTAGACAATAGTAACATACCGAAGAGCCTGTGGCATTATGCGGTACAAGAAGCCGCCTACACCAGAAACAGGTGTTTTAACAAACATACGGGCACCACCCCATATACAGCAATGACAGGGAAAAGATGTAATCTAGCCAGAATGCACAAATTTGGATCAGTGTGCTATGCTTACCAGCAGGACAGATGCAAGCTTGAGTCCAGATGTGAAAAAGGACTCTTTGTAGGACACGACAGAGGGAGCCCCGCACTCCTAGTCTACTATCCCGGTAAAGGGAAGGTGCAAAAGCACAGACTAGTGAAATTTGTCACCAAGACAACGTGCGAAATCGAGACACAGACAGGGGAGCCATGGCTGGACTCCGGGGTAAGGTATGGAGGGACAGAGACACCACAGCCTAGTGTACTGAGCACAGGCGTGCAGGCAGACCTCCAGACACCCCCAGAGGGCGATGACGAGGAGCACCCGAGGGTGACGTCAAGTGCCCCATGCAGTGGGAGATATCCCTCAAGGGAACACAAACCCCCAAGATATCTGAAAGATTATGCCCGGAGGGGTAGTGACGAGGATGACAGTGCACTCGCCAGTATTGATTACTGCTACCGAGCGGTGTGTGGCGTGCCTCAGTCCTTTAAGGAAGCCATAGTGTCCCCAGAGTCGAGTAAGTGGGAGAGAGTGATGGACGAGGAGATGAGGTCCTTAGAGGACAACCACACCTTTACCCTCACAAAATTGCCAGAGGACAGACAGACAGTGGGAGGGAAGTGGGTGTACTCAATCAAGGAAGGGATCGAAGGCCACGAAAAGTACAAAGCGAGATTTGTAGCTAAGGGTTTCAGTCAGAGGGAGGGGATAGACTATGGTGAAACATTCTCCCCCACAGCCAACCTGACCAGTGTAAGGGTAGTGGTTCAGAAAGCAGCTGAGGACAATCTGATTTTACATCAGATGGATGTGAAGACAGCCTATCTGCACGCACCCATAGATAGGGAGATATATATGGAACAACAAAAAGAAAGGGGGAAAGCTAGTGTGCAAGCTAGAAAAATCCATTTACGGCCTGAAACAGTCTGGGCGAAATTGGAACGAGATGCTTCACACATGCCTCATCGAGGATCACTTCCTACAGAATCCAGTAGACCCCTGTGTTTACTCAAGGGAGTCAAAATAGTCCGGAAAAGTGATAATAGTCATTTGGGTGGATGATTTGATCATCGCAGCAGACAACTCTAGGAACCTAGATCAGGTGAAAGGTATGCTCTCCACCAGATTCAAAATGAAAGACCTTGGCAGGTTAAAGCATTTCCTAGGCATGGACTTTGAGCAGTCAGAAAATTGTGTAACTGTATCCCAGAAGAGATATGTGGAAAAGATCCTGAAACGTTTTGACATGCAGGAATGTAGAACAAGGGAAACACCATGTGATCAGAAACTTGATTATCAGGAGGATGCTCAGAAACGGACAGATGTAAAAATGTACAGGGAAGCCGTGGGTAGCCTCATCTACTTAACAACATGTACCCGCCCTGACCTATGTTTTGTAGTGAGTAAGTTGTCACAGTACTTTGCTGATCCCACAGAGGAACACTGGATCACGGTAAAACATGTTTTTCGTTATCTCAAAGGTACAGTAGATACACTACTTTGTTTCAGAAAGAGCAGCGGAGACTTAGGGCTTAAAGCCTACAGTGATGCAGACTGGGCTGCTGACATCACAGATAGAAGGAGTACGACTGGATACTGTGTTAGTTTAAACACAAACAGCTCACTGGTTTCATGGAAAACAAAGAAGCAGCCCACAGTGGCACTGTCAACTTGTGAAGCCGAATACATGGCTCTGGCCATGACGATACAGGAGTGTATTTAAGGGGAGACACTGCAGGTGAATAGGGTAAAAAAATTAACTAATAGATATCACAATGAAACTTCCCCAGTTGATTACTTATATTAAGACAAGACTTTTTTGTATTACAAGTTTTCTGAAATTGTATGTTTAAATATGCAAATGAGGCATGATCTACTTAAATATGCACTAATTTGCATATAATTCCAGGACAGAAATCTGAACATTGGATAAAGCCATTTTCAAAATTATAGTTTCATTTTGTTGACATATTAGAGCCAAAGGTTATTACAGAGGGGATTTTGGATATCTCTTTTTATCACTCCATAAATCAAAAAATATTCCATTCAGTCCATTTTTATGGTAAAATTCCATATTTCGCCATGTTTTTAGGAATAAAATGTGATATAAATCAGGGTATGAATGCGATATCAACAAACCCTTCTGTAAATACCTTCAGAACATAGATATGAATAGAACTGGACGGTTTGGTGTATGTGAGTGCTACTGAAGTGGAGATTTCTGGCTCAGAGTATGAGGAAAAACTCTTAAAACTCATTTTTGGGAAAACGCCTTCAAAGTTCTGTATTGTAAAATGCCATACTTTTTTTTTTTAAACAGATATTTACAAACACAATACCTAATCAAACCATTAGTAATAGACAACCTAAACACATGCCTGATAACTGAATAATAATAATAATAATAATAATGTTATTGAACTGAACAGAACTACACACAGGCTACAAACAGTGTAGTACAGTGTAGTACCCCCTAATAGGCAAAAAATATTTGAATAGATATCACTATGAAACTTTCCCAATTTGTTATGTACATATAAAGTAAGAAAAAATATATTGCAAGTTTTCTGAAATTTATGTTTATATATGCAAATGAGGCACTTTTTCCATTAAATATATGCACATTTATGGATGCAATAAGGCAAAATGATGTAAAATAAACAACTAAATGTGTGTTATTGACGTTTTATTGTCACTAGTTTCATAGAAGACATGTTTAGGAAGTAAAATATAACAAAATCTCAAAATCAACAAAAAAAGTATATATGACTATTCACCTGCAGTGTCTCGCCTTAAGCATTACATCACGCCCAGGAGTGGTTTGTGAACAATAAACCATGCCTAGGGGTGGTCGTTAGACCCCCCTAGGCATGGTTTATTGTTCACAAATCACGACTGCAAGTGGTGTAAAGCTTTTATACAACTGCCACATTCATCCAACCTTATTTCTATACAATAAACACACATTAATCGAAGATTTATTGAAAAAACCATCCGCCAGAAAAAGTAGTTCCCACAACTACAAAAAAGACAATTTGCCTCCATGTGGAAGCAGATCGGAAGTGCATCCAACCAACTAACACATCCAACTGTGTATTATTGGAATGATTGAGAGAAGTTGCCTCATGTGGAAGCAGTTTGAAGTGCATCCAACCAACTAACACATCCAACTGTGTATTATTGGAATGATTGATTGAAATTTTTATTACCAGATGCAGAATGGGTACAATACAGTACGGCTCAATACACACAATTGTTAAGGGAATGCAGACCTACTTTCCATAGAACTTCATTCTTAGATGCTTCTATAGAATGTAGGTAAAACAAATTAAAAAGTTTTCTTTGCCCTATAGGAAAAAAACGTTTTCTTCGCCCTATTTTTTTATTTATTTTTTTAAACCTACTGTAGAGGGCCTAAACTTAACCAGTTGGAAACCAAGCGTACAGTAATAAAATTAGCAATCAATCAATCAATCAATCAATCAACTCAATAGGCCATGCTCACTTAGAACAGCGCAGCACCCAGCTCTCTCTCAGTCTGACTATCCCCCGCGTTGCAGGCAGAGTGTGTGTGTGTGTGTGTGCGTGTGTGTGCGTGTGTGTGTGTGTGTGCGTGTGTGTGTGTGTGTGTGTGTGTGTGTGTGTGTGTGTGTGGGGGGGTGTGTGGCGGTGGGTGGAGACTAGAGCGAGCGCTGACAGTCGAAAGGAAAAAAAAATTGAAAAAAAAAATTGAAAATTAATCAATCAATCAATCCGCGATTTTTCTTTTGTTACAGAATGATTCAAGACCCATCAATTACATCATCCAACATTGTTTAAACGACTAAGACATTCGCTGTGACAGAATCGCTTGATATTTAGTCGTTTAGTCGCTATCAACATATCCATTTGTAAAGATTATTGTCCACCTTCTTGTGATCCGGCGGAATGATGTGATGTGATTCGGTTGTGGGCGGGTCCTGGGCCAGCAAGCGTGGACTGATCGCAATACATACGTGTAAATGGACTGTTTCAGCCAATCAGAATCGAGAAATTTGCATGCCGTTGTATAATTATCTAGAACAACTGCTCGGAGGGATGGATAACTATGTATATAAGAAAACTGTTGTTTATGAGGACAACCAGGGTACTATTGCCATTGCGAGAAACCCTGTATGTCGACAGAGGTGTAAGCATATGGATATAAAGTACCATTTCATCAGATCTGTCATCAGAGAAGAAAGGATGACACTGGTTTATTGTCCAACAGATGACATGGTAGCAGACGCTATGACGAAGCCTGCTTCAAAATTGAAACTCAGGAGATTTGCAGAGGTCATGTTTGGTGTGTAAATATTGACTGCCATACTTTTTTTGATGTTTTAAGACTGTATTATTTTCTTTGTAAATTGTTTTGAAGAGTTCATACAGTGTACTAAGTAACCATACGTGGGAGTGTTGAATCTAGAGGGTGTATGTATGGTTGTAACTAACTGTAACTGTCCTCTACTGCTCCCATGACTGCATATATATCTGTGTCCACTGGAGGGCACTATAGGCGGAGCTTCTACAGTCTACGCCAGGTTGGGAGTATATAAGACTTGGCTCCCTCCTATTTTTCTTTCTTCTTCCCACAAATGCCTCTCCCGGAGAGGAACACACATGAGCTGTTGTGGTATATGAGTCAATTTGAATAAAACTTTGCCTGCAGAGCATGGCCACAGACGGAAACCATGCCTCATGTACATATTATTGTCGCCGCATAGCCATTTCTGTTAACACGGAGGAGCGTAGGACCTGTGTACGCACGGTTGATAAATCCCAATATTTATGTGCGTACACACATTCTAAATTCTGTGCTTACGTATGTAATTAGAACACTTTCTAAGAATTTTTGATAAATGAGGGCCCCGAGAGGACCAAGATGCCGCAGCACATTATATCCTCTGGGTCATCCCTATGTTCCCCGGGTTCTATGTTCCCCGGGTTCTATGTTCCCCGGGTCCTATGTTCCCCGATTGATTGAACATTTTATAAATCTTTATTATTTTATTAATTATTAATGTCCGCCTTGTTTTGAACTGGTTAAGCTTAGGCCCTCTTTCGAAGTTGGTTAAGGTTAGAGTTTGGAATCAGGGCTGGTGGTCTGACTATCTATCGCTACCGGGGAACATAGGACCCGGGGAACATAGACATGCTCCCATATCCTCCACCGAAAGCCCTCTAAGCAGAGCAGAAGGAGCTGCAGCTCCATAAGCGGAGTTCACTCTAATCCCTGCGGGGAGGATCTTGTTCCGCTAAGGTAGCATTTACATTTACATTTACATTTACATTTAGTCATTTAGCTGACGCTTTTATCCAAAGCGACTTACAAGTTCTGTACGACAAGTCATCAGGAAGGGTACAACTCTATCAGCTGAGTAACAATGTTCATCAAAGTGTTGAGTGCTACGGTGTAGGTTAGTATATAGGGAGGTGTAGTCTGACGTCACTTTGGACCGCCCCCCCGCGAGGTCCACCCGTATAGGGATTTATCATTGGGAAAATGGATTATCGGCTATTGTAACAATTCTGCCTCATGACCATTGGCAAGCTTTCCATTTTTTGCACAAAATGAGTTCCATTCTATCACTAACATGATTGTTTAAGCATCTTTGGTTGAAATTAAATTCAACGTAATTATTTTACGATTAATTCCGAATATTTTCATGTTGAGCTATAGATTGCGGATGAATACGCACAGAAAGGTACAGTACACCATGTAAATGTTCACGCTTTATTTGTTTTAAACGAGACGATTTAGAAATGGGCATGGGGGAAATACGTTGCAATTTCAAATGAGGTGGACCGGCCGGAAACAGCAATGACGTAACCACTACACCTCCCTATTAAGATAAGTGCAAGTAGCACAGAGCAATGCCTTTGCGTAACCACTGAGACTGTTTAGACAGAGTCTTGCCCTTGTTTGGCCCTCCTATGTACGTTTCAAATAAATAGAAAGAGCACGGATAGGACACAGCAGATGAAGGCTCCTCTCCACATCGGAGGAGGATGGAAGGCCCTGAGCAGGATATCCCTAGACCTAGAGTGATAAGAGCTCTGGATATTCTTTGGTACAAAGGCAGGGTTGGATCTCAGAGTGGCACTGCTATTATCACCATAAATAGACAGGTGTTCTGGTTGAACCGACAGGGCGCACAGGTCAGTTACGCGCTTAGCCGAAGTGATGGCTAAGAGAAAGACAGCTGACTCAGGTGCCTGCTTGAGTGGTACACAAGGGGTACCCAGTAGTCGCAGAAAGTGCTAAAAGCATTTCACCAGACAACACCACACAGGGGCACACAGGAAAGACCCCATGGGGTTGTGAGTGAAAACTCAGCACATGCAACCATCCCACATTTCACATTAGATTTAGACAGAGTGACAACCTAACCTATGTCTAGTTAATGGGCTGAATTATCATCACCTAAGCTGAAAGCACTGCAGTAATGTCACATTACCAGGCTCATTGGCACCCTGAGACGAGAAGTAAACACTGCAATGTCTATTGAGAACAGACACAGCTTTAACACAGCGTTGGTGTCTTTGAGCTGCATCCTGATCGTACAAGCCAACATGAGAACCACCACGACTCAACTTGTAGAGGGAGGGATCACCAATATACCTCCAGGTGAAGACCTGGTTGAGGCCAGCTGAAGTCACACAGGAGAGAGAACTGTGCTGCCTGCTCACTAAGTACAGCAAGACAGCCTCAAGGGAATATCAAAGCCCTGATAGTGGGAAACGCCGGGCAATGAATGGCAAGAAGACCCAGCAGGGGGACAGACTTTAATGTATTTATTGCCATCAGAAGGATCCGCCCCTTCCTGACAAAAGAAGCCACTCAACTCCTTGTCCAATCAACATGTCATGTCTCGCCTCGACTACTGCAATGCACTGCTCGCTGGTCTACCGACCACAGTCACCAAGCCTCTTCAACTCATCCAGAACGCAGTCGCCATCTGATCTCCAACCTACCAAAGTCAGCCCATGTTACCCCACTTCTTAGGGACCTGCACTGGCTCCCCATCGCCACATGAATTTGCTTCAAGGCCCTCGACCTGGCATATCGTGCAGTGAAGGGAACAGCTCCCGCCTACCTCCGGTCAATGGTCTCTAAATACACCCTCCGCTCTACATCCTCTGGCCGCCTCAGACCCACTCACACAATGGTGGGACAAACTTCCCACCACAGTTAGGACAGCCGAAACCCGACCAATCTTTCGCCGTCGACTAAAAACCCAAACCCAAACCTTCTTACTGTCTTATACTATCATGCACTCTTCCTACTTTACTAATATGTCTTTACTACTATGCACTCAACACTGCAGCACCCAAGTTTCAGCACTGTTTGATGAACATTGTTACTCAGCTGTAAGAGTTTTACCCTTCCTGCTGACTTGTCGTACAGAATTTGTAAGTCGCTTTGGATAAAAAAGCGTCCGCTAAATGCCAAAATGTCAATCGCCCTCATCCATCTCCACTTCATTGAGGAAGGACGATGGGGACGTGGTGGAAAGGCAGAGTAAGCGCTCACCTAAATTGTCTACTGGAGCTACGTGCCTAGAGTTGGGTACCGTTCACATTTGAACCGATGCCAGTACCGGTACCTGTGAATCGATACCGGTACCCAACGGTACCTTTTTTCTGCACTTTAGTCTCTAAAAATGTAATCTACCTACCTCAGTTGTAAAAAATGAGTCCAAACTTCAAATGATTTATTATCATTATTATTTATTTAGAACAATTTGTTAATATATACGTATATATATATATATATATATATATATATATATATATATATATATATATATACACACACATATCTTTAAATAAAAAATTATGTTTTACAAAATAACAAGTATAAAACGATTAAACAAACCACTCTAGCAGCAATGAACTATTCTGAGGAACTAAAAGGTACACATCAATATACTTAAATAAATATACCTGAAGATGCTAAACAACTGCTTTGTGTATTGTGCGCGTGAACGTGTGGCACACTCCATAGGTTTCGTTTTTGCGTTAAACGAAACGTTGGCACCGGTGGATCTCACATGATTCGGTCGATGCCCTTAAAATAACCGGATTCGGTACCCATCCCTAACGGTGCAAGACAGGTCCAGTTCAACAGACTCCTCCACACTCTCGCTTCCTGAGGACTTGGGGCGCAAAGTGTGGGACTGTAAAGTGAGTCTGAGGTCATTAGACATCAGGGGGCCAGACGCCGAACAGACGCTTCCCTCTGTCTGGGGAACGTCTCCACGGGAAAGGCGAGCTCAAAGTCTCTGCGGGGGGCAGCGCTGGAGTGCTTGTGATGTAGAGGTCTGCAAGCCCAAGGGGGCCCAACACCATGGACAGATTAGGGCCAGGCTCGGGCGGATTCTTTTATGCACATGTAACGGAGGTACCGTGAGTATATCCACAGTCACGATGAACTTCAAGTGTTGTGAAGTGACTGTGTGACGTTAGCGGTACTGCAAGTTAAACTCACTCCCCCTCAGTGCCGGCCTTGTTTTCCTTTTTACCCCCTTGAATGCCATCATCCACTTCAATGTTAGCGTTAAAAACGCATAATCTATGTTTTAAATTATGGCTATGTGTCTAATCTGCCTGTTGCTTATCAATGACTTGTTTGCAGTCAACATTGTCGAAACGGATTGTTTTTTAATCGGTTCATATCCTTTTTATAGCATTTCGAAAAGCTATCGTTCCCTCGAAAATTTCCGGAAAATTTTAAGATTCCCCCATAAACAGCATTTATTGGAATATTCTCGAATACACTAGACACGTTGTCATTTGTCGGCCTATTTATGAATCGTTTTCAAATAAACGCTAGATTATCGATAGTATATGTATACTTATGCACGCTATAGAAGCAGGCTGAAAAATCTATTCTCTCATTTCCTCAAGATCACACACACACACACACACACACACACACACACACACACACACACACACACACACACACACACACACACACACACACACACACACACACACACACACACACACACACACACACACACACGGCACATGCTGATATATCAGTGAATACAGCTCTGATTATCCTAAAACTGGTAACATAGACTCCTTACCTTAGATCAGATGTTCTCCAAAAAGATTATTCCAATTTCTGATCGCCATTCCAAATATCGATCGTGTTTATTGATTGATTATTGGCTGCTGTAATTGTAAATATATATTCCACGCTGCTTTCCAACCCGCGATCACTTCCCTCATCATCAGATGGCTTGCCAGCATAATGGAGCCAGTTGGCTCCCCCCACAGGGATCCAGCAGTATAATCGAATGACCTGCAGTTACACAGGGATAGACGATAGGGGGCGGTATTTTCCCATCTGAGATCCTAGAGGGTCTGCTGTACCAACGGGAGTATCGGTTGATGAAATATGAATTCAGATTGCTAATAAAAAAATCAAACGACATTTCACGTCGTCGGCACTCAACGGGGGGCATGATAAGACGACAATACACGTCAAGGCATACAGACACGTTACCAAGAGGTGAATTCACCGCTTGGTATAGTGGTCTGCGATGTTGCCCGTGGCGCGGGAGACCGGGGTTCGAGACTCAATTCGGGGCAATCCCTTAACAGGGGTCAAACTTTAACACAACACAGAGAGGGCAATACGAGCCCGGCTACACACAGATAGGGTTCGGGTAGGGCTCAGGCTCCTTTTATTTGTCTTGTTTAATTTTACACACGTGCGCATAAGAGAGTCGCGTGCACGCGCACACACACATAGAGGAAGACACACACAAGCACGCCGTCACGTCACGTAGCGTTTCCATCACATGGAAACATGGTGGAGGGTCTACTTACTGTATTTTGGTGATACATTCACATTGTGGTGTAGTGTCACTAATTGGTGAGTTGTAATTGTCACATGTTCTTTCTTGTATTTGACATTTGCTTTTGTGTAATTGAACACAGGTGTGGCGGCGAGGCTCCACGCCCTATGAACAAACCAGGAGCTCGTCACTGCAGTGCTCTCTCACCTGTGCTCTCACCATTTTTGACCATTTGCTCTTTGCTCTATTTTGCCCATGTGCTTTTTGTTGTATCCTGAAGACATGGAGGCTGGAGCACCCAGCTCTCCACTTTTGTACATTGAGAGTAGTAGGAAATAAATATTGTTATTTTTGGTAAAAACGTGTCCGACTTCCTTGTTGTCCACCACGCTGCAACCAAGGCCTACCGGGAAAACGAGCCATATTCCTGTGACTGTTGAGGCCTTAGGGCAAGTCACATAGGCTTGGTTGTAACAGTCTCCATCGTATTTGTTCAGTGGCTGCTCTCGTAGGCGACTAGGTGCATATTCATCAGTCTTGTTCGAGGAAGGGAGAGTATTATATGCAGCAGGTAGTGGGTGTTTCCTGGTCAGTGATAGGTGCATGGTTGAAAGTTCTTTCAGTGTGTGATGTGGTGTTTATCTGACTTTATTACATGGCGTTTTCACATTCGCCGAAATGCTTGCTTGTGATTGGTCAATAGTGCTCGTCAGAGGTCCGTTATTACTCGATAACGGACCTCTGCCGAACAATAATGACCACTGTGCGCAGCTGGACCAATCAAGCCCACTACACACACTGTATCAGTGCTGCTCAGCATATGCACTCAGTCATGCAATCAGACCACAGACCTGCCGGCTGCCGATAATAATAATCACTTTATTTGGGCTGACAGAGCCACAGAACAACTGTGTTTGCATTTGATCTCGTCTTGTCGATGAATTAGGTATATTGTTAGTAAGTTAGCCATGTAATAAGCGGGATAATGTATAGCCTATACTCTGTCATTGTCGCAAAATAATTGACCTTCACTAACGTTCTAAACTCTGTGTCGGTCAATTATTTTGCGACAATGACCTCGTAGCTATACATTATCCCTTACATATTCAATAATGAAAGATAGAAAACATCTTTCAGAGGTTTTATTCAAAAGTGAATCAAGCAATTAGTTACAAACAGGAATACGTTGCAAGGAAAATGATCATTGCAACGGGCAGAGTATACATCTGCCAGTCTGCCCAGAACAGAGTATACATCTGCCAGTCTGCCCAGAACAGAGAGACTGAGCAGCTTATATCTCGTCCATAAGCCAATGAAAATGCTTCTTCAGAAACTAGCAGCAGAGAACCAAGACTGACACAAAGTAAACATGGTTACTTAAGACTAGTGGTCTAGAATTATGGCTGAGCTCAACAGTCTAGACCCCCGCAAAACCAATTTACCCTTAAAATGGAAGATAACACAGTGTATACCATTTTATATATAGTTGTCCCCAAGCATACCCCACATTTAGCATAAAACGCCTGACAATTGCATACCCAAAGTGATTTGCGATTTATTATACTTTATACTTATAGCACACAGTTTGTTGCATTAATGGAATTATAAAGCAACAAAAAGAAAATGTTTGACTTTTTATTGCTGTTTTTACCTGTTATAACAAAGGAAAACCTCAAACTCTTATGTAGAGGAGAAAAAAGACTGGCTGTGTAGACCTATTTTTAAATAAAACACAGAAGAGACAAAACACTGGCATCTGTAGACCTACTTTGAAATAAAACCCTTAATGGCGTCTGGGTGGCGTAGCGGAGATTGCGCTTGTCACCAATGCAAGAGGCTGCGGTCTCGACTCCCGGAGTCAGCATTGCCTGCGGCTTGGGCCAGTCGTCATACTATCTCAATTGGCAGAGGTAGCGGGTGGAAAGTCGATGGGTGGGGATTGGACGTTGTGGACAGCGACTCCTACAGGTCGGTTGGGTTGTACAGCAGAGTCAGGAAGTATCGAGGGCAGCGTGAGCCTCCCACGTTTTACTCCTCGCCACTGAGAGACCACGCTGTCTGGTGAAAAGATGCGACAGGCTGCCTCCTCGTGTACCGGAGGGGACACGTGATGCAAGGCTTCTATCCTCACTACAGCCGACCAGTGGGAGGCATAGTCTAGCAACATTCAAGATAGGGGAGGGGAGAATTGAAAGGAAAAAGAACAAAATAGAAAATAAGGGGAAAAAGTGGATAAAAAAAAGTAATAAAACCCTGAACTATGCAGGTATGTTTGAGTATTTCCCTTATTTGTGGAACATTTATAAAATAAAAAGTAAATTTTTCGTTGTTCGCAAATTTCGCACCACATATCAGGCATACAGGTAAGCCTGCAACGTTAGTCGTGAAAGCAAATTAATCTGTCCACGCTGAATTAAACCCTCTATTTTCCTCAGACTTTCCTTTTTTTGGATTTATCCAATATATTATTATATAATATCTTAGTTGATGAAATATTTTTTCATTTCAGTGTGGTCTAGACGGTCCTCTTTAGTAGAGAGCTCTTCTGACGAGGGCTCAGGATACTGTTCAGCTCTAAACGGTGGCCTCCTCTTTAGTGGAGAGCTCTTCTGGCGAGGGGTCAGGATACACCACGTCAGCATCATCTACAACACAAAACAGCAGAATGTCCCTTGTGAAAAAGTAACAGTATTTACAAAAAAGTACATTACCATCAGTATTGTGATTTGATACCATGGTATCATTTAAGTAAAAAATGTGTACCATGTGTTAGGTTAGGTGGTCTTCAGCCTTCGATCTGGCCTTCCGTGAAGTCTGCGTTGTGTTTGTTATCTGGTTGTCTGTTTTTACTTTTATTTTTTTAACTTAAATTTGTATTTAACATTTATAGACATACAACACAACATTTACAGTGACATCCATAACATAACAACATACATTTACAGTGACATCCATAACATAACAACATACAGATCCGGGCTCCCCCGTATCCCAGGTCCGTCCCACGCGGGGCCCAGCACTCAGCGACACGGGTACCTTGAATTTGATTGGGCCAGACCTAGTAGAGGGGCGAGGGGTGATACTCCCCCCCACCGAGCCAAGTCCGCTACCTCCCATGTCACCAAACCCCCCACCCCAAGCACAACGAACCCACAACCCACGAGATCCCACTCTCCCGGATCCCCCTGAGAGAAACCCCTCCCTCCCGCCCTCCTCCCCAAGAGATAGAACACCCCCATATCCTGGTCCACCATGCACGGAGCCGAGCACCCAGAGCCCCCACCCGCCCCAGCCCGACCGCCAGGCCCCCGGCCCACGAGAGCCCCAAGCCCAGGTCCGCAGAAGGTCTAAGCACCACGCCTCAATGGCCCCCGACCCCCCGCGACCCCAAGCCCGGTGCCCCCCCGGCCCGGAGACCAGACCGCCCGGCCACGACGGTCGAGGACCCCAGGAAACCCCGCCCCCCCCACACCAATCCCACAACACGCAAGGCCCCCCCTCCCCCGGGTCGAACCGCCGGAACGATGGCCCCTCCCCCTGACCCCACTGAACCCACTGTACCTCCCATGTCACCGACATCACCGCATACATTTATGAAATTAAACTAACCACACAATAAAAAAAAATGACATGTATATAAATGGTTATATGGTTCGCACTCTTTCCCCGGTTGGCGGTTTGGAGGGGGATCAGCCCTCCCACTGGAGAAGCCCCCCCCCCAGAGACGAAGATACCCCCCAAAGGAGGCTCTCCAAGCCTCTCTTCATGTCCAACATTTTGAATTCTTGTCCTTCATATTTGTCCATGTGCACATTTAAAGCAACTGCTATTCTAACATAACTCTGAAGAAATAATATAAAAGAAGACTAAAGACAATTGGCACTTCCCAGGTAATTCCTTTTAACCCTGTTTGACCCCTGTTGGCGGGTTGGAGGGGTAAGGCTCTCCTGGAGAGGGCCCCTCCTATAACGACGGAGATGTCCCCTGTGGGGGTTCTCCAATGTCCCTATTATTGTCCAACATTTTATTTGAATCTTTATCTTTCATATGATAGTACATTCCCAGAGCTCCCGGTCAGGTCTCCGAATGTGATTCCCCATGTTCCCCGTCCTCTCTGTGTGTCCTGTGTGTTAGTGTCTATAGTTTAGTCTAGTACGTATTATTTGTATTATATGTCCCGAGTCAAGTCTCCATTTCCCCAACTAATGTGTTCACCTTGTCTGTATTCCCAGTGGTCTGTGTGTTGTCTGCAGTATGTCTTGAATCATTGCCTCCATTCTCTATCTAATTATATGCATAATATGGTATTGAATCTTGGTCGGTGTGTATGACCTCAGTGCTCGAGTCCTGCTTGGTGTGTGAGACTTCGTTATTCGAGTTCTGGCTGGTCCGGTTGATCTCGGTGCTCGGGTCCCGGTTGGTGTGTGTGGTCTCCGTGTTCGCATCTTGGCCGGCCCGGGCGACCTCCGCGCCTGCATCTCGTGTGCGGATGGTCCGGCCGACCTCGTGCCCGAGTCCCGGTTGGTCCGTTTGTATCCAGCGTCTCCCCGTCCCTCCCCCGGGGGCCGTCTGTTTCGCCTCTCCCGAACCAGCCTCCATGCTCCTCCGAACACCCCACCTTGCATCGAGTCCAGTCCGTGTGTTGGCCATGTTAGCTTGTAGCTCCCTCGCCCACCAGGCCTTGCTGCGGCCCCACGTCCGGTTAGCTTGTATCCCTTGCTGCTTCATTTTCACCGTGATAACTTCCATGTTAGCTTGCAGCTCGATCTCCGGCCAGGCCTCGCTGCGGTCCAACGCCACATTAGCTTGTATTCCCCGACCCTTCTCCAACTCCTCCCCGAGTCCATCGCTGTTGCCCTGGATGTTCCGCGTGTTAGCTTGGATATCCATTGCGTTAGCCTGTTTGCTAGCTTGTAGCTCCTGGTTAGCTACTGCGCTAGCCTGTTGGCTAGCCAACGCGCTCTGCATTTCAGCTTGGATGCCGGCCCTTAATCCATCAAAGCTGTCTTGAATATTCTGTGTGCTCGCCTGGTTAGCCATTGCGCCAGCTTGTATGTTCCTCGTGTTAGCCTGTGTGCTAGCTTGTATGCTATCTCATACAGCTTGGATAGCTTTTGCGCTAGCTTGCACATTAGCTAGTAGCTCTTGGTTAGCCTTAGCTTGTAGCTCCTGGCTAGCCTTGGCAGCATGTATGCTGGCCAGTATGATCGCTTGGAACCTCGTTAACCAGGCGGGCTCCACGGGGTCTCCGTCCCTGCCTACCTGCGTCACGCTCGCCTGAGCTATTTCTTCCGTCATTTCCTCGTGTCTAGATCTTTCCTCCGGTGTTTGTACGTCTTCTGGGGTCTTATTTCTCTCACTTTTTCTCGTGGACATTTTTCCTTTTCTCTTATATCTTTGAATTGTCACCTTTTATTTTGTTTTAGATGGTTTTTCTTCCCTTTCTCGATATTATTTGACCGGGAGCTCTTTCAATGGTCTCCTATCCACCCATCTCAAAACCGGAAGTCCTGTTTTTACTTTTACTTCAGAGTGTTTCTCTTTTTTTTTGCCGTGCTGTTGTTGAGATGTTTTGTTTTGTTGTTTGTTTGTCTTTGTTGCTTGTTGCGTATGAAGCTGAAAATATATGAATTGCCCCACGCGGGATCAATAAAGTTGTCTGAATCTGAATCTGAATCTGAAAGCGGCACCTAGAATAAGTAAAAATGTACTCCTGGGCCGTGCTATGGTATGTGTTGAAGGATAGCCAGCTACACATAACGTTGGGGATTAAACTGTTGGCTATCTAATGTAACAATAGGGCTGAGTGAGCGGTTTAACTCTTGATTAAGCCCCATGTAATAACCGGATCCATCACTAGCTTTAGCTGGTGTTAATTCGCTGGCCACTGGGTTGAACAAACGATTCCATGACGTTATTATCTGTTATGCAGATAGATAGGACACAGTCAATTAATTCATAGTTAGTTATTGAACCAAGCGTTTGGTTAACGTTAGCTACCGCAAGTCGCGACCAGCAGTTTCAAGAACAGGCCAGTTGTTTTCAACCAATATTCCTGCTGCAAAGTCGTCCTCTTTAATGACAACACTGGAATAAAGATAGACATTTAACGTTAGACTAGAGGCTATAAAGAATAGACTACTACAGAAATAAATGCATTCGGTTTCCACCTCATCTTGTGTGCAGTGGGTGCATAGTCTGTCTTCGCTTGGGAGCCAGGTCTGCCTATGGCGGCCTTTCTCGATAGCTAGGCTGTGCTCGCTGAGTCTGTACCTAGTCCTGTGTTCTGAGCTGTGTGCTGAGCTGTGTTCTGCATGTGTTCTGTGTTCTGAGCTGTGTTCTGAGCTGTGTGCTGAGCTGTGTTCTCTGTTCTGAGCTGTGTTCTGAGCTGTGTTCTGCATGTGTTCTGTGTTCTGAGGTGTCCTGTGTTCTGAGCTGTGTTCTGAGCTGTGTTCTGTGTTCTGAGCTGTGTGCTGAGCTGTGTTCTGAGCTGTGTTCTGAGCTGTGTTCTGAGCTGTGTTCTGTGTTCTGAGCTGTGTGCTGAGCTGTGTTCTGAGCTGTGTTCTGAGCTGTGTGCTGAGCTGTGTTCTGAGGTGTCCTGTGTTCTGAGCTGTGTTCTGAGCTGTGTGCTGAGCTGTGTTCTGTGCTGTGTTCTGCATGTGTTCTGTGTTCTGAGCTGTGTTCTGAGATGTGTTCTGAGCTGTGTTCTGAGCTGTGTTCTGTGCTGTGTTCTGAGATGTGTTCTGTGTTCTGAGCTGTGTTCTGAGCTGTGTTCTGAGCTGTGTTCTGAGATGTGTTCTGAGCTGTGTTCTGAGCTGTGTTCTGTGCTGTGTTCTGAGATGTGTTCTGTGTTCTGAGCTGTGTTCTGAGCTGTGTTCTGAGATGTGTTCTGAGCTGTGTTCTGTGTTCTGAGCTGTGTGCTGAGCTGTGTTCTGTGTTCTGAGCTGTGTTCTGAGCTGTGTTCTGCATGTGTTCTGTGTTCTGAGGTGTCCTGTGTTCTGAGCTGTGTTCTGAGCTGTGTGCTGAGCTGTGTTCTGTGCTGTGTTCTGCATGTGTTCTGTGTTCTGAGCTGTGTTCTGAGATGTGTTCTGAGCTGTGTTCTGAGCTGTGTTCTGTGCTGTGTTCTGAGATGTGTTCTGTGTTCTGAGCTGTGTTCTGAGCTGTGTTCTGTGCTGTGTTCTGAGATGTGTTCTGTGTTCTGAGCTGTGTTCTAAGCTGTGTTGTGTTCTGAGCTGTGTTCTGAGCTTATATAGTGCTTTTACTAACTATATTATATTTCTCTCTCCTCTGGTCAGGGGCATTGCCGGGTCTGTGCAGCGATAACACTGTATATTGACTGTAGAACGGGAGCGCTCTCTCTTGCTATATGTTGACTGTATCATGCCCAGCCTCGGGCAGCGCTATTATTTAAGAATATGTTGACTGTATGATTTTTTTTTTTATATATATATATTTTTTTAACCTTTAGGGGGGGGGCTTGCGTTTAAATCTCGCACAGGGCCTCGCATTTCTCCCAGGCGGCCGGCTACAGGATTGAAGTGAGACAGTACTGTACACTGCGCTATAGTGTTGGCTAAATGTATGGGAATTGCTCCAATAATACACGAATTATGAATTAATACTGAATTATATTTTGTAGCCTTAAAGGTGCACTATGGAAGATTGTACACAAGGACCCGCTGTCTTCTGATGACATCAACAATTAATATCTATATGCTGGATTCTATTTATTTGTTTACTTTGTCTTGTCTTGTTACTTGTCTTTTTTGTAATCTCGGCTGCATTGAAACAAAACAAAAAGAAGCATTTCATATAAAAGTATTCTGTATTTTTGTATGACAACTAATAAAGAAACTTGGAACTTGAACTTGAAACTTATATATCCCGTGAAACATATGGTCCTATTTCCTATCTATACTTCTGCAATACCACATTCAACCAAAAGGCGACGTTGAAGCAAATAACCACACTTCTAAATTCAACACTGATTTGTCTGTATGTATATCAATCAATGCCTGTCAAAGCTGTTGCTGTTTTAACCAATAGAAAAACATCAACAATACACCACATGTCTGAATTCAACACTGATTTGTTGGTATGAGTGTCAATCAATGTCGTTGTCAGGCAGTTGCTATGATGCTTTGGGCATGTGTTTGTGTCTCTTTCTGACATAATCTAGTAAGCTAGCTAGCTAGCTGTCATGCAGAGGAGAACGTCTGTCTTTTCTAAATAACTCCAGGAGGCTAAAGCCGGGAACCTTTGCCTACCATCTGGTGAAACAGCAGAGCTGTCAAATCCATGGACTGTACAGCTGGTTGTATTCTAAAATTGTACGATGAGCGTTTTACATGCACTCGTGCCAAAGCTGAGGCAATTGTGATCAACCCTCACGCTATGGAGTTGCTGAGTTCCCTCAAATGAACTGGGAGGGGGGGTGAGTGTCCAGATCCTCAACTGGGGGGGTGAGTGTCAAGATCCTCAACTTCACATCAACTTCACAGGTATGTGCATGGATGTGCGTGTGCATAAATGTGTTTTTTTTTCTTCCCTTTTTTACATTTAAAGTGTCCCATATTTTAGGTTTGAAAATATGGGGGATCTATTCTCTCTCTCTCTCTCTCTCTCTCTCTCTCTCTCTCTCTCTCTCTCTCTCTCTCTCTCTCTCTCTCTCTCTCTCTCTCTCTCTCTCTCTCTCTCTCTCTCTCACACACACACACACACACACACACACACACACACACACACACACACACACACACACACACACACACACACACACACACACACACACACACACACACACACACACATACACACATACAGTACACAGACATACACACACGTGTCATAGGTAGCATGAGTAACACATACAGAAACAAATAACACGTCATCACATGTGAGATGTGTGAGTGTAAAGCTGTGCTTTCATACTCTCAAGTTCTCACTCATCCTGTAGTCGCAATGGACCCTAAGTTATCAGCCATATGGGATTCAGCCTAGATATTTAATTTCACAGGAGCTCATTACATCCAGATGGCTTAAGTGTTACAACTGTTTGCCCAGTTTAGTCACCCAGCCAAAATAAGAGTTACGTAGATAGATAGATACTGTAGATAGATAGATAGATAGATAGATAGATAGATAGATAGATAGATAGATAGATAGATAGATAGATAGATAGATAGATAGATAGATAGATAGATAGATAGATATATAGATAGATAGATAGATAGATAGATAGATAGATAGATAGATAGATAGATAGATATATAGATAGATAGATAGATAGATAGATAGATAGATAGATAGATAGATGGATGGATGGATGGATGGATGGATGGATGGATGGATGGATGGATGGATGGATGGATGGATGGATGGATGGATGGATGGATGGATGGATGGATGGATGGATGGATGGATGGATGGATGGATGGATGGATGGATGGATGGATGGATGGATGGATGGATGGATGGATGGATGAGATAGATAGATAGATAGATAGATAGATAGATAGATAGATAGATAGATAGATAGATAGATAGATAGATAGATAGATAGATAGATAGATATATAGATAGATAGATAGATAGATAGATAGATAGATAGATCGATAGATAGATAGATAGATAGATAGATAGATGGATGGATGGATGGATGGATGGATGGATGGATGGATGGATGGATGGATGGATGGATGGATGGATGGATGGATGGATGGATGGATGGATGGATGGATGGATGGATGGATGGATGGATGGATGGATGGATGGATGGATGGATGGATGGATGAGATAGATGAGATAGATAGATAGATAGATAGATAGATAGATAGATAGATAGATAGATAGATAGATAGATAGATAGATATGCTTACAGCAATGATAGATAAACTAATTAATTAATCGTGGAAAAAAAACATGTCTCTAAATTACTTTACAGATTTGGCACTTTACAAAAACAAGACACTGGGGACTGTCAATATAGTACTCTGCACCTCACTGGCTGAGACCATATACGCAGAGAGAGAAATGCAAATTCAGATGTAAGAATAGATTATATGCATATGAGAAAATGCAGATAGTAAATACCAGCTCTCAACACACTGGCTGGTTTAGGTAGGGTCCAGTGTGGGAGGGAACATTTAATGTGCAAGTTTTTCTTTTTGTTCGAATTTTGCTCACACATCTTAACATGGACTCACAGTCTACTGTGAGTGAGTTTCATTGAGCAGTGTAGCAGCAGTGAAGAGATATCCCATTCTAAAGTGTCCCTTCTAACCAATCAGAGAATATCAAAGGGAATTTAGTTGAGAGAGAAGCCATAACTTATTGGTTAGTCCATACGGCCCTCATTGCCGGACAATGTTGAATGAGGACCTCGCGGATCTAACCGCTAAAAGTGTGGATGACCCCCCCCCCCCCCTATTAAAAAAGATTGGGGTCAGGTCTCATTAGTCTCGTTAGTCCCCGTTATCAAGATGGCGGCAGGGCGAACCGGCTTCTGCAAACAGACGTTTGGCTTCACGGCCTCTCCTGTGCCTTCTCATGGCTCTCCACTCCCCTCTTACCTCTGACATCCTGTATGTCACTGAAATGAAAAGGACCGCCAGGGGAGATGTTACCTCTCTCTCTCTTTCTATCGGATGTCTCTCTCTTTCAATCTCTCTCTTTCTACCCCCTTTATTCTTATTGTCCACTCATATATCTCTCTAACGCTGTCTGTATCTGTGTGTGTGTGTGTGTGTGTGCGTGTGTGTGCGTGTGTGTGTGTGTGTGTGTGTGTGTGTGTGTGTGTGTGTGTGTGTGTGTGTGTGTGTGTGTGTGTGTGTGTGTGTGTGTGTGTGTGTGTGTGTGTGTGTGGCTCTCTCTAGGAGTTTAATGGTGCGGGAGATAGGTATTTGTCAGGGGGAAAACAGGACAAAAGAACATCTATTGATTCAAATTCAGAGTTTAGATTTTATTGTTACATTGTCATACACTGTTACAGTAGCCTATAGAGGAGCGGAATTCCCTTTTTTCTTGGCCCCCACAGCCTATAAAATAACCTCTTGTGTCTTGTCATATTTAAAATAACATCTACTGTTCCTTTTTTCTTGGCCCCACAGCCTAACAACATCGTCATCAAAAAAGTAGGACAAAAAAGAAAGCAATACAATAGTATAACAATAACTCTCATATTTAAAATAACATCTACTGTCTCCTCTCATTTATAAAACAACATCTACTGTGTTTCCTGTCATTTATTAAACACCATCTACTGCCTGTAGTCTCATTTATTAAATAACATCTACTGTGTCCTCTCATTTATAAAATAACATCCTGTCCCCTATTGATGAACAGGACACAAAACTATTTCTTTGTCTCACTTTCTGGCGTGTAAATGGTAAATAGACTGCATTTATATAGCGCTTTACAACGTATGCCTCACATTCACCTATTCACGCACACACACAGATGGCTGAGCCAACCTGCTTGTCGGTTGAAGTTAGTGGTTCAGTGTTTTGCTCAAGGACACCCCGACGCCCGACGTGCTGCCGGGAGGAGCAGGGATGGAACCAGAAACCTTTAGATGACCGCCCCACCCCATGAGATGCTGCTGATTATACTGGATTTAGAATCTCACCACACAACTGAATTATTTATCAGCCAATGAAGCTCTGAGAGTGGAAAGGGTTGGTTGAAAACAAGCAGCCAACTGCTAAATTGACTGGTAGAATTATGGACTCTTCAGCCGCAGCCAAACACAATCTGTCAAACCCTGGATATAAACCAGAAGCTTAAAGGAACATGCCAACTTTTTGGGAAATTAGCTTATTTGCCATCTACCCTGAGTTAGACAAGCAGATACATACCCTTTTCTTCTCTGTGCATGCATTAGGCTTAGTCTAGTTTAGCGCCATTCACTGGAAGTAGGTGTACCAGTGTAGCTGGATGCCTCAGGGGAGTGAGCTTTACTTCCTGTACCGCTGCCGTGCCACAGTCACTTCACAACGTCCGAAGTATTTTAGTGACTGGGCTTCACTTCACAACGTCCGAAGTATTTTAGTGACTGGCTGCGCGGTACCATCCGTTACATTCACCCCCCCTAAACTCACACCACTCAGGCATCCGGGTCACGGCACCACTGTAGCCGGTACTACTCTGAACATGCCATGAGTGGGAGTCGAACCCCGGTCTCCCGCACCGCGGGCGACATCACAGACCTCTGTACCAAGAGGTGAATTCACTTCTAAGCACTCAGTCTGGATGCCTCAGGGGAGTGGGTTTTACTTCCTGTACCGCTGCCGTGCGTATTTTAGTGACTGGGCTTCACTTCACAACGTCCGAAGTATTTTAGTGACTGGGCTTCACTTCACAACGTCCGAAGTATTTTAGTGACTGGGCTTCACTTCACAACGTCCGAAGTATTTTAGTGACTGGGCTTCACTTCACAACGTCCGAAGTATTTTAGTGACTGGGCTTCACTTCACAACGTCCGAAGTATTTTAGTGACTGGGCTTCACTTCACAACGTCCGAAGTATTTTAGTGACTGGCTGCGCGGTAGCTTAGTTCCCAACAGTCACAAAATACACTCCAAATACAACTCCAAAACGTTCCTGTAAACATGTTGTGACCTGTGTATTTACCACGTGGAGAAAAAAAAATTGACATTTTCGTTTTCTAAGCAGATATATACCCGGAACGGGTCCTACTAATCACCCCAAAGTACCAGAAAATACCAGAAAATACCCCAAAATACCCCCAAAATACCCCAAAGTATACCCCAAAATACCAGAAAATACCCCAAAATACCAGAAAATACCCCAAAGTATACCCCACAATACCAGAAAATACCCCAAAATACCCCAAAATACCAGGAAATACCACAAAATACCCCAAAATACACCAAAGTATACCCCAAAATACCAGAAAATACACCAAAATACCAGAAAATACACCAAAATACACCAAAGTATACCCCAAAATACCAGAAAATACCCCAAAATACCAGAAAATACCCCAAAATACCCCAAAGTATACCCCAAAATACCAGAAAATACCCCAAAATACCCCCAAAGTACCCTAAAATACCCCAAAATACCCTAAAATACCCCAAAGTATACCCCAAAGTACCAGAAAATACCCCAAAATACCAGAAAATACCCCAAAATACCCCCAAAGTATACCCCAAAATACCAGAAAATACCCCAAAATACCCCAAAGTATACCCCAAAATACCAGAAAATACCCCAAAATACCAGAAAATACCCCAAAATACCCCAAAGTATACCCCAAAATACCAGAAAATACCCCAAAATACCAGAAAATACCCCAAAATACCCCAAAATACCAGAAAATACCCCAGAATACCCCAAAGTACCCCAAAGTATACCCCAAAGCACCAGAAAATACCCCAAAATACCCCAAAATACCAGAAAATACCCCCAAAATACCCCAAAATACCCCAAAATACCAGGAAATACCACAAAATACCCCAAAATACACCAAAGTATACCCCAAAATACCAGAAAATACACCAAAATACCAGAAAATACACCAAAATACACCAAAGTATACCCCAAAATACCAGAAAATACCCCAAAATACCAGAAAATACCCCAAAATACCCCAAAGTATACCCCAAAATACCAGAAAATACCCCCAAAGTACCCTAAAATACCCCAAAATACCAGAAAATACCCCAAAATACCCCCAAAGTACCCTAAAATACCCCAAAATACCCTAAAATACCCCAAAGTATACCCCAAAGTACCAGAAAATACCCCAAAATACCAGAAAATACCCCAAAATACCCCCAAAGTATACCCCAAAATACCAGAAAATACCCCAAAATACCCCAAAGTATACCCCAAAATACCAGAAAATACCCCAAAATACCAGAAAATACCCCAAAATACCCCAAAGTATACCCCAAAATACCAGAAAATACCCCAAAATACCAGAAAATACCCCAAAATACCCCAAAATACCAGAAAATACCCCAGAATACCCCAAAGTACCCCAAAGTATACCCCAAAGCACCAGAAAATACCCCAAAATACCCCAAAATACCAGAAAATACCCCCAAAATACCCCAAAATACCCCAAAATACCAGGAAATACCACAAAATACCCCAAAATACACCAAAGTATACCCCAAAATACCAGAAAATACACCAAAATACCAGAAAATACACCAAAATACACCAAAGTATACCCCAAAATACCAGAAAATACCCCAAAATACCAGAAAATACCCCAAAATACCCCAAAGTATACCCCAAAATACCAGAAAATACCCCCAAAGTACCCTAAAATACCCCAAAATACCCTAAAATACCCCAAAGTATACCCCAAAGTACCAGAAAATACCCCAAAATACCAGAAAATACCCCAAAATACCCCCAAAGTATACCCCAAAATACCAGAAAATACCCCAAAATACCCCAAAGTATACCCCAAAATACCAGAAAATACCCCAAAATACCCCAAAGTACCCCAAAGTATACCCCAAAGCACCAGAAAATACCATTTTATTTTAAATGTTCAACAATAACAAAACAACATCAACAACAATAATAACAGAACAGTATAACATTTTTGAACAAATTCCAGTAAGGACGGAAGAAAAGAGACAACTATAGGCTATACATGACAACATAACAGGACATTCTAACTGTGTCATTACATTACATTCAGGTCCACAAGATGGCTACTTAAAAAACGAGAATACACACTGAACTAGGAAGAACAGCTTTTTCAAGCTTCACACCTTGGTCATGGAATGGGCTACAAGACCATATCCACTTAGATACCCTGGTCTCTCTCAACAAATTTTAATCTGTATTACATAACTTCCTACAAAATTTTTTCGCTGCTTTCTGTAGTCGGGTCCCAACTGCAAAACTGCTAAATTACTGTATTACCCTGTATTTTACTGTCATACACCTTTACTATTATGTAGACTATTCTGTTTTGTGTTTTTGTGTTTACATGTATTGTATATTGTATATATGCACTTTTATTATGTTCTTGTGTGATGTACCACACATTATTGCTGTCTGATATATTGCAAATGTTATTGCGGTCATCTTGGCCAGGTCTCCCTTGCAAAAGAGATCTTGTATCTCAATGGGACTTCCTGGTTAAATACAAAATAAATAAAAAATTCTGTGTCATCTAAAAAAAAACATATATAAAAAAATAGAAAAAACTAAATCAAATCTCTTATGAGCATGCATGAAGTGAACATACTTATGTCTTCACTTTTCTTCTTTTTGAAGTTGTTCGCAAATTTTTTGCCGTTCTTTTTTGGCCAGGCTTTTTGGCTAGCTGGGGTACCACTGGAATGCTCAACTGACCATCATTTGATTCTATTGTTTTAGCCTTAGGTACCATCTTAACTTTCAAGAACTTTAAATATAGCTCATTCTGCTCATCTTTAGTTATAGTGTCCCATATGACATTGGGGACCTCATATCTCTTAAATTCTGGCTTTAAAGTATAATTACCTTGGCCATGAAGGCATCTGCGCACATCTATATTTTGAAGTTGAGAAATGTGTTGGAGTTTTAATATCAGATCTGGTAACTTTTGTGGTTTCCAATTAGTAGCCAGCTTAATTACATGATTCTGGTACTTTGGGGTGATTAGTAGGACCCCTTGGAACTATCTTTTGCCGAACCACTGCTGCCTGAGCGCAGTGATTTTCCAAAAACAACAGGGTTTTTTAGGCTAATTTCCCAGAAAGTTGGCGTGTTTATGGAAGCAAAGGAGTGACAGAAGTATTTGAATTTGATCAGACACCGAATTTATAGCATTGAAAATAATTACTTACCAAGGGTGCAGACATTTTGGGTGAATATCAAAAATGAGATTAAAACCATTCTAGATCTTGACTTACCTCTGAATCCATCGTACTATATCTTGGGATGTATACCGAAAGGCACATACTATGGAGATACGTTATACATCTTGAGAGTGATACTGTTAATAGCAAGGAAAATGATAACTATGGCATGGCTACAAAATCAACCACCGACAATCAAACAATGGACCAAGAGACTGAGACAGATGTATACAATGGAAGAAATGACTGCACAATTGCAACTGAAAAAAGATATGTTTATGCAGAGATGGTCACTTGTAACCTTGTAGCTGGAGATACACTAGCATGAGTCTGACCCTCCTGACGCCCTCTATCTTTTTTTTTTTTTTTTGTTAAATTTTTTTTTTTTTTTTTTGCTAAATTTTTTTTTTTTTTTTTTTTTTCGTTTCTTATCCTACAAAAAATCCTAAAAGAAAAAAAAACTGTAAAAATCCCCCCCCCTGGGTTGTTTATGAGGCATACTCGGATTATACAGCTTATTTTGATTACGCTGAATACTTTGAAAACAAATTGAATAAGAGGGAAGAGCCTGAGTAACAAATGTCATTGACTATGTGAATCAAGTATATTATACTGTATGATTAATGCAATGTGATGTTCATTATGACACAAAATAAAAGAAAGTTCAAAAAAAAAAAAAAAAAAATTACTTTTAAAATCATGTATCTGAATTTTTTTGCCAGCCAATATTTGAGATGCCCAAACCCTATGATCAGGATATGGGCTGGGAGAAGATGATGGATGAGGGGGTGTTAGAGCCTGTCTGGACAATTGGACCCATCCTCCCTCCTTCTCTTGTAGCAGCACGGTGGTGTAGTGGTTAACACTGTCGCCTCACAGCAAGAAGGTCCAGGGTTCGATTCCGGCATGGGGACCAGGTTTCCGCGATGCCAGGTACCCAGGTGGGGTATCTCCCAGGCCTTTCTGTGTGGAGTTTGCACACAGAAAGAGATAAGAGAAAACCCAATGGAAAAACATGCACAACAGATCGCTGACGCTGTTGCGTCCCTGACGAAGATGGGCAGGAGCACTTGGATTGGTCCCCGGGGCGCGGCCCTCGCCGACGCCCTGTCTGCTCCCGGCAGCCCTTGGGGGGAATGACGACGGGATGGGTTAAGAGCAGAGCTCAATCGCATCGGCGACCCTGAGAGACAATTGCATGTGTGTGTGTGTATTCCTCTGTGTGTGTGTCTGTGTGTGTGTGTGTATTCCTCTGTGTGTGCCGCCCATTGCATGTCGTTGTGTTGTTGCATGCCGAATAAAGACCTCTCTCTTAACTGAGGTCCTGCATTATTAAAAAAGTACTGGCCCAGAAAGCGGAGTCAGAAGAGCAAGAAGCTCTTAATAAGGAGGCACATTATGCAAAACATAAAGTGGATGAGGAGGATGGAGAGTACGAGTGTGATGAGGATGGAGATTGGCGAGATAGACTTTGACGATCTCTTTGATGATGCTGATGATGATGATGATGATGATGATGATGATGCTGATGATGATGATGATGATGATGATGATGATGATGATGATTAGTAGTTTAGGTTTTAATGTTGTGCCAACAGAGAAGATGTACTGTACTAGTACTTTGTTTGAACCTTAACAAAACATATTTCACTGGATTTCAAATTGTCTATGTAGGACGAATTAGTCTTTTCACATTAGTCTTCCACTTTTTGCCTTGTTTACACAAAAGCTACAATATTTAGGGCATAACAGCATGATACAATCTTTATTAACATTGTATTTCCAATATTAACCTCAAATGTATCTCATCTGATGGACTACATTTGAGTAAAGTGGGAAAATAGAGATGTGATCTAAACACTTTCAGCTTTTCTTGCATTTTCTTGTCCTGAAATAAAATCAAGATGTGTTTGAATCTTAGAAAATAACAATTTTACTGAATTCATTGGGTCAATGTTGTTTGGGGAAATGTTTTAATTTGTTGTTAACATCAGAAGTTATGCTGTTTTCTTTTTCTTCTTTTTCAGGTTTTCGTTCAGGATAGGTGTAATAAAGGGTTAAAAATAAACCCCATGGGACATTATTTCAACCTGTTACCTGTTAAAATCTTAAAATAGACACTTCAAGGATTAAGAAAAAACAGGTGACGGAAAAAAATCCAGACCATGCAGGTGGACCTATGTTTCCATCTAGACTAACTATAAAAGACCATGGGACAGGAGAGCCTCTTGAAATGAACAGTTGTAACAAAAGGTAGGTGCTCC
>NC_140169.1:87919797-88058690 GCF_963971535.1 Notolepis coatsorum
ACCACACCCCTATCAGTTTACCCATATAAGCAGGGGTGGGGCCACCCACTCTCCTCCTTCTCGCTTTCACCACAAGGAAGAAGTGCCTCGGTAGATCCCCACACTTGACACCATGATGGAAGAAAGGTTTAGGAGCAGCTTGGGAAACAAGGATACGTTGACATCATATCTTTATTTTCTCTCTCACTATTTTCGAGAAAATACGGCGATATTGTCTTCGTACTGGAGTGTCTGGAAGATGATGATCATTCTAAAAACCCTCCACCGGTTTTCGTATTGGGAGCACGCCGCTGCATGCTTCTCAACTGCAGTTCCTTGCCTGTGTTGTTGGGGTGAAACCTGTCAGGCCACAGCTGAACTGTCGGACATGCCGCTGTTGTGAGAAGCGGTGCGTTCCAGGTTGGGTGAGTAGTGTTTGCTGGCGGGCTCCACTTGTCTGTTAGTGCTATGGGGGCTACTTGACAAAGTTTATGGAAACCGGCCCCAGGCTAGGGTCCTTTGTTTAGCCACCTAGGCGACAGAAGGCCTTGGTCTGACGACCATTATAGTTTTAACTAGTGGGCCGCGACCATTGACACTGGTGATCCCTGTGTGTTCTGGACGAGTGGATTCTCTCTGTCACCGTGTTAAGGCCCCATCTTTCATATCCAAATGAGAGTATTCCTTCACGAGGGGATATGTGCATGTAATGTGCGATAGCGGCAGATTCATGTTCAAAGTCAGCTACACAGGCCAGTTGGTACTGTGCTGATTCCGTCGGATGTGGTAAAGTCACCGTTGTGAAGCGGTGTTGACATCTTGTTTTCTCTTTTCTCTTAAAAAGTGAGGAGAGGTTCAGAACGGCGGCCTGTCTGGGTGAGTGTTATGTCATTGTTTACATGTTCATAGCTTACGGTTAGCCAGTCAGCTGTTAACTGCTGCGTTAGCCTGCTGGATCGCTGCATGGCCTGCTTAGGGCCTACTATTAGCCAGTCAGCTGTTAGCTGCGGGGCTAGCATGTCGTGGTCGCTAGGTAACGTTAGCTTGCTGCTATGGGCCGTGGCTGGCGCGGGGTAGCTTAGCTTCTCGCGCGCCGCCGTGAGCTCGCTTCTGATCGCGATGCTATTCTGTTGAACGTGCTTTGATTTTAACATGTTTTACACTCTTGACCGCGACGTCATCCTTGACAGGGGATGTTTCGTCGACCCTGCCCTGAGCCTGGACGGCAAGGTTGCATCAACGGAGGACTGTAGTACGGGTTGGGGCGGTGACGCTACCCAGTTCGGACAACACAGGAGAGCTGTGTTCCTACGGTGTCTGTGACTGCACTTCGCTGATCTGCGTTCCGGGTAGGTACGGGGTTGACCAGACCTCATAACACGTCTTCTGGTTTTACTTTGCTAAATGTATTGTGAATAACGGTGTTTTTTCCCAAAACGTGTGTTGTTGCAATGCATTTAGGATACGTTGCGGGTTATGTGTGAGCTGTTTTTTGTCACTGGCAGTTAGCTTCTCCGTGCAAATCGGATCTGGTTGTTGTGTGAGAAACATCATGGTGTTTGTATGCTCACAACTAAGGTAACTAACCTATGAAGCTATGCTTGGTGACAAGTGAGTAAAAGAATGTTCTTTCTTAGACTGTAATGACAATGAACAGTGTGTTCACACATTGACAGGTTTTCCTGTTTTAACTGGCCGTATTGAGGGTAAAATAGGAGGATTGTGTTTTCCCCCCCGGTTCCCTGGGGACTTTTTCATCCTCCTATCAAACATGTTGTGCATTAATTGTGTCTTTTGTGTGGTAGGGATACGATGTAACTCTTAGCTTGATTGCTGAGGTTGTGCTAAATCTGCTGGAGAAACTTATTTCCTAAAGGGAAATTGGTTTGGTTGCTGTCATGTGTGCTTAGCAAGGCCTGTGGTCGATACTAATCAAGAATGATGTATTCTCTCATTGTGAAAAAAACGGCGTTCCTCTGTTGAGTGTTTTTGCCATTTTTTGTAGGTGATGATGGGTTGTGTGTGTCATGTGACCTACAACTGGGTTGTACTGGCCACAGAAGCACATGTGTATGTTGGACCGGGGTTCTTAGAGCCCTCTCTATTCTGTGTTTTTCCTTAGTAAAAATCAGATAGCAGGTTAGCTCATGCGCTGTGTGGAGCTGTGAAACGCTTCATAGAGCTGACTATGACTGTGTCATATTCTCTTTTTGTCGTTACATCGTATCATGGGTGTGGGGTCGTAAAGGGGTGAACTGGTAACCTTTCCTCTCCCCATTGTTCTGTCGGTCAGGGGTACACCCCCTGTCCTTCAAGGTTCCCGTCACGTGGCGGTTCGGCACGTTACGGGGGGGGGGGGGGGGGGGGGGGGAGGGAGTTCCTGGTCCCACGGCCTGGTATATTGGGCGTGTGCACCGCAGGAATTCCCCCGCCATAGAGTACGTCACCGTGCGCGTCTCTGTTGGTAGGACTTCCGTGTGCTGTTCAGGTCCATGTGATGGATCTGTTTTCAGGGGGGGTGGTCAGGGCTCCTCCTCACCAAGCGCCTATTCAGGCCTTCTGTGAGTTCGGACTCCTTCTTCCATGTGAGGAAGCCTCCATCAGAGTACAGAGCCTTCCTCCTCAGATTGTCAAAGTGAGTGGACCCTCTAGAAGGGTCCTTTTCTATTGTATGTATATTCGATTCAATTCGTTTATTGAGTGTGTATGGGTTCAGTGCCTCTTCCCCGGAGGCCCTAAAACCAGTTTTTTACATGGCTCAAGGTGCAATATGTTCTTTTCAATCTGTACAGCTCGCGTGGGAAGTCTCTCTGGGGATCCCCGTCTCTTTCCTATGGGAGGGTGGTGGGATGTAAAAATGTGAACATTTTTTACCCCGGCTGTGTAGACTGGGATACATACTGTTGATGCTTCCTTCTTTCTATTCCAGAAGTGTTGGAGTTAGGGAGTGTCACACCCCTCTTGTCGTTCCCCTGGGCGCCTTGGGGATTCAATGACAGGTCTAATTAGCCTGTTCATTGATGGGGGTGTGTCCCGACGCACGTATAGTGCTAGCTCGCTGTAAACAGGCGATTGACTGGCACGCCTTGGTTGCTTGTGGTTGAAACAGCGTTTTTATAAAGCAACTGAGATGGGGGTTTTTCCTCTTCCGACGACCACATCCCATGACCTGGGTGGGTTGTCGACGGATTCTCGTTCATGTCTGGGGGATGATGACGGGATGGATCTGAACATATGTGGTGGGGTCTCACGCCCTTGGGGTGGGCCACCAGGCGCGGTTCGTCCGAACGTCTGGGTGGCGCCTTCTTTTCATGTTAAGATCAACACGCATATCTGCCCTTCTCCTGGAGTAGGCATGTCGGCGTGGTTAGGGCACGGGACTGGTTCTGGTCACGCTGGTCCAGATCAGTTGAACCCGTTGTCCGCCGGGGATGCAGATCTGCTGTTCTGGTACCCTGAGGGACTTGGGCTTTTTTCAGGGGGAAAAATGCCAGGTCGGTCTGGGTGTCACAGGGTTAAGCGCTATGGAGACCCTGGTTGGGTATGTTTTTACTCAGCACTGTCGTCATGGCTTACAGCCATGCCATTCTGTACGCGCTCGATCTCGTCGGATCTCGGCCGCTACACAGGTTGGTCCTGGTTAGTACTTGGTTGAGAGACCGCCGGGGAATACCAGGTACGGTGTGCTTAGGGGCTGGTTCTCCATTATTTTTCGCTCCTCTCTCACGCATGGCGAAGAGGGGCCTGTGGGGGTGGTTTTTTGACCTCCTCTGGTGACCCTGTGCTTCCCGTACCGCCAGGCCCGGTCCGAAGTGATGTTTGCGACCCGTAGGCCTGGGTTAACCCTTTTTGGAAACTGAAACACTTGTACTGCGGTATAGCCGGTGTATACCCGCAGGTGTGTTTTGGAGTTTTTTCTTGAGGGGTTATAGGAACAACCACCGCATTGGGTAACACCGAGGTGGTTGATTCCCTGGTGTGTTGGAGCAGTGTCAACTCCCGGGTTCACCGTTTGAGGGTGCCCCTGCACGTTCATGACGTCTGCCAATCGTGTCAGCCTTCTCTGCCTCGACCCCTCTGGGTGGGGGTTTTTAAATGGAGGCTTGGTCATGCAACACCGCCAGCTTACGCTCCTTCCGCCGGGGCGGCTGTGTTCAGCTGTCCCCTCTGGCGCCTGTCTCGTCCGCAGTCTCCAGGCTAGGGTTAACAGCCTGTTGCCTGGTTTTTCCCCGGTGCGCTGCCTGCTTCCGTTGGTTAACCTTTTTGTGTGCTTACGGCCATGCTGACTGCCTGTTCTGCAGGGTCAGTGTGCCAGGCGGTGTACTATTGGGGGGACGGGGCCCGCTCGGCTTACGGCCATACCAACCTGAACACGCCCGATCTCGTCCGATCTCGGAAGCTAAGCAGGTTCTGGCCTGGTTAGTACTTGGATGGGATTCCGCCTGGGAATACCAGGTGCAGTAACTGAGGGGCCTTTGTCCGAATACGCTGGCGATGTGGGGGGCGGGGCACTACGTGCCCACCTGGTGGGGTCTTGATGCTGGCATCATGGACTTCTCCGGGCCCCCATTCTAGGGAGTCCAGTCCTTTTGGTGGGTCTGGGTCTTCCTTCGTGCTCCGCTGCTACGGCCTTGCCACAGGGTTGGGTTTGCCCTTGACCCCGTGATTCTGGGGGCAGTAACGAGGTTGTTCCTCCGTTCGTTCCCGGGTGGCATGCGGGTTGTGCGTGTGTGTAGTCGTGGGGTCAAGCCACGGTCTGCTCTCCCTGTGCGTTGAGTTGCTTGAGTGCCTCTTCGCACGGTCGGGTCCGTCGCCCTCCCGTGAAGCCCCTAATAGGGGGGGTGCCCGCCATTAGGGTGGGTCGGGGGGGCTCGGCCCTCCCTGTTCTGATGGTTTGTGGGGGGCTGTCAGCGGGGTGTATTTGTCGGCCGTTGGCTCTCGCTCGGCCTCCCTTGTGCAGAGAGCGATGCCGAGCGAGAGCGATACGATACAGAACGTTAGGTTATGACTATAACCAAGTTCTGTTAGTATAGCGAAGCTCGGCATCCGACGCCGCTGCAGCCTTTGACCTCGCCTTGTGGCGAAAGCTTGGGAAGGAGGAGAGTGGGTGGCCCCACCCCTGCTTATATGGGTAAGCTGATAGGGGTGTGGTCAGACAAATATTGGGATTAAAGGTACATTGTGGTCTTTATTCAGTGCGCGTGCACGTATGCGAGATAGTGCAGAGAGCGATGCCGAGCTTCGCTATACTAACAGAACTTGGTTATAGTCATAACCTAACGTTTACGGGGGCAGCAGTGGCCTAAAGGTTAGAGAAGTGGCCTTGTGCTTGGAAGGTTGTCAAGTCAATCCCCTGGACCAGCATGAAAAATCTTGGCCGGGAAGTGCATGAATAACTCTCTTGCGTCCCTCAATACTGCTGAAGTGCTCTTGAGCAAGGCAATTAATCCACAACTGATGGCCAACAGTGTGAAGCAGGGTATTTAACCCACTCTTTTACTTACTCTTACTCTGTAGCCTGGCTGAACTGAAGCAGGGAGCCTGGCCGAAGCAGTGCTCAATGGCACTTGGGCAGAGATGGTGGGCACCATAGATGTAATACCAGCCATCCTTCAATCACCAGTTCACAGCTGGAATACACCCTCCTGTCCGAGCTGGGGATCAAACCAACGGCCTGTCAGTTAGGTATAGGCCTCTATGACTAGAGCAGTGGTTCTCACCTTTTTCACATCAAAGACCCCCACATAGATACACATTAGGACCCCCACATAGATACACATCAGGACCCCCACATAGATACACATTAGGACCCCACATCTATACACATTAGGACCCCCACATATATACACATTAGGACCCCACATAGATACACATCAGGACCCCCACATAGATACACATTAGGACCCCCACATCGATACACATTAGGACCCCACATAGATACACATTAGGACCCCACATAGATACACATCAGGACCCCCACATAGATACACATTAGGACCCCCACATAGATACACATTAGGACCCCCACATAGATACACATTAGGACCCCCACATCGATACACATTAGGACCCCCACATATATACACATTAGGACCCCCACATCGATACACATTAGGACCCCCACATAGATACACATTAGGACCCCCACATATATACACATTAGGACCCCCACATAGATACACATTAGGACCCCCACATAGATACACATTAGGACCCCCACATAGATACACATTAGGACCCCCACATAGATACACATTAGGACCCCACATAGATACACATTCGGACCCCCACATAGATACACATTAGGACCCCACATAGATACACATTAGGACCCCCACATAGATACACATTAGTCTGCAGACCCCAATCTGAGAATATATTTGTTGTTAGATATGATTTAGTCCAGAATTCCATAACTGTCTATATGCTGCAGGTGTGTGTCTGTGTGTGTGTGTGTGTGTGCGCGTGTGTGTGTGTGTGTGTGTGTGTGTGTGTGTGTGTGTGTGTGTGTGTCTGTGTCTGTGTGTGTGTGTGTGTGTGTGTGTGTGTGTGTGTGTGTGTGTGTGTGTCTGTGTGTCTGTGTCTGTGTGTGTGTGTGTGTGTGTGTATAGGTATCTGTCTGTCTGCCTGTGTGTGTGTGTCTTGCGGTTTAACCTCAAACATGTGTGAAATCTGTCCTTTCGAGCTAGTCCACACACACACACACACACACACACACACAGGCCTTGTTGCCATGACAATCTCCGCCGATGAAAGCTTTCAAATCGGGCCTACTGCAGTTGGTACATTTTATATCCAATTATCACATGTCCTCCTCACAACAGAACAATTGGATTAAGGTGAAAAATCTATGACTGCCTGACTGGTTAAACTGATTAACTGACTGGCTGACTCGCTACTGTAGCTGCAGTATAAAATGCTTGTAAAGATCAGGAAAATTAGACAGAACATCTGAACATCTTCTGGCAGCGCAAACCTCAGCTTTCTGACTCCCTTAGAACTAACATCATCTAAATATGATGTTAGCAGCACCACTGCATGTTTGAACCATAATATACTGTACACTACTGTAGAGCGTCTCTCTCATCACTCTAAACCATCCTCATCTTTAATTGGAATGTTAAAGCTGCTATATATAACATTTCTATGTAGGCTAATCTTCTACGTTTTTTTAATAATACATCCACAGAGCTTTTAGAAAGGAGCAGAATTAAATAATTGATTAATGAATTCACAATAAAAAGAAATGTGTGGGCCCCACATGGAATGCACCGGCTTGGATAAACTTGCTGCTAGTCGAGACATGCTGACATGCTGGTGCTCTAGTGAGACATCTAGTGGCTCAATGTTATCTATAGCATCTTTAATCCCTCAGATATTATTATATTACTCACTTGAGATCTCTGTCAAGGACATCCAGTAAATGGATGCAATGATGTCCATCATGGTGGCACAGCTGATTATACTAAGCCAACTGGTTTGTAGCGTACAAGGTACTACCCTGCCTTACAAGGGCAAAACACAGCAACAGGCACCGTGGACAAATTAGTTATTTATTGCTATCATCTATGTCAGCTTGATTAACTGGTGTATAAACCATTTGATTTGATCTAGTTCAAATGTAAGTACAATAGTAACATACAATCAAGCCGTTTCTACACTGGCTTTTCTTAGATGTGCGTAAGCAATGTAATAAATAAATAAAACCAATAATAAATAATATAATAATAACAATAACACCACCAATAACAATATGGAATATTAATAGTTTATTGTGCTATAGCTATATCCGCAGCCATCGGTTTAGTTCTTATTTATTTATTTATTTTCGGACATGGTTCGTTGAGTCATGACTATAATTGTAAAACATAATTGTTAACTCATTCAGCGCCAGTCATGAGTAAAGTCGGGTTAACTCGCCAACCGTTCAGCGCCAATCACGAGTATAGTCGGGTTTTAATCATTATTTCTTTTATTAGCTATATCCATTCATTTTTCATCCATCCAGCCTGATGTTATCATTGGGAATGGGTCTGAGCTCGCAAAAGGGCAAATACCGCCGCCTACGCCTTCCAGCCGGTATTGCACTCTATTAGAAATGGTGTAGTTTCTTTTCTGGGCCGATCTGAGCCATGCGGGTGGGGTTTAAATACTCCGGCAGGACTAGCGTTTACAATGTTACTTCTGCGATGCTGAACCCCCCTTTATATGCAATGCCGGGCAATGTGGGACGGACCTCCACGAGCAGTATTTGGAATGGTGATCAGATAATTGGATTATTTTTGCATTACATCAGAGACCAGGTAAGGACTCTATATATAAAATCTTACGTTGATCTGATATTTCTTTCTACCCCGATCGAAGCTATCTGTGTGTATGTGTATGTGCTTTTTACCATTGGTGGCAAGAGGGGGGGGGGGGGGGGGTGCAGCGCTCCGGGGCCCATTTCATGTATGCACGAGGAAGGTTAATAATGATAATATACCATTGATTTCAGGAAAATTCAATAATCAGGCTAAAAATTACAACGTGATAAGTGTATTCCGCTAAAACGCTTTTATCGCGTCTTTTCCTGGAATTACTCAGAAGCACCCAAACTATATTCATATTCAAAACGGTATAAAACGGAAATGTACAGATGAAAAAACAATCTGTTTTGTGCATGTTGACTGGAAGCAACTCACTGACAATCGACGGGTGTATTAGACCCATAGCTATAATATAAGATATATTTTAAGCACTCGCAAATGTCGCAGTCTCCCCATTGATTAAAGCGATGGCGTTCTAGCGCCCCCTGGCTCATTAAGCGATGGCGCTGAATGAGTTAATGATACAAATAGTGTCATATTTATTATCATTTTAATTATTTAATTCCACGGATGTCTGTCATATCGAAGTGATATTAGCATGACATATTAGCATGACATCTCATTGTAATGTCAATACTGAACGACTGTGCACTTGTCAAGAGCCAATCGCGCAGTCGTTCAGTATTGACATTACTAAATGAGATGTCATGCTAATATGTCATGTTCTACAGTAGGACTTACTACAATAATACCTAATAAAACAAATAATGTTATCATTATTGATTATTATATTCACAATCATTATCTTGATTATTATCTAGCTGACAAGTTGCCAGAATGAACCAGAGCAATGGGCTCCGGTTATGTGCTGTCTTAATGTTGCTTGTTGTCTTGCTTGTCTGTACCCTTCTGTCTCCTCCTCCCTGTCCAACAATATCTTATTCTGTAGACCGTTTTCGCCTAAAAGGTACATGTCTAAGTAAATGGAAGATTGCTCCACTTTTGCAAGGTCAATTAGCATGTTCTAGGAACATCTAGGGACATGGGGGTGTGTATTTCCAGTGTCATAAATATTGTGTCTGTTACTAGGCTGAGCAAATTGTAATGAATAAATTAATTATGATTAATTATGATTTATGATTTTGATGATGATGATCAAAAATGTATACGGGTAGGAGAAAATGCTCACTGAGCTCATTCACCACCTTATTGAGATCATGTGTACAAAAAATCTAAGCAAATGAACCGTGGGAAGATGATTAAACAGAAGGATTTGTAGATACAGTAATTAATGATAATCGACTTTAATTATAAATTCATATTTGACCTTGAACTTGACCTTGACCTTATTATGGCCAAATCATACATCTATGGATAGGGAAAATGCTCCTCTTTCCAATGGCAGGGTTGTATCTGGATTTAGTAATTTCTTGCGGTTTTTACGATAATTAGCATTTTCAGATACATTTGTATTTCCGATAAAACATATAAAACATCGGTAAAAATGAAAATATACAATTTGACTACTGTTTTTGATAGGGTTATGGTCTTTAATCTTGGCTACAAAAAAAATATTTAAAAACATTGACACTTTGGCTGCCTAAGGTTAAATTCATGATATACCATAGATTGCCAGCGGTATTTGTCTATGGAGAAAGTCCCCTTCTTTGCAGGGCTATAACTTTTTAAATTCTATTGCTACATTGCCATTATTAGGGCCCATTCAAAGTCCTATATGTATTGTTCATTGTGTAGCAACGTTAAACTTTTTCATTCACATATTCATAGTAAAGTATGGTCTAATGTATAAGTATGTTTTCATCTCTTTCTGCAGCTTTCTCCAGAACGTGATATATAGCCCCAAATGCATTATATTGATGATGAAATACAGTTTGATGGCAATCAGCGCGATATAAAAAATTCCAACTAGACGTACTTCTAGAAGTTACTACACGTCATCTGATGTTGACCGGATGGGCGAGGGGGCGTTTATAATTCCGTGGGCAGCGTTATACCAATCATCTAATGTGGGTCAAATGTTGATAATAGCAGTTAGTATCGAAGACGGTAACGTTACACGCTGAAACTCACCCCACTCTCCGCGCGCCGTTGGGCGATCATCGTAGAGTAGAAATCTTATCATTATGGGATATATTTTTACCCGGTCCATCTCCAGCTTGTATAATGGTATATACGTCCAAATCATGTTGTTTATCGAGTTATTGCCAATCGATCACCGTGTAGCGTGACGAGCCAGAGTCCCATGACCTATAGCGAGCGCCCGGAAGTACTACGGACGTCTAGGACAACCTCTATGCCACATCCTGTTTGGCGATTGCGCCGATCGGCCACCAGATGGCGCTCCTGAACCGCCAGAGAGCTCAGTGGGTCCTGCTGGTGGATCTCAGGCCAGCGGAGGGGACATATGAATCCGATCGCAGATTTTTGAAATATTGATATAAGGACGACGTAACGCGTCCTCCTGCAACTTTAGCATGGCCAGCAAAGACGTCTAAAGACGGTTCCCGGCAGTCAAAGTGTTAACATCCAAGGGCTAACATGTGGACGATTCTTTGCCGACCTCTAGTGGCTCGGGTGTGCATTTCTTTTAATACAATATATAGATGGAATTAAAGCCCTATTTGTTGCCTGTCGATTGCCTGTTCAGGTGACAAAATCCGTTCAGCGGTTCTCGAGTTACATGCCGATATGTGAGGCGTGCCCCAAAGTACGCAAAAGTACACATTACCACCCCCAACACCCGGGGCTCTGGCTCCGTCAATCATTTAGCGATCTCGAAAATCTTTGCACAGGGTTGTAGCCAATGAGTGTGGCTTTCCAATGACACCCCATGATATGATAATTGGGGATCGAATACGGTCTCCATTGATCGATTTATGATAAAGAAAAGCAGGGTCCCCCTATAGGGGGACCTTAAAGCTTAACAGGTTAAACGTTCCTCCCTCTTTCCCTTCTCCCCCCCAACATATCTACACCAAATGCGCAGACACAACCATATGCATACACCCACACACGCAAATACAGGCACACACACTCACGTTTATGCGCATTATATGCTCACTCACATGCGCGACCACACACACATATATACACACAAACATTAAATGCTTCCTATTAAATTTACAACATGGAATATTCGATGGGCTGGCTCACAGGCTAAATTAATTAAAATCATGAACCACCTAGTGGAACTAGAAGCAGACATCTGTCAGTGTCTATTACAGGAAACCCACCAAGCCGAATCCGAGCATCAAAAATGTAAATCTATACATTTCCCTCAAACATTCTCAGCAACATATAATTTATAAGCAAAGAGGAGTTTCAATTTTAATTAATAAACGACTGCCACTCACTCACAATTTCACATTTTCAGACCCAGAAGGTAATTTCATCATTGTCAACTGCTCTGTTTATAATCACAACCTGACCATTGCCAGTATTTACGGTCCTAATGCTGATGACCCCACTTTTTCTTCACTCTTTATTCTCAGCACTAATGCCTCTTTTCCATTGCATAGTACCTACTCGACTCTACCCTACTCTACTCTACCTGCTTTAGGTACCTGGTACTTCGTTCCTTTTCCACTGCAGGTAGTACTCCGTTTGTCTCCGTGTGGGGAGGCGGGCCGCTGGCGTACAGCATGAGAGCTCCAGCATAGCTATGTCCGTGAGGGCTTGGAGCAAGCCAGAGTAAAACACAGTTTTCAATCAATCAATCAATAACAACATTAACCAGACTCTCGTTGTGTCTGGCTGACAATGTTTACGAACACCGGCCCCAGATTAAGGTCTTTTGTTCAGCCTCTTAGGCAACAGCGGAAGACCTTGATCTGAAGCCCATTATAGTTTAACTAGTGGGCCACGACCATTAACACTGGTGATCCCTGTGTTTTCTGGACGAGTGGATGTTTTCTCTGTCACCGTGTAGGCCCCATCTTTCATATCCAAATGAGAGTATTCCCTCATGAGGAAATATGGGCATAGATGTTCGTTAGTGGAAGATCTGTGTTCAAGTCAGCTACAGGCCAGTTTGGTATTGTGCTGGCTCCGTCGGGTGTTGGTAAAATCACAGTTGTAAAACTGTGTTAACATCTTGTTTCTCTTTTCTCTTAAAAAGTGAGGAGGGTTTCAGAACGGCGGCCTGTCTGAGTGAGTGTTATATCATTGTGTACAAGTTCAGGTGATAGCTGCTTAGCTTACGTGCTAGTGGTGGCCTACTGTTAGCCAGTCAGCTGTTAGCTGCGGCGCTAGCCTGCTGTGATCACTAGGTGGCCTACCTAGGCTAGGAAACGTTAGCTTGCTGCTATCGGCCGAGGCCCAGCGCGGGGTGGCTCCGGCCCCTCGCGCGCCGCCGCGGTTCCCAACCCCCCTCTCCCTCACGGGGAGAGGCGGGGGGGATTCGAAGCTCCCCTCTGGTCGCGTGCGCCGTTCGCTCGGCGTCTCGCGGGCAGGGGCGGTAGCGCCCGACGGTTAGAGCGGCCGTTAGCTTAATGCTACTCTGTTAAACGTGCTTTGATTATAACATGTTTTAAACACTCTTGACTACGACGTCATCTTTGACAGAGGATGTTCGTCGAACCTGCCCTGGGCCAGGACGGCAAGGACTGCGTCAACAAGGGGGACCGTAGCGACGGGTTGGAGCGGCGACGCTGCCCAGATCGACGACACAGAACGGCTGTGTTTACTACGGTGCCTTGAGACTGCACTTCGCTTGATCTACGCTCCGGGTAGGCAAGGCCTGACCAGACCTTGTACACTTCTTCTGGCTTTCCCTTCTAAATGTTTTGTAAATAACGATGTTTTCCAAAACGAGTGTTGCTGCACTACATTTAGGATACGACGCGAGTTATGTGTGAATTGTCTTGTCACTGGTATTTAGCTTCTCCATGCAAATCGGGTTGTTGTTACAGATGTGAAAATGATCTGGTTTGCTGTGTTGAGAAACATCATGTGTGTTTATATGTACCGTGTACTCACAACTAAGGGGGTTAACTAACCTATAAAGCTATGCTTAGTGACAAATGAGTAAAGAATGATTCTTTTCTCAGCTTGTAATGACAATGAACAGTGTGTTCACATATTAACAGGTTTTCCTGTTTTAACTGGCCGTATTAAGGGTAAAGTAGGAGGATTGTGTTTCCCCCCGGTTCCCTGGGGACTTCTTCATCCTCCTCTCAGACATGTTGTTGCACTACATTGTGTCACTGTGTGGTAGGGATACGATGTAACCCTTAGCTTGATTGCTGAGGTTGTGCTAAAACAGCTGGAGAAACTTTATTTTCCTAAAAGAAAAGATTGTTTGGTCGCTTTCGTGTGTGCTTAGCAAGGCCTGTGGCAGATACTAATCGAGAATTATGTATTCTCTCATTATGAAAAACGGTGTTCCTCTGTAGAGTGTTTTTGCCATTTTTTGTAGGTGATGATGGGTTGTGTGTGTCATGTGACCTACAACTGGGTTGGACTGGCCACAGAAGCACATGTGTAAGTTTGGTACCGGGGCTCTTGGAGAGCCCTCTCTATTCGGTGTTTTTTCCTTAGTAAAAATCAGATAGCAGGTTAGCTCATGCGCTGTGTGAAGCTGTCAGACGCTTCATGGAGCTGACTATGACTGTGTCATACTCTCTTTTTGTCATTACATCGTATCATGGGTGTGGGGTCGTAAAGGGGTGAACTGGTAACCTTTCCTCCCCCTTTTTTCTGTTGGTCAGGGGTAAACCCCCTGTCCTTCAAGGTTCCTGTCACGTTGCGGTTCGGCACGTTACAGGGTGAGGGGGGGGGGGGGGGGGGGAGGGAGTTTCCTGGTCCCACGGCCTGGAATATTGGGCGTGTGCACCGCAGAAATTCCCCCGCCATATAGTACGTCACTGTGCGCGTCTCTGTTGGTAGGACTTCTGTGTGCTGTTCAGGTCCATGTGATGGATCTGTTTCGGGGGGTGGTCAGGGCTCCTCCTCACCAAGCTCCTATTCGGGCCTTCTGTGAGTTGGGACTCTCCTTCCATGTGAGGGAGCCTCCTTCAGAGTACAGAGCCTCCTCCTCAGATTGTCAAGGTGAGTGGACCCTCAAGAAGGAGTCCTACTCTATTGTGTATGTATTCGATTCAATTCGATTATTGAGTGTGTATGGGTTCAGTGCCTCTTCCCCGGAGAGCCCTAAAACCAATTTTTTACATGGCTCAAGGTGCAATATATTCTTTTCAATCTGTACAGCTCGCGTGGGAAGTCTCTCTGGGGATTCCCGTCTCCTTCCTATGGGAGGGTGGTGGGATGTAAAAATGTGAACAATTTTTACCCCCGGCTGTGTAGACTGGGATACATACTGTTGGTGCTTCCTTCTTTTCTATTAAAAAGAGTTGGAGTTAGGAAGTATCACACCCCTCTTGTCGTTCCCCTGGGCGCCTTGGGGATTCAATGACAGGTCTAAATAGCCTGTTCATTGATGTGGGTGTGTCCCGACGCACGTATAGTGCTAGCTCGGGGTGTTCTGTAAACAGGCGACTGACTGGCACGCCTTGGTTGCTTGAGGTTAAAACGGTGTTTTTATAAAGCAACTGGGATGGAGGTTTTTCCTCTTCCGACGACCAAATCCGACGACCTGGTTTGGTTATCGACGGTTTCTCGTTCATATCTGGGGGATGATGACGGAATGGATCTGAACATATGTAGAGGGGTCTCACGCCCTGGGGGTGGGCCACCGGGCGCGGTTCGCCCGAACGTCTGGGTGGCGCCTTCTTTTCATGTTAAGATCAACACGCATATCTGCCCCTTCTCCTGGAGTAGGCATGTCGGCGTGGTTAGGGCACGGGACTGGTTCTGGTCACGCTGGTCAGGATCAGTTGAACCCGTTGTCCGCCGGGGATGCAGATCTGCTGTTCCGGTACCCTGAGGGACTTGGGCTTTTTTCAGGGGGAAAAATGCCAGGTCGGTCCGGGTGTCACAGGGTTAAGCGCTATGGAGACCCTGGTTGGGTAAATTTTTTACTCAGCACTGTCGTAATGGCTTACGGCCATGCCAACCTGTACACGCTCGATCTCGTCAGATCTCGGCCGCTACACAGGTTGGTCCTGGTTATTGACAAACATATTTACAATTAGCATTTTATAAAGTAGAACTGTAATGTGTACTTTCTCAGTCAGTGCTAAGTGCAGTCATCTTATGCAGCATCACTTTTCACATCAAAACAAAAGTAGAACTGTAATGTCTAATGTGGACCTTCTCCTATTAATTAACATTGCCAAACATATTTACAATTAGCATTTTATAAAGTAGAACTGTAATATGTACTTTCTCAGTCAGTGCTAAGTGCAGTCCTCCTATGCAGCATCACTTTTCACATCAAAACAAAAGTAGAACTGTAATGTGACAGATGAAGCGGTCAAGGAGCTTTACTCGACCTTGGTTCTCTGTTGGTCACCATCCTCCTTGGCTGCATCCCTCTCCTCTCTGAGAGACTGCATCTCGTCAAACAGAGACTGCTCAGTGATGGGAGGTGTGGCTGCTTCCTCAACTTGGGCTGCTGCCTCAACTTGGATGTCTTGGCTGCAACGTTTAGTCCTCTTGTGGGGAGTCACTTTAAATGAAATAAAAACCATACTAATAAGAAACTGCAATTTAGGAACCCATTGATTTTGGCACATAACTGAAAACTAGATGATATCACTTACGATGGTATGAAGAGGAGTTCCTTTTTGCACGCCGCTCATGGCGACTGATGTTCGTTGACGTAGATGGTGTAGACTGTGATGTTGAAGGGAATACAGATGGAATGTAGTCTGGGTGTGTTTGGTCATTGACCTTTGCACCTGAATGAATGAATGAATGAATGAATGAATGAATGAATGAAAACGTTATTAACAGATTGCAGAATGGATACAATACAGTACGGCTCAATACACACAATTGTTAAGGGGATGCAGACCAGAGACACTTTCGTCTTGTTTACATCAGGGTCCCCCATTTTCAATTCATAGTGACATTTGTGACATACTCAACATACATGACATCATGACATTTATGGCATAGGGACATACATGACATACAGGTATATAGTACTGTTACATTTGTGACATAATATGATATGCAAATATACAGTACTGTTACCCCATAGATCCTGACAGAGAGTATATACATATGACATGTATATTACAAGCAATACGACTATTCAATAACAAGTCCTTAGAGCAAGGACAACAACACTGAATGTGATTGATAAATAGTATACTAGTAACATATAAAAATGAAAAAGGCATGTAGGCTACACTGAGAATGGACTATTATGGGGAAGTAGCTAGCAGAGACTGCTAGCTAATCAATCAATCAGCTAGCAGCTAACATCTGCTGTTTACAGCCTCACAGCCAATACAACTTAATTTACTATATAAATATGTGTTCCTTATTCTCACCTGTTATGAAATGGGTAGAGCAGACATACGTAGAATTTGACTTGGGGGACCAGGGTCTGCTTTGGTCGACTCTCCCGTCTGCTCTACCCAGTCAAAGGAAGTTGACTTCGAGAATATACAGTACTGTTTACAGTATGTGTACAAGGGAAGACTACTCGAAATGTGTTGTTTTCTTTGTGCATTAAGCCAGTCAATTTGCTCTTTGTATGGGATTATAACAGAGTTGTTCTTGTTTGTGTGCTCCCCTCGCATTTGACGATCAATTGGACTTGAAAACAGCAGTGACCACCACTCGTTAGATCATATGAAACAGTAGCCCCTGTCACGTCACGTAAGCGGCAGATAAAACAGTGAAGATCAGATCATTTGACTTACCACTTAATCCAACGTTCATTCCCCACAAGCGTCTCCGGTGACCCGAACACCAGCCAGTATATACCCTGGTCGATTTGGTCGTCCACTCCTGCACTGTTCCCGGCACACGCTGCCGATTAAGGGCACGTACTTGGTCCTCAATAATGGACATTAGTGGACAAACCACTAAAACAATGGGGTTTACGTGCCATTTGGAATAGCCATAGGTCTTTGCTGTAGCCGGTATTTTTGTATTTCCGATTCACATTTAGGAGGCATAGCAAGTTCGGTTGTCTCGAAGGAAGGATATAATTCCAACTTGACTTTGACTTTGCGCCTCCTGGCGGCACAAAACAGAAGCGCACCCACCCTAATAAAACCATTTGACTAGGGACGTTAACAGGCGGTAGAGGCCGTTGGAATGGCGGTAGGAGGGACCTCAATTTGCAATGCTGTAACTGTACTTGGTTGGGAGACCACCTGGGAATACCAAGTACGTGTGCTTGGGGCTGGTTCTCCATTCTTTTTCGCTCCTCTCTCACGCATGGCGAAGAGGGGCCTGTTGGGGTGGTCTTTGACCTCCTCTGGTGACCCTGTGCTTCCTGTATCGCCGGGCCCGGTCCGAAGTCATGTTTCGTCGACCCGTAGGCCTGGGTTAACCCTTTTTTGAAAAACTGAAACACTTGTACTGCAGTATAGCCGGTGTATACCCGCAGGTGTGTTTTGGAGTTTTTTTCTTGAGGGGTTATAGGAACGACCACCGCATTGGGTAACACCAAGGTGGTTGATTCCCTGGTGTGTTGGAGCAGTGTCAACTCCCGGGTTCACCGGTTGAGGGTGCCCCTGCACGTTCATGACGTCTGCCAATCGTGTCAGCCTTCTCTGCCTCAACCCCTCTGGGTGGTTTTTTTTTTAAATGGAGGCTTGGTCATGCAACAACGCCAGCTTACGCCCCTTCCGCCGGTGCGGCTGTGTTCAGCTGTCCCCTCTGGCGCCTGTCTCGTCCGCAGTCTCCAGGCTAGGGTTAACAGCCTGTTGCCTGGTTTTTCCCCGGCGCGCTGCCTGCTTCCGTTGGTTAACCTTTTTTGTGTGCTTACGGCCATGCTGACTGCCTGTTCTGCAGGGTCAGTGTGCCAGGCGGTGTACTATTGGGGGGACAATAGCTCGGCTGAGGGGCCTTTGTCCGAATACGCTGGCGATGTGGGGGGCGGGGTCACTAAGTGCCCACCTGGTGGGGTCTTGATGCTGGCATCATGGACTTCTCTGGGCCCCCGTTCCAGGGGGTCCAGTCCCTTTGGTGGGTCTGGGTCTTCCTTCGCGCTCCGCTGCTACGGCCTTGCCACGGGGTTGGGTTTGCCCTTGACCCAGTGATTCTGGGGGCAGTAACGAGGTTGTTCCCTCCGTTCCCGGGTGGCATGCGGGTTGTGCGTGTGTGTAGTCGTGGGGTCAAGCCACGGTCTGCTCAACCTGTGCGTTGAGTTGCTTGAGTGCCTCTTCGCACGGTCGGGTCCGTCGCCCTCCCGTGAAGCCCCCAATAGGGGGGGTGCCCTCCATTAGGGGGGGTCGGGGGGGCTCGGTCCTCCCTGATCTGATGGTTGTGGGGGGCCTCAGCGGGGTACATTTGTCAAGCTTCTAGCTCCCGCTCAGCTCCTATTATGCAATGAGACGCTAAGCGGGAGCTAGTGTGATACAGAACGTTAGGTTATGACTATAACCAAGTTCTGTTAACACTAGTGGACGCTCAGCGTCTAGACGCCGCTGCGGCCCTTGATTTTTCATTGTGGTGAAATTTGTTGGGAAGGAGATGAGTGTGTGGCACCACCCCTGCTTATGTAGGTAAGCGGATGGGGGTGTGGCCAGATGAATGCTGGCATTTAAAGGTACATTTTGAAATGTATTCAGTATATATATGCTGAAGCGAGATATATGCAATGAGACGCTGAGCGTCCACTAGTGTTAACAGAACTTGGTTATAGTCATAACCTAACGTTAACGTTACCTCTCGTGTCTATTCTGCTAACGTTAACATTACCTCTCATTGTGTCTATGCTACAAGCTTTAACGTTACCTCTCGTGTTTATCTGCTAACGTTAACGTTAGCATTAGCATTAGGTAATAACCGGTTTAAAATTGTTGACAGAATCAGGTTATAGGGCGACAATAATGTGGTCAAGAGGCATGGTTTCTATCTTTAGCCTTTAACTGGCTTGGTTTATTTATTCACATGGTATGAGCAGTAACACATGAGTCCTCCTCTTTGTGAGAAGTAGGTGGGGGAGAGAGGTTGAGTAGGAGGAGACATTCCTATTTATACTCGCCACCTGGTGGTGTCTTGAGTGGCTCCGCCTAGACCGCCATCTAGTGGAAACAGTTATATATGCAGTTAGACAGTTAATAACAATCCTACCTAGAACCTCTGACTTCAACACTCTCACTTAGGGTTGTATTAGCATACTGGTTAACTTCTCCGAAAAACATTTTACAAAGGAAATAATATAATCCAAAAACATCAAAAGAATATGGCAATCAATATCTACACACCAAACATGACCTCTGCAAATCTCTTCAATTTCAATTTGGAAGCAGGTTTTGTCATAGCGTCTGCTACCATGTCGTCCATTGGACAATAAATCAGTGTCATCCTTTCTTCTCTGATGACAGATCTGATGAAATGATATTTTATATCGACATGTTTACATCTCTGTCGGCACACAGGGTTTCTAGCAATCGCAATGGTTCCCTGGTTGTCCTCATAAACAACAGTCTTCTTATATACATAGGTATCCATCCCATCGAGCAGTTGTTCCAGATAAATACACTCCTGTATGGTCATAGCTAGAGCCATATACTCGGCTTCACAAGTTGATAGTGCCACTGTGGGCTGCTTCTTTGTTTTCCACGAAACCAGTGAGCTGTCTGCGTTCAAACTCACACAATATCCTGTGGTACTCCTTCTATCTGTGGTGTCAGCTGCCCAGTCTGCATCACTGTAGACTTTAAGTCCTAGACCCTCGCTGCTCTTTCTGAAACACAGTTGTTTGTCTGCTGTACCTTTAAGATAACAAAAGACATGTTTTGCTGTAATCCAATGCTCCTCTGTGGCGTCAGCGAAATGCTGTGACAGTTTACTCACTACAAAACATAGGTCAGGGCGGGTACATGTTGTTAAATAAATGAGGCTACCCACAGCTTCTCTGTAAATTTTTACATCTGTCAGTTTCTGGGCATCCTCCTGATAGTCTAGTTTTTGATCACATGGTGTTTCCCTTGATCTACATTCTTGCATGTCAAAACGTTTCAGGATCTTTTCCACATATCTCTTCTGGGATATTTTTACACAATTGGCAGACTGTTCAAAGTCCATACCTAGAAAATGCTTTAACCTCCCAAGGTCTTTCATTTTGAATCTGGTGGAGAGCATCTCTTTCACCTGTGCTAGGCTTCTAGTGTTGTCTGCTGCTATGATCAAATCATCCACCCAAATGACGATGATCACTTTTCCTGACTCCTTTGACTCCCTCGAGTAAACACAGGGGTCTACTGGGTTCTGTAGGAAGTGATCTTCGATAAGACATGTATGAAGCATCTCGTTCCAATTTCGCCCAGACTGTTTCAGGCCGTAAATGAATTTTTCCAGCGTACACACTAGCTTCTCTCCTTTCTTTTCATAACCCTCAGGTTGTTCCATATATATCTCCCTATATATGGGTGTGTGCAGATAGGCTGTTTTCACATCCATCTGATGTAAAATTAAATTGTCCTCAGCTGCTTTCTGCACTACTACCCTTATACTGGTCAGATTGGCTGTGGGGGAGAATGTTTCACCGTAGTCTATCCCCTCCCTCTGACTGTAACCCTTAGCTACAAACCTCGCTTTGTACTTGTCGTGGCCTTCAATACCCTCCTTGATTGAATACACCCATTTCCCTCCCACTGTCTGTCTGCCCTCTGGTAACTTGGTTAGAGTGAAGGTGTGGTTGTCCTCTAGGGACCTCATTTCCTCATCCATTGCTCTCTCCCATTTACTTGATTCAGGGGACACTATGGCCTCTTTAAAGGTCTGAGGTACCCCACTAACTACCCTGTAGCAGTAATCAACGGTAGTGGGTGTACTGTCCTCCTCGTCACTCCCTTTCCGGGCATAGTCTGTCAGATACTTTGGGGGTTTGTGTTCCCTTGAGGGATATCTCCCACTGCTTGGGGCACTTGACGTCATCCTCGGGTGCTCCTCGTCATCGCCCTCTGGGGGTGGCTGACTGTCTGCCTGCACGACCGTGCTAAGTACACTGGGCTGACGTGTCTCTGTTTCTACACACCTTACTCTGGAGTCCAGCTCTGGCTCCTCTGTCTGTGTCTCGCCCTCACATGTTGTCTTTGTGACAAACTTGACTAGCCTGTGTTTCTGCACTCCCCCTTTACCGGGATAATAAACCAGGAAAGCGGGGCTTCCCTTGTCATGCCCTACAAAGAGTCCTTTTTCACATCTGGACTCAAGCTCTGTCCTGCAGGTACGCATAACACACTGATCCAAATCGGTGCATTCTGGCTAGATTACACTTCTTTCCTGTCAGTGCTGTATACGGGGTGGTGCCTGTGTGCTTATTAAAGCACCTGTTTCTGGTGTAAGCGGCTTCTTGCACCGCATAGTGCCATAGGCTCTTAGGTAAGTTACTATCTACTAGCTTACACCTCGCCATCTCGAAAAGAGTGCGCCATTCCCTCTCTGCCACTCCGTTCTGGTGTGGGGAATATGGACATGACGTCTCGTGTCTTATCTTGTTCCTCCTCAACAGTGATTGGAACTCTCTGTTTGTGAATTCAGTTCCGTTGTCGGACCTCAAACATCTTACGTTACCATAAGGGGCTATGTCTGCCAGGAATTTTTCCGTGGCCTGGAGTGTGTCACTCTTTGCTTTAAGAAAGTAAACAAACACTGCCCCTGTGCACACGTCTGTAAAAGACTGTACATATCTAAAGCCTCCTATGGACTCGTTTCTTACTGGACCGGCAAGATCTGTGTTAATCAACGCAAGTGGTACCTTTACTTTTTCTGTGGGATTTCTGTTTCTCGATTGGACAAACTTCCCCTTTATCCACACTACACATTCTTTATCAGGTCTACGTTTTTCACCTTCAATGTGCATGCCCTCTGTCACTGCTTGCAGTTTCAGTAAATCCTCGTAATTACAATGACCCATAATCTCATGCCATGTCTGAATATCGTGGCTGACAGTTACTTTACACACATCATTGTCACAATTACACTTGTCGTTGTCATTACACCCTGTTTTCAGGTAATAAATTCTCTGATACACCTCTATGTCAAATCGCGTACTGTTGGGCTCTACAAGAAAATGTTTACCTTCAATGAAGAACACTCTGGCACCGTTCGCAGTAGCCGCTATTACAGAGAATAGTCCTTGTGGGAACGATGGTACGTAGAGAGCGTTCTTTAACGTCACTGTACGCCGGTGCCCCCCGCTGTCCGTGAGGCATACCTGTGCGTCTCCTCTCTCTTTTGCCAACCCATAGGTGCGCTTTCCGTCTGCCAGCTCCATGCTGTGTCTCTCTGGGCGGAAAGTTTTGTCAAAGTTCTTGAACCGACTCCTGTCGTTGATGACGTGGGACGACGCACCTGTGTCCACGATCAGTCCCTTCCTTTGGGCCTGTTGCAGCTGCATTGGCCTGGTGATGTACGCTGTCTGCGCCCTGGGGATGAAACCCTCTCGTTCCGCTACTCTCCAGGCGTCGCCTCGATCCGTCTCACGCCGACCATCGCCGCCATCTTGTCCATGCGCGCGTCGCACGCCCTGGTCGTGTTTCTTCATGCACGCTCTGCCTGCGTGCCGCGTGGATCTGCAGAAGCCACACCAGACAGTCCTTGTGCAGTTACCTCTCCGATGGCCTTTCTCTCCGCATTTCCAACACGCCAGCTCCGTCGTGGGCCTGGTCTTTTCCGTTGGCGTCGCTCGGGCCTTCAACACCCTCTCTCCCGCCTCCGCGGCGGCTGGGTGGGTATCTTCGAGGGGTTAATGGTGATGAGAGAACTACCGGAGTTGTACAGGCCGTTCACGTTACTGGTTACCCACGGTTCAACGGACATGACATTGGGGCAGTTCAAAGCCAAGCTGCGGAACTTTGAGGCCTCAGAGGATATCCACCCAGACGCCGCGGAAGCGGGGGGGATAGCACTGAAAGCCTGAGCGACACCGAGGGAGAAGGCAAGGCCCACGAGGGAGCTGACGTGTTGGCGATGCGGAGAGAATGGGCATCGGAGGGATAACTGCAACAAGACGGTCTGGTGCAACTTCTGCAGATCATTGGGGCACACAGACAAAGAGTGCCGAAAGAAACGAGACCAGAGCGCCCGATACGCACATGGGCAAGATGTCGGCCAGAGACGAGATCGCGGCTACGGTCAAGATGGCGGCTGTGGACGAAATGACGACTACAGACAAGATGGCGGCAACGGTGATCGTGAGGCGAGTCGAGATGACGCCCGGAGAGCGGCAGGACGAGAGGACTTCGTTTTCGGGCCGCGGACTACGGGCGTCGCCCGGCCAACGCACCACCAGCAGTTCCCGAGGAGGGGACTGATCGTGGACACAGGTGCGTCGTCCCACATCATCAACGACAGGAATAGTTTCAAGAACTTTGATAAATCCTTCGAGCCGGAGGGACACAGCATAGAGCTGGCGGACGGGAAACGCACATACGGGTTGGCGCAGGGGAGAGGAGACGCACAGGTATGCCTTATAGACATTAAGGGGGCGCCGGTGTACAGTGACGTTAAAGGACGCTCTATATATACCCTTGTTCCCACAAGAACTATTCTCAGTAAAATCCGCTACTGCTAACGGTGCCGAAGTGTTCTTCAGTGAAGGTAAAGATGTTCTTGTAGAAAAAGATGGTACACGGTTTAACATTGACGTATATGGAAGAATGTATTACCTACAAACGGAGTGTGATAATAATGATAAATGTAATGTGACTGTTAGTCATGACATCCAGACGTGGCATGAAATTATGGGTCATTGTAACCACGAGGATTTACTAAAGCTGCAAGCAGTGACAGACGGTATGCACATTAAGGGTGAAAAGCATAGACCTGACAAAGAATGTGAAGTTTGCATAAGGGGGAAGTTTACTCAAACAAGGAACAGGGACCCCACAGAGAAGGTAAAGAGACCACTGGAGCTGGTTGGCACCGACCTAGCCGGTCCAGTAAGGAACGAGTCCATGGGTGGCTTTGACTATGTACAGTCCTTTACAGATGTGGGTACAGGCATAGTGTTCGTCTATTTCCTTAAAGCAAAGAGTGATACACTCCAAGCCACGGAGAAGTGCCTTGCCGATGTCGCCCCCTATGGGGACGTAAAATGTTTGAGGTCAGACAACGGGACCGAGTTTACAAACAGAGAGTTCCAATCACTGTTGAGAAAAAACAGGATCAGACACGAGACATCATGTCCCTACTCCCCACATCAGAACGGGGTAGCCGAGAGGGAATGGCGCATCTTTTTTAAATGGCCAGGTGTAAGCTAGACGATAGTAACATACCGAAGAGCCTGTGGCATTATGCGGTACAAGAAGCCGCCTACACCAGAAACAGGTGTTTTAATAAACATACGGGCACCACCCCATATACAGCAATGACAGGGAAAAAATGTAATCTAGCTAGAATGCACAAATTCGGATCAATGTTCTATGCTTACCAGCAGGACAGAGGCAAGCTTGAGTCCAGATGTGAAAAAGGACTCTTTGTAGGACACAACAGAGGGAGCCCCGCACTCCTAGTCTACTATCCCGGTAAAGGGAAGGTGCAAAAGCACAGACTAGTGAAATTTGTCACCAAGACAACGTGCGAAATCGAGACACAGACAGAGGAGCCATGGCTGGACTCCGGGGTAAGGTATGGAGGGACAGAGACACCACAGCCTAGTGTACTGAGCACAGGCGTGCAGGCAGACATCCAGACACCCCCAGAGGGCGATGACGAGGAGCACCCGAGGGTGACGTCAAGTGCCCCATGCAGTGGGAGATATCCCTCAAGGGAACACAAACCCCCAAGATATCTGAAAGATTATGCCCGGAGAGGTAGTGACGAGGATAACAGTACACTCGCCAGTATTGATTACTGCTACCGAGCGGTGTGTGGCGTGCCTCAGTCCTTTAAGGAAGCCATAGTGTCCCCAGAGTCGAGTAAGTGGGAGAGAGCGATGGGCGAGGAGATGAGGTCCTTAGAGGACAACCACACCTTTACCCTCACCAAATTGCCAGACGGCAGACAGACAGTGGGAGGGAAGTGGGTGTACTCAATCAAGGAAGGGATCGAAGGCCACGAAAAGTACAAAGCGAGATTTGTAGCTAAGGGTTTCAGTCAGAGGGAGGGGATAGACTATGGTGAAACATTCTCCCCCACAGCCAACCTGACCAGTGTAAGGGTAGTGGTTCAAAAAGCAGCTGAGGACAATCTGATTTTACATCAGATGGATGTGAAGACAGCCTATCTGCACGCACCCATAGATAGGGAGATATATATGGAACAACCTGAAGGTCACGAAAAGAAAGGGGGGAAGCTAGTGTGCAAACTAGAAAAATCCATTTACGGCCTGAAACAGTCTGGGCGAAATTGGAACGAGATGCTTCACACATGCCTCATCGAGGATCACTTCCTACAGAATCCAGTAGACCCCTGTGTTTACTCAAGGGAGTTAAAAGAGTCAGGAAAAATGATAATCGTCATTTGGGTGGATGATTTGATCATCGCAGCAGACAACTCTAGGAACCTAGATCAGGTGAAAGGTATGCTCTCCACCAGATTCAAAATGAAAGACCTTGGCAGGTTAAAGCATTTCCTAGGCATGGACTTTGAGCAGTCGGAAAATTGTGTAACAGTATCCCAGAAGAGATATGTGGAAAAGATCCTGAAACGTTTTGACATGCAGGAATGTAGAACAAGGGAAACACCATGTGATCAGAAACTTGATTATCAGGAGGATGCTCAGAAACGGACAGATGTGAAAATGTACAGGGAAGCCGTGGGTAGCCTCATCTACTTAACCACATGTACCCGCCCTGACCTATGTTTTGTAGTGAGTAAGTTGTCACAGCACTTTGCTGATCCCACAGAGGAACACTGGATCACGGTAAAGCATGTTTTTCGTTATCTCAAAGGTACAGTAGATAAACTACTTTGTTTCAGAAAGAGCAGCGGAGGCTTAGGGCTTAAAGCCTACAGTGATGCAGACTGGGCTGCTGACATCACAGATAGAAGGAGTACTACTGGATACTGTGTTAGTTTAAACACAAACAGCTCACTGGTTTCATGGAAAACAAAGAAGCAGCCCACAGTGGCACTGTCAACTTGTGAAGCCGAATACATGGCCCTGGTCATGACGATACAGGAGTGTATTTATCTAGAACAACTGCTCGGAGGGATGGATAATTATGTATATAAGAAAACTGTTGTTTATGAGGACAACCAGGGTACTATTGCCATTGCGAGAAACCCTGTGTCGACAGAGGTGTAAGCATATGGATATAAAGTACCATTTCATCAGATCTGTCATCAGAGAAGAAAGGATGACACTGGTTTATTGTCCAACAGATGACATGGTAGCAGACGCTATGACGAAGCCTGCTTCAAAATTGAAACTGAGGAGATTTGCAGAGGTCATGTTTGGTGTGTAAATATTGACTGCCATACTCTTTTTGATGTTCTAAGACTGTGTTATTTTCTTTGTAAATTGTTTTGAAGAGTTCATACAGTGTACTAAGCAACCATAAGTGGGAGTGTTGAATCTAGAGGGTGTATGTATGGTTGTAACTAACTGTAACTGTCCTCTACTACTCCCATGACTGCATATATATCTGTGTCCACTGGAGGGCGCTATAGGCGGAGCTTCTACTGTCTACGCCAGGTTGGGGAGTATATAAGTCTTGGTTCCCTCCTACTTTTTCTTCTTCCCACACATGCCTCTCCCGGAGAGGAGAACACATGAGCTGTTGTGGTATGAGTCAATGTGAATGAATAAAGCGCTGCCAGCAGAGCAAGATGGAAACCATGCCTCTTGTACATTTTATTGTCACCCCATAGCCATTTCTGTTAACACTAGCCATGGTCAAATGCAAGCACATTAGCACCTAAGCTAACAACAAGCTTAACAAATCAGCTATCTTTTTGTGAGAGTAAACTCTCCGCTCTGTGGTAAATTGTGTTGATGTCGGTTTTGTTTCATCAATAAATGAGGCAGAATACACAGTGAATGTATCCTTTTTTGTTTATTGCACTTGTTCCTGCTGCAAACAAATAATGAATCCTAAGCGAGGCATTAAAGATGGCGGCTTTCTGTTTTTGTGCAGACGCTCCAACGTGTGACGCTTCTCTCTTCTGACCAATCAGTGGTCTGCAGTGTTTCACGTCACTTTTCTGGTACCAGTTATACTCGTTTGGAACCTTGACAGAGCAGGGACTAAAAAAGAACCCAAAAATTACCCGGTTCCAGGTATTTTGGTAATGGAAAACCGAAAATGCAGAGTAGAGTCGAGTAGGTACCATGCAGTGGAAAAGGGGCATAAGTAATCACCCAAAGTCAACTATCGTAATTGGAGGTGACTTCAACACAGATATTAATCCCACTATTGACAGAACAAGCAAATCAAGAAATGGCATCCACTGACAATATATGACAGATTTTGGTCTTGGCGACGAGCCATCCCTCCTCTAAAGAGTATACACATTTCTCACATGTCCATAAGTCTCTCTCTCGAATTGATTTCTTTCTTACCAGCAACTCAATCCAACCAGACATCTGTGATTCTAAAATCCAACCCATTACAATCAGTGACCATGCACCCGTTTCCCTCACTCTAAATACTAATCACCCCAAACTACCTTCCCAGAGATGGCGCGTCAACACATCACTGCTGGAAGACCCTGAATTTTACACATATTTCAAGAGAGAGTGGACATCCTTGATGGAAATGAACGACTCTCGGGCGCAGCAGACTAAGCGTCTGTCTACCACCGCAGAGACAGTGGGATCGAATCCAGCTGCGGTACCTCCGGCTTGGTCGGCCGTCCATACTGACACAATTGGCAGTGTCAGCGGGTGGGAAAGCCGGTGGGGTGGGTCCTGGTCGTTGTAAACAGCGACTCCTACAGTTCGGTCGGGGCGCCTGCACAGCAAGGGAAGGATCTGGGGGAGTTAGTGTGACCCTTCCACACGTTACACTCCCCCAGTGAGAGTCCGCGCTGCCAGGTGAAAAGAAGCGGTTGGCTGGCTACACATGTGTCAGAGGAAGCATGTGATAGTCTCCGCCCTCCCAGACCGACGGTAGGGGGTAGAGAGAGAGAACGACCAGGAAGGGGATTGGGAATTTGCATAACGACTAACATTGGGATGGGAGAAAAACGGAAAAAGGAGGGGGAAAAAGATAATAAAAAAAAAAAGGGGAAATGAACGACTCTCTAGAAATGTCATCCACATTACTATAGGAAACGGGCACGGTCTACTGTGACCTGAATTATGCATGTGAGGCTATTTGTTTAGTAGCAAAACATGTTGCGGTATTAAGCTCAAATAAACTCACTCTCTCTCTCGCCATCTCTCAATGAAATTAAATGGAATTCAAAGAGGCTTTGTTGGCATGACTTTATTAAAGTACAGTATTGCCAAAGCACATTGTAAAATGTAGTACAAACAGGAAAAACTACAGATACAAACTGCAGGGCTTGGTAGTGATAGGAGTGGGGGTCACTACAGGGCTTGGTAGTGATGGGAGTGGGGGTCACTGCAGGGCTTGGTAGTGATAGGAGTGGGGGTCACTGCGGGGCTTGGTAGTGATAGGAGTGGGGGTCACTGCGGGGCTTGGTAGTGATGGGAGTGGGGGTCACTGCGGGGCTTGGTAGTGATGGGAGTGGGGGTCACTGCGGGGCTTGGTAGTGATAGGAGTGGGGGTCACTGCAGGGCTTGGTAGTGATAGGAGTGGGGGTCACTGCGGGGCTTGGTAGTGATAGGAGTGGGGGTCACTGTAGGGCTTGGTAGTGATAGGAGTGGGGGTCACTGTAGGGCTTGGTAGTGATAGGAGTGGGGGTCACTGCGGGGCTTGGTAGTGATAGGAGTGGGGGTCACTGCAGGGCTTGGTAGTGATAGGAGTGGGGGTCACTGCAGGGCTTGGTAGTGATAGGAGTGGGGGTCACTACAGGGCTTGGTAGTGATAGGAGTGGGGGTCACTACAGGGCCTGGTAGTGATTTAATTGTCCTGAATTTTGATGCATGATGGGAATTGGCCTAATTCAGCTTGGCAGATGTTGTTTGTGGTTTTTCTGTGCACCTGCTGCAAGATGATTTTGCACCCCCCCCCCTCTCTCTCTCTCTGCCCCCCCCCCCCCATTTTCTTCCCCCTCTCTCTCACTTCTCTCCCTCGCTCTCTCTCCCTCTCTGCGAGTCCCCCCGCTCTCTCATCCTCTCTCTCTCAGTCCCCCCTCTCTTTCTATTTATCTCTCTCACCTCTCTCCCCCATATCTCTCTTCCTCTTTCTCTCTGTCCCTCCTCTATCTCTCTCCCTCTCTCTGCCCCCCCCTCTCTACCGCTCTCTCATTCTCTCTCTCTGGAGATATTATGTCAGGATAGTTCCCTAGAGGAGAATGTGCCAAAGAGTCATGAATATGTACACTACCACCTGTTCAAGGATGCAGTCAGTATGGATGTGTGTGTGTGTGTGTGTCTGTGAGTGTGTATGTGTGTGTCTGTGTGTGTCTACATGGAAATGTACTTTGAGCTCAGAGTGTCACTCCTTTGCTGCTCTGCCGATCCATATATAGAATAGTAAATATATGTACACACACACAGGCATGCAGCCTCTCTGCCTCCCTCTCTGCCTCCTCTCTCTCTCTCTCTCTCTCTCTCTCTCTCTCTCTCTCTCTCTCTCTCTCTCTCTCTCTCTCTCTCTCTCTCTCTCCCTCTCACTCTCTGTCTCTCTCTTTCCCTCTCTCTCTCCCACCCTCCTCTCTCTCTCTGTCTCTCTCTCTCTCCCACCCTCCTCTCTCTTTGTCTCTCTCTCTCTCTCTCTCTATCTCCCTCTCTCTCTGTATCTCTCTCCCTCTCACTCTCTCTCTCTTTCTCTCTCTCTGTCACTCTCTCTCTGTATCTCTCTCTCACTCTCGCTCTCTGTCTCTCTCTCTATCTCTCTCTTTCTTTCTCCCTCTTTCTTTCTCTCTCTTTCTTTCTCTCTCTCTCTCTCTCTCTCCCACCCTCCTCTCTCTCTAGCTCTCTCTCTCATCCATAGCTAACAGTGTACTGCACTGCCACAGGACCTAGCATGTCAAGTCAAGTCCTACCATGCTCTGTAAATAGCTCATGTACAGATACCGATATGCCTACTTTGTTTACTGTTTATTGCACTATGTCGCTCTATTGGTTGGACTCTTATTATTATTACTTATTATTATTACTTGTACTTATGCACATCGTTGCGGGCGAGACCCCCTGCATTTCACTGTATACCTGTATGCCGTGACAAATAAAACTCTTGTATCTTGTATCTTGTATCTCTGTCTCTCTCTCGCTCTCTGTCTCTCTCGCTCTCTGTCTCTCTCTGTCTCCATCTCTCTCTCTCTTTCTTTCTCTCTCTCTCTCCCTCTCTCTCTCCTTCTTTCTCTCTCTCTCTCTCCCACCCTCCTCTCGCTCTCTCCATCATGCTGTCGTTAGCGGCGCAAAGTGCAGAAGGCTGTATCAACTATCCATTATTCAAAGACCAATAAGTGTCCCCAGTGGTAACATCACACATTCAATGTCATATTTCAACTTGCTACTAACTGCACACAGTAATGCTATCATGCTAATATATCACACACGTAATTAATACCACGCTACCATTTTGTCAAGCACGGGTGAAAACATGAAGCCGACACGAAGGGCCCAGGAATATTTACAGTATCCTTGTTGTCCTTGTCTCCTTGTCCTGGTCTCCTCATCCTTCTCCTTGTCTCCTTGTCTCCTTGTCCTCGTCTCCTCGTCCTTGTCTCCTCGTCCTTGTCTCCTCGCCCTTGTCTCCTTGTCTCCTCGTCCTTGTCTCCTCGTCCTTGTCTCCTCGTCCTCGTCTCCTCGTCCTCGTCTCCTCGTCCTTGTCTCCTCGTCCTTGTCTCCTCGTCCTTGTCTCCTCGTCCTTGTCTCCTCATCCTTGTCTCCTCGTCCTTGTCTCCTCGTCCTCGTCTCCTCGTCCTTGTATCCTTGTCTCCTCGTCCTTTTCCCTGTCTCCTCATCCTTGTCTCCTCGTCCTTGTCTCCTCGTCCTTGTCTCCTCGTCCTTGTCTCCTCGTCCTTGTCTCCTCCTTGTCTCCTCGTCCTTGTCTCCTCGTCCTTGTCTCCTCGTCCTTGTCTCCTTCTCTCTGTCTCCTTGTCCTTGTCTCCTTGTCCTTGTCTCCTCGGCCTCGTCTCCTCGTCCTCGTCTCCTCGTCCTCGTCTCCTCGTCCTTGTCTCCTCGTCTCCTTCTCCTTGTCTCCTCGTCCTCGTCTCCTCGTCCTTGTCTCCTCGTCCTTGTCCTTGTCTTCTCGTCCTTGTCTCCTCGTCCTTGTCTCCTCGTCCTTGTCTCCTCGTCCTTGTCTCCTCGTCCTTGTCTCCTCGTCCTTGTCTCCTCGTCTCCTCGTCCTCGTCCTTGTCTCCTCATCCTCGTCTCCTCGTCCTTGTCTCCTGATCCTTGTCTCCTCGTCCTTGTCTCCTCGTCTCCTTCTCCTTGTCTCCTCGTCCTTGTCTCCTCGTCCTCGTCTCCTCGTCCTTGTATCCTCGTCCTTGTCTCCTCATCCTTGTCTCCTCGTCCTTGTCTCCTCGTCCTTGTCTCCTCGTCTCCTCGTCCTCGTCTCCTCGTCCTCGTCTCCTCGTCCTTGTCTCCTCGTCCTTGTCTCCTCGTCTCCTTCTCCTTGTCTCCTCGTCCTTGTCTCCTAGTCCTTGTCTCCTCGTCCTTGTCTCTTCGTCCTTGTCTCCTCGTCCTCGTCTCCTTCTCCTTGTCTCCTCGTCCTCGGCCTCGTCTCCTCGTCCTTGTCTCCTCGTCTCCTCGTCCTTGTCTCCTCGTCCTTGTCTCCTCGTCCTTGTCTCCTCGTCCTCGGCCTCGTCTCCTCGTCCTTGTCTCCTCATCCTCGTCCTTGTCTCCTTGTCTCCTCGTCCTTGTCTCCTCGTCCTTGTCTCCTCGTCCTTGTCTCCTCGTCCTCGTCTCCTCGTCCTTCTATCATGAATACTGTCACATGTTAGCCAGTGTCATGATCGCAGGAGACAGGGAGACACGCTAAATAACGGCAGTTCTGTAGAAAATTTTTCCTACGTGAAACTGCTTCACAACAAGGTCTGTGGATTATCCTGAGTGTCATAATCAACCGGTGTCATGATTTCTGGAGAGAGACGTTGCTTTTGAGTTTCTCCAAATGTTTTTGTATTTTCTTGGTGTTTCGACGCCACAACCCGAGTGCCGCTCAGCTCCACTGTATCGGAGAGACGGCAGACACCTCCATGGCAGACATCTCAAAGACTCAAAACTATCTGTATGGATACTCCTCCGTGTGAGAGAGAGAACGAAGGGTGATACTTAAAACCCTTGTGCACGCCTAGCAATGGTGGAACTCGCTGGGCTTGGTCCTTAAATGATACATCATGTTTAAAGCCATATAATTTTACCTGTTTACTATTTTTAAAACATTTTTCTACCCATGATTAACAGTAATAGCATAATCTCAATATATCTCTCAACATATTACTCATATTTATGAATTATAACCACTCAAACCTGTGTTTGTTTGATAGAACGTGTTTTTTCATCGAAAAAAACGGATAAATGTTGTTTTTGACCATATTTCCCATATTTCTTTTTGATAAATAACATTTAGAAATATCTCGACGAATTACCTCTGAATACGAATCAAAAAAAATATTAAAGATTCGATGACTAGTTCGGCCAGAAACGCCGTTGAGGCGAAACGTTACTAAGCGCTCAACTGACCTAAATGTGCTGCGGGCGGTTCCAAGTGTTTCTGCGGCAGGAATCTTGAACTCTGGTCGGTGGTGGGAGGAGGACCAGAGGTGATCCGTGCAGTACACTTCCTCGTTGGCGCGCGCCGGCTAAGGGGGGCTTGTGTTTCGGCGTGTGGCGCGCTGTGGACTGCGCGGTCCGGTTCGCCTCTGGTTCTGTCTTGAAAATCCACTCGCTCCCCCCCCCCCCCCACCACCCCAAAACCTGTGTCCGGAGTTTCAATCACCGGCAGCCCGCCACAGCCTATCTCACCTCCCCTGAATTGTGGCAAAGTTATCTGAGTCATGAGTTTTACATCGGTAACAGCACATCCCGGCATATACAAGGTCCTTAGCTCGTGGAATATGCAAAGGGTGGGAAGATATATCGAGAATTGAACGAATAAGAGCATATTTAAAAATGGTAAAAAATCCCGTTTTAACATTGGCGCGGATGGGAGTTCAAAAAGGGACTAGGGGTGAACAAGGCACTAAATCTGTAACAATTTTTCTAGAGTGTTTCATGTTATAAGCTTTTCACACAATGAACATATATGTAAAATTAAGATATTTACCCAATTTCATGAAATAATAATAAACACAGACACCGCTGTGCTCACACACACACTCAAAATATTTCAAAAAAGTAGAAAAAGGGACCAGGGGTGCACAAGGGTTGAAGGGAGCTTTACTGAGACAAAACCAAAATACAAAACAAACAAAAGGCACTGACACAGATACTAACAAACATCGAGTGAAAACAAGAAAACGACAGGGGTAGACAGGCATAAACTCACTTGACATCAAAGGAACAAGGGAACAACACGGGGAGGACGCGGAGACAAATGGCTGCGTTTACACGGACAGTTTATTCCCCTTTTCATTCGGAATTAACGTTAAATCCTATTTAAAGTTATCATGTAAACATCTGAAAATACTTAATTCCGAATGAAAATGGCCATTCCGAAATAAAATCCATTCCGATGTAAGTGGCCGGTTTATTCCGTTTATCATTCCGAATTAAAGCTTTTTCTGTCCATGTAAACGCTTTTCACGCATTTTTCGGAATTAGTTCCCCCCGGTCTTTCTGCGCATGATCGCGCATAGGCTACAGTACACATAGATGATCGCGAACAGGGGCACATATTGTTCCATAGCATAGGCCTTCAGTTGATCATGACAAATCCTCTCTTACCTTGACGATTAAAAAGCCTCCATAATTTAGTAAATAAAGCTGTAGCCAGCCAGCTAGTATTGATGCTATACAAAATTCTATCCACATTAGCTACATAGCTAACCAACTAAATACAATGGTATCCTGAGGTAACGTTAAATACAACATTTGCTAGTCGAAATGACTGGACACCAGTGATGTACCTGAACGCGTTCAATGAACGATCGTTCATGAACGCGTTCGTATTTTGGGCGAACGTGAACTGAACGTACTGATTATCCGCTAAATGAACGTAATTGAGAACGCGTTCATTCTCAGCGCTGTGTAACGGAGTTCAAAAGTGCGTTCATTCTCAGCACTGTTATAACGGCGTTCAAAGATGTGCCAGATTTCATATGTATTTCAGCCGAAACCCCTGTTAAAACACACCGTAAACAGGCTTTAAAATTATGTGGAAAACCAACCGATCTGGCAACGCGCCTGTACACCCCCTGCTACGTCATCAGACTCATCACAACAACAGCTGAATCTGCGTCTGCGAGCAGAAGCCCAGAGCTGCGCAGCAGCAGGTCGAGAGCAGCACTCGCTCAGAGAACTCTACCTCTAGATGTCGGCGCTTGGGGATTTAAAATAGTTTAACGTTAAAGTCAGTACTGACTCAGACGGAAACAATCTAACGTTTGTCTGTAAACTTTGTCCACCCGGTTTGAAGAAGCAAGTCCCCACATCGACGCGACGACGTCGACAGCAACATTGAGAATATGCAAACGTCCTGTTTTAGTTTTCATAATAAAGACAATTCAAGCAAAGTTGTTCCTCATGTTTTTGAAAATATACTGTAGAGATGAAAGCTGCAGTGTGGACTGAATGCGCGGTGCAAAGCGTTATGGAAATGCCAGTATTCTGATTGCTGTCTGTGTGGTTCAATATTTTTTACAAATAATAGTTTGCAGCAACGTATTGAAAAAAGAACTAACAAAATGGGCCGTTCAATATCTCCTTTATGTTCGAAATGTCAAACAGACCTGGGTACCTACAGGCTACAGTCTATCACTACTTTTGGGAATCTAAGTGTTTATCCAGGTTCTGGGGCCAAGTGATTGATTGATTGATTGAACACTTTATTAACATATTGCAGAATGGGTACAGTATACAGCTCAGTCATGAATTGAAAATGGGGGACCCTGATGTAAACAAGACGAAAGTCTTTCTCTGGTCTGCATCCCCTTAACAATTGTATGTATTGAGCTGTACTGTCTGTATCAGGGTCCCCCATTTTCAATTAATCAGGACATACATGACATACAGATAGACAGTACTGCTACATCTATACATTTATGACATACCAGATTTGCAAATACAGTACTGTTTGTGATACAAAAAGAGTCCAGAAAAGAGAGTAGGCCTATATACATTTGACATAGAAACTGTACATTGGAGGAGGTTGGGTAGGTGGGGGGGGACTGTACATTGGAGGTGGTTCGGGGGGGGGGGGGGGGGGGATAAGCCTCAATTTTTACAAATGTGGTATAGAGATGGTTTGCTTTTCCTTTTTGCTTGCTTCTTTTTGTTTTGTTTTTGCTTGCTTATGGTGTGGATGATGGCATAGAGATGAACTGGAGGACCCCCCCCCCTCCATTGTCCCAATGTGTGTTTTTGTAATGTAAGTAACTGTACGTGAAAAATCTATATAAAAAAAAATATATATATCAAAAAAGAACTAAATTAGTTCATTTTTGAAACCATGAACTTTAGTTCAAAATTTTGAATTATGAACTATGAACTGAACTAGTTCATTTTAAAAATTGTGAACTGTGAACTGAACTAGTTCATGTAGAAAGTGAACTTTCCCAACACTGCTGGACACACACAGGGACAAGTTAAACATCAATCAATTAATTTATTCCAACAGGTAGTTTGAGCTGCATGTGAGCCGCGGTCTTTCTCTCCTCTCCTTTGGAAACTAATGATGATACGTTAGCTAGAAAAAGCACAGAACCGGCAAAAGTTAAGCTGCTAGCAACAGACACTATAATACTTCCGTCGGGGGATTTCAAAATAAAAGAGCGACGTCTAAAAGCACCGTAAATACGTTTATTTTGTACATTATCTAACGTTAACACGAACCTAAACTAACTTTAGATTAGTTTAGGTTCGTGTAACGTTAGATATTGTAAAGAATAAACGTATTTACGGTGCTTTTAGACGTCGCTCTTTTATTTTGAAACCCCCCGTCCGGAAGTAAAAATTATGCTTATTTGTCTGCTTGTTATCAATGGGTTGCTACATACGGGGTACAATGTTACATAGGCTGTGCGTCGATGTTGCAGAAGCATAAAGGCAGAGTGTCTGCAACACCTTTGCTTTGTCGATGTTGTGGTGCAGTTGCTTTGAAGTTGCTGTAGCATGTAGAGGCCTTTAACGTTAGCAGAATAGACACACCGAGAGTCTGGTTAATGTTGTTTGGTACGCTAGCACAGTAGCTGAGAATACCGGTCGCAGCTGTTTGTTTACTTCCGGTAAACGTAATGACGTTAACATCCTGTTTACGTTTACCCAATCAGAAGCCTTCCCAGCCCCAAACCTTACGATGACTCGAAAACTCCCGATTAGACAGTGACTTTCATGTAAACACCTTGTCGGAATTAAGATTTGACATGTAAACTCGCATGATTTTTTTTTACATCCGAATGATTTGATTCCGAAGTTATAATTCGGAATTAAAAGTCACCATGTAACCGCAGCCATGACACCACAATAACTCTACCAACCAACAAACAATATATACTGAAACCAATTAACAATCACCACAGCTGGGGAGAGACAGGCACAGAACAAAACAAACAATCAACCACTAGACAATAAGCAATACACCAAACAACACTAACCAGGGAAACCAATTCACACCAGGGTGGGGAAGTTCAACAATAACACACACAGTCATAGACGCCTAGCCTTAAGAGCACGCGGAGCAGCTGCTCTCTCACTATTGAACTTGGGGGAGCAAGGTTATGATCTTGCTCCACCACTTTTTGATCATATGAAAAATATGATATACCCCCCCCCCAATATATAAATCTAACCATAACTACGTAATTTCAATCAAATTAATAATACGCAATGACACTTAATAACACGTTTTTAAGTTTCCAAAGATTGCGAACCCCCCCCCCCCCCCCCCCCTGCCCCATTATGGTTTGATCCAGTTCCTCCCATCTCCAGCGCGTAGACCTAGGCTCACAGCGCTGCAGTCTGGCTGCAGGTAGGCTCAGTCAGTGTAAATATCAAAGCCCACAGAGTGTGTCATAATATTGGTGGCAGGCAGGCAGGCTTTTCCAGTAAGTTGTTCAAATAAAAGGATTATGTTAGACATAAGTTACTATTGAGTGGTAGTAGAACTTCTACGGTTCTACCACGCAATACAATAAAAGTGTTTCACGGTCCCGAATTGCGATCTGGTCATACGGTTTCCTCGAATAAATAATAATAACGTTTCCCTCTCTGGTTGGCGTTAGCTTTAGTGCTAGCCGCTAGCTAACGTTATCTAGATATATGTGGTGTGAGCTGGATGACGTTGACTTCATTTCCAAACGTTAACGCTATCTATATGGCAGACGAGCAGGGCCGGATTAACGACGGCCGCGGCCCGTGGGCCTATAGTGACGAGGGGCCTCCATTTCTTTTTTTACTTTTTTTTTTTTTTTTTTTTTGAGATCGATGTCATGATTGTGCACTGCAGACTCAGGGAGGAGGCAGAGAAGGAGAGAAAGAGACACAAGATTTACAGGTAATGGAAATATATCTTTTTTCTCTTTCTTATTAAAAACTTGGCCTATTTGAAAGGAGATTGATTTAATAAAAATGAATGAGCGAAAAATCAATATACAGTGTATATACAGTATAATATATTATTATTATAGTAATTGGCTATCATACTGCAATATAAACTGAGTTTTATAGTGAAAAGAGCAGCTTTATTGGTCAAGATTGAAGGCTCTATATTGCAGGAAATTGCACGTACAGGTTCATTAAATAAAAATAAAAACGTCTGCCATGGAGGGGGTCGTGCCGGACACCCTCCATACCACCCCTTGCCTGTCCAAAAAAAAAAATAATAATAATAATAATAATAATAAAACAAAAAAATGTATAAAAAAAAAATTCTTGCACCCCCACTTTCAACTATAACTAGGCGGCCATGCACACAGTGACATCCCATTAATTAATCTATTAATTAAAGTAAGCATGTGAGTTATCAAGGGTAGAATCAGTGTCTGAACCAACTGGCTCGTCTGGCCACAAGAGGGAGGTAGAGGACCACTATCAGGAGGTAGGGGACCAGTGTCAGGAGGTAGGGGACCAGGTAGGCGACCATTGTCAGGAGGGAGGAAATGTTCAATGTTATTCTCATAACCGGCCCAGCAAGACGTTACAGTCACCATATCCCAGTAACATCACCATGGTTACTGTCACAGTGTCATCATATCTAATCATATACGTACTGTATCTAAAGATATGTAAAAGGGATTATATGCAGGTATGATATATATATATATATATATATATATATATATATATATATATATATATATATATATATATATATACTGTATATACGGTAAGAATAAATAAATATATATGGTATATACATGGTGCATGATGCACCGTAAACACAGGACCTAACTGTAAGTAGTAGGAACATGACGTTTAGTAGTGTCAATACGGGCAGTGGCGATTCTAGGATTTTTTTAACAAGGGGGCACAGGGGGGGGGGGGGGCTGTCAGGATGGAGGTAGGTGAGTTCCAGTTGTGGTATGCAATCAAGGAGACGGAGAGGGTGTACTCTTAAGTAGGTTCGATTTAATAGTAAAGAACACAAAGAGTAATACTAGGAGGATACATTGCCGAGTAGCAGGAAAGAAAGAGGGAATATATAAATTAAGCTTAATGGTGGTCCAGAAACCGGAACCGCCCACGTTATCTCCGAACGTTATAAGGAAGACCTGAGGAAGAGCAAACAAAAGATAGAAGGGTTAAGTAGCAACCACATTCCAACATTCCACACACACCCCCGTGACAGCCAATCAGGACCCATACACTAAGTGACAGCACTAAGTGACAAGGGAGACAGGTGACAGTAGCCAAGTGACAGATGACAGAATGGTGGGTGGTTCACAGACAGCAGTCAGCGAACCAGAACGTAACAGTACCCTCCACCGACGAACGGCACCAGACGTTCACCTAGGAGCCTCGGGATTCAGCCGCCGGAAATCAACGATCAGGCTGGGATCTAAAATGTCCCTTTGAGGCACCCAAGAACGCTCTTCTATCCCGTACCCCTCCCAATCCACCAAGAACTGAAACCCCCTACCCCACCGCCTACAACTCAGTATCCTCCGCACCGTATAAATGGGCTGACCACCAATAAACCGAGGCGGAGGAACCGTAGGTAGTGGTGGGGCCAAGGGCGATGAGAAGAATGGCTTCAACAGGGACACATGAAACGTCGGATGAACCCTCATCGAACTCGGAAGCCGTAGCCTGTAAGCCACAGGATTCACCCGACGCACCACTTTAAAGGGGCCTATGAAGCGAGGAGCCAGCTTCCTGGATTCCACCCGGAGAGGGAGATCCCGGGTGGAAAGCCAAACCCGCTGCCCAGGACGGTAGACCGGAGCCGGACGGCGCTTGCGGTTAGCCTGCCGCTGGGTTCTAACAGAAACCTTCTGCAGCGCCGTTTGGACCCGCTTCCACGTCCTGCGGCAGCGAGCCACATGTGCCTGGGCCGAGGGCACCTCCGCCTCCTGCTCCTGCTCGGGAAACAGAGGAGGTTGAAAACCATATTGACACTGAAAGGGAGACATACCGGTAGAGGAGGAGAGAAGGGTATTATGCGCGTACTCAGCCCAGGCCAACCTCCTACTCCACGTTGCCGGACAACGTAACACCTCAAGACCCCCTCCAGGTCCTGGTTGACGCGCTCCGTCTGCCCGTTCGACTGCGGATGGAACCCAGACGAAAGGCTGACGGAGGCGCAGAGGCCGGCGGCAAACGCCTTCCAGAACCTGGAGGCGAACTGAGGACCCCGGTCCGACACGATATCCAATGGAAGCCCGTGGACCCGAAAGACATGCTGTATCACCAGATCAGCCGTCTCTCGGGCCGAGGGAAGCTTGGGAAGAGGAATAAAGTGGGCCGTCTTAGAGAACCGGTCCACCACCACCAAAATGGTGGTGAACCCTTCTGAAATGGGGAGGCCAGAAATAAAGTCCAGGGATATGTGCGACCAGGGCCATTTAGGAATAGGAAGCGGCCGGAGGAGACCTGCCGGTGCACGGCGAGAGGTCTTACTGCGCGCGCACACCGGACAGGCCGCCACAAAGGAACGCGTATCACCCTCCACTGTCGACCACCAGAACCTCCTACGGATAAATTCCAGGGTCCTGGTGGCCCCAGGGTGGCTGGTGAGGGATGAGGCATGTGCCCACTGCAGCAAACGTGAGCGCGCCGCCTTGGGCACATACGACCACCCCGGAGGGCGCCCACCAGGATTGGGCTCCCGTGTCAGCAATGAAAGGATGTGCCGCCCCCTCTAACCAATGTCTCCATTCCTCCAGTGCCAATTTTATTGCCAACAACTCCTGATTACCCACGTCATAGTTACGCTCGGCCGACGACAGACGGCGAGAAAAAAAAGCGCACAAGTGCACCTTCCCATCCTTTAAGCATCTCTGAGAGAGCACCCCCCCCCACCGCAATGTCAGAAGCATCCACCTCCACAATGAACGGAACCTCTGCATCGTGGCGGACCAATACAGGTGCGGAGGTAAACCGACGTTTGAGATTGCAGAAGGCAGACTCCGCCCTAGGCGACCATTCAAAGCCAGGGAGAGAGGACTTAGTGAGAGCTGTTAACGGATTGGCTAAGGCACTAAGGTTGCGAATAAAGCGCCTGTAAAAATTTGCAAAGCCCAAAAACCGTTGTAACCCCTTGAGCGACGAAGGCCGTGGCCAGTCCAAGACTGCACTCACCTTGGCTGGATCCATGCGAAGATCACCCTTCGTCAACACAAAGCCCAGGAAGGAAACGGTATCAGTGTGAAACACACACTTCTCAGCCTTAACGAATAGTTGATGCTTGAGGAGACGGTCTAGCACCTCTCGAACGTGCAGTTGGTGTTGCACCATATTGCGAGAACAAATTTGGATATCATCTAAGTAAACAAACACCAACACCCCAATCAAATCTTGCAGCACGTCGTTAACCAGGGCTTGGAAGACTGCCGGAGCATTAGCCAAACCAAAGGGCATGACCAAATACTCATAGTGACCATTAGGCGTATTAAATGCAGTCTTCCACTCGTCTCCTTCTCTAATCCTGACCAGATTGTATGCATTACGTAAGTCAAGTTTAGAAAAGACCTGCGCCCCCTGTAAGCACTAAAAGGCAGTGTCCATGAGAGGTAACGGATATCGGTTCTTGATGGAAACGTCATTCAATCCCCTATAATCAATGCACGGACGCTGACCCCCATCCTTTTTACCAACAAAAAAAAGCCAGTGCCGGCAGGAGATGTGGAAGGACGTCTGTGCCCCGCAAGCAATGCCTCCTCAATGTAGGTGTTCATGGCCACAGTCTCGGGGCATGAGAGAGAGAACATACGCCCACGGGACGGGGAGGTACCGGGTAGGAGATTAATGGGACAGTCGTATGATCTATGAGGCGGTAGTGCTTTAGCACGCGTTTTGCTAAAAACGTCCGCAAGGTCCCAATAGATCTTAGGAACCCCTATCAAATCGGGATTAGAGGGTATGACAGAATCTGCGACGCTCCCCACCATCCTGGAGAGAGAAGGAGGAGACAAAAGAGAAGAGGGGGGGGGGGAATGGGCAAACTCTTGCCGAAGACCGACTTCACGTCGTCCTCCGTTGAAAGTTCGCCCGTGACCCAGTTAATATGACGTTTGCAAGAAGCCAACCAGGGATGACCCAACACCACAACAGAATAGGGGGAGACAATAACAAACAATTGTACCCACTCCCACCCACCACCCGCCACCCGGATGTGAACAGGAACAGTACGTTGAGTGACGCTCCCACTGCCCAGGGGCTGACCGTCCAGGGCGTAGATGGGGACAGGAACCCCCAACTCCTCGACTGGGATCCCCCACTCCCTCACCAACCCCAAGTGTATAAAATTGCCCGCCGCCCCTGAGTCAATGAGAGCCTTAATTCCCCTAATGCTACCCCCACAGTTAACCGCCACCTCCAAAAAAGTGCGTGTGTCAGTAGGTAGTGCTGAGGTGAGCCCACCTGCTGGCGCCTTCTCAGGGCCCAGCGGGGCACCTCCCCTTCCCGACTGGCGCCGAGTCGAGCCGGCCTGGTCCCGACAGCTGCCGAACCGATGACCGGTGCGGCCGCACCGGAAGCAGCGTCTCTCTTCAATGAAGCGCCGCCCCTCCTCGTCTGAGAGCGACAGCGCCCCAAGCTGCATGGATTCATCACCCAGTGGCCCACTCGTGTAATGCAGGAAGCTGTCAACACCGGGAGGAGAAGGGACACGTACCTGGGTAGTAGTTTCACGCTCCCGTTCTCTCTCCCGATGTCGGTTGTCCATACGAATGGCCGTGTTGATGAGCACTTCCAGCTGCTCCGGGATCTCACGCACGAAAAGCTCGTCCCTCATCCGTGCGGAGAGCCCCTGGACAAACAAGACCACACAGGGAATCTCCGGCCAAGCTGTCTCCTGAGCCACGATCCGGAAATCAATGGCGTAATCTGAGACAGTGTGGAGGCCCTACCGGCAGGCAAGAAGCCGCCCACCGGCCTCGAAGGTCGAGAGTACTCGGGAAGTGTCGAAGACTCTTCTCAACTCCCCGGTAAAGGCGGCCACACTGTTGCAGATTAACGACCCACTTTCCCATTCGGCCGTAGCCCAGGAGAGTGCTCGACCGGTGAGAAGGGTAATGATATATGCGACCTGGGATCTGGAAGAGGGGAATGAATGTGGCTGCAGCTGGAACACGAGTGAACACTGGGTGATGAACTCTCTGCATCCCTCCGGTGATCCCGTGTAGCGGCCCGGTGGAGATAGCCGTGGCTCCTGGGCCCGCTCCTGGTGCCCAAAAGCTCCCAGACCCTCTTCGCCGCCGAGCGTTTTTTCTAATGACATTACACATTAACACATTACACCCTAACTAACAGAACTTGGTTATAGTCATAACCTATCGTTCTGTATCGTTAGTGGCTTAGCTTGGCATCACACTGCACAAGGGAGGCCAAGCGGAGCCACTGGCTGACAAATACACCCCGCTGACAGCCCCCCAAAACCATCAGAACAGGGAGGGCCGAGCCCCCCCGACCCCCCCTAATGGAGGGTATCCCCCCTATTAGAGGCTTCACGGGAAGGCGACGGACCCGACCGTGCGAAGAGGCACTCAAGCAACTTAACGCACAGGGTGAGCAGACCGTGGCTTGACCCCACGACTACACACACGCACAACCCGCATGCCACCCGGGAACGAACGGAGGAACAACCTCGTTACTGCCCCCAGAATCACGGGGTCAAGGGCAAACCCAACCCCGTGGCAAGGCCGTAGCAGCGGAGCGCGAAGGAAGACCCAGACCCACCAAAAGGACTGGACTCCCTGGAATGGGGGCCCGGAGAAGTCCATGATGCCAGCATCAAGACCCCACCAGGTGGGCACGTAGTGCCCCGCCCCCCACATCGCCAGCGTATTCGGACAAAGGCCCCCCAGTTACTGCACCTGGTAATCCCAGGCGGTATCCCAACCAAGTACTAACCAGGCCAGAACCTGCTTAGCTTCCGAGATCGGACGAGATCGGGCGTGTTCAGGTCGGTATGGCCGTAAGCCGAGCGGGCCCGTCCCCCCAACAGTACACCGCCTGGCACACTAACCCTGCAGAACAGACAGTCAGCATGGCCGTAAGCACACAAAAAAGGTTAACCAACGGAAGCAGGCAGCGCACCGGGGAAAAACCAGGCAACAGGCTGTTAACCCTAGCCTGGAGACTGCGGACGAGACAGGCGCCAGAGGGGACAGCTGAACACAGCCGCCCCGGCGGAAGGAGCGTAAGCTGGCGGTGTTGCATGACCAAGCCTCCATTTAAAAACCCCCACCCAGAGGGGTCGAGGCAGAGAAGGCTGACACGATTGGCAGACGTCATGAACGTGCAGGGGCACCCTCAAACGGTGAACCCGGGAGTTGACACTGCTCCAACACACCAGGGAATCAACCACCTCGGTGTTACCCAATGCGGTGGTTGTTCCTATAACCCCTCAAGAAAAAACTCCAAAACACACCTGCGGGTATACACCGGCTATACCGCAGTACAAGTGTTTCAGTTTCCAAAAAGGGTTAACCCAGGCCTACGGGTCGCAAACATCACTTCGGACCGGGCCTGGCGGTACGGGAAGCACAGGGTCACCAGAGGAGGTCAAAAAACCACCCCCACAGGCCCCTCTTCGCCATGCGTGAGAGAGGAGCGAAAAATAATGGAGAACCAGCCCCTAAGCACACCGTACCTGGTATTCCCCGGCGGTCTCCCAACCAAGTACTAACCAGGACCAACCTGTGTAGCGGCCGAGATCCGACGAGATCGAGCGCGTACAGAATGGCATGGCTGTAAGCCATGACGACAGTGCTGAGTAAAAACATACCCAACCAGGGTCTCCATAGCGCTTAACCCTGTGACACCCAGACCGACCTGGCATTTTTCCCCCTGAAAAAAGCCCAAGTCCCTCAGGGTACCAGAACAGCAGATCTGCATCCCCGGCGGACAACGGGTTCAACTGATCTGGACCAGCGTGACCAGAACCAGTCCCGTGCCCTAACCACTCTGACATGCCTACTCCAGGAGAAGGGCAGATATGCGTGTTGATCTTAACATGAAAAGAAGGCGCCACCCAGACGTTCGGACGAACCGCGCCTGGTGGCCCACCCCAAGGGCGTGAGACCCCACCACATATGTTCAGATCCATCCCGTCATCATCCCCCAGACATGAACGAGAATCCGTCGACAACCCACCCAGGTCATGGGATGTGGTCGTCGGAAGAGGAAAAACCCCCATCTCAGTTGCTTTATAAAAACGCTGTTTCAACCACAAGCAACCAAGGCGTGCCAGTCAATCGCCTGTTTACAGCGAGCTAGCACTATACGTGCGTCGGGACACACCCCCATCAATGAACAGGCTATTTAGACCTGTCATTGAATCCCCAAGGCGCCCAGGGGAACGACAAGAGGGGTGTGACACTCCCTAACTCCAACACTTCTGGAATAGAAAGAAGGAAGCATCAACAGTATGTATCCCAGTCTACACAGCCGGGGTACAAATTTTTCACATTTTTACATCCCACCACCCTCCCATAGGAAAGAGACGGGGATCCCCAGAGAGACTTCCCACGCGAGCTGTACAGATTGAAAAGAATATATTGCACCTTGAGCCATGTAAAAAACTGGTTTTAGGGCCTCCGGGGAAGAGGCACTGAACCCATACACACTCAATAAACGAATTGAATCGAATATACATACAATAGAAAAGGACCCTTCTAGAGGGTCCACTCACTTTGACAATCTGAGGAGGAAGGCTCTGTACTCTGATGGAGGCTTCCTCACATGGAAGAAGGAGTCCGAACTCACAGAAGGCCTGAATAGGCGCTTGGTGAGGAGGAGCCCTGACCACCCCCCCTGAAAACAGATCCATCACATGGACCTGAACAGCACACGGAAGTCCTACCAACAGAGACGCGCACGGTGACGTACTCTATGGCGGGGGAATTCCTGCGGTGCACACGCCCAATATACCAGGCCGTGGGACCAGGAACTCCCTCCCCCCCCCCCCGTAACGTGCCGAACCGCCACGTGACGGGAACCTTGAAGGACAGGGGGTGTACCCCTGACCGACAGAACAATGGGGAGAGGAAAGGTTACCAGTTCACCCCTTTACGACCCCACACCCATGATACGATGTAACGACAAAAAGAGAATATGACACAGTCATAGTCAGCTCTATGAAGCGTTTCACAGCTCCACACAGCGCATGAGCTAACCTGCTATCTGATTTTTACTAAGGAAAAACACAGAATAGAGAGGGCTCTAAGAACCCCGGTCCAACATACACATGTGCTTCTGTGGCCAGTACAACCCAGTTGTAGGTCACATGACACACACAACCCATCATCACCTACAAAAAATGGCAAAAACACTCAACAGAGGAACGCCGTTTTTTTCACAATGAGAGAATACATCATTCTTGATTAGTATCGACCACAGGCCTTGCTAAGCACACATGACAGCAACCAAACCAATTTCCCTTTAGGAAATAAGTTTCTCCAGCAGATTTAGCACAACCTCAGCAATCAAGCTAAGAGTCACATCGTATCCCTACCACACAAAAGACACAATTAATGCACAACATGTCTGACAGGAGGATGAAAAAGTCCCCAGGGAACCGGGGGGGAAAACACAATCCTCCTATTTTACCCTCAATACGGCCAGTTAAAACAGGAAAACCTGTTAATGTGTGAACACACTGTTCATTGTCATTACAGTCTGAGAAAGAACATTCTCTTACTCACTTGTCACCAAGCATAGCTTCATAGGTTAGTTACCTTAGTTGTGAGTACACGGCCGTGTTTCTCACACAACAACCAGATCATTACATCCCGTTTGCACGGAGAAGCTAACTGCCAGTGACAAAAACAGCTCACACATAACCCGCAACGTATCCTAAATGCATTGTAGCAACACACGTTTTGGGAAAAACACCGTTATTCACAATACATTTAGCAAAGTAAAACCAGAAGACGTGTTATGAGGTCTGGTCAACCCCGTTCCTACCCGGAACGCAGATCAGCGAAGTGCAGTCTCAAGACACCGTAGAAACACAGCCGTCCTGTGTTGTTCGTTTCGGGCAGCGTCGCCGCTCTACCCGTCGCAACGGTCCCTTTGTTGATGCAATCCTTGCCGTCCTGGCTCAGGGCAGGGTCGACGAAAACATCCCCTGTCAAGGATGACGTCGTGGTCAAGAGTGTAAAACATGTTAAAATCAAAGCACGTTCAACAGAATAGCATCAAGCTAACGATCAGAAGCGAGCTCATGGCGGCGCGCGAGAAGCTAAGCTACCCCGCGCCAGGCCATGGCCATAGCAGCAAGCTAACGTTACCTAGCGACCACGACATGCTAGCCCCGCAGCTAACAGCTGACTGGCTAATGGTAGGCCCTAAGCAGGCCATGCAGCGATCCAGCAGGCTAACGCAGCAGTTAACAGCTGACTGGCTAACCGTAAGCTATGAACATGTAAACAATGACATAACACTCACCCAGACAGGCCGCCGTTCTGAACCTCTCCTCACTTTTTAAGAGAAAAGAGAAAACAAGATGTCAACACCGCTTCACAACGGTGACTTTACCACATCCGACGGAAATCAGCACAGTACCAACTGGCCTGTGTAGCTGACTTTGAACATGAATCTGCCGCTATCGCACATTACATGCACATATCCCCTCGTGAAGGAATACTCTCATTTGGATATGAAAGATGGGGCCTTAACACGGTGACAGAGAGAATCCACTCGTCCAGAACACACAGGGATCACCAGTGTCAATGGTCGCGGCCCACTAGTTAAAACTATAATGGTCTCCAGACCAAGGCCTTCTGTCGCCTAGGTGGCTGAACAAAGGACCCTAGCCTGGGGCCGGTTTCCATAAACTTTGTCAAGTAGCCCCCATAGCACTAACAGACAAGTGGAGCCCGCCAGCAAACACTACTCACCCAACCTGGAACGCACCGCTTCTCACAACAGCGGCATGTCCGACAGTTCAGCTGTGGCCTGACAGGTTTCACCCCAACAAACACAGCAAGGAACTGCAGTTGAGAAGCATGCAGCGGCGTGCTCCCTATACGAAAACCGGTGGAGGGTTTTTAGAATGATCATCATCTTCTAGACACTCCAGTACGAAGACAATATCGCCGTATTTTCTCGAAAAATAGTGAGAGAGAAAATAAAGATATGATGTCAACGTATCCTTGTTTCCCAAAACTGTTCCTAATCCAATTTCTTCCATCATGGTGTCAAGTGTGGGGATCTACCGAGGCACTTCTTCCTTGTGGTGAAAGCGAGAAGGAGGAGAGCAGGTGACCACACACCTGCTTATGAAGGTAAGCTGATGAGGGGTGTGGTCAGACTAATACTGGTATTAGAGGTACATTTGTGGTTTATTCAGTACGCGTGCACGTACGCGAGATAGTGCAGTGTGATGCCAAGCTAAGCCACTAACGATACAGAACTGTATTTACTGGCACAATTTAGACTTTACAACAGTGGAGAATAGTCTAATGGCTTTCTTTAGCCTATATGTGTCACTTGGCAGCGCTTGCGACCACAACTCGGCCCGCCCCTTTTTCGTCTACACGTGAAAACGTTTTTTTTTTTTTTTTTTTTTGTCTTTTTTTTTTTTATATATTATTATAAATTGAATGTATAAGCACATATATACTATAAAAACGAACAGTTAGAATATTTAAAAATAGTAACAACCTTTGTTTAAAAGTAGGCTGTTCACGACATGATTTCAGTGGAACGGGAGGCGTAATAACAATTTGCATTTGAATCGAATCTAAACCTTGGGGGGGTAGCCAGCCCGGAGCGCAACGCCCCCACAATACCTATACATACACCTGTTGGCATCTGGTGACACTTTTAATGTGTCTTGCGTTGAGATTGAGAGATGGATGCGAAGACGATCGCTGCTGAACTCAACAAGATATCTGCTGCGGGGAGAGCCATCGATGGATCGCATTTAATGAGTGGGTACTTAACGGACTATTTTCACCCAGGTGTCCCCGAACCACCGCCCAAACCGGACTCTTCAGATGAAGAAGAAGATTCGGAAAACGAAGTAGTGCCTGATATCGATCCGATACCGCAGCGCGCTGATGATTTTGAAGAGGAAGATGAGCGCGCGGATCAATCAGATTTAGAGGATGATTCTATTCACAGCGGGACCGTCACACCGGGCTATTCAACGGAATTAACGATGAGACATGTCGCAGATATGGTGTCTGTTGTAACCGTAGACAGTGACACCAAAGAAGAATTGAAAAAAATAAGAACGTTTGATTGCAAATGCTATAAAGAGCGGAAAGAGAATTCCGAACGGCAGGCGTTGTCGTGTACAACAAAACTGTCGGAAGAATTGATATACAATAGCAGACTGGACATGGCCTCATTGACGCCGAAAGAGAGGGACATGTGTCTGCTCTCGGCTATACAAACAGGCATCAATGATTCTGAAGTCACACAGAGCACGAAGAGAGTAAACACCATTCGCAAAGCTTCACGGACAGTGTACAGATTCCATAACGTCGTGGTCTGCCGGGCAACATTCTGCTTTCTTCATGGGTAAGTGTGCCATTATTATTCTGTGTGCATGTGTAACTATGACCGGTTAGTACAGGCTAGTATACATTCTGGAACATTCTGAATTGTGTTGTCATAGTAGTGATGTCATAGCAGACCCTTGATTGATTAAGTTTATTAACAGATTGCAGAATGGGTACAGTACAGTACAGCTCAATACATACAATTGTTAAGAGGATGCAGACCTGAGAAAGACTTTCGTCTTGTTTCCATCAGGGTCCCCCATTTTCAATTCATCATATGACACACATGACATACAGATAGACAGTACTGCTACATCTATACATTTATGACATACCAGATTTTCAAATACAGTACTGTTTGTGATACTAAAAAATATACATTTGACATAGAAACATGTGCATTGGGGAGGTTGGGTAGGTGGGGTGGGGCTGTACATTGGAGGTGGGGGGGGGGGGTTGGGTAGGGGGGGGGGCACTGTACATTGGAATACTCACATACATTTGACATAGAAACTGTACATTGGAGGAGGTTGGGTAGGTGGGTTGGGTGGGGCTGTACATTGGAATACTGACATTTGTAGGGGCCAGTTTTGAATTGCAGTCTCCCGTAGGTGTTCTTTGAGAACTATAGAGAACTACAGTACTATACAATAATATTCTATATAGTGCAAAGCACGTGACTGTATTGAAGACATTATCATTGGCTCTAGCTAGCAGGGACTGTGTATGTGTGTATAATAATGATTTCACATTTTTTTTTGTTTAGGATAAGCTGTGGACTTCTCAAAGCTATTATCAAGCACTACAAGACAAATGGAATGACCCCACGTGATAGGAAAAAACAACCGAGAACTCACAAAAAGTTTCTCTGTAAAGACGACTGTCAACGTGTGGTGGATTTTCTCACCAATTATGCAGAGGTCCATTCTATTGTCTTGCCTGGTAGACATCCTGGCCACAGAGACTACACTGCCAAGTTACTTCCAAGCAATCTGACAAAAGCGGCACTCTGGCGTCAATACAAACCGGCTGGGGAGGAAGCAGGTATGTGTGTTTGTTATTTATTAATTTATTTCATGACATGAGGTACAGCCGCCTGGACTGCAACATTCCATAATGTTGATAATTTTCTACTGTTCTATAATAAGCATGATCTGTTCAACTGTGAAATGCAATGTTGAAGGAGCCAAGCTGCTTTCATCAAATATCCTTCTCACAATACAATATCTCCAATGTACTTATTGACATCACTTAAGTTCAAGCCCCCCTCCATAAACCACTTGTGTTTACACATCAATTGTGTAAATTTGCAGCATAGACCAGTCCTCCTGAGTAGCCATCCTCTGGCATTGTGTATAATGTAATGTGTACTATTACCAAGACAAAGACATTAACGATCTAACATTCCATAAACCACTTGTGTTTACACATCAATTGTGTAAATTTGCAGCATAGACCAGTCCTCCTGAGTAGCCATCCTCTGGCATTGTGTATAATGTAATGTGTACTATTACCAAGACAAAGACATTAACGATCTAACATTCCATAAACCACTTGTGTTTACACATCAATTGTGTAAATTTGCAGCATAGACCAGTCCTCCTGAGTAGCCATCCTCTGGCATTGTGTATAATGTAATGTGTACTATTACCAAGACAAAGACATTAACGATCTAACATTCCATAAACCACTCGTGTTTACACATCAATTGTGTAAATTTGCAGCATAGACCAGTCCTCCTGAGTAGCCATCCTCTGGCATTGTGTATAATGTAATGTGTACTATTACTATTTTATTCTAGGACATCGCGTTGTTGGTCAGGGGAGCTTTCTTCAGCTGTGGAAAACCCTTCTGCCCCAGATAACAATCATCAAACCGAGGACAGATTTGTGTTGGGAATGCTACAAAAACAACTACCAGTTGAGTCAAGCGGCTGGCAAGCCGGATAAATTGCAGACAGAAAAATTGCAGGTGCAATTACAACATCTGGCCCGTGTTAAGAGAGAGCGCAAGCTGTTGCAGGCTATGACTGCTTCCACCCAAAAGACCTGTGCGGAATTGCAGCTGAGTCTAGGCCCTGCCACACCGGCAAGCAAAGACATCACAATGCACTACAGCTTTGATTATGCACAGCAGGTGAGAATCCGATCCTATTACAATGTAGCTTTTTGTTGTTAACTTACTTGACAAAAATCGTTTGTTTGCTGTATTACAGCATTACATCATGTTGTGTAATATTTAAAATGACAATCACCATCACAATTACTACAGCACTACTGTACTACTACACTACAACATTATTTCATGGTGACGGCGAAATTACACCGTGATGATGCTGAACCATTCGAGTTTCAACTGCTGAAAGACCCAAAACGCTACCCGACCATCTCCAATTTTCCAGTGATACCCCCACCCGGTCTGGACAATGACAGGCAGAATTATCTTTTTAAGGAGATAAGACAATACTGTTCTGATGCGGGAAAAGACATCACATGCCCGCGACCAACGTCTACAGCACCTCAGAACAAGACTGTACGATGTTAGATACCCTCAAGACCAACGTCTACAGCACCTCAGAACAAGACTGTACGATGTTAGAAGACCCAACACACACAAAGATACAGATAAGTGCTGAGATCACACACACACACACACACACACACAGATGGACCCTGCATCCATACACTGTAGACATTGACTTTTATTTTATCTTCCTAAAATTGTTTATTTTTTATTGTGATGTTACCTACTAAGATAAGATGATCCTTTATTAATCCCCTTGGGGAAATTCTGGTGTCAAAGCAGCATGGGGGGGGGGGGGGGTACATAGAAATGGACTATTTTATTGTATCTTCCTAATAATAATTATTGTTTATTAATTGTGCACTGTTGAGCTATATAACGCTGTCTGTATAATGACAATAAAGACTCTAGAAATATTCTATTCTATTTAATTTTATTAAAGCACTTTGGTTTGTGCTTAAGCTCCTGTCTGTACAAGCTGGCAGAAGACGAGCCAAATTAACTTCAATTAATATCTGAAACTACTAACCTTCATACCATCTTTTACTAGTATCCATCTTACTACTACTACCTACTATGCTAATAATGTCTATAGCTCAATACAAACAAGAGAATGAAGATCGGGTCCTGAGGAGAGATAACTGCCATGGCAGCACTTAATTATGTTAATGCTATTCAGGTGAGGGGCGTTGCTGGAGGGGGTTTGTTGACGCCCAGTTGAAACTGTCTGAAGTGTGAAAAGTTGCCTTCCTTTGAGACACCTTTTCACCTCTTAGGCAATCTAGAACACAGCCAGTTTTAGAAGTTATAATTGGGCACATCGTGTTCAAAACATTCTCAGATGTCAACATATGACACATCATTTGAAAGCTTAGATTCTGTACTTTAGCAATCTGGAATAATCTGAAAAATGAAAATGTAGAGATCTGGCATAAAGCGCTGTGAGGTGACACATATATTCTTCTATTTGTGGGAATCTATATTGTCTTACTTGGTCACCGCCTGTGGCCCAAACCGGTTCTAGGGAGATCGCTAATCAAGGCCTGGGTGTTACCTCCTGTTCCCCTGTGTCTCCGTCGGCTGTGTCAATAGCACCGGCCTTTGAAATGGTAAGTCGGCCTGCCAGCCACTCATAACCTATTGTTTTCACCTGTTCCCCCCAGGGGAAACAGGTGCTATAATTAACTCTAAAACGGGGAATGCTAATCCAATTCTCCCCCAGGGCCTCACTTTTAACAGACAGACCCCCTAGTATTGAATGTTGTTCAGAGAGGGTAGTTTGGCAGAGTATTTAATTTTTGGGCTTTAATAAAAAGCCTATGTATTTTGATCCAATATATGATTACTAATATGAGACTAGACCAAGTGTGGTGTATCGATCATACCAAGTTCAAACCTCCCAGTAGCTTGTCGACCTGTTTTGGGGAATGCAGACTTCAACCATATTTTCCTACCCATATTTCATAATAGTTTTACAGTTTGAGCAGGGAATTATACTACATATTCCCCGGTTGGGGATTTATACATCCACATATACCTGTTATTAACTTCTCAATCAAACTGGTCGTACACCGTACAGATACCATAACTTTTTAACCTTTAGCAAAACTACCTAAAAAAACCAAAAAACTTAAAGAATTTCTAAAAAACAGTTCATTTCTGTACAGTACCAGATCCATTCATCACCCTCGTTATTCACTTTCACACACATTTATCAGTTATTATAAGTTGACATCCAGTCTAGGTCCGTTTCTCTATACAAAGAGAACATCGTCCCATTTATCAGCTTTTTTGTTTATTTTACTATACTTATTATGTATTTAACCAAACATGTCTATTTGTGTGTCTGACTCTGAAAGAAAAGGATTATTGCACCGCACAAAAAGATTAAACATTTCTAAGAAAAGAGGGAGCGTAAAAATCAAAAAATATATACAATTCTGCTCCCTCCATGGATCGCTGAGATCTCAATTATCATTAGCTTTTCCCTCGCTTTTTATCCCTATCTATACCTCTGAGGTCTCCTAATAGCTCGTTGTGGCCGAGGACATCCTTCTAAACTTGTGCTAATCACGGTTTCCTCCGGTTCTTCTGGTACACCATCAAAATCCACAGAAGAGAAATTATTATGTTCCAATTCATAATTTTCTCCTCTGTCTGGCTCCTGTAGGAATCCCTCATCCCCTACAGATGGACAATCGTGTTGCCCTCTGTCTGGCTCCCCATAATTGTCCGCATCTTCTCCTTCGTTTAGGAGTTGCGCCACCCCCGTTTCTTGCTCAAGGGCCAGCGGTTCAGATTCCAATTCTTGGCCAATATCTACAGATTTTACGCAATGCGATAGATGATACCACATCGGTGATCCTTCCACCTGTAAAGCCTTTTCGGTGGCTCGGACGACTTTGTATGGTCCTTCTCGTCGCGCTCCATACCATTTACGTCTAAATACTTTAACATAACCGTGATCGCCCGGTAGGATCTGAGGTGTGCTTAGCCTACTCACCTCCTCCTCTGTTTCTGTCTCCTGTCTACTGGAGACATGAACAAAAATCTTCTTGTGGATCTTTGACATGTACTTCACGTACTTGCGCATATCATTGTCCAGGATGTCCAAACTCAGACCTTTGCCTGTAGCGTGCAAGCCTGGCACTACCATGCAACGACCAATCATCATTTCATGCGGTGTCAGGCGCAGACCGCGAATTTCACTCGAACGACACGCCATTAATGCTAATGGGAGATCACTTAACCAATTTAAACCTGTGTGTTGACAGATCTTAACCAATTTGTTCTTTAGAACCCCGTTCATGCGTTCCACCAACCCCTGGCTCTGAGGGTGATAAACGGACCCAAAACGCTGTTTTACGCCTAAATGCTGAAGTACTAGACGTACAGTTTTGTCTACAAATTCTTTCCCGTTATCGGACACAATGCGGTCTGGAATTCCGTATCTTACCACGACATCCTGGCACAAGAACTTAGCCACCGACGCTGCATCCTTGTGACGGGTGGCGCACGCCTCCACCCACCTTGAAAAACGACATACAACGACAAGAATATATCTCTTCTGATTAATTGGTTTAATCATGTCAATGTAATCAATCACAAGTTCCCGCATTGAACTATTGGGCGTGGGGATATGCCCTGGTGACACACTAATCCCCTTACGTACATTATTTTTCAAACATATCCTACATCTACCTATTACATGATCAATTTGACTCATTAAATTTGGCACCCAAAAGCCATATTCTTGTATTTTTCTACTCACCTCTTCTCGATGAGCATGACAGAATTCATGAGCCGTTTGGATCAGCAGTCCGACCAGGCCAGCAGGAGCCACCACAAATCCACCGTGGCTACGCCATAAACCTGTAACATCCTGACTAGCCCCCCTGGTTACCCAGATGTTCCTTTCTACCTGACTAGCCTCCTCCTGAAAAGTCAAAACATCCTTGTAAGTTATCTTGTCCTCTAACTCAACCTCGTGTGTGATAACCAAGACCTTACCTGCCCTGTCAGCACCTGTCACCTGCTTGGCAGCTTCATCTGCTCTATTGTTTCCTCGAGTTACTTTGGACTCGTCTGACTGGTGAGCAGCACACTTGATTATCGCAATCTGTTTTGGTTTCATAATTGCTTCTAACAAACTCTTAATCTGGCTACAATGGCGTATGGCGCTCCCATCAGCTTTCTTGAATCCTCTCCCTTTCCACACTGTGCCAAATAAGAATGCAATATTTTGTGCATAGGCCGAGTCTGTATGAATATTCTTGGTATAGTCAGGCAAAGCCAGGGCTGGCGCCTCTAACATGCGGGACTTGATTGTTTCAAACGCCCGTAGACCATCCTCTGTCCAAGTCACTTTAGTACTCAGTTTATCAACGCCACACTCTTTCATCATGTCCCTTAAAGGTTTCACTATCTCAGTATAGTTTTTGACCCAAGGAGCACTGTACCCCACAATACCTGTAACTGAGGGGTACAATTCCCTGACTGTATTGAGAGTATGGTATTATTAAACCACTACTTAGTTATGTACTTTAATTACTGGCCATACAGTACACGGTATATCTGGTGAACACCCACACAAGAATACAACAATGACACTAAAGTTCTATTTGGAGGGATTTATTATTATAGCAGCAACGGTAGGTTACAGAATGAGAATTATACTTGCGCTTGTAAGGCGAAGAACACTTAAGTAGGTCAAGAGCGTAAGTCCATGAGCATAGTAAGATGGGTATAACTGACGCCACCTGTAGCATAAGAATTACATAAGGCACACTCGTAGTCAGCTGGAGACACTAGGGGGGTTCCCTCCGGTTGTAAGCCAGCAGGGTAGAGGAATGTTCGGGAGCAAAGTCTGGATCAACGCGGAATAACGAGGCTCCAGCTACGGGAGGCGGTACATTACTCCCTTGATCGGCAGACAAAAGCAACAGCTACAATCCAAGTATGCTCGACAGCATGGACGAAAGCCAGCCAGCCTCTGTGATCCTAGAGGGGGGCTCGATGGTGCTCCTCACAGGGGTAGATCCCACACAGCAGTGGGGTAGACGGTTCTCTGCTCCAGCAGCCACAGTACCAAAGCAATATAATCCAGCCGGAAAAGGCTCTGCATTCGCCGGTGTAGATTCTCCTGTGTACTATACGTCACATTTAACTAGGTCGAACTTGACGTTATTTCACTAAACTCTGACACTTTTACTATCCTATTTGCACATGTTATAAGTGCTCTATTTAGACGCAAAGTTGCTCACTTCACTTGGTCGTTGACTCGTGGTGAAGGCTTTAACGTTTTGGATAAGACTACTGCTGTATCCACCTGCGACGTATTTATACGTAAGGTGAATAATCTAGTGCCAACCTCAGTTCTGTCTCGTATTACTGCGCAAACCTGGACATGTTGAGACATGCCTTGGCGGTGGCTTTGAACTCGCCATTGGGGGTATGGCCGTTGGCGCCTAGGGGTCGCTGTCCAATAGGAGAACGAATATTATGGTCTGGTTTGTACCCAGGTAAAGGGATATTCCGTGTATATATACAAAGAATATACAAGGGATATCAGACGATATACAAATATTATACAAGGTATCTCAAGTAATAAATATATATATTCGGTTTAATCTGACCCTTTGTAACAGCCGCCTCCTAATTAGTCCACACCTAATTAGATAAGCAGAGACAGATTAATCGTCTTGTCAACTACTCAATGTCTGTTGTGGGGAGTAGGGCAAGTCACAAAGTCAGTGGGTCATGATCGTCATCAAGGGAGTCAGGGAGCCTTGGCAACTCTATCAGCCTCGCCACGGGTCGGGTGTATGTTCGTCCCTGGACAATAACTTCTGCCGCTCTGACCCTTCCGTCGGCACCAGTGATCACTTTGCTTACGCGGCCGGCCGGCCACGCAGCTCGGGGTAGTGACTGGTCTATGATCATAACGACTGTGTCCACTTGTAAGTTGTCCCTGTCCTTGACCCGCTTCTGACAGGCTGGAAGGGATGGTAGGGAGCTTTGGAGGAAGCGGGCCTGAGACTGGTTGATCTGTGCTTGGCTGTGTCTCCACATCCTCCATCTGTTCCTCTTGTTTGGTCTGTACCCCGTCTGAGGAGGGGCCGGTTCCGGCCGCCCCATCAAGGAGTCGCTTGGGGTGCTGGGTTCGAGGTCAGCTACGTCTGGAGCGCAGCTGAGGGGGGTGGAGTTCGGAACTCCCTCTTGTGCCCACGGTTCTCTCACAGGCCTCTCGTCTAATGTCAATAGCCTCTCAACGGGCTGTACGAGAGAGTGGCCGGTGTCGCTCACCTTTGTGTGCAGGCAGCGTGTAGACGTGGGTTTACTGTCAAGTCCGTAGAGGGGGTCCTGGAGCGTCCAACCCAGTCGGGTCTGAACCGCGACTGGGCATCCTTTGGGTCCGATGTGGGCCGCCTCAATTGGGAGAATGAGGTCCGCGTGGTCGGAGCCTATGAGCAGGGTCGGTGTGGCGCCGTCGATGAGCGGTATAGGTAGTTGACGTAGGTGCACGTACTTCGCCATCAGCTGTGGGATGGGGTAGGTGTACTGTGACAGGCCTATGTCATGGCTGGTGAAGACATTAGTAATCCTATACTGCTTCTCGGGCTGCCCGACTGCTGCTATCGTGAAGGAGACATTTTCACCCTTTATGGTCTTCTGGTCTCTTCTGATGGTACGGATTGTCATTGTTCCTTTGGCACCCCGCAGACCCAGCCGGGCTGCGGCGGAAGCGAGGAGGAGAGTCTTTTCAGACCCATCGTCTAGGACGGCGTAAGTGTCCAGGACCTTGTCCTCGTAGCTCAGGAGCACTCTGACCACTTTGATGAGCACTCGGGGGGTCCCGCTATGCTGGTCTATATGGAGCACTCCTGTTGGTGGGTTGCCTTGGATCTTCTGGAGTGGTGCCGACTCGCGGTCGTCCGAGTAGCACCGTGACTCCCAGTGTCTGCTGTAGCAGTCGGTACACCAGGGGGCGGTCTGGTGGATCTTCGGTACTGGTGCCACCGTCTCGGCCTGATACATCACCGTGACGGGCCCACTTTGTTGTCCTGGCGGACGCTTGTTGATGTCATGCAGGACCTCCAAGTGGGCGCCGTCACACTTGCTGCATCTCTTCTTTAAGCGGCACTCAGCTGCCATATGGCTGCGCGCGCAGCGGAAGCAGCGGCGGTTGGCTTTGATCCACTGACTCACCTCGTCCGTGGTCAGCTTCTTGAAATTGTCACATTGATACAGCCGATGTTCCCCTTCACAGTACTGGCATTCAATCTTCCACTCCTCTTTCGTCGAGGGGGTGTTGTGGTTCTTGTGCTGCGGTACTGATTCGGCTTGGTGCATAACGGTCACCGACCGGCGGTTATCATTAGGTCTCCGAGGTCCATCTCTTGGGCTTGGTCCACTCCACACGAACGTATCCAGTCGTAGGCTGCTGACTTCTCTCGCGAGGAAGTCGGCCAGGTCTAGGAGGGATGGCTCGGGACCGTCGGGATCACGGTGGTCTCTCTGCCGCCGAAAGCGCTCTTGGCGGGCTGGAGGGAGCTTCTCTAGTATTCGTTCCACATTAGAGTTAGCATATAGTTCATATCTCCCCTTTTCCCTTTGGGACCCCAGCATCCCTACCAGGGATTGTACCTTGATAGAGAGGTCATCCAATGCTCTATTGTCTTTGGCTGGGGGGAGGCGGTCGATATCTCTTATTTCTTGTATCACGTAGTCCCATATGCGTCCATAACGCTGATCGAGGGCCACTAGAGCCGCGGAGTATGGGGTGCTTGAGTTGGAATATGCCAGCGCTATATTATGCACTCTGGGCACCTTGAGATGCTTGAGGAGGATGGCATATTTGTACGACTCATCAGGGACGTCGGACATCATAGTCTCCAAGCACATCCGTAATTCCGTGTACTGTGCTCTGTCCTCGCGCGTAAAGTCTGGGAACGTCGGTGTGCCAAGGTACGATGCCATGGATGGCTGGCACATTGGTGAGCGTAGGGGAAGAGACCTCCTGGGCGAGTCTCCCCGTACGTGTTGTCGTGGGTTGGTACTTGGTGGGTACCAGGGGCCGGGTACCCAGGTGCTGTTCCTCGGTGCTGACTGTACGTCAAACTCACCCGTGAGTTGGGTCGGGGGTTTGTAGTGCAGCGACTCGGGGCTGACGTCTGGGCTGTACTGGGCCTCCTGGTCCAGATTACGTTGCTGCTGGTCGGGGCTGTACTGGGCCTCCTGGTCCAGAGTACGTTGTTGCTGGTCGGCTGGACATTCCTCCTCTTCCTCTTCCTCTGCTAGGTCCTGGAGTCTTCTAGTCAGTCTCTCGGCTACGTAGGCCGGTTCTTCCCGGTGGCTGGGTCTCGTATGGACCGGTCGGGGAGGGGGGTCAGAGACGTAGACAGGATCCTCTTGTTGGCCGGGTCCCGGGTCGCTTCGTCGGGTAGGGGAAGGTGCCCTAGACCCTTGTTGTGATGATCTCCGGGAGCTCCGTGCGGAGCGAGGGGGTGTCGCCATGGCAATCAATTGTTCTATCATCTGCGCCTGCAGCCAGTCGTGCTCTGCTTCGCGCTGGGCATGGGCGGCGTCGCGCTCTGCTTCGCGGTGGGCATTGGCGGCGTCGCGCTGTGCATTGGCGCTGGCATGGGCGGCGTCGCGCTGTGCATTGGCGTTGGCATGGGCGGCGTCGCGCTGTGCATTGGCGGCGGCGCGCTGTGCATCGGCACGGCCTCTTTCAATGTTCTCTTCCGTCTGAAGGCGTCTGGTCTCCAGTTTTATGCGGTCGTCTTCACTCCTTTGTTGCGCCTGGAAGCACTCTCGCTCGATTGCAGCGTGTTCGCGCTCGCTCGTCTGTTGAGCCTGGAGGCGTTCTCTTTCCATGGTAGAATGTTCGCGCTCACTTAGTTGTTGCGCTTGAAGTCGATCGCGTTCGGTGGAGGCTGCCAGGGTGGCGATGAATGCCTGCGCCAGCATCTGGTCCGCTTCGCTGGGGGATGACGCCGACGGAGGTGATCGGCTTCTGACAGGGCTTGTTGGAGATCTGTTCTCCTGGCGCGCTCCGAGGTCCATCTCCTGGGCGCGCTTCTCTTCTCTTGGTTGTGTGTCGGGTTCTGTCCCCGGAGCGCTTTCTTTATCCTGGAGCTCTCCGGGGACTCTCCCGGTGACGTTGTCTGGAGGTATAGTCTGGTCATGTCCCACCTGGTCCCCCCCGTGAGCTTGGTCAGTTACGTTAGAACCCACTGGGTTCTCTACTGGCAAGGTCGCCTGGTCGATAGGATTTGACATGCTTTGACTATCCGCTTTATCCGCATTTAACGTCTGTATAAAGCTAGGTATTAGACTGACAGCGTATGCCTCTAGATAGGGAGGTGGCTGACGTCTGCGCTGCGGGCGTTCTAGCTTAGGAGAGCCGTTTGGGGAGTGTTCACCGCTGGCCATGGTTAATATCAATATTATATTTAGATATTACACTGATATTCCTCCGGCTCGAAGCACCAATTGTAACTGAGGGGTACAATTCCCTGACTGTATTGAGAGTATGGTATTATTAAACCACTACTTAGTTATGTACTTTAATTACTGGCCATACAGTACACCAGGGCTATTCAATTAAATTGTTCAGGGGGCCACATTGTCAGAAACCCAAGGGGCCAGGGGCCGGACTGCCACGGCGCCTCCCCGTGCTATGAATATATGTACACTTGACACAACACGCAACCACATTTTCACAACTTTTATTTAACTACATTGCAAAAGTAGTATACTTTTCAAAAAAAGTGCTTCATTTATGTGCCACATCTGCAACATCTCCTGCAGAAAGTGCTTCATTTATGACTGTGCAACAACTGCAACATCTCCTCTTCAACATTTCAATATAAAAATAAAATAAAAAACAAACAAGTGCATGATGTGTATCTGAACATTCTAACATCAACACTTGAACAAAAAAACACATTTATAGTGCAGCTGAGCTTATGAAAAAGTGCTTCATGTCTGTGCAACAACAGCAAATCACAGCATCTTATTAGCACTTATTGTCCACTCTTAACTCTCAAACATCAGGGGGGTGGGGGGCAGACAGGCCTAGCCTACATACACGCAGGGGTGTAGCTCCAGATTCTGGGCCCCATGAAAGAATTTATTTGTAGGCCCCCAGTGAATGCGAGCGTGCGTAAGCGCGCGAGCAGAATTTTCTTTGGCCATTTTTTTATTGATGAAAACGCATAATATGGTTTTTACCTATACATTCGGATCAGCAGTTCAGCACCTGCACTGTTGGTGAGTGAGCCTAGTAAAGGATGTCGCATTGCGTTCATCTTCAATGAATGGACCAATGCAATAGTCTACCAAAGCCCCCCCTCTCTCTCTATATACACACACACACACACACACACACACACACACACACACACACACACACACACACACACACACACACACACACACACACACACACACACACACACACACACACACACACTTCAGAAACAAACATAGTATCAATGAGAGCATCAATAATACACGTGAGTGATGTCTAGTAAAAAAAAAAAAAAAAAAAAAATGTTGGGCCCCCCCCCCCCAGCCCTTGGAATCATCCTAAGCTACCCCCCCCCCCAGCTACGCCCCTGTATACACACATCTAATGAGAGCGATTGCACTTATTTGACTGGGCAATGGCAGAGAAAGAGGGTTCATAGGAAGTGAGGGCTACCCGCAAACAGTGATGCAAATGCTCATTTGTCAAGGAGGCACTGCTTGTTTTAATGGCATTCATGTGAGAGAAACTGGATTCACAGGTGTATGTTGAGCCAAACATTGTTAGCACAGATATTGCCAGCGTTTTTATTTTGGGGAATGTCTTGACATGAATACACTTTATCCAAAATGTTGTGGTGGATTCATTCTTAAGTGCCTGCTTCAGAGCAGATGATGCTTGCATGTCAATTATTTCAAGTTGCAGGAGACCTTCATCAATGTGAAGTGATGCAAGGAACTCTTGTCCTTTTGTGGAAATAGCAGCTACATTGGCAAATGGGTTGCTCACAAAATGCATCAATTCTCTGGACATGTCAAATTCATCAAATCGACTTGCAAAGTTTTCCCTCAATTTATCAATGAAATCTGTCATTAATTGAGTGACTTTTGGCTAAATTGTGCGTGTTAACGTTGACATGAAAAGAAAAAAGTAAAAAAAAAAAAAAAAAATTATAAAAAAAATATTTTTTTTTTATTTTTTTTTATTTTTTTTATATTATCACGTAATCTTTGACGGGCCGGTCAGAATCATCCCGCGGGCCGGATCTGGCCCGCGGGCCGCCAGTTGAATAGCCCTGCAGTACACGGTATATCTGGTGAACACCCACACAAGAATACAACAATGACACTAAAGTTCTATTTGGAGGGATTTATTATAATAGCAGCAACGGTAGGTTACAGAATGAGAATTATACTTGCGCTTGTAAGGCGAAGAACACTTAAGTAGGTCAAGAGCGTAAGTCCATGAGCATAGTAAGATGGGTATAACTGACGCCACCTGTAAGCATAAGAATTACATAAGGCACACTCGTAGTCAGCTGGAGACACTAGGGGGGTTCCCTCCGGTTGTAAGCCAGCAGGGTAGGTCAATATTTTATCCAACCCGTCCAAATCCTCTCTTAAGATTTTATTAAATATGTGCGGCGAATGCTTTAATCCCTGAGGGATCCTAGTGTACTCATAATGCTCATTCTTATAGGTAAAACCAAAAAAATGCTGTCACTCCTTGCTCAAGGGTACACTAAAATATGGACTACACAAATCTATAACCGTAAAATATTCAGCTTGCGGTGGGATAAATCTCAAAAACGTATGGGGATCCGGGACATCCGTGGGATAGTCAATTAAAACCTTGTTGACAGCCCTCAAATCGTGTACCAACCGGTACGAGGTGTCAGGTTTCTCCACTGGTAGCAACGGCGTGTTGCTCCTGGGGTTATTTGTTTTCTGTAGTACTCCTGCTTTCAGAAGTCCTTTGATTTGTGGCTCGATTCCAGCCACCGCTTTTTCCTTCAGTGGGTACTGATTTTTCCAAGGCAGGGTTGCTCCCGGCCTAAGCTCCACTCTCACAGGTTGAGCGGATTTGATCAATCCAATGTCAGTGCTGTGTTTTGACCACAGCTCTCCGCCTCCATCATCTCCTCCTGGAGGCTCAATGTATTAGGGAATTCTCCCACTGTCTCTTGGGATAGTTGCACAGTTTGGGGACAACCCATCCCTGTGCCTTGGACCATGATCTTAATAAACCTTTTGTCGGGGCTTATCCAGATCAGTTTGTTTTCCTTCGTCTGTTCAAATTTTATTTTTTCTCTGCCTTCTTCATCATCTCTCCAATGTGCTGTTGATCACACCAGCTAGTTACCTTTAATGTCACATGGGGAACACTATCCATAATCTTGTGTTCTTTACGCAAATAGTCACTCCGTGAGATACATAGCGCTGCTCCTTGCGGACCCAATATGATATTGGTGGCATTAAGCTGTACTTCTTCTGGTTGAACACTCAGCCACTCCTTAGCCTGCGACGGATCTGCATCTTTATGGTATTGCAGAGTGCAATGATATGGTGTCTTTGGGTCACTTGCTTCTGGCATGTTGGCTGTGATAAATGTCTCCCATTTCAAGGCTGAACCAAGCAAGTCTTGGTCCAGTCCCCCTAGACAATAGACTTCCGGTGGTCGTCTATCGATTCTTTGTACCATCTGATAGTAGCGGTCCTCCCGCACATTTATCACACAACCATCCGCCGTACATTTAATATCCATCCCCAGCAAACCCAGGCCATCTCGGCCTAGTAAGTTAATGGGTGAGCTTTCCGAGACCAGTAGGGGAATAGTCGCTTCCCTGCCTCGATATCTCAGGGTCACAGGGTCGGTCACTGGGATCAGCTGTTTGATTCCCTCAAATCCAATTGTCCTTACATATCGACCGGACATGGTTAGGTGTGTAGCGCTGTGGGGTTGCACTACCGTATAGGCTGCTCCGGTGTCTGCCATCATCTCGACAGATTTGTCATTCACCGATACGCGCACAATAGGCTCCTCCCTCAAAGACAACACTGACAGCTGACACCTCCCCATTGGATTCTCTGGGCCTCTTCAGAGTGGTTGGTCCGGCCCTCTTGATGGGTTCACCGGGCCATGATTTTCATTCTGGTTCTGGCCTTGGTTCCCATTCTGGTTCTGGCCTTGGTTCCCATTCTGGTTCTGGCCTTGGTTTGGTCCTTGGTACCGACCCTGGTTTTGCCCATATCCGCCTCTTCCTCTGCTCATCCATCGAGTTCCTCCTCCTCTGGGTTGATAGTCCTGATCGCAGTCCCTAGACATATGTCCGAAATTTCCGCACGACCAACACTCCACTGGTCCTGACCGAGCTCTGGATCCATTTGATCCTCCTCTTCTGTTTCCACCTTGTCCCCGTGACTGCCAGGGTGGTCCCCTTGGATTCTGTTGCTGTTCTTGTGCAGGACCCCCCTGTGTCCCCAACTGGGTCCGTCTCTGGTCATTTGGTTCCCCATTGGAGCACGTCTCCCCTCTTGGCTGTGCGGACTGGACTAGGGCTTGGAGGTATTCCACTACCTGCCCTGCCTCGGTTGGCTGTTGGTACAGGATCCTTCGCTGTTCGGCCACATCCTTCTCCTTTACCTTTTGCTCCCTTTTTCGATATAGTTCAACTTGATGGCTCACATTGTCGGTATAATAGTTTAGGGGAAGGCTTCCCAGAGATACCACCTCAGCCAGTCTTTGTCTCACCTCACTGGGGAGGCCTTCTTCTATATTCCCTCTTAGTATGGCTTCCCCCAGGGGGTTCTCCTCTGGATCCTGGCCAGTTGTTTCTCTCCAGGTGGCGTAGGCTCTTGCCACATAATCCCTAGGGTGGGTGTCAACCCCCAGGGTACCAATACGGATCTGGTCTGGGTGCATCTTGGTCGGGTAGGTTTCTCGGAGGGCCAGCCACACTACTCCCCTGTGTGCTGCGAACAGGTCCACATCATGCGCTCCAGTACCCGCGTATTCTCTCAGGCCAGCCTTCTCTAGTACTCCTTCCATGGCCGAACATCCCATCATGTTTGACAATAATCTTTTCATGTCCCCCATCGCCAGCTGTTGGCCTATCATCAGCTCTTCCAATTTGGCAATCCACGGATTGGCCCCATTCTGGAGGGGTGGCAATTTTTCTGACACTTGGGTCATGTCGGACGCCTTCCAGGGATGATATTCCAATTCCTGGCCTTTTATTATTACAGGAATTATCTTGTGGGGCTGTTGACTTTTCGTCACGGATCTCGTTGTCATTCCCCTTGCTTCGTCTTCCATCTCGGCGAGGCTCTTTTTCAATATCCTCTTTTTTTCTTCCAAGTATGCTTGTTTTTCTTCCACTGTGTTCCATATCTCCATCGCAAACTTATAGTCGGGCGAATTTTTGTCCTCCTTGTTATCTGGGTTGCTTACCCGGTTTTCTATTATAGCATTGTCCACTTTTAGCTCCTTGGCCTCCACCTCTATTCTTGCCAGATCGTCCTTTATCTTTACCATCTCCCCGGCATCTACAGAAACCTGTGGGGGAGAAAATTTTGAAGCAGATCTCCTACCTCCTGCTTCCCCCTCGGGGGTGTCCTTTCGCTCTCCCGTTCTCGTGCCCATTTCTGCTGCCGCCCACTCTTCTTTTGTGTGACCAACTGGTGAGCCGTCTCTTATTTCCCGCCGGTTGGAATCACTTGAGGGGGAGCGACCTCTCATAGATTCGCTCGGGCGGTAGTAGGAGTCTAAGGTTTTCGCTTTGTATTTTCTTCTTATTCTTTCCCAGTTTCTTTTTACAACCAGCTGTTCGCCTTCCCAGCGTCCTTCCCCTTCGGCCTGGAGGATCTGCCTTGTTGCTTCCGACAATTTCCCAGTTCTCCCCGCTGGACACTGTTGGCTCGCACATTCCCCCTCATAATGAGCCAAGTCTTGAGTCCCTCGCATCCCCCGTACACCCTCCTGATCTCTGGTTGTGTCAGGTGTTAGGTGAATCTTTGCTACCGCTTGCCCAGACTCGCTATACCCCTGTTCGTCTGTTAAATTATAAGGGCTCGTCATTTGTATCATAGGCAGAATAGGGTACACTCGTTCCCCATTCCTGATGTCATATGGTGGGGGGGCTATAGCTCCCTCAACTCTTACCTGCTCTACTCCTGGTTGGGACACTGGGGTGAGTGAGGCTACCTGAGCTGCACTTTGGGCGATGACGGTTGTTGTGTTAGGGGCCAGGGGAGTTATGGTGACCGGGGCTACCTCCTCTATTGGCTTGGCCTCCTCATTGACAGTTGGACTGCCCTCCTGATCACTTTTCCTTCTCTCGGCTTCCCGAGCGAAGAGTTCTAACGTCGTCATTTCTTGCATGCGTTTCTCTCCCTGTTTCTTCCCCTTGCTTCCCTTATTCTCCTGATGTCTGTACATCTTAATTAACACTTTTATTTCAGCTATTATCCCCAAGTCAAAAGAACCTTCAATGGGCCAGGGTTTTGTGATATATCCCCATCTGTCGTTCTATTTTTTCGATATTCTAGATACTTTTTCCAAATAGTATGGATTATCCTTTGTATAAGGGTTACTTTTGGCGATAATCTGTACTGGACTATCTTCCATCCAACCAATTAGGGTCGACCTTTCTGAATTGGTTGCGGCTTCCATTTTTCTATATGAAATCCTATTTCCCATTCACTAGGGTTCTAATTTCCTATTGATATTTTAACAATGGCAGCAGGCAAAGAAGTGTATTCTGTATTCCCTGTCTAAATGTAGGTGTCTATGCTTTTTGTGACTGACTCCTACTCGAACAGCCAATAATGGCACTGTATGCCGTACCTATTCTCTTCTTTCCCTTTTTCACCTGAAATTCCTATTCTTACCTGATTTGTGGTGTTCCGCGTGCCCAATAGAACTGCCGAAGACAAGAGCACACAAAGACAACAGTTCTTGTTAATTTATCAACTGGACTTGTACTTTACTCCGTCTTTACAATAAATTTTTTGAGAGGTTCTTTTCATTAACAGTATGAATATCCTTTTACTTTCTTCATACAATCTTAAAAACAAGATATTTGTGATTGATACATGTGTTTGATGTCGCCAGTTTCTACTCCCTGATTTTTTCGTTCGATCTCCGTCAACACACTGGTTTTTTATTTTTGTCGAATCCCGGCTCTCCACTATTTCTCCTTGATTCCACTCCAATTCTGATTCTCCTCGGGAAACAAAAACATCTTGATTAGCGCTTCACCCTTTATCAATTACATTTACATTCTTTCATCTTCTTCCATTATTCAGTACCATTCCCCCCAGGGGACACTCGTCACCCAGACTCGTGTCCACTAGAGATAATCTAAAGAATGCATCGGACACCGCGCCCTGCACGCCGTGAGGTGCCAGCCCCTGCTTCCTGAAGAGTCCATCACAGACCCTCCACAGAGGTCAGAACACACCCCACCACAGGTACAAAGCAGTCAGCGTCCAAGCACCTTACCTCACCACTCAAGCTACCATCCCCAGGATCCAGTGCCCTGCCGGACGGTCATGCATAACCGACCGGACCCAACACCGAACCATGGGTACACAGCTCCACACAATACAGTCATCGATCACGTACCTACTATGGAAAAAAACTGCATACACATCCATACAACAAACGTCAATGTACAACATCCCCAGGCACGTCCCCTACCCCATACCCTTCGCACACCCTGGCCTTACCATCCTCCAACCCAGAATGTCCACCACCCAGATCATAGAATAGTAGCCAGAGCGTACTCCTGGTAACTCGGCATCAACGGGACGCCCACACCCGCCCGGCCCCCCTCTACGTCGTCCCTCACTATCATCATAGCAAACACAGGTGCAGCCGAGCAGTGTGACTTCTCAATCGCAGGACCAGCTGCGCAGAGAGTCCTGAACATGTACCCAAAACACACTCTAACCACAGACACACAAACAACTACCACTGCAAACATTATCACGGCATAGAGCAGATACTTAACAACCGACCATCCTATATAGCCCAGTTGCCCATGACCCCAATCATCCCATGAGTCCTCCCGAGAGTCATGTACATCCTATCCCATGTGATTCCTATGTGTTACATAACCATATCACGCCTCAACAAAAGATCCTCCACTCCAGCCACCGTACGAAATCAAAAATAGCCCCAATGGAGAAGAGAAGTGAGGCAGCCTAGTACACAATATTAATATACAATACCCAGAAAGAATGGGCAAAATATCCCAGTGTGTGTCATAAGCGCATGTTACACAACAAATTTAGTTGATGAACTGTAACCCATTCCCCAAATGTCTGGAAACGAGATCAACCTTCTGGGAGTATGTAAGATACAAACTGCCCATGTGACCAGTAATATCAAGCAAAAAAGAGAGAGCGAGAGAGGGGTAGAGGGGAATGGGAGAGTGAAAGAGGAGGGGAAGGAGAGGGGAGGGAGGGAGAGAGAGAGAGAGGGGGGGGAAAAGGGAGGGGGGGAGGGAGGGGGGGGAGAGAGGGGAGGAGGGGGGAGAAGGGAGGGAGGGAGAGGAAGGAAGGAAGGGGAGAGGAAGGGAGGAGGGAGGGGGGGAGAGAGGGGAAAGGAGGGAGGGAGAGAGAGAGAGGAGGGGGAGAAGGGAGGGAGGGAGAGGAAGGAAGGAGGGGGAGAGGAAGGGAGGAGGGAGGGGGGGGGAGAGAGAGGGGAGAAGGGAGGGAGGGAGGGAGAGGCAGGAAGGAGGGGGAAAAGGAGAGAGGAAGGGAGAGAGAGATACTATGTCTATATATCACCTTATTGGCCGAAATTACTATCAATGCAATATAGTTATTGTATTATAAGAGGCTAGGCCCCTTAACAAATGACCCAACAAGTGAAGAATGAAATCTAAACTAGGACGGGAGCCTAAGACATGGCTCTACCGCCCCCTAGTGCACTTCTAACCACATACCACTTTTACTGATCACGGCCTTCCGCTCTCACACACATTCCACACACAACATAGTACGCATGCGCAGGCCCTCTGTACGGGCCATCAAATAGCCTAACCATAACTACATTGCCAAACAACATTGAAAGTACACACTTACTGCAATTCACACGACGCATTAATTCCATTGATATACCAGTCACACAACAACATCCCCCATTCACAATATTAGCATTGAACAGTCCCAGCAGCATGTAGCATGTAGCATATAACTAGGTAGCCTTAGCCACCGTTAGCCACGCCATAGCATTCGCCATCTAGTAACAGTAGCCACAGTAGCCTATATTAGCTCCTATCACCGCTCGTTAGCTTGCAGCTTAGCTTAGCATCATAGCTTAGCCTAGCCTAACAATGGCTACGAGCGTAAACAGCAGTCTTATTCCGCTCACCGAGCATCTATAGCAGACCGCGACGGCAGCCTTACAATGACGTCACCCATTAACTGGACTTTAATCCAACGTAAGTGCTATTTTTACAGATTAAAAAATATAAAAAACATTTCATACGCGAATAACTTCCGGGTCAGCACTCGCTAGTTTGAACACCTGCCTTTGCTTAGAACGACTTCCGGTTCAAAGTCTCTGTTCGCTTCCGTTTTCGAAAGACTAGCTTGACCTTTAGCTAGCCGATAGCTCGAGCGTTAGCTCCAGTGTTATCCTAGCTTTAGCTTTAGCGTTACCACACATTGTTACTTTTTTCAATAGTTTCCCCATACACATTTCTATCGCAATAAGAGCGTCCGTATTACAATACACGCAATGAACACTTACATAGTAAACAGTATAATTAAACAATTCGTTGCTAAGAGCTTATTGTATCCGTTTGCCGCGGCGTAACGTATTGAAATAAACGCCCAAGCTAAACACGTTCTATCGGGATCTTCGCCGATCCTCGCCTTCTGAAATTAACCTTCTCATGGTTAACAGGCAAATCCCGCATCCCCCTAATCAACCCTTAACAACGGATCGATTATGGCTAGAACAGCTGATATCCCTCAGAGAAAATCCCCTAAAATCCGGCTAAACTGGGTGATATTTTCAAAAGCTTTACGTGTTCAGCTTCGGAAGGCCCCCTCGTACGCTCATTTCACCACTACGTTAATATCCCGCGACCCGTAACGAACACCATCATATCGGCGCCTTCTTTACATATCCATCTGATCTCGTGATCTGTACAGTTGTGGACCAGAGCCTGAAAGTCCCATTTGCGTCGTTGCCGACGTTCTATGCCCCCGCTCTCTGCCGTTTGAGATGCGCCAGTTAAGCGGAGGCCTGGCGTTTCCCAGCAATCACACACTCTCATAATTCACCCACTGTACAGTACACGAAAAAAATAACACATCATACCATACACCCCTGAAAAGACATGGCCCGTCTGTAAAGAGCCATTCGTCAAGCGCAGCCCGGTTCCATCAATTTCCGAGTGGCGTCCTGGACGTCCCCGCTTTAAATTGAACCCTTCCTAATATGACCTGTCGAACGTCACGCAACCCTGCTACCCCAATCATCCTCTCCTCCCAGACGGATTCCTCCGTCTCGGCGAGATTCTTATGAGGTCATCGCAGGGCTTCCCCACAACCCCTAGTTCGAACTGAACGCTCCGCATTTTCATCCATCACGGCCCCGTATCCACTCATCTTTACGCAGATTTCAGGACGCTGTCGTGATGATCCCGATCTCCCAGGCGCCGATTTTCCACGAGCCGATTGCTCGTTTAGCCAAGTTTTTTTTTAAAAGCGCTTCAGGGGAGGGTCATCGGCACCAATTATAGTAATAGGGGTGGATGGTTCTGCCTCTAAAAACCAGATGTATATAGTACCCTGCGTTGTGTTTTGTCCGTCTGTTAAACCCCTATTACTTATAAAGACCAACACGGTCTTGTAGAACGACCCGAGAGTGGAAGCATCAATGAGGAGAAGAGAAGTGATCTACTCTGCAGATCCGCTTTTATTTTCAGAGTCCAAAAGTGAACAACAATGAATCTGGTTCAATGAAAAATAGGAGTATGTGCAATAATATTGATGGAAGCAAACACTATGCCGTTTGTCATCAAATACCAGACTAATCAAACACAATTAAAAAAGAATGGTCTTCATTGGTTCCTCGATGGCGGTGGCGTCTTCCTAAGGAACAAAGAGATTCTGTTCTCGGTCTCAGCTCAAGCAGTTCCTCTATTCGCCGTCCTCTGCATGGGTGGTTTCAAAAAGCATGTGTGTTTTCTCTATCTATCGTGCATGCTTTTTTAAAGCTTAGACTCCTCCTCCTAGAATACGCGTCAGAGGGGAGTAGCTCTACATCCTGATTGGTTGAAACATCTTACAGCCGTTTTTGGTTACGCCCGGTCTCACATGACTTTTTTAGAGAGGCCGGCTTAATATCTCTAAGAGAATATGTTATTTCATTTAGTTAACCGTTTATATCCAGTGTCTAATTTTACTAACTAACAGTTTAATGATTTAGTAATGGCTATATTTTAATCATAAACGTTATCGTTTTTTCTGATCAGAATTTGTAGGTTTATAACCATGTTTAGTCATATTGGGGTGGTTTTAACCAAGGATATTGGCACCTATATTTAGTTGAATATAGCTTTCTCCAGATGATTGTCTATTTTAAGACAATCCTGTTGCATTTCTTAATTCTATAACATTATGTTGGATGTTAGCTTAGTTTTTCTAATGACATTACACATTAACTGTATTTACTGGCACAATTTAGACTTTACAACAGTGGAGAATAGTCTAATGGCTTTCTTTAGCCTATATATTCTTCTATTTGTGGGAATCTATATTGTCTTACTTGGTCACCGCCTGTGGCCCAAACCGGTTCTAGGGAGATCGCTAATCAAGGCCTGGGTGTTACCTCCTATTCTCCTGTGTCTCCGTCGGCTGTGTCAATAGCACCGGCCATTGAAATGGTAAGTCGGCCTGCCAGCCACTCATAACCTATTGTTTTCACCTGTTCCCCCCAGGGGGAACAGAGGCTATAATTAACTCTAAAACGGGGAATGCTAATCCAATTCTCCCCCAGGGCCTCACTTTTAACAGACAGACTCCCTAGTATTGAATGTTGTTCAGAGAGGGTAGTTTGGCAGAGTCCTATGTATTTTGATCCAATATATAATTACTAATATGAGACTAGACCAAGTGTGGTGTATCGATCATACCAAGTTCAAACCTCCCAGTAGCTTGTCGACCTGTTTTGGGGAATGCAGACTTCAACCATATTTTCCTACCCATATTTCATAATAGTTTTACAGTTTGAGCAGGGAATTATACTACAGCACCACTGCTGTACAAGTAACTTTTTTTCACATGAAAGACGCAACAACACAATAATAATAATACATAAGATATCACAGAACAGAAACGTATTGCAATAATGACAAGATAATAGAGTAAATAAAATAGAATAAATCTAATTAAAACGGAAATAAAAATTTTATTATATTGATAGACATTACAAAAGAGATTCCTAATTACAACAATAATTGTTCACCCAAGGGCTGTCTACTATTAACAAACCTAAAACATGTTAGCCATTGTAGGTCATTCACCAGGTCAGAGCGAAATAGTAAATTAGGCACAACTCCCAATATCAGTAACAGGTCTATTGTTCTAAGAATAACATTCGTCTAAGAGCCCAATAGCCAGCAAGGCCACTGGACTGGAGACTAGAAGCAGAGCAGCCATTGTAGTGCTGTACAAGTATTTTAAAGTGTTTTATCACTCAATAAATTCAATTAATAATAAACTAAATTAATTGTATCACTCTATCAAGTTGCCCCATGGCATGAAATTATTCATTCATATTAATTCAAGTATTTGCATGTGAGTGAAAGGTACATGCATCGTTTCAAATATTGTATTGCCACCAGTGCTGTGCTTATTTACATTTATACAACTGGTTACAAATCAAAAAGTATTTTAAACAAGTGTTTTCTCACTCAATTATCAAGTTGCCCCATGACATGAAAGGGATTCAAGTAATCCATGAATGCAAGGTACATACATAATATTTTATTGCCTCCACTGCTGTCAGACAACTATTTACTTATCCAGGTATTAACATAAATGACCACTCATTAGCAGATCAGACTTTTCTCTTGTAGTACTTTTTCCACTGGATGGCACTATCACTAAATACCACCTCTGCTTGTAAATGCTGTATGGTGCAACAAGCTCTGTTAAATATACAACAGGTTATGGGCCAAGATCGACGCTAAGAAGCTACACAGAGTTTTGTGTGAGATGAACAGTAATGTGGGATTTCACAATGGATGACAAGCTGTTTATTGACTGGCTGAGCGGACCAGAGAACTGGGCAACTGGAAGTTTCAGATGGCGCACTTGCTAAAAGCTAAAGGACTATGGGGTATGCTAATGGAGACAGATACATTAGCTGCAGATGCTAATGCTCAAGCATGGGCTGAGTTTGATAAATGGAGAGATATATACAATATACAGTAAATAAATACAGTAAAAATATACTGAGGTCTACAGTAGGTGTAATATTGCACAGTGCTGTTTCAAAACTAAGAGTCCAGGAAGATGGTAACTGTCACTCTGTGCTCAGTGATGCAGTGAGGCACAGTGATGCGTTGTATATTCTGATGGCTGTTGGAATGAAGGACTTCCTGTGCCGTTCAGTGCTGCATTTGGGTAGTGTGAGCCTGGCACTGAACATGCTCCTCCTGTCAGCCAAGTCTCTGTATAGTGGGTGGGAGGGGTTTTCCTGGTGGCCTGGAGCTTAGCAAGGCTCCTCCTCTCCACCACCCTCGCTAGGGAGTCCAGCTCCACCCCAACCACGCTACTGGCCTTCCTGACCAGCTTATCCAGCCTGTTTGTGTCCCCTGCTCTGTAATAACCAGCATTATGCATTATTATTAATTTGAGGCATATATACATATCTTCTGTATATTGCTATACAGGCATGTATAGCAACCTATAATTGACTCTTTGATGTCCGGCTCTGACCTTTTTTTATTGATTGATTGATAACTTTATTAACAGATTGCAGAATGAGTACAATACAGTACGGCTCAATACACACAATTGTTAAGGGGATGCAGACCAGAGAAAGACTTTCGTCTTGTTTACATCAGGGTCCCCCATTTTCAATTCATAATGACATTTATGACATACGACAACATACAGATATATATCATGACATTTATGACATACATCTACATGACATAGATATACAGTACTGTTACATTTGTGACATACAAGATATGCAAATATACAGTACTGTTAAATAGAGATCCTAACAGAAAATATATACATACTGTATGAGGGGGAGGAAACTGTACATTATTTCGGAGGGGGTGGGTGGGTGGGAGGGGGGTTTTAGACATTTACAGGGGCCAGGTGCTCTTTGTCTTTCTTTGAGAGCGGTTTTGAAGGTGGGATACATTTTTTTTTACGTCTGTGGGTAGGGCGTTCCACATTGATGTGGCATAATTGAGAAACGTGTTTAGTCCCTTGTTTGAGCCGAATCTGGGTTGAACATGAAAGCAGTGAGGTAAGTTTGTCTTCTTGAAGTTGTTCTGAATCTGCAGTGCACCCGGCTTCTCAGTCTGTCGTCGTTGCACTTCCAAATTGCAATCAGCGCTGGAGTTGTCAAGGGTTGCTTCTTGAAGCAGTCAAAATGTGCTCCTTGGCTACACCTACAATGGTTGTCAATCATTTCGACATCAGCTGTGACCGGTTCAGAAGAACCCACATTGAACTTGAGAGGTTATGTATCCTTTATTCCTTCCACGCCGGCAAATTATAGTCCCCTGCCCTGTGTAACTACTGTAACCAGAGTGCTACGGACTGGTTTAAATTTGCATCAGCTTGCGCCAATATGGGCAGGGGCACATACATTTAGTCATTTAGGGCAGGGGCACAATGGGGGGCGCATACATTTAGTCATTTAGGGCAGGGGCACAATGGGGGCACATACATTTAGTCATTTAGCTGACGCTTTTATCCAAAGCGACAAGTCATCAAGAAGGGCACAACTCTATCAGCTGAGTAACAATGTTCATCAAAGTGTTGAGTGCTACAGTGTAGGTTAGTATATTAGGACAAGTGCATGACAGTAAGGTTAGTTAGGGTTATATATTTTTTATAAAAAAAAATAAAAATAAAAATCTGGGGTGAGATTTCAGGGGGGGCACGTGCCCCTGGTGCCCCAGTGGTAAAATCGCCACTGAATACGGGTACAAGGCCACCCAAAAAGCGGCACGGGACAAGTGTCAGGAGAGGAGCGCACAGATTCCAAAAGAATTATCGCAAAACACAGGAGAGAGATGCTGGCCACTGGAGGAGGAACAGCGGGCTCTGGGTTGTCTAAGGTGTGTCAGCTGCTGCGTCCAAACACATCCAGCAGCCTCTCTTCAGCAGTCCGATGCCGCGCTCGACGGTGGAACCAGTGCACACATGGCTGTCATTGTACGCCACCTCCTGCTCTGTTTGGGAGTTGGTGAGTGGGGTCATTTATTTTTGATAGAAATCTACCCCCATAAGCCAGGGGTGAGCGCATATCCACCATCTCCACGTAAAACAAGTAATTAGAAGAATAGAAGCCTACTGTTTCAGTTCAGTTTCAGTTTCAGTTTAAACTGTATTTGAACAGGGACAGCACACATTAATGAACATAAATGTAAATGTGTGAGACAGTGTTAGCCAAAAAAATGTTCAACTGTTGTCCCCGGGCCTGGTGTTAAAAGCCGCTAAAAAAGAAAGCATAACATATATGGCATACAGGAAATTAAGAACAGGTTAAAAACACATCATGCAAAATACAGACAATGTACAAACAAACAATAATTCTACATATTAGGTACAGGCCTAATAGAAGCCAATTGTTGCTGGAAAGATTCATTATGCACATATATGTACCAATTAGCCACGCGGCGTCTCCTTGCCCGAAGTACACACCCACAGAGCTGTTCTGTAAGATGTAGGAGTCATGTGCAGGCGTGCGTTCCTGAAATCAACTGGGGTTGCATGCACCTAATGGCGCCACGCAGGGGTGTAGCTCCAGATTCTGGGCCCCATGAAAGAATGTATTTGTAGGCCCCCATGGAATTCGAGCGCGCGTAAGCGCGCGAGCGGATTTTTTTGTTGTTGCCATTTTTTTATTGATGAAAACGCATAATATGGTTTTTACCTATACATTCGGATCAGCAGTTCAGCACCTGCACTGTTGGTGGGTGAGCCTAGTAAAGGATGTCGCATCGCGTTCATCTTCAATGAATGGACCAATGCAATAGTCTACCAAAGCCCCCCCTCTCTCTATATATATCTCACACACACACACACACACACACTTCAGAAACAAACATAGTATCAATGAGAGCATCAATAATATGAGGTGAGACGGATCTTTAAAAAAGTGGATATCAGGAAGGCAGCAGGACCGGACGGCATCCCCGGCCGCGTCCTAAAAGTCTGTGCCGACCAACTGGCCCCGGTATTCACTGACATCTTCAACCTGTCCTTGGAACAGGCCGTCATCCCCACCTGTCTGAAGAAGTCCACCATCATCCCTGTACCCAAAAAATCTACGCCCGCTTGCCTCAACGACTACCGCCCTGTAGCCCTCACCTCCATAGCCATGAAGTGCTTTGAGAAGCTAGTGAAGGGCTACATCTGTTCCTCCCTCCCAATCAACCTGGACCCTCTGCAATTTGCATATCGCCCCAACAGGTCCACGGAGGACGCCATAGCCCATGTGCTGCACACAGCAGCATCACATCTGGACAAGAGGAAGGGGAACTATGTGAGAATGCTGTTCATCGACTACAGCTCAGCATTCAATACCATAGTCCCCTCCAAACTCATAGCCAAGCTCAGGGACCTGGGCTTGAACTATGACCTGTGCCAGTGGGTCCTGGACTTCCTGACGGGCAGACCCCAGGTGGTAAGAGCCGGCAACTGCACCTCCTCATCCATCACGCTCAACATAGGGGCCCCCCAGGGCTGTGTTCTGAGCCCCCTCCTCTACTCCCTGTACACACATGACTGCGTAGCACAGCGGAACAACAACACCATCATCAAATTTGCTGATGACACAGTAGTGGTGGGCCTGATCTCTGCCAACGACGAAAGGGCCTACCTGGAAGAGGTAGAGAACCTGTCACAGTGGTGTCAGGAGAACTGCCTCTCCCTGAACGTCAGCAAAACAAAAGAGATGATTGTGGACTTCAGGAGGTCGGGGGTCAAGGACTACAGCCCCCTCAGCATCGACGGGGCACCAGTTGAGAGAGTGAACAGTTTCAAGTACCTCGGAGCCCACATATCCGAGGACTTGACATGGACCACACACATTGACAGTGTTGTGAAGAAGGCACGACAACGCCTCTACTTCCTCAGGCGCCTAAGGAAGTTCCAAGTCAGTCAGAAGATCCTTAGGAACTTCTACTCATGTACAATAGAGAGCATCCTGACCGGCAACATCACCTCCTGGTTTGGGAATAGCACTGCACAAGACCGTAGCAGACTACAAAGAGTGACACGTTCAGCCGAACGCACAATTAGAGGGGGGCTTCCCACCCTCCAGAACATTTACAACAAGCGGTGCAAGGGGAAGGCTAAGAGAATTATTAAGGACTCGAGCCACCCGAACAACTGCCTCTTTGAACTGCTGCCGTCAGGCAAGCGATACCGGAGTCTTATGGCGAGCACAGAAAGACTCAGAAGGAGCTTCTATCCCCAGGCCATCAGGCTGCTAAACGAACAATAATCGCTAAACGAACAATAATCACTATGCAACAACCATCAAATGCACACAGCACACACACCCACACGCACACACACACTCACTCAAACAAACAACACACTGCAGCACCCACTCTCCACACTTTAGATCACACAAACACACTTACACTTTATATTTATTGATAAAGGATTTGCACTACAACTCGTACACCTACTGTGAATTGTACCTAAACTGCACCTCGTCCATTTATGCCTTGCACTATATAGTATTGTATATTAGTACACTGCACAGTATTGTATATTGTATGGTAACTACGTCTACGAACATTGTACATATGTCTAAACTGAACACTGTGACCTCTTTTTTTTCTTCTAATTTTTACTATGTTTTTATTTCATACTTATCTTGTCATGCACAGTCTCTGGAGCGCAACAGTAAGAAGCATTTTGTACAAAAGTATTCTGTACTTCTGTATGACAACTATTAAAGAAACTTGAAACTTGAATACACCTGAGTGATGTCTAGTAAAAAAATAAATAATTTTTTTTTTTTTTTTTTTTTTTTTTGGGCCCCCCCCCAGTGCTGGGCCCTTGGAATCATCCTAAGCTACCCCCCCCCCAGCTACGCCCGCCGCCACGTGCACGCGCGCTCCCGGCAGCAAATACCGCAAATGAAATCTACTGTAAGTACAGTTACTTTTGTATAATATCCATAGCTCTGCCATTTTTCACCAGATTGCGACGGAATTCTCTAAACGTTCACAGAAAGGTAAAGAAACAATATACGTTGTATTTTATGGCAATAATGTTGAGGTTTGTTCCACCCCGTGAGATATAAACACAAAAATCACGACAGAAAAATTATGTGAAAAATTGTTGGACATCTGTTGTCGGCGGCTGGTGTGAGCTGGGTAGTGTAGTTTTATGAAATTTCAACGTCCATCGAAAGCCCTGGGTTTCCTCTTTCTTAGGACTACAACGATTTCATGAGTGCTTCTCAGGTTTAAATCGTCCAATTTCCGGTGCAATGTGCAGAGATTTTTATAAGCTCATATATTGCTAATAACACTTTATAAATCATTGGTAAACAAACATAGTTCTGAAAAAGAAACGCAACATTACTTAATACGGACTGTATTGATCTATTTATGATGTGAAATAAATCTTGTACCGGTACTGGGCTGATTGGGCTTAAGAGGTTAATACAAAATGGCCTATATATGACCGCTTTTCTGCGTTCTTAAATCCTGAACGAATCCCAGATAGGAAACCGTTGGTGAAAGCCAGAATGTCCCCATTGACTCAGTCACATTATTTGGCACACGGCCCATGTTACATTTTGGCTCGTGGCCCTCAAAGTCAAAAGGTTTGGACATCCTTGCTCTTGATTGTTGTCTGTAGGGATAATTCATATTTCTACTAACAGAACATCAATAGAGGCCTTTCACTCAATGTTTAGAACACCCATTTTCCCTCCATGTTGGAGGAAGAAACTATGGTTGCTATAGGCAAAACAACATTTGCTATGTGCCGATATATAGAAAATATAGTATATAGACAAAAGTGTAAAACATTTGGTGACTTACTACTGGATCTTGTAGACAAGTCACAGTGGAACTGTAATATCATGCTTTTCCAGTGTTTTACCTGCTCTACCACTGTACATAAATGAGGCATTTCCTTTCAAAAGTGGTTACCAACGACTACAGGCAGCCATGTTGGAAGAAAGAAAACAACACAAACATTCCGTGCAAGGACTCTATTCCATCCAATTCTAAACATGTCATTCAGAAAATACCCCCTTGCAATTTATAATAACACTGCTGATTTTAATCCGACAGCAGGTCATACAGGGAACATGTACAGTACATCTAAGGAAATGCAATGATGCACTTTAATACATATTTAATCATGCTGTATGATCTCTGGGTTTCAGGATGAACCTACAATCTCCCGTAGAGACAAGTGATATAACATCATAATTCCACAAGCAGCCCTGGAACGATTACAGTCTGGTCTATGTTACACACTGTAATGTTCTTTAGACAAGCGCACACGCACGCACGCACACACACACACACACACACACACACACACACACACACACACACACACACACACACACACACACACACGCACATATATACGTAAACAGCACGCGCAGGCAACATGTTTATTCAGTACGGTGTCCCTTTGGTTCTAATATTTCTGGCTGTTTTTGACCCAGTTCTCTTTTTTTTTACTGAAAAATCCTCTTCCTCTCAAACTGTACAAATCTCTGTCCCTCCCTCTTTCTTTCTAACATGAACACACTCTCTTCTCTCATGCACACTATCTCTCTCCCCCTCTCTCTCCCTCCTTCTTTTTCTCTCACTCACTCTCTCCCTATCTCTCTCTCCCTCTCTCTCCCTCTCTCCCTGTCTCTCCCCCTCTCTCTCTCCTTCTCTTTCTCTCACTCACTCTCTCCCTATCTCTCTCTCCCTCTCTCCCTGTCTCTCCCCCTCTCTCTCCTTCTCTTTCTCTCACTCACTCTCTCCCTGTCTCTCCCCCTCTCTCTCCTTCTCTTTCTCTCACTCACTCTCTCCCTATCTCTCTCTCTCCCTCTCTCCCTGTCTCTCCCCCTCTCTCTCTCCTTCTCTTTCTCTCACTCACTCTCTCCCTAGCTCTCTATCTCCCTCTCTCTCCCTTTCTCTCCCCCTCTCTCTCCCTCCTTCTCTTTCTCTCACTCTCTTATTCCGGAGGTCCAGTGAGGATTTCCTCCTGTAGTGCTTCCCCAGTGGGACAGCTATCCCTGGGACTGTTAATCAGATGTTTCTTTGTGTTTCCTTTCGGTAGCCTATGAATAATTACGGTCCCATGGTACAGCCTGCTACAGTACAGTAGCCTATGAATAATTACGGTCCCATGGTACAGCCTGCTACAGTACAGTAGCCTATGAATAATTACGGTCCCATGGTACAGCCTGCTACAGTACAGTAGCCTATGAATAATTACGGTCCTATGATAGAGCCTGCTACAGTACAGTAGCCTATGAATAATTACGGTCCTATGATAGAGCCTGCTACAGTACAGTAGCCTATGAATAATTACAGTCCCATGGTACAGCCTGCTACAGTACAGTAGCCTATGTATAATTACAGTCCCATGGTACAGCCTGCTACAGTACAGTAGCCTATGAATAATTACAGTCCTATGATAGAGCCTGCTACAGTACAGTAGCCTATGTATAATTACAGTCCTATGATACAGCCTGCTACAGTACAGTAGCCTATGTATAATTACAGTCCCATGGTACAGCCTGCTACAGTACAGTAGCCTATGTATAATTACAGTCCCATGGTACAGCCTGCTACAGTACAGTAGCCTATGTATAATTACAGTCCCATGGTACAGCCTGCTACAGTACAGTAGCCTATGTATAATTACAGTCCCATGGTACAGCCTGCTACAGTACAGTAGCCTATGTATAATTACAGTCCCATGGTACAGCCTGCTACAGTACAGTAGCCTATGTATAATTACAGTCCCATGGTACAGCCTGCTACAGTACAGTAGCCTATGTATAATTACAGTCCCATGGTACAGCCTGCTACAGTACAGTAGCCTATGTATAATTACAGTCCCATGGTACAGCCTGCTACAGTACAGTAGCCTATGTATAATTACAGTCCCATGGTACAGCCTGCTACAGTACAGTAGCCTATGTATAATTACAGTCCCATGGTACAGCCTGCTACAGTACAGTAGCCTACAGTATGTATAATTACAGTCCCATGGTACAGCCTGCTACAGTACAGTCAAGTCCAGTCAAATGTATTTGTTTAGCCCAAAATCACAACAAGTTGCCTCGATGGGCTTCACAGATCAACAAGTAACATCACAATAACAACCGGAATAAAAAAAACACCATTAAATCCACAATTTGACAACAACACCCCCAGACTTTCCCCAATGAAGATAAGGAACAACTCCCTGTAACCTAACAATAGGGGGGGGGGGGGGGGGGGGGCGAAGAAACCTCAGACGGGCCGTTCAATGGGGACCCCCCATCAGGGCGTCGTGATATATGGGTGTTGCTATGGATGATAGAAGGATGGATAATAGAACAAGCAAATAATTGGTATGTATAATTTGTCTTACTAAGTATTTAAGACAAATAAAGTTGAAATAATAATAGAAATAAGAACAATAAAGGACAGGATTACAACACAAGCACAGGTATGATCAAATATGATGATGGCCCAAGGTCACTCTCCCCAGGGGGCAGGAGAACCACTCAGATGCAGTTGCAGTAGAGCGGGCACGGTTAGACGCTGTGGGCCAAACTGAGGACGGCGTAGAGCAGATCCACCAACACCTGAGGTGCTCAGATCTAGTTTGAGGTAGAACAGCCGCTGCAATCGACACTGTAGGCCACATGGAGGACGGCGTAGATCACACCACCTTGACAGGCCCAATGGGGGCAGAACTATAGGCTATGTACCTGTATACTATCATCACACAATGACTCGAGACATCCACTCACAGAGAGACAGGGACAGGGGTTAGAAGACAGACATCCTGACTATCATTAATAAAGGGCAGATGATTTACAGGGGGTTTTGTATAGCTACAGTACTGAATTTTGCCATCCGGACACATGCAATTTGAAATATTCATTTCGAATATAGAATATCAGGCCTATAAATTACCTTATTATGGCCAAGTCACACATCTATGGATCGGGCCAAATCTCCCCTTTCCAATGGCAGAGTTAATTCTGGATTTAGTACCACCAGGCGCCCCTGACAGGGCAGCAAAAACCATGAATGAAATCTCCTGTAAGTACAGTTACTTTTTTATAATGTAAATAGTGTAACCCAGGTTTCAGATTCATACCTATTTAAGTTATAAGAACGTAAATAGTTAATGCCATTGAATAAGAACATAAATAGTTAAAGCTATTATGTAGGAACATATGTAGTATCATTGGGTACCAAGTCCCTTTGAATTACAGCATTGCCCTTTAATAAATGCGTCATGACGTGAGTGAGGTAGACATCACAACAGCCACGTTTTGCTTTACGTCGCGAGTCTCGCACTGCGCAGATGCAGACACTCATTCCACGGAGACCGACATGCAGCTGAACGTTGCTGCTGCCTAAATATGAGATAACAAGATAAAACCAGTTATCAAACAGTTATAAAAGATTCCCCAGTTGCAAAACCGAAGAAGCGTTGCAGTAAAGTAACTGTAGCCTGCGGTTTTGGTGAGTTAAATCAATATTGTGTGATATTCAATTGTCAAGTGTGCAGAATGGTTAGCTTCATGCTACATGCTAATTACGTTAAACATAGTTTCATTCTGAGTCATACACGAACTACCCCAAGCTCAATTTGGTTAAAGGAACCATTTCAGAAGTACTTATAATTGTATTGATATGCTGTACATTAAGAACAAGGTCTATATACATTTTGACTGTTTTGAGAGTTTTATGAACGTGGGGAATGTCGAATATGCTAGCGCACTTTAGCCTAAATTAGCATGTGCCATATGATCCCACGTGCAGTGATAAGATAGCCTGCTTTAGCTTAGCATAGCTAAAAGTAGCCTGGTTGATTATTCATTCTGAAAGCAATGAAAAGATGATGATGTGATAAAGATGGTAAATAGCTTTTATCTTCTGAATGCCTGCTTGCAAGCAGGCCAGGTTTTTCTAGCACTCCGTTCCACCCTGGGAGCAGTTCCAGGAGTCCATCCATCACCACGAGGGGAGGAGGCGGTGTGCCGGACGATACAAGATGGCGAGCCAACCCATTGAACCTCTGATATAGCTCAAGGCTAATGCCAGCCTGATTCGAATACCCCTGTTGCCAACTCCTGTTACCTCAACAGTCCGGTAGGATTGAACTGATTGAACTTGAATCATAAGAACTTCCACGGATTGAACTGACCTATATCCTTTTCTGATACACGAACTGATTGAACGAGAACACAAGGACATTCCAAGGGCTTCAACCCCGTTCACCCTTTTGTTACTTTGATATTGTATTTTTGTATTTGATTTGATTTAATTTGATATATGGGTATTGATATTTTCCTATATGAAGGGAGACTTAAAGGGTAATTACACCCAGTAAGCTACTTGAACCACTGATAAGCTACTTGAACCATTGGTATTCTCCTACAAGAAGGGAGACTTAAAGGGTAAATACCCCCAGTAAGTTATTTGATCTACTGATGTTCTCTTGTAAAGAGAACGAGTTAAAGGAAAACTCCAAAATTTTGGGAAATTAGCTTATTTAACATCTTCCCTGGAGTTAGACAAGAAGATACATACCTTTTTTGTCTCTGTGCGTGCATTTAGCTTTGGGAACAGTCGCTCCGTTAGCGTAGCTTAGCTTCATCACTGGAAGTGGGGGATATCAGGAGCCTGATGTTCCCTTACAGGCCGAGCGGATCTCGGCCTGTCTGTCCGACATCTCCGCCTGGATGACGACCAACCACCTCAAACTGAACCTAAGCAAAACAGAATTGCTCCACCTGCCGGCCAAATCCTCCCCCCTGACCGACCTCTCCATCACAGTCGAGAATGCAGCTGTGACCGCGTCGCCGACCGCCAAGAACCTTGGTGTTGTCCTCGACGACCAGCTGAACTTCTCTGCTCACATCGCAGCAACAACCAGAACCTGCAGATTCCTCCTGAGCAACGTCAGAAGGATACGCCCCTTCCTGACAAAAGAAGCCACCCAACTCCTCGTCCAATCAACAGTCATCTCCCGCCTCGACTACTGCAACGCACTGCTAGCTGGCCTCCCGGCCACTGCCACCAAGCCTCTTCAACTCATTCAAAACGCAGCGGCCCGCCTGATCTCAAACCTACCGAAGTCGGCCCATGTCACCCCACTTCTTAGGGACCTGCACTGGCTCCCCATTGCTGCACGTATCCGCTTCAAGGCCCTCGACCTAGCATACCGTGCGGCAAAGGGAACCGCTCCCGCCTACCTCCGGTCAATGGTCTCTAACTACACACCCTCAAGACCCCTACGCTCTGCATCTTCTGGCCGCCTCAGATCTACTCCTATCCAAGCTCCCGGAGGGTCATCAAAGAGAAGCCGCCTATTCTCAGTCCTTGCCCCACAATGGTGGAATGAACTACCCATCCCAGTTAGGACAGCCGAATCCCGTCCAATCTTTCGCCGTCGACTAAAGACTCACTTCTTCAACCATTATCTGAAATGATAAAAAAAAATAAAAAATCTAACCCCGACTAACCTTAATGTCATGCACTTGTCCTAATAAACTAACCTACACTGTAACACGCAACACTTTGATGAACATTGTTACTCAGCTGATAGAGTTATACCCTTCTTGCTGTCTTGTCGCACAGAACTTGTAAGTCGCTTTGGATAAAAGCGTCAGCTAAATGACTAAATGTAAATGTAAATGTAAATGTATACAGTCACGAAATACACTCCAAATACAACTCCAAAACGTTCATGTAAACATGTTGTGACCTGTGTATTCACCACGTGGATAAATAAAAAATAATTGAATTAGACAATTACGTTTTATAAGCAAATATACTCGGAACTATTTTTTGCCTAACCACTCCTCTCTGAGCGCAGCCAGTGATTTCAACGTGTCGTCGTGATTGTTGACATTCTCATTCATTCAAAGGATCCGAACCGATTGATTGAAGTTTATGGATACCATGACTTAAAATCCTCTTACCTTGACGATTAAAAGCCTCCCCAATTTAAAAAACAGTAATCCAATGGCTGGTATTGTTATACCGGACGCTCTGAGCTAACCGGAGCTAACACAGATCAGGATGGTAAAGCATATATAATGACGCGACGTTTATAGCAGCGGAAAACGTTTATTTTGTACATTATCTAACGTTAACACGAACCTAAACTAACGTTACAACTAACCTAAAGTTAGTTTAGGTTCGTGTTAACGTTAGATAATGTACAAAATAAACGTTTTCCGCTGCTATAAACGTCGCACTTTTATTTTGAAAACCCCAGAAAGGAAGTCATTATATATGCTTTACCATCCTGATGAAGCCCTCGTTTTCCTGCACGATCTGATGGTTTTCTCTTCAACGCTAGAGGAACACGAGGAGAGACTCATGCGAGTCCTGAGCCATCTGAAAGAGTATGGGCTAAAACTATCACCTGGAAAGTGCAAATTCTTCCAGACCTCCGTAAGGTAGACAACCGCACTCAAAACCTGGCCAAAGCCAACCAAACTGAAAGAACTGAGAGCATTTCTAGGATTCTGCGGTTACTACCGTAGATTCGTCAAAGACTATTCAAAGATAGTGAAACCCCTCAACGCACTTACTGCCGGATACCCTCCAACGAAGAAGCACGGAAAAGCTACAGTGAACACCGAGAAGTATTACGACCCTAAAGATCCCTTCAATGACAGATGGACCCCCGCTTGCCAGACAGCTTTCGACGCTATCATAGAAAGGCTGACAACTGCCCCTGTTCTCGGTTTTGCCGACCCCAAACAGTCCTACATATTGCACACAGATGCAAGCACACTAGGTCTCTGCGCCGCCCTCTACCAGGAGCAGCAAGGACAGAAGCGTGTCATCGTTTATGCAAGCCGCGGATTGTCAAGATGTGAAACCAGGTACCCTGCCCATAAATTGGAGTTCCTTGCCTTAAAATGGTCGGTAACTGAGAAATTCCAGGATTACCTCTACGGAAGACCATTTCTCGCTGTCACTGATAGCAACCCACTGACATATGTCCTTACCACTGCTAAGCTTGATGCCGCAAGCTACAGATGGTTATCCGATCTATCAACCTTCGATTTCCAGCTGCAATACAGAGCTGGAAAACAGAATCAATATGCTGATGGGCTGTCCAGACGACCACACAGCAGACCAGCTGATGACCCAATATCGAGAAAAGAGATGGAAAGAATACAACAGTTTGCGAAAAGACACCTCCCTGAACCAGAGCACGCAAACATGAGTGAAGACATCATTAGAGCCATCTGCGAAAGACACTTATTTCGCGAAGTGATCGACAACGGCTCTAAGGAGACACCATCCAGCATTGCATCGGTGGTATCACTTGCCCTCCACCCAAGTGCAATCCCAGACAGCTTCCAAGGAGAAGATCAGCTGGGTGGCCTACCCGTCGTTCCGCTGATAACTCCAGCCGAAATGAGAGAAAAGCAAAGAGCCGACACCTGTATCCGTCAAGTACTACAGCTTGAGGAGTCAGGGGAGAAACCTCCACCGACACTCAGAAAGGAAATCCCTGAACTTTACCTTCTACTAAGAGAGTGGAACCGGTTAGAAGTATTGGGTCAATGTACCCAATAAGATACTTGAATCCCATTGATGACATTGATTATAGTTGAATCACTGATGGTTCTCCTGTAAAGAAAGAAGGTTTAGAGGGTAATTTCACCTAATGAGGTATTTGCATTCCCATAACCTAGAATATTCCATTTGGTACTTTTGTTGTGTTACACCTTCAAAAGAAGAGTTTAAAGGAGCATTTCACCTAGTATGGTATTTGCATTCCCTGCACATTTAAAGGTTTAGATTAATATGTTTAAACATTTACCCATCAAAATGATAAACTGAAATAGAGTTTACTGGTGATAAAAGGATACATCCAATATCCAATCTTGAATCTAGCTTTTAGCTAGAGATAACCTCAGAGACGTCTGAACCAAACCTAATGTGTTGATTTAATCAATCTAGGACTTGATATCGAAGTAACCCTCCCGAAAGGAGAGGTTACAGAAAGAACCTAAAAGGGATACTTCCACTACTACCTTGCACTATACGTCTGTATGTATTATTTTGTATGTATGTATGTATTATTATTATTTGCAGTCGTGATTTGTGAACAATAAACCATGCCTAGGGGGGTCTAACGACCACCCCTAGGCATGGTTTATTGTTCACAAACCACTCCTGCGCGTGATGTAATGCTTTTATACAACTGCCACATTCATCCAACCTTATTGCTATACAATAAACACACATTAATCTAAGATTTATTGAAAAAACCATCGGCCAGAAAAAGTAGTTCCCACAACTACAAAAAAGACAAGTTGCCTCCATGTGGAAGCAGCTCGGAAGTGCATCCAACCAACTAACACATCCAACTGTGTGTTATTGGAAGCAGCTTGAAGTGCATCCAACCAACTAACACATCCAACTGTGTGTTATTGGAACTAACACATCCAACTGCCTTTCAACTAAGGCATCCAACCAACTAACACATCCAACTGCCTTTCAACTAAGACATCGAACCAACTAACACATCCAACTGCCTTTCAACTAAGACATCCAACCAACTAACACATCCAACTTTTCTTTAGTTTTTAATTATGAGTTAGTGGTTATTGGAATGATTGATTGATTGATTGATTGAAAATTGTATTACCAGATGCAGAATGGGTACAATACAGTACGGCTCAATACACACAATTGTTAAGGGGATGCAGACCTACTTTCTATAGAACTTCATTCTTAGATGCTTCTATAGAAAGTAGGTAAAACAAATTAAAAAGTTTTTTTTGCCCTATAAGAAAAAAAAGTTTTCTTCGCCCTATTTTTTTATTTATTTTTTTTAGCCTAAACTTAACCAGTTGGAAACCAGGCGTACAGTAATAAAATTAGCAATCAACCAATCAATCAATTCAATAGACCATGCTCACTTAAAACAGCGCTGCTTCTCTCTCAGTCTAACTCCCCCGCTGTTGCAGACAGGAGTGTGTGTGTGTGTGTGTGTGTGTGTGTGTGTGTGTGTGTGTGTGTGTGTGTGTGTGTGTGTGTGTGTGTGTGTGTGTGTGTGTGTGTGTGTGTGTGTGTGTGTGTGCGTGCGTGCGTGCGTGCGTGCGTGCGTGTGTGTGTGTGTGTGTGTGTGTGTGTGTGTGTGTGTGTGTGTGTGTGTGTGTGTGTGTGTGTTTGTGGGTACGCCAGAGTCTGACAGTGTGAGAGTGAACGCTGCAGTCAGTGGGAAGGAAGTAGAAATTTAAAATAAAATTGCAAATAATCAATCAATCAATCCGCGATTTTTCTTTTGTTCTAAAATGACTCATGACCCATCAATTACATCATCCAACATTGTTTAAAGGACTAAGACATTCGCCTTGACAGAATCGCTTTATATTTAGTCGTTATGACGCTATCAACATATCCATTTGTTAAAGATTATTGTCCGCCATCTTGTTTTTGCCGACGGAGTGATCCTGGCGGAGTGATGTGATTCGGTTGTGGGCGGGTCCTGGGACCAGGACCGTAGAATGGTCCCTATACATAGTGTAAATGGACTGTTTCAGCCAATCAGAATCGAGAAATGTGCATGCCGTTGTATAAGTATGTCTAGCTAGCGCGCATTAGAAATAAACCGGTTATTGTTATAACTCTGTCTCTGGTCCACTATTCTTATAATTTTGTGTATATTACTCCTCTCCTCGTTTCGTACCTAGAACTGTGCCGGTGGCGAACAGCTGTTACAAGTAGGTGACACAAGTGCTACAATAGCTCTGTCATTTTTCATCACAGATTGCAACGCGTTTTTCAGCTAGACGTTCACAGAAAGGTAAAGAAACAAACTACATTCTAATTCATAGCAATAACGTTCAGGTTTGTTCGATCCGTGAGATATGAAATAACGGTAAAAAAAGTTACTTCACGCTGGAAGTCAGATGATTGACAGGGGCTGGCGTCAGCTGGGAAGTGTAGTTTTATGAAATTCAAAAGCCCATCGAAAGCCCTGGGTCGCTTCTTTCAAAAGACTACACACACGTATTCCAGCTTCCTTTATTTCCGAACTCATAATTTCGCTAATAACACTAGGGTTAAAAAAAACAGAACATTCCCTTTAACACAGACACAGCTTAATGGACATGAACAGTACAGATTTGTCTCTCCGTATGGCTGTAGTCTGTTGTCAGGGCCGCCTGGGAGAAATGCGAGGCCCTGTGCGAGATTTAACGCGAGCCCCCCCCCTGACTGTATTTTTTTCATACAGTCAACATATTCTTAAATAATAGCGCTGCCCGAGGCGGGGCATGATACAGTCAACATATAGCAAAAGAGAGAGCGAGAGAGAGCTCCCGTTCTACAGTCAATATACAGTGTACAGAGAGAGAGAGAGAGAGAGACACATTGGAAAGAAATTGAAATGCTATTTGGCCCTAAACAGAGAGTACACAGTGGCAGAATACCTGAGCACTGTGACTGAAGATCCTTGACTATGTACAGACTCAGCGAGCACAGCCTAGCCATCAAGAAAGGCCGCCATAGGCAGACTGTGTGTGTTAGAAAGAGAGAGAGAGAGAGAGAGAGAGCATGTGTGTTTGTCATGTGTGTGTGTGTTAGAGAGAGAGCATGTATGAGAGATCCAAAAGGACAAAGATCAACACTTAAATCCAAGAGAGAGAGAGAGAGAGAGACATATTGGAAAGAAATTGAAATGCTATTTGGCCCTAAACAGAGAGTACACAGTGGCAGAATACCTGAGCACTGTGACTGAAGATCCTTGACTATGTACAGACTCAGCGAGCACAGCCTAGCCATCGAGAAAGGCCGCCATAGGCAGACTGTGTGTGTTAGAAAGAGAGAGAGAGAGAGAGAGCATGTTTTACATTTACATTTATATTTAGTCATTTAGCTGACGCTTTTATCCAAAGCGACTTACAAGTTCTGTACGACAAGCCATCAGGAAGAGCACAACTCTATCAGCTGAGTAACAATGTTCATCAAAGTGTTGAGTGCTACAGTGTAGGTTAGTTTATTAGGACAAGTGCATGACAGTATGGTTAGTTAGGGTTAGATTTTTTTTTTTTTTTTTTTTTTTTTTTTTTCAGATAATGGTTGAAGAAGTGAGTCTTTAGTCGACGGCGAAAGACTGGACGTGTTTCGGCTGTCCTAACTGGGGTGGGTAGTTCATTCCACCATTGTGGGGCAAGGACTGAGAATAGGCGACTTCTCTTTGATGACCCTCCCGGAGCTTGGATAGGAGTAGGTCTGAGGTGGCCAGAAGATGCAGAGCGTAGGGGTCTTGAGGGTGTGTAGTTAGAGACCATTGACCGGAGGTAGGCGGGAGCAGTTCCCTTTGCCGCACGGTATGCTAGGTCAAGGGCCTTGAAGCGGATTCGTGCAGCAATGGGGAGCCAGTGCAGGTCCCTAAGAAGTGGGGTGACATGGGCCGACTTCGGTAGGTTTGAGATCAGGCGGGCCGCTGCGTTCTGAATGAGTTGAAGAGGCTTAGTGGCAGTGGCCGGGAGGCCAGCGAGCAGTGCGTTGCAGTAGTCGAGGCGGGAGATGACTGTTGATTGGACGAGGAGTTGGGTGGCTTCTTTTGTCAGGAAGGGGCGTATCCTTCTGACGTTGCTCAGGAGGAATCGGCAGGTTCTGGTTGTCGCTGCGATGTGAGCAGAGAAGTTCAACTGGTCGTGTGTTAGAGAGAGAGCATGTATGAGAGAGAGAGAGAGAGAGAGAGAGAGAGAGCATGTGTGTTTGTCATGTGTGTGTGTGTTAGAGAGAGAGCATGTATGAGAGATCCAAAAGGACAAAGATCAACACTTAAATCCAAAGAGAAGAGGGTCTATACCAGAGAAACCAAAGCAGCAAGGAGCCAATGGCCGACATCAGCTAAATAGGCTAGCCAGGTACTGTGACACCAGGCCACACACAGCTTTGGCCAACGGCCCAACGCTACCCAAGCTACACAAACGACCAAGACATTCACACACAGCACATGTCGTATCTCCAAATGTTGTGAAGTAGCATATGTTTTGCCTGGAAAAAAACATCGTTATTAACAAAACATTCGGGAGGGGAAGGAAGGAAGAGTGGGGTAATGTCATGACATTTTCATTAATCTTACCTGCACCAAGGAACGCAGGGCGAAAGGCCGCAACACAGGTCTCCACGTTGACGAAAGGCCTCTCGCTGTCGGGACAAAAATAAGCTATGGCCAGAGCCTTGTCATGGTGCAGGCCCGACTACATCTTCTGTCAAAGATGATGTCGTAGTCAGAGTGCCAGAACCCCCTGCTATTCTCACGGCTAATGTCAATGGTCGTAGCACAAGCTAACAGCTAACTCAAGGCTAACTGATAGCATCAAACGAACGTTCCCAGCCGAGCGCAGCCGGCAGCTAACGTCGAAGCTAAACAGCTAACTGGCTAACAGTTAGCTCAACCAGGCTATCGCTAACCATTAGCTAACGCAGAAGCAAGCTATGCGGCTACATACAGGTGCTGACACCAGGCCATACACCGTTAGCTACTAGTAGTACTACAACAGCTAGTCGGCCAGTTTAGCTCCAGAGAGAGAGAGAGAGAGAGAGAGAGCGATGTCCACGGCGGGAATAGAATAGAGTTAATAGAATAGGTTAAAAACTCACCAAACGTCCAAGAGGATGGAGACAACCGCGTGGAGTTGACGAAGTTCATCTGCCAAACGACCATCCTCTTCATCTTGGCTGCATGTCTCTAGGTTAGCTAACGCTAGTTAGCCTTTAGCTAAGCTAGCTACTAGCCGACATCATCATGGCTATATCCCGACTGCATCATGACAAGGCTCCGGCCATTTGTCCCGCCTTTCGTCAACGTTCCTTGGTGACCGACCGACTGATAATGACCGACCTCTTCGAGTTGGCTGGCATAACTAAGCATAATAGTCAAAAGCTGCACACACGAAATAGTCAAACGCAGCTGACTCACGCCGGCGATGTAAGTAACCACTCCGCTCCCTTCGTTGAAACCAATAGTATGTCTGCTGCAGAGCCCCATAGCTCCCTTCGTTGAAACCAATAGTATGTCACTGCAGACCCAGGAACAAGTCAGACACATTCTAAAAACGTGTCTAATGTGAAATATATAAGCATATAAGCAAAACTAGATTTTAGGTCTGTGGTGAAAAAGGGCCTCGCGGGAAGGGGGGCCTCGCAAAAAAAATAAAAAATAAAAAATAAAAAAAATAATAAATAAAAAATGTTTTTTTTTTATTTATTTTTATTTTTTATTTTGCGAGGCCCCCCTTCCCGCGAGGCCCTGTGCGACCGCACTGCTCGCACACCCCCTGAGGCGGCCCTGTCTGTTGTACTTTACCTCTTAGTGAGACTAGATGCTGTAGGGTAGGCAGAGAGAGATGTGGGGAGAAAGAGAGAGAGATAGAGAGAGAGTACAGTACAGTGAAAACAAGCATCCAATCAGAGTGCAAATGTAACAGTAAAGTGCAATAGTAATATGATGATAGTATGATGGCAGTATGATGGTAGTATGGTGGTAGTATGATGGTAGTGTGATGGTAGTATGGTGGCAGTGTTATGGTAGTATAATGGTAGTATGGTGGTAGTACCATGGTAGTGTTATGGTAGTATGCTGGTAGTATGATGGTAGTGTGATGGTAGTATGATGGTAGTATGATGGTAGTATAGTACCGGTAGCGGCACGGTGGTGTAGTGGTTAACACTGTCGCCTCACAGCAAGAAGGTCCAGGGTTCGATTCCCGCTTGGGGACCAGGTTTCCATGATGCCAGGTACTCAGGTAGGGTATCTCCCAGGCCTTTCTGTGTGGAGTTTGCATGTTCTCTCCGTGCTCGCAAGGGTTTCCCCCCCGATAAGATAAACCCAATGGAAAAACATGCACAACAGATCGCTAACGCTGTGGCGTCCTTGACAAAGACGGAGAGGAGCACTTGGATTGGTCCCTGGGGCGCGGCTCACGTTGACGCCCTATCTGCTCCCGGCTGCCCATGGGGGGAAGGACAACGGGATGGGAAAAGTGCAGAGAGACATTTCATCAGCGACTCAGTGCATGTGTGTGTGTGTGTTCCTGTGGGTCGCCCATCTTGCGTGTGTGTGTTAAACTGCATGACAAATAAAGACTTCTAGTCCAACAATTATTAATATTAGTAGTGTGATAGTAGTATGATAGTAGTGTGATGGTAGTATGCTGGTAGTGTGATGGTAGTCCAGAGGTGGGACCCGTCATTGTTTTGCAAGTCTCAAGTCAGTCTCAAGTCTTGGTACTCAAGTCCCGAGTCAAGTCCCAAGTCAAGACAGGCAAGTCCAGAGTCAAGTCCCAAGTCAAGACTGACAAGTCCCAAGTCGAGTCCCAAGTCCTAACCTTTGAGTTTTGAGTCCTAAACAAGTCCTAAATACGCGCTTCACCAAAAAAAATCATTATCAACTTGTTAGCAAAACATAATCTCATTTCTATAAATGTCATAATATTCAGAATCAGGGTTAGTCTCACAACTAGATACATTTGGGCAAGAGCTGCTTGAGAAAACCAGTTCAGGAGTATATTGAGAAAAAAAAGAATAAGGAGCACCATATCCATTTTAAAGGTAGGATAACAATAACCAACATATTGTCTTTCCACTTGGACCAATAATTTATTTAACGTCTGCCTGCCCTGTATACAGTCTATGGCACATGATCCATAATAGCAGACCTCGGTTCAACTAACTAGTCTACATTTTGGGGTATAAAAAATCATATCTATACATTTTGGGGTATAAAAAATCTGTACTGAAATGACAAGGCATCTCTGCATTTCGTATATTAGGTAGTTTATTAGGTATTAGAATTAGGTAGGGCCTAATTCGTGTGCGAGTTCTCTCTCTCTACCTTGGATCAATGACGAAAGTATTTTTCAATTGTTTGTATTGAGCCGTACTGTATTGTACCCATTCTGCAATCTGTTAATACAAATGTCAATCAATAACAAAAAAGTAAGGAGCAGCAGTACTGTTAGACTACTGCTGGCCATTCATCGACCGCGACATTGCTGATTGTTTTATTTTATAAGACAAGACTATGACTACCAACTGCCTAGCCAGCCGTGTATCAATCTAGGATGTAATGATAACGTTACCACACTGACTGTGTCGATGGCTCATTGATTTACGGTAACTACTGTAGCTAGCTTGTGACTGCAACTTGTTCTTGTTCGCGGACGACTCAGCCCTGCTGGTCTCTGACAATAACAAGTTACAGGTTGAAAAACCCCTCAGCTCAGAACTCGGCAGAGTCTGCACCTGACTCGCTGATAACAAACTATCATTACACCTGGGTAAAACAGAGTCCATTCTCTTCGGATCAAATAACAAACTCAGCAAGACCGACGGCTTCTCAGTTACAGTGGGTGACAATATTGTCACAAGGAAAGACGAAATTACATACCTAGGTTCCATCCTAGAGGCAAATAGTATGGTTATGTATATAACCATAGTTATATGAGTATAGTGACGCTCAGCGTCATAGTGCAATACTCTCCACTTCAGTACTTGCACTGAATAAAAACTCACAATGTACCTTTACATACCATCATCTGTCTGACCACACCCCCATCCGTTACCTACATAAGCAGGGGTGTGGCCATACCATCATCTCCTTCCCAATCTTTCACCACAAGGCAAGATCAAGGGGTCCTCAGGGAGTCCTGACGCTGAGCGTCACTATACTCATATAACTATGGTTATATACATAACCGTCCGTTATATTATCGTATAGCTCTGCTCAGCGTCATAGTGCAACTCAGGAGCTGAGCAGAGCTGAGCTCGACAAATGTACCTCACTGAGGCCCCCCACAACCATCAGAACCGGGGAGGACCCGAGCCCCCCTGACCCTCCCTAGCGGAGGACGGGAGGGAGACGGATCCGACTGCGCGAAGAGGAGCTTCAGCAACTCAACGCACAGGGTGAGCAGACTGTGGGAATACCCACGGCTACACAACGAACAACCCGCATGCCACTAGGGAACAAACGGAAGGAACAAACCCCTGTTACCACCCCTAACATCACAGGGTCAAGAGCAAAGCCCAACCCCGTGGCAAGGCCGTAGCAGCGGAGCGCGAAGGAGGACCCAGACCCAGAAGAGACTGGACCCCCCCGGAAAAAGGGGGCCTGGAGAGGTCAATGACGCCACAGCATCGAAACCTCACCAGGCGGTCACTAGTGACACCGCCCCCCACATCGCCAGCGTAGTCGGACAGGGCCCATCCAAGAGCAGGCCCTTCCCCCCAATAGCACGCCACCTGGCTCACTGACACTGGTATACTCAGGCAGTCACACATCCAAGCACAACCCAGGCCTGAACCTATACCGCCTCCGAAATCGAATGAGATCGGCGTGTTCAGGTTGGCATGGCTGTAAACTCGAAGCACTCAAGAGGCTACACCTACAGCGGGAGCAGGCAGCGCACCGGGGAGACGACCTCCAGAAGAGGTCGATCCCTCAATCCAGGCAACAGGCACTTGACCTGAGCCTGGAGCACTGCGGACTAGACAGGCGCCAAAGGGGGTCTGCTGAAACAGCACCCCGGCGGAAGGGGCGTATGCTGGTATTGTTGCGCACCATGTCACAGCCTCCAAAAAAAAACCTGACTCTCTAGAGGGGTCGAGGCAGAGAAGGCTGACACGATTGACAGACGTCATGGCACACTCAAGCGGCCTAACCCGAGAGTTGACTCCGCTACCAACACACCAGGGAACCAACCACCAAACATGAGGCGGTTGTTCCTATAACCCCTCAAGAAAAAACTCCAAAACACAACTGCGGGTATACACTGACTATACCGCAGTACAAGTGTTTCAGTTTTCAAACAGGGGTTATCCCAGGCCTACGGATCGAAAAAAAATTCGGACCGGGCCCGGCGGAGGGAAAAAAATAATACCCCGTCAACCTACTCCACAAGGAGGGGACGGGAACCCCCAGAGAGACTTCCCACGTGAGCAAGAACTTGAAAAGTTAATGTAACATTGAGCCACGTGACCAAAAGGCTCAAGTTACACATATATCGAGCGTAGCAGAACACCAAGTCCCTATGCTCCGCCACAACAACTTGACAATAACAGAGAACCAGACATGGGGCCTGTAAAGAACTCACGGAAATCAGCGACCAATAGAAACGTGCCCAGTGACGTATTCTATGACGGGGGGAATTCCATGACTCAACCGACCATGATAGGTGAGGAGTCAGGGAATTCCCTTCCCCCCCCGTACCAATCAGCACGGCAGGACCGAATGAAAAGAGGGTCAAACCCCCGACCAATCAGAAAAGAGGGAAGGAGGGGTTTATCCGGTTACCCCCTCGCGAACCCAACCCTTGTATACGATAATAATAAACAGCCACGATGATACCTTAAGTAGCCAGCATGCTAAATGAACAGCGTATATCCAAACAGGATAAGCTAACCCAACGCACGCTAGCCACAGACGACAGCGTCTGTGAACAGGGTTTATAACAAGGCCAAGGTTTATGTGTGAACACGACACCCATGTTTTATGTTTCAAGAAACACAGAAGATTGATAGAGAGAGAGAGCGGTCTAAAAGACTGTGGCACAACTACACACACACGAGCACTTCTGTAGGCCAACACTACAGTGTTGTGGCTCAATACCACTGTTCTAAAGTAACAGAAAACACAACAATAACCTCTACCTTTATAGGAAGAACATAAGTCTACAGGCAGAGGAAAGAAAAAACCCTTTCGACGAGTCTTAGCTACAGGCCTTGCTAAGCACACATATATATATATATATATGTAGCGACCAACCAAAGACTAAAAAAAGTCTAGCTCTCCTATCAACCCCACACTAGGCGAATGATCTACACATCGTATCCCCATCATATGTAGTGAATAAACACACAGTTTGTAACAAAAATACAGTCCCTCCTAGGAGGGACTTTTTATTGTATTGCAAATCATAGATGGGCCGGGGAAGGGAGCAGGGGTAACAGGAGGGGAAGTCACATCAGCGGTGCCTGCCACGAGCCGCTTGTGGCTTGCCACGCCGGGGGGCTTTCGCCCCTGAGGGACGGTACTGGGGTGCCTGGTCTCGACGATCCCTACCGTCACCTCCGGGCGTGGGTTGGCCGGCTGCGGTGGTCGAGGCGCCCTCTCCCCTCCTGGCCTTCTTCGCCGAAGGGCCAGCAGTGGCGGTGGTAGTGGCGGTGGCAACGGTCGCGGGTCCCCGACGACGAGGCCTCCGTCGGACTCCACCGGCGACATTGGGTGGGGGGAAATGGGGCTGGAGCACCGCCCGCTCCTCCTCCATATCCCTGCAGGCTGCTGTCATGAGCTGCATCATCGATCCGAAGAGCCCAGCATCGGAGAGGGGTGCCGTAAGCAGGGGAAGCCTCTTCCTGTCCGGTACTCTCGCCTGCTCCAGCCAAAGATGGCGCTGGGATAGAGTGGCCAGGGCGCGTATCTTCCCGGCAGCTATGGCCTGCAGCTGGATCAGATGCAGGATGGCTCCGGCCGCCTGGGTGTGCTGAACATGTTGTTGTTCGGTCAGCATCGTACCGCCCGTCATCATCCCGGACATAAACCGCGCTAGCTGCGCGATGTTGGATGTCGCAGCTAGGGTTTGGGTTCCGGCGATGAACGACTGGTCATTCCAGTTGGCCAACTGCCTCGCCGATTTCCCGTGGGGAACCGGCTTCCGCAACGGCTCCCACACCACCTCAGGACAAAGGAGAGACACCATCGGTCTTTCAAGCCGAGGCACCCCTTCCTTCATTCCCTCGACCAAACCCACCACCCGCGTGACTTGCACGTAGGCGGGGGTGAGGCCAGTGATGTGGGAGACCACCTGTCCCTGACGTACGTAGGCCTCCATTGAGGGGAAAAATGGGCAGACAACGCCCGTCTCCCTCACAGGACGACGTTGTTATAGATGACCTATCAAATCATTGGGGACAGGGGCAGGCAGTGGCTGCGGCAGCGACACGCCGTTTGCGATGGCTGCTGCCGCCATGAGCTCCGGGAACAAGGCACGTAGTTCCCCATGCGCACCTTCCTCCACTGAGCTTGTGTCCCTCACACACGAGAGGCTACTGCCCATTGCAGAGCCACCATCCGATGTGGCTGATAGCAGGGCATCTCGTCGCTGAGTCAGAGGTTCTAACCCAACACCAGAATACAAGGGACCCCAAGGAGACATATCACCCCCTGCCACATCCTGAGAGGGAGAGTGATGCGTCCCCTCCAGGGCGTCAAATAAGAGTGCATCTGCCTCCACCATGTAATCCTCCGTTTCCATCGGCCACGGAGAAGCAGACGCACCCTCATCCGGCTCCAGCAGCTCACCGAAACCAGGCCGTTCGCCCCTGCAAGCTACCCTCCTACGACGGGAGCGAGCAGAAGCGAAAAGTTTGCGTCTCAAATGCTCCGCCACGAGTGGAGCCGTCTGCCCATCGGCCGACGGCCCCCCGGCGGCGGAGGAACCAGAGCAGGAACCAGGCCATCTCACAGGATGGAGGAGGCAATGGAGAACCGCTGGTGAAGGGTGACGTTGCTAGCGCGACCCCCCGAAGAAAACATTATAACTTTTTTTTAATCTTTTTCCCCCTCCTTTTTCCTCCAATTTTCTCCCATCGCAATGTTAGTCGTTATGCCAATTCCCAATCCCCTTCCTGGTCGCTGCGCACTTACCCGCCACAGTCGGTCTGGGAGAGTGGAGGCTATCACGTGCTTCCTCCGACACACGTCTAGCCAATCAACCGCTTCTTTTCACCTGGCAGCGCGGACTCTCACTGAGAGGGTGTAACGTGTGGAAGGATCACACTACCCCCCTTAGATCCTATCCGTGCTGAGCAGGCGCCCCGACCGAACTGTAATAGTCGCTGTTTACAATGACCCGGACCCACCCCGCCAGCTTTCCCACCCTCTAATACAGCCAATTGTATTAGTGTGAACGGCCAGCCAAGCTGGTGACAACGCCGGAGCTGTGAGCTGGATTCGAACAGGCGAATCCAGCGTCTCCGGTGTTGGTGACGAACGCAATCTCCGCTACGCCACCTGACCGCCTGTATAACTTAGTTATTTTCTATTGAAAATTATGAGAGAAAGAAAAGAACAAGAAATAATGTTAACGCTGTCTCAACTTTCTTCAGACTAAACAACCTAGCTCAAGTGTTGGTATACAGGCACTTCCTTGTGGTGAAAGTGAAGAAGGAGATGAGGGTATGGCCACACCCCTGCTTATGTAGGTAACGGATTGGGGTGTGGTCAGACAGATGATGGTATGTAAAGGTACATTGTGAGTTTTTATTCAGTGCAAGTACTGAAGTGGAGAGTATTGCACTATGACGCTGAGCAGAGCTATACGATAATATAACTTTCCTGTGACAAAATGGCATCCAATGTAATCAAAAAAGTCAACCAACGAACTAGATTCTTGTACCGGATCTCCTCTCTGGTAAACAAGAATACCCTGAAGACTCTGGCAGGAGCACTCATTCAAGGGTACTACGACTATGCTTGCACCGCATGGTACCAAAGTACCTCAAAGGCGCTAAAAACAAGATTACAAACATCACAAAACAAACTGGTCAGACTACTACTTGACCTTACTCCTAGAACCCACCTCACCCCTGCCCACTTTGACTACCTAGGATGGCTTAGAGTAGAAGACAGAGTACAGCAACTTGCAATGGGCCTGGTCTACAAGATACACTACACGACTAAGATACCCATGTACATGTCAAAATACTTCCCAAAGGTCAGTGAATACCACGACCACAACACCAGAGGGAGCTCCACAAATCATGTTAAACCCAGATTCGGCTCAAACAAGGGACTAAAAACGTTTCGCAATTATGCCACATCAATGTGGAATGCCTACCCAAAGCTGTAAAGGAATGTGAATCACTACCCACTTTCAAAACCACTCTCAAAGAACACCTACGGGAGACTGCAATTAGAAACTGGCCCCTGTAAATGTCCTAACCCAACCCCCTCCAATGTACAGTAAATTACCTAACCCAAGAATACACGAGACAAGTCAAGTCAAGTCAAGTCAAGAGTTTTATTTGTCACGGCATACGAGTATACAATGAAATGCGGGTGGTCTTGCCCGCAACGATGTGCAATACAGTGGTACAACATATAATAGAATCCAATACAAAAAACATTGTGCAATAACAGGTAACAGGTGTGTGGTGTGACATCTCTGTATTTGTATTTGTATTTGTACCCTCTTCTTAGAAGTATGGTTTCGTCGATATTCCAATGTACAGTTTTGCTTGTACAGTTGTACAGTTTCCCCCACCCCACTTACCCAACCCCCCCCACCCACCCACCCAACCACCTCCAATGTACAGTCCCCCCCCCCCCCCACCCCACCTACCCAACCTCCTCCAATGTACAGTTTCTATGTCAAATGTATATACTCTCTTTTTTAGACTCTTTTTGTATCACAAACAGTACTGTATTTGCAAATCTGGTATGTCATAAATGTATAGATGTAGCAGTACTGTCTATCTGTATGTCGTGTACTGTATGTCATATATGTTATGATGAATTGAAAATGGGGGACCCTGATGTAAACAAGACAAAAGTCTTTCTCTGGTCTGCATCCCCTTAACAATTGTGTGTATTGAGCTGTACTGTACTGTACCCATTCTGGAATCTGTTAATAACGTTTTCAATCAATCAATCAATAGCAAGCCAAGTTACTAACCGATTTGTGCAGCTTCAAATGTCGAACGAAGTTGGAAGTTGTTGCTTCTCCATCTGTGATTTTCGAGCTGCACGTTTTGTATACTGCAATTAGTTTTTTGTTGACCACCACCACGTAGTCGGGAGAGGGAGAGGGAGAGGGAAGGGAACCCAGAACGTTACACCATGATACTATCATGGTAAAAGCTACACGGTGGAAAACCTTTATGAAGAAACATTTCTCCACCAAAACAACTTTGCAAGCATGGTGTCACTGCATCTTGGACTTAGTGCCACCCTAGACTACTGTGATTGGCTGCAACCAGACCCTTTCTCCTGCACTGGAGATACAAGGTCTGGCCACGCAAGACTAAATGTAGCAGGGTGGATTATCCCTGCTTCGTGGGAACGGTTGCTGGTAGTCACGAGGTAGCTGGACACAGTAGAGCTCAGTCTGACTGCACCCTCGTCTTTGGGCCTGGGGCGTAGACTGGAGGCTGGTAGTGTGAATGGATGGGGCCCGGGGTTTACCAACCTGGTCTGGTACTCTGGTCTTCCTCCCCTACAGCAGGGCGGTCAGCAGTACTCCCCAACACGTTCCCCACTTCCCCCAGTTGCTCCTTAAACCCTCCCACACCTAGTGACTGAATTGTAAATAAATACCCTGAGTTCCCCCCGCAAGCAGTACCCTCCCTCAATGACCCTAGAAACCTTACAATGAAAAGGGAAAGGTGGAATAGGAAGGGGTTAATTAGGTTAACGTTACCCACACCAAAAGGATGGTCAAACGGCTCATGGATAGACACACACACCAATCTCCCATCTACTTCTTTAATGTTACTTATTCTGGTTCACTACAATGATTTAATATAAGTGACCAATTGGACTGAAGTCCCACTGTAGTGCTGCTTGTAACTCCATATCTCATGAACATGTATATTATACACCCACCCCAATGCGTTTGACTCATCACCCACGTCTGGGTCTTCACTCTGTATAATACCTCCCAAGGCTTTAATTATACGGCAAGAGTAATACCTCTCTAGGCTTTATTTATAATACACCAGGTCTGTAACTTCACCACAGTGAAAGGGTTAACTAGATGGGAAAAATATTATTAAACATCAACACGGTATCACACTCAAAGCAAAAGGGTGGGCCCACAAATACCAATAAAAGTCCTATCTTAATGCCGGCATATATTGTTTGGGGTTCCCCTATTGAACGGTAGTAGCAACGTTAACTCGCCCGCAGGCTGCACCACACTGTATACTGTATAATAGCTCGGGAGCATCAATGCCCATTTGTACTCATCCGAAATGGCCGCCTCGCCGCGCCACTGTTGTCCGGAAAGCAAGATGGCGTCGAACGCTCTCGGTGAGGATACTAGCAGGCGGAGCTGGGGCAGAGAGGCAGCGCCGGCTGAGAGCGTGTGCTGGGCGATGACGACCCCTGCTGGACGGGACAAACTCCCGTAGGCTGCAGGCAGCCGGGTGCAGATCTGGTCGCAGGCAACCGGGGCAGACTGATTGCAGGCAGCCGGAGCAGACTGGTTGTAGGTCCACGCGCGTCTCGGGGCTCGCACTCTATACCATCACACTGTAACTACTATAACCCGACTACTAAGGACTTTGATATGTTGTTAGCCGCACGCTACTTATACCGCACACAGTAACTACTATAACCCGATACTGTTAGTGCTTGGCTCTGCACTGTTTGCTCACACACTATCGCTGGTACTTCTAGGATATCACGTCAACTAGCAAGTACTTCCTATCACCCGTCGCTATCCCACGGGGCCCTCCAACATAACTTCTGCAACAGGGCTCTCCCGAGCACCCGTCTGTTGCGACTGTTCGTGGTCAAGTTCACTGCCGAAGAGGATCTCCCTCCGCCTTCCGCCTCCATATATCTCGTCCCATCTCTCTCCAACACTCTCTGCCTGACACCGCCCCCTGCTTGTCCCGCCTACTAGTCACACAGGGGAGGATGTTGAATATGGTCCAGCGATACTGTGTATGGTCCATACTCCAGCCGATAGAAGGAAGAGAAACTCATATCATTGCTCGTGGGAATATCAATGATGTCTTTGTGTACAAAGGGGATATAAAACACAAGTCAGCAGTTCTGAATAATAGACAATATTTTCAGGCTGCTACATTAAGGTTTAAAAATAAGATGAGACTGACTCAGTAAGTAGGAAGTGATGATTATATGCATATACTGTATGCACTTCAACCCCTAAGGCTTCATAGCATCGTTTAACAAAAAATATATACACAAAACAAACAAACATTACACAAACAAAACACTCATTGCTTTGGTTTTATTTCCATAATTAATTTGACAAATCAATGCTGTTGGATTCACACATGCATCTCAGTGCATCAGAGAGCTGGAGACAGGGAGCAAGATGGAGGAAGGAGGAGGAAGGGACTGTGTGTGAGTGAGAGAGAGAAAGAGAGAGAGAGAGAGAGAGAGAGAGAGAGAGAGAGAGAGAGAGAGAGAGAGAGAGAGAGTGAGAGAGAGAGAGAGATAAAGAGGGAAAGACAGATTCAATTCAAGTCATCTCCACTGCTGTCTTGAAACCTAACAATACTACCCTATCATTCCAATTGTATCTCTCTACCTCCCTCCTTGGGGGGGCGTAGAGAAAGATAGGAGAGGGGAGGTAGAGAGAGATACAGGGAGAGGGTAGGGAGAGAGAGGAGCAGAGAGAGGGAGGGGGGTAGAGAACGACAAAGAGAGAGGGAGTGATTATATTCCTATCTATGATGCAGAGTTTTTCTCTCACACCAAATCTCGCCATCTGAACAGATGACTTTCAGTATGGCCTCCAACAAATAGTCAGTACTGACTATAACCTGAGATTGGAAGCACGTAATTAGTCTAGCGGTGTGTCAATCAAACGGCGGCCATTTTATCTTTCAACCGATGTGTTGGTTGAGAGACAATAACACAGCGTGACACCGACAGAAAATGTGTTGCGACGTGCGACTTTAAAAAAAACTTGAGTCAGACCATTAATCTGTCATTACAATGTCAGTCAGGTAATCATTAATCTGTCATTACAATGTGAGTCAGGTAATCATTCATCTGTTAAAACTATGTGAGTCAGGTAATCATTAATCTGTCATTACAATGTGAGTCAGGTAATCATTAATCTGTCATTACAATGTGAGTCAGGTCATCATTAATCTGTCATTACAATGTGAGTCAGGTCATCATTAATCTGTCATTACAATGTGAGTCAGGTCATCATTAATCTGTCATTACAATGTGAGTCAGGTAATCATTAATCTGTCATTACAATGTGAGTCAGGTAATCATTAATCTGTCATTACAATGTGAGTCAGGTAATCATTAATCTGTCATTACAATGTGAGTCAGGTCATCATTAATCTGTCATTACAATGTGAGTCAGGTCATCATTAATCTGTCATTACAATGTGAGTCAGGTAATCATTAATCTGTCATTACAATGTGAGTCAGGTCATCATTAATCTGTCATTACAATGTGAGTCAGGTAATCATTAATCTGTCATTACATTAAAACAATGTGAGTCAGGTAATCATTAATCTGTCATTACAATGTGAGTCAGGTAATCATTAATCTGTCATTACAATGTGAGTCAGGTAATCATTAATCTGTCATTACAATGTGAGTCAGGTAATCATTAATCTGTCATTACAATGTGAGTCAGGTCATCATTAATCTGTCATTACAATGTGAGTCAGGTAATCATTAATCTGTCATTACAATGTGAGTCAGGTCATCATTAATCTGTCATTACAATGTGAGTCAGGTAATCATTAATCTGTCATTACAATGTGAGTCAGGTAATCATTAATCTGTCATTACAATGTGAGTCAGGTAATCATTAATCTGTCATTACAATGTGAGTCAGGTCATCATTAATCTGTCATTACAATGTGAGTCAGGTAATCATTAATCTGTCATTACAATGTGAGTCAGGTCATCATTAATCTGTCATTACAATGTGAGTCAGGTAATCATTAATCTGTCATTACAATGTGAGTCAGGTAATCATTAATCTGTCATTACAATGTGAGTCAGGTAATCATTAATCTGTCATTACAATGTGAGTCAGGTAATCATTAATCTGTCATTACATTAAAACAATGTGAGTCAGGTAATCATTAATTTGTCATTACAATGTGAGTCAGGTCATCATGAGTTTGTCATTACAATGTGAGTCAGGTAATCATGAGTTTGTCATTACAATGTGAGTCAGGTAATCATGAGTTTGTCATTACAATGTGAGTCAGGTAATCATGAGTTTGTCATTACAATGTGAGTCAGGTCATCATTAATCTGTCATTACAATGTGAGTCAGGTAATCATTAATCTGTCATTACAATGTGAGTCAGGTAATCATGAGTTTGTCATTACAATGTGAGTCAGGTAATCATTAATCTGTCATTACAATGTGAGTCAGGTCATCATTAATCTGTCATTACAATGTGAGTCAGGTAATCATTAATCTGTCATTACAATGTGAGTCAGGTAATCATTAATCTGTCATTACAATGTGAGTCAGGTAATCATTAATCTGTCATTACAATGTGAGTCAGGTCATCATGAGTTTGTCATTACAATGTGAGTCAGGTAATCATTAATCTGTCATTACAATGTGAGTCAGGTAATCATGAGTTTGTCATTACAATGTGAGTCAGGTAATCATGAGTTTGTCATTACAATGTGAGTCAGGTAATCATGAGTTTGTCATTACAATGTGAGTCAGGTAATCATTAATCTGTCATTACAATGTGAGTCAGGTAATCATGAGTTTGTCATTACAATGTGAGTCAGGTAATCATGAGTTTGTCATTACAATGTGAGTCAGGTAATCATGAGTTTGTCATTACAATGTGAGTCAGGTAATCATGAGTTTGTCATTACAATGTGAGTCAGGTCATCATTAATCTGTCATTACAATGTGAGTCAGGTAATCATTAATCTGTCATTACAATGTGAGTCAGGTAATCATTAATCTGTCATTACAATGTGAGTCAGGTAATCATTAATCTGTCATTACAATGTGAGTCAGGTAATCATTAATCTGTCATTACAATGTGAGTCAGGTAATCATTAATCTGTCATTACAATGTGAGTCAGGTCATCATTAATCTGTCATTACAATGTGAGTCAGGTCATCATTAATCTGTCATTACAATGTGAGTCAGGTAATCATGAGTTTGTCATTACAATGTGAGTCAGGTAATCATGAGTTTGTCATTACAATGTGAGTCAGGTAATCATGAGTTTGTCATTACAATGTGAGTCAGGTAATCATGAGTTTGTCATTACAATGTGAGTCAGGTCATCATGAGGTTGTCATTGCATTAGTGATTAGTGTATATCCTGCCTATATCCTGGTTTTTATAGTGACGCTTTAAAAGGAACACACCAACATTATGGGAAATGCACTTACCGTCTTCTCCAGAGTAGAAGAAAATGGATACCATTTCCTCTCTGTTGCCTTGTCTCCATTAGATATATGTTCAGCCTGGCTGGGGCTGGCCATGGCCTAGCATGGTATGGTATGGTATGTTTGGGTTCGTGTCTCCATTGCTTTTCTTGTAAATGCTCCGGTTGCTAGGCAACCTTTCAAAATTCAAACCACTAACTGTGGTGCACAACCTAACCCGTGATGATACAACAGTCCCAGACGGTTTTGGCTAGGTTCTAAAGACAAAGACAGGTTCTGGGGTGACAGTGGCTCAGGAGGTAATCTGGAGGTTCCCGATTCGATTCCCGCTCCTCCCGGACAGCGTGTCGAAGTGTCCTTGAGCAACCCCTAACTGCTCCCGATGAGCAGGTTGGCATCACCGCCGTTGGTGTGTGAATGTGTGAGTGAATGGGTCAAATGTGAGGATCAAATTGTAATGTGCTTTGGATAAAAATCATAAAAGCACCATATAAATGCACCATTTACCATTTAGGCTACCATTTACAATGGAGACGCTCACTGTGTGCCAGACAGGCAACACTAAACCCTGGCTAGTGGAGACAAGGCTTGTGTGTTCAGTGTATTCCCTGCTGTGAACACAAATAGAATTTGCCAGCTTTAACACAAGTAAATAACAGTTCATTGTAGACACTGTTTATGTAATTTACAATAGATATAATTATAGATGGATAGATATGGTAGATAGATATATGGTAGATTTATAGATACTGTATTCTTACATTGGCAAAAAAACTGCCAATGTCTGACACTAGCTTAGCACAAAATGAATGGAAGCGGAGACGGACCACTAGCCTAGCCGTTGGACAAAAATACCTCTCCCACATGTCTCTCACATTTCCCACATGGTGTGGTCCTTTAACATTGAAGGGCACAGGCACTTTCACATCTTCCCACCCTGTCAACCACCAGTATGGTGTGAATGAATCTCTGCCGCCCTGTTGCCACAAACACATGGCCTGATGAAAGGAGTTCAGCGGCGGGCCTCCTGGCATGGGTCGGTCTGAAACAAACTCACCAAGCTGTCAAAATTAAAATAGAAGCAGTGGGTGGTGGTCAAAGTTTATGATCACGACAACCTTTGATTTGATTTGATCTTCTTTATTTATCTTGAACATTTCAACCATAAAACAAACACACACATTTTGTAATAACAAAAAATAACAAAAACTAAATAAAATAAAATACAATAATCAGCATAGCTCAAGACAATGGTTTTGTTCGAGAACGGACAGAATGAAGCAAAGCTTACCTGGTCCTGCCCCTTCCTTACAATATCATATCAACATGTAATAAGTTCTATCTATCAATATCAAAAAAGAATATACCTATCCACTACAGCAAAAGATAAATAAATAATTACAAAAATACTAGTTCACGTTATGAACCTTCAAATCTAATAGGAATGTAAAGAAATGTAAGCTAAGATAAACCAACTCCAAGGTATGCCTATTCTAGAAGAGTATTGTCTAGATGTGTGGCATGTTATTAGGCATTATATACTCTGAGAAGGCTGTGTGTGTGTGTGTGTGTGTGTGTGTGTGTGTGTGTGTGTGTGTGTGTGTGTGTGTGTGTGTGTGTGTGTGTGTGTGTGTGTGTGTGTGTGTGTGTGTGTGTGTGTGTGTGTGTGTGTGTGTGTGTGTGCGTGTGTGTGTGTGTGTGTGTGTGTGTCTGTTGTTCTACCACAGTGAATTCTCAACATACTAAAAACACTGCCTAGAGAACAGTTGAATGTGTTGTTCAGTCCCCACCTGGAGACATGCCCCCCCCCCCCCCCCCCGTAATCACTGTGACCCTTTAGTGTCGTTGTCAAGGCTTCTGCCGTCCGACAGCTGATCCCAGACTTCTGATTGACCTGCTGAGTCAGCAAGCTCATAATCAAACCTTCAACTCTGGTGATTGATTGGAGCGGAACAGACAAGGGGGCGTGACAACGTCAGATGAAACATAGTCCTGTGTGTCTGAAGGCTCATGATGCATTCCACCTGTCATGGTGTCCGCCCACGTCACCCCACTTCTTCTTAGAGAACTGGCTTCCCATTGATGCACACATTTGTTTCAAGGTTCTTGACCTGGCATTCCAATGCAATGAGGGGAATGGCTCCCTCCTACCTCCTACTGGTCAATGGTCTCTAACTACACATCCTCAAGACCCCTACGCTCTGCATCTTCTAGCCCCCTGAGACCCACTACTCTTCGGAGCAGGCTAATCAATATCTAAATAATAATACAAAAAGATAATAATGTTTTACTTACTGTCTTTTACTATTATGTACTATAAAATAAATAATAAACTGGACTTTTGAAGTCTTTATTCATCATGCAGTGACACACACATGCGATGGGGCAGCACACACAGGAACACACATGCAATTTTTTGGGTCGCCGATGAAATCAATAGTATATAGCTGCAGAGCCGCAGAGCGGTGCTCTCAGGACCGGCGCCGGCGAGCACGAGCGACGCTCTCAGGACCGCGCGCCACCCACCCAATGGCTGAATTGGAGTATTGCACTGTGCGCTGTATTGCACTGTGCGCTACAAACAGGCCAGAGGACTGTACAAACTACTTCGAAGTGGTTATGCTTTGGCCCTCTTTCGAAGTGGGTTATGCTTAGAGTTATGGTTAGGGTTAGGTCTTCGCAAAAAAAATCACGCCTCACAGCAGGGCCGTCAGAGCGCCGGTCCTGAGAGCGCCGGTCCTGAGAGCGCCGGTCTGCGGCTCTGCAGCTGCATGCTTCTCGATGAAATTGAGTCTCTGCGCTTAACCCATCCCCGTCGTCCTTCCCCCCAAGGGCAGCCGGGAGCAGATAGGGGCTGCACCCCGGGGACCAATCCAAGTGATCCTGTCCGTCTTCGTTAGCGATGTTTTTCCATTGGGTTTATCTTTTCTGGAGGGGAAACCCTTGCGAGCACGGCGAGAACATGCAAACTCCACACAGAAACGCCCGGGAGATACCCCACCTGGGTACCTGACAACACGGAAACCTGGTGCCCAAGTTGGAATCGAATCCTGGACCTTCTAGCTGTGAGGCGACAGTGTTAACCACTACACCACTATGCTACTATGTCAATACTACTATCTACTATGCTACTATCTCTACTACGATGCACTCAGAGTGTAGCACTCAAGTTCAACACTATAGACAGACAATACCACCTATCCTTAGCTGTCAGAGGTCTACCCCTCCTGCTTGCTGTACTCTTGGATAAAAGCTATAAATGTAATTGTATTAAATATGATGTGTGTATTCCTACCTGGGCCAGCAGGGGTCCACCTGGTTCAAGACCTGGTTCCTCTGGACACCCTCTTCGTCTGGACTAGGACAAATCTTGGTCTTAAGTAGGAGAAGTCTTCATTTCGACTAGGACAAATCTTGGTCTTAAGTAGGAGAGGTCTTCATTTCGACTAGGACAAATTTTGGTCTTAAGTAGGAGAGGTCTTTATTTCGACTAGGACAAATCTTGGTCTTAAGTAGGAGAGGTCTTCATTTCGACTAGGACAAATCTTGGTCTTAAGTAGCAGAGGTCTTAATTTCGACTAGGACAAATCTTGGTCTTAAGTAGGAGAGGTCTTCATTTCGACTAGTACAAATCTTGGTCTTAAGTAGGAGAGGTCTTCATTTCGACTAGGACAAATCTTGGTCTTAAGTAGGAGAGGTCTTCATTTCGACTAGTAGAAATCTTGGTCTTAAGTAGCAGAGGTCTTCATTTCGACTAGGACAAATCTTGGTCTTAAGTAGGAGAGGTCTTCATTTCGACTAGGACAAATCTTGGTCTTAAGTAGGAGAGGTCTTAATTTCGACTAGTAGAAATCTTGGTCTTAAGTAGGAGAGGTCTTCATTTCGACTAGGACAAATCTTGGTCTTAAGTAAGAGAGGACTTCATTTCGACTAGGACAAATCTTGGTCTTAAGTAGGAAAGGTCTTCATTTCGACTAGGACAAATCTTGGTCTTAAGTAGGAGAGGTCTTAATTTCGACTGGAACAAATCTTGGTCTTAAGTAGGAGAGGTCTTCATTTCGACTAGGACAAATCTCGGTTTTGGTCTTGATTTTGAGTAAGAGAGATTTTGATCTTGTCGTCTTGATCTCGAATTGGTCAAGTCTTGTCTGCACACAGTATACTGCTATCCAGTGCTTTGTTAACCCTGGTTTAAACAGACAACTTCTGGCCCAGGAAGGGCTTCATCACAAACATTCACAAACGTGGTTTGTTTAAATCAGGCCTAATGAGGGCGGTCAGGTGGCGTAACGGAGATTGCGTTCGTCACCAACCCCGGAGCGGCTGGATTCGCCTGTTCGAATCCAGCTCACAGCTCCGGGGTTGTCACCAGCTTGGCTGGCCGTTCACACTAATACAATTGGCAGTATTAGAGGGTGGGAGAAGCTGGCGGGGTGGGTCCGGGTCGTTGTAAACAGCGACTCCTACAGTTCGGTCGGGGCGCCTGCTAAGCGCGGATAGGATCTAAGTGGGATAGTGTGATCCTTCCACACGCTACGCCCTCTCAGTGAGAATCCGCGCTGCCAGGTGAAAAGAAGCGGTTGATTGGCTGGACGTGTGTCGGAGGAAGCACGTGGTAGCCTCCACTCTCCCAGACCGACTGTGGGGGGTAAGTGCGCAGCGACCAGGAAGGGGATTGGGAATTGGCATAACGACTAACATTGGGATGGGAGAAAATCGGAGGAAAAAGGAGGGGGAAAAAGATCAATAAAAAAAATAAAAAAATCAGGGCCTAATGAAGCACAGGACAGCAGTATACTGTGAGCCCGACATGACATTTCTTTACTTTTGAGCTTTTTTGGTCCAGGAGCAGTTTTATCAAGACTTGTGGGGATGTGCATACACTTCTCAGTCTTTGTCTTGATCTCAACTACGACAAGTCTTGTCTTGATTTCAACTAGGAAAGATCTTCTCTTGGTCTCGACTAGGACAGGTTCTTGGTCTTGGTCTCCACTGGGTCAAGTCTTGGTCAAGTCACATTTATTTGTATAGCTTAATATCTCAAATACACGTCTCAACGAGCTTCACAAGCCCATAACACAACACCTCCCTTACTTTAACCCTCAATGGAGATGAGGAAAAACTCCCAAAACAAGTTAATAGGAACACAAGGATGGTCAGACGTGTGTGTGGACTGTGGGGGGGGGGGGGGGGGGGGGGGGGTCAGTTTTGCTCAGTTCTTCATCTTGTACAGACAGGAGCTTGACCCTATTGACTTTGCATTCTTGGCTAACTATCTGGAGCTAGTATGAGGAAACAGCATGGATTGTGCTGAGAAAGCAGTTTACCAAGTGACAACATCATTGGTAAGTAAGAACTTTCCCTTTAAGAGTGAGGGGGCTGTAGGTAGTAATGTAACAATTCTAACTTTCCCTTTAAGAGGGGGGGGCTGTAGGTGTTAATGTAACAATCCTAATAAACTCTACAGTATTTCTGGTCTTGTAATTAACTTTTACATCCATTCATATTCAAATGAAAAGAAAATAATTATGAAAGCAACATGGTTATTCTCCATGTGCCATAATATAATACCACACGAGAAAATCAAACAAAGATTTACACAAAAGAGGGGAAGAATGAAACAGCACAAAAGGACAGAGGGAATATGACAGATAAAGGTATTAAAAATTAGAAATGGAAGACACACACTGAGGCTCAGCCTCTCTCCAGTTCATATTCAGTGAAATATAAGTGGGAGAGAGAGGGAGAGATAGAGAGAGATAGAGAGAGTGAGAGAGAATGAGGGAGAGAGAGTGAGGGAGACAGAGGGAGAGAGAGAGAGAGAGAGAGAGGGAGAGAGAGAGATATTTTCTTTCTTTGTCTCTCTGTCCCCAGCACGCACATGAGCGCGCGCGCGCACACACACACACACCACCCGCTCGTCCGCTTCCCCTCCGGCTCCCAAGGGCTCGGGCGTGACGTCGTCAAACTTCCGCTTGTTCCCTGTATCCCGCGGTGCCTTCCCCACGCCTCTTTGATCGCCGATTAACTCAGAATAGAGCAAGCCAATTAAAAAAAACGTAGCACTATAACTTCATTTCCCACAGAATATATCAAGGAAGGTGATCGAACCTTTGAGCAGTGCTCTCAAGTCTGCTCTTTGCGCCGTCGCTCTTGAGTTTCTCGCCTGCGCCTTCTCCCTCACCGCTCTGGTCGTCTCCTCGAACGTCGCCAGCGCCGAGGCGTCATACTCAAAATGGCCGCCTCCATTTCCTCGCACCACCCGCTCAGTTTCCTCCAGCAGCCGCGTGACTCGAGCGTCGTCGTTGTTGTCGAAAACGTGGCACCTGCCTCCGCACTTGTTCACGAGCCACTGAAGATGGCCGCCGCCTTCCCGCTTAACGAATGTTGTTTTTATTGGATTCTATTATATGTTGTACCACTGTATTGCACATCGTTGCGGGCAAGACCACCCGCATTTCATTGTATACTTGTATGCCGTGACAAATAAAACTCTTGACTTGACTTGACTTCACAACAGAAAAAAGACAGGCATACAATGAGCACATAAAGTGCAGACATATAAGATCACAGTTTTTCACATTAGGATCTAACATCCCAACAGGCCACATTGTTTATGGTTTGATTCAGTTTTAAATAGACAATAATAAAAAGAGTAAGATAAAATAGACAGAGTAAAATGGTGCAATAGTGCAGTGCAATACAATTCTAGAATAGAATAGAGTAAAACAAATACATATTTTACAGTGCAATAAAATAGTTCTGGATTACTGTTCAACACTTCAAAGTCGTCTTTACCTTCTCTGTTTGGTATCCACAGTTTAAAACTTGACAGTCTTCCCTCCTGTTTTATACCCACTTTGACCCTTGTCTGAGTAATTTACTGTACTCACCACTGGGGTCATGTCCTGGCTGGCTTGTCATTATTTCTATTAGAAGAGTGGAAAATTTATGGAATTATTGTAGATAAATAAGATTTGTTTTCCTCCCTCCGGTTGGACTAATCGAATTTGCTGCAGGGTTTATTCCTCCGTGTGTGTGACTGCAGTATGTGTTCCTTTGTGTCTGCACTTCCTCCTTTCTGCTCATCCATAATCAAGTCTGTATGATCATCCGAGGAAGAAAATCAACCCCCTTAAAGGTGGGCCTCCCTATCACACATGGTATCTCATGTATAAACCCACCCCTATACCTTAACCTCATTGGACCTCACGCCTCACAGCTTAACCGCCCCATTGTGCGGTTTTAAGTGGGTCACCTTTTGGTGTTGCAAGTATGTCAAGCATTCTAGAAAGCGTATAGAGGCAACTCCAGGTGCTGTCGCCTAACAGGTTCTCCCTCAGTCCCGTCAGACATTCAGAGGGACATTGGAAGCATGATAAGCATCACAAGATCGACAACAAGTGATTTGGAATTGTCCAGGAGCCACACAGTGCAGTATAAAATATGTTATACTGAAACTTTCCACAGGCCCACGTGTTATGTTTCTTAGCATGATAAGCATCACACGACACCAACCACACTCATAACTCCATCACACAAAACCGACAACAAGTGATTTGGAATTTTCCAGGAGCCACACGGTACAGTACAAAATATGATGTGTACTGAAACTTTCCACAGGCCCACAGGTGTTATGTTTTTTTCCCTTTCCTACCTGCATACATGCATGTGTGTCTGCTTGTGTGTCTAATTGCTGGCGTCTGTCGTCAGTGAAAGGGCAGGGAGGGTCTCGGGGGGTGCAGGGGGGAGGGGTGGGTGCGAGGGGGGTGCAGGGGGGTGCGAGGGGGGGGGGTGCGGCGGGCAGCGGGGACACAGCACCAAGCCTCGGTTGACATTTGAAACACGGCGCTGAGACCGCCGCCGCCGCCACTGTGTAATGGTGACCAGGACCGACTGTGACTAATGAGGAGGGAGAGGGGAGGGAGAGGGGAGGGGAGAGACGCTCGTGGCGCGACTCCCACACACACAAACACGCGCACGCTCATGTGTACATGTGTACACCGTCAACACAACGGATGGACACGGTGCACGTGCACATGCGCATACATGTGCAAAACACACACAAATACATAGGTTGTCTGTCCGTCCGTCCGTCCGTCCGTCCGTCCGTCCGTCCGTCCGTCCGTCTGTCTGTCTGATTGCCGTTTGTTAGAAATTGGGAGTCAAAGCTCCATTGTATTTCTCCCTTCTTATTGACAGTCTGATACTCTCTCCGGTGTTTGTGCATGCATACGCTGAAACACACACACACACACACACATACACCACACACACACACACACACACACACACACACACGCACGCACACACACACACACACGCACGCACGCACACACACACATATACTCAAGGCCTTGGGAAGAGCTATTCATCAGCTAACGTGGTAGAGACGAAAAGGGGGGATGTGAATGAGAGGAGGAGGGTGTATGCCAAGAACAGTGTGGTTCACACACACACACACACATGCACGCACACACGCACACACACACACACACACACATACATGCACCACCTGGGTTCTCTGGGCTGATTCAGGTCTAATGTTCTGAAGGACAAAGGCAGCGGCGAGTTCTGTGTTCTGTCATCTGAATGGATCCTGTTCCCTCTTTATACAGAGCACTGCCCTGTAATCACATCTAATCTCCCTGCTATTCTAAGGAAGCAGAGAGAGAGAGAGAGAGAGAGAGAGAGAGAGAGAGAGAGAGAGAGAGAGAGAGAGAGAGAGAGAGAGAGAGAGAGAGAGAGAGGAGTGAGAGAGAGAGAGAGAGAGAGAGAGAGAGAGGGAGATGGGTGGCATGGAGAGATCAAATAAGATAAGATAATCCTTTATTGATCCCCTTGGGGAAATCCGGGGGTCATAGCAGCATGGGGGAGGGGGGCGGGTACAGGTAGGGGCAGGGAAATAGGGGGGTGTAGTGGTTACGTCATTGTGGTTTCCTGTGCGGTCCACCCCTCTTGAAATCGCAATGTATTTCCAATGGACACATTTCTAAATCGTCTCGTTTAAAACAAATAAAGAATGCACATTGACATGGTGTACCTTTCTGTGTGTATTCATCCACAATCTATAGCTCAACATGAACAAATGTGCAATTAATCGTAAAAGTAGCAAAATAACAACGTTTATGTTTTTTCGTTCACTGAGGAACTACACTTCACTCTGGCGCTGCTGACTGACATCGCCACAGCGTAGACTCCTAGCTGTATGAGGCGACAGCAGTGAACGTTCTACTGGTAAGTGTAGTTCTTTTTTAACAACAAATTAAAAACCTTATGACTCACTTTATTTCAACCAAAAATGCTTAAACAATAATGTTAGCGATAGAAGGGAACTCATTTTGCTTGCCAATGTTCATGAGGCAGAATTATTACAATAGCCGATAATACATTTTCCCAATGATAAATCCCTATACGGGTGGACTGCATGGAAAACTAAAGTGACGTCAGATTAGATCTGAATATAAAAATATTAGAAAAAATAAACAGTGTAAACAATATAATTAACTGAATATAAAAATATACGAGAAAGTTAAACAGTGTAAACAAAGGTGCAGATGAGAGTCTGTATGCCCTATTGGTTATATTATATGTTACAATAAATATAGGCAATAAAGAATTTGAATCTGAATACATACTATGGTTACAAGTCAAATGAAACAGTATACACAAGGTACCCTAACTAGCATGATTTTTGTTATATGTTGTAGTCCATGCAGGTTTTGGTGGATGGGTGAGAGAAAGAGCGAGGGAGAGAGAGAATGAGAGGGAGGGAGTAAGGGAGAGAGAGAGGGAGGGAGTAAGGGAGAGAGAGTAAGGGAGAGGGAAGGAGGGAGAGGGAAGGAGGGAGAGTGAGGGAGAGAATGAGAGAGGGATAAAAAGAAAGAAAGGGAGGGAGAGAGGGTGAAAGAGGGAGATCGGAAAGGACAGAAAGGGAGGGATAAAGAGAGATAGTGGGAGTATATCTCGAAACAAGCTTTTTTTCTGAAAATACGATTGTAAGACTCAATATTACCTTTTTTTTTAAGATTTGTTTTTTAGCGTTTATCGCTTTTTGCTACTGGGCAGTCCAGTAGAGAGAGAGAGAGAGAGAGAGGAGGAACGGGAGACAGAGTGGGGGGAAGACATTCGGCAAATAACGACGGGTCCAGGAATCGAACCCGGGTCGGCCGTGCCACGACTCAGTGTGCGTTATGTGGTTCGCCACTGGGGCGCCCCTCAATATTACCTTTAATATTTAATATAGGCTACTTGTTGAGGTGTTTGCAGTGCGCCCAGATGACACGATATCATGGAGTATAGAACAGTCAACAGCAGCCCCGGTCGCGTGTACCTGTTCCGCAACAGTAAGTGACTTCCGGGGTAGGCCTGATTGGCCCCGACAAGGCACGTGACGCGGCAAACTCAGGACGCGCAACGAGGCTGCTGAGAGCTGTCGCGCGGAAATAGGCTGTCTATTGCCATTCTCTAACACAAACTCTAACCTTAACCAGCTCCTTAACAGCGCCTAAACTTAACCGTTCTAACCTTAACCAACTCCGAAACAATGCCTAACCTTAACCTTAACCATGCCTAACCTTAACCATAGAAAGAATATTGCCATTCTCTAAGACAAACTCTAACCTTAACCAGCTCCTTAACAGCGCCTAAACTTAACCGTTCTAACCTTAACCAACTCCGAAACAATGCCTAACCTTAACCTTAACCTTAACCATGCCTAACCTTAACCGGCGAAAGAATACATGTTAAAAAAAAAAATCACGTTAAAAAAAAAAGTTTTGATGGGATTCGAACTCACCAACAACAGACCGCAGGATCGCAGGACCGCTGCTCTGCCAGGTGAGCTATAGCGCCGAATGAGAGTCATGGCGTATTTGGACGGTTACGTAATTCCGTAAGCTCTGCCGCTCGGCTCCGCGGAGCGTGCCGCGCGGCAGAGAAAGTTGCGCGTCACGTGCCTTGTCGGGGCCAATCAGGCCTACCCCGGAAGTCACTTACTGTTGCGGAACAGTTACACGCGCCCCGGTCACTGAGACCAAGTGGATGATGTGCTGGAGGCTGTAGAGAGCAGCTTCCTCCACAAGAGGTCACCATTCACTCAAGTGTTGAAATGGTGCCACACAGGCACACGCTCCACGAGGAGTCATATTGTTGCAGTGAAAGGGCTAACCATTACATTTTGGTAGTGTGGTAGTGAAAAGGTTAAACTCAAACCACAGCCAGGTTGAAGCTTGATTAGGCATGTAGCACGACAGCACACAGTGCAGTGTTTCTATGGTGGAGGCAGCCAGTCAACTAGAAACACATTATTACCGTGATATATTTAGTGGCAGTTTGGGGGAATCTATTTGTGGTGGTGGGCCTGTTTGATATTGTGTACATGTGCGAGAAACACTACGGTATCTACGTATCTACTTATCTCACACACACACACACACACACACACACACACACGCACACACGCACACACACACACACACACAAAACCTCCAGACTCATCCTGCTGACTCTTCTTGCATCATCAAAGAGAGAGAAAGAGGGAGTGGGTGAGAGGAGAGAGAGAGAGAGAGAGAGAGAGAGAGAGAGAGAGAGAGAGAGAGAGAGAGAGAGAGAGAGAGAGAGAGAGAGAGAGAGAGAGATATGCCCCAAGGCTATTCATCATTTTGGGCTGACTAATTTTTTTGTCAGATTAACTTCTATGGACCCAGACATTTTCACAGGTCACATGGCCACCTGCAGCTGCTACAGTTCTACATTATGCCGTCAGTCAGGCACATCTTAAATACTGGATCAATGTGTCATTTTCAGTGTTAAAAACATGATGTTTCAGCATGAATTCATGACAGCCTACATAAAAAAAGGTATTGGTAATCCCAGATGTATCACTGCTACGGTATAAACTGGGTTAGGTTGCCATCTTGTGGCAATAGCAGGCAATTTAAATGACAGACGTTGACAGCAAAGAGTCCTAGAAGAAGAAGTCTTTATTTGTCATGCAGCAACACACACATGTAAAATGGGCAACACACAGAAACACACACACGCACGCAATAGGTCGCCAATGAAATGCCTCTCTGTGACCCATCCCGTTGTCCTTCCCCCCAGGGGCAGCTGGGAGCAGACATGGGCTGCGGTGTGGGCAGCACCCAGGTTTCCATTGGGTTAATCTCTTTTTGGGGGGAAACCCTTGAGAGAACAGGGAGAACATGCAAACAAACTCCACACAGAAAGGCCCGGGAGATACTCCACCTGGGTACCTGGCAACCTGGGAACCTGGTCCCCAAGCGGGAACCGAACCCAGAACCTTCATGCTGTGAGGTGACAGTGTTAACCACTACATCAGCTATTATATATGCGTGTGTGTTTATGAAAATAATTTACATAAATGGAATAAGTCACCAAACAAGTACTTGACCCCGCCTACTTTTTGGATGGGAAATTCTCTCCCATCATGCCCCCTTGTCTGACACACGGACATGACAAAAGACGCCTCCTTAGCCAATGATGTAGTGGCATATTGTAATATAAACGACGGGTAAACTGAGAGGCAGTTAAATCATTTTGTGTCCTGTACTGTGCAGGACAGTGATGCAACAGTAGCAGGACAGTGGATCACAGTGATGTAGCAGGACAGTACATCACAGTGATGTAGCAGGACAGTGATGTAGCAGGACAGTACATCACAGTGATGTAGCAGGACAGTGATGTAGCAGGACAGTACATCACAGTGATGTAGCAGGACAGTGATGTAGCATCACAGTGATGTAGCAGGACAGTGCATCACAGTGATGTAGCAGGACAGTACATCACAGTGATGTAGCAGGACAGTGCATCACAGTGATGTAGCATCACAGTGATGTAGCAGGACAGTGATGTAGCAGGACAGTGATGTAGCAGGACAGTGCATCACAGTGATGTAGCAGGACAGTGATGTAGCAGGACAGTGATGTAGCAGGACAGTGATGTAGCATCACAGTGATGTAGCAGGACAGTGATGTAGCAGGACAGTGATGTAGCAGGACAGTGATGTAGCATCACAGTGATGTAGCAGGACAGTGATGTAGCAGGACAGTGATGTAGCATCACAGTGATGTAGCAGGACAGTGCATCACAGTGATGTAGCAGGACAGTGATGTAGCAGGACAGTACATCACAGTGATGTAGCAGGACAGTGATGTAGCAGGACAGTACATCACAGTGATGTAGCAGGACAGTGATGTAGCAGGACAGTGATGTAGCAGGACAGTGATGTAGCAGGACAGTACATCACAGTGATGTAGCAGGACAGTGATGTAGCAGGACAGTGATGTAGCAGGACAGTGATGTAGCAGGACAATACATCACAGTGATGTAGCAGGACAGTGATGTAGCAGGACAGTACATCACAGTGATGTAGCAGGACAGTGATGTAGCAGGACAGTACATCACAGTGATGTAGCAGGACAGTGATGTAGCAGGACAGTGATGTAGCAGGACAGTACATCACAGTGATGTAGCAGGACAGTGATGTAGCAGGACAGTACATCACAGTGATGTAGCAGGACAGTGATGTAGCAGGACAGTACATCACAGTGATGTAGCAGGACAGTGATGTAGCAGGACAGTGATGTAGCAGGACAGTGATGTAGCAGGACAGTGATGTAGCAGGACAGTACATCACAGTGATGTAGTAGGACAGTGATGTAGCAGGACAGTACATCACAGTGATGTAGCAGGACAGTGATGTAGCAGGACAGTTAAAGGTGTATTCCACCCAAATGGTTAGCAGGACAGTGCAGGACAGTGCATCACAGTGATGCAACAGTAGCAGGACAGTGGACAGTGGTAAAATGGCTGCAGGACAGTTAAAGGTGTATTCCACCCAAATAGTGTTAAAGGTTATAACCCAAATGTGTCTTCCCCGGATGATTTTAAAGGTGTATTCCACCCAAATTGTTTTAAAAGTTATAATACAGTAGCAGGACAGTGGATCACAGTGATGCAACAGTAGCAGGACAGTTAAAGGTGTATTCCACCCAAATGGTTAGCAGGACAGCCCCATCACAATGTGCAGGAGGTGTGTACAGTAGCAGTACAGTAGCAGTACAGTATGTGTACAGTAGCAGTACAGTAGCAGTACAGTAGGTGTACAGTCGCAGGACAGTTAAAGGTGTATTCCACCCAAATGGTTAGCAGGACAGTACATCACAGTGATGCAACAGTAGCAGGACAGTTAAAGGTGTATTCCACCCAAATGGTTAGCAGGACAGTGGATCACAGTGATGCACCAGTAGCAGGACAGTTACTGTAAAGGTGTATTCCACCCAAATGGTTTTAAAGGTTCTAATACCAAAATGTGTCTCCCCCGAATCATTTTAAAGGTGTATTCCACCCAAATGGTTTTAAAGGTTCTAATACCCAAATGTGTCTTCCCGAATCATTTTAAAGGTGTATTCCACCCAAATGGTCTTAAAGGTTCTAATACCCAAATGTGTCTTCCCTGAATCATTTTAAAGGTGTATTCCACCCAAATGGTTTTAAAGGTTCTAATACCAAAATGTGTCTCCCCCGAATCATTTTAAAGGTGTATTCCACCCAAATGGTTTTAAAGGTTCTAATACCCAAATGTGTCTTCCCCAAATCATTTTAAAGGTGTATTATTTCCACCCAAATGGTTTTAAAGGTTCTAATACCCAAATGTGTCTTCCCCGAATCATTTTAAAGGTGTATTCCACCCAAATGGTTTTAAAGGTTCTAATACCCAAATGTGTCTTCCACGAATCATTTTAAAGGTGTATTCCACACAAATGGTCTTAAAGGTTCTAATACCCAAATGTGTCTTCCCCGAATCATTTTAAAGGTGTATTCCACCCAAATGGTTTTAAAGGTTCTAATACCCAAATGTGTCTTCCCGAATCATTTTAAAGGTGTATTCCACCCAAATGGTTTTAAAGGTTCTAATACCCAATTGTGTTATGGTGTCTTCCCCAAATCCTTTTAAAGCTTATAACCCCAAATAGTTTGAATGAATAAATGAATGAAATGGGACTATGAAGTCTTTATTTGTAACACATGTGAGATGGGCAGCACACACGCATTCCTTTGGGGGGGTTGCCATTGAAATGTCATCTGCGCTTGACCCATCCTGTCATCCTTCATCCTGTCGTGGGTCCGCTCCAATACAATACCTTGCCAATCCAAGTGCTCCTGTTCATCTTCATCAGGGACGTGACAGCATTAGCGATCAGTTCTGCATGTTTTTCCATTCTTTCGTTTTTATTTTTGTATGTGTATTCCCACAAATAGCTTTAAAGGTGTATTCATCCCAAATGTTTCTAAAACTTTATTCCACCCAAAGTTAAAATACTACTTCTTGTTCAACTCCTAAAGGTATATATGCTTGAATTACATTCAAGTAATCTCATGACTTCCAGCTTGCTAGCCCATACAATTCCTTCAGGAAAATGTTTGCTGTTTTAAGGAATGACAGATGACAAGCTTTTTGATTGCCACCATACATGTTATTCGTGCATGGACATTTTTAACCCTTTCTGAGTGGAATTTCCGGCGTCAAATGGAAAAAAATAAAGAATAAAATTAGATACCAATGATGTAAACTACCCATAATTGTATAGGGTTTAACCTGCAAGTGGCACTTTAAGTGAGTTTGGTGACACTACACTCTATAAGAGTGAAGATATTTAATGTTTTTTTCCAATACAAAATCCCCAGAATTATGAAAAAGCATTTTTTTCAAATCTAAGTGTTGTAGTATAACTATAACCAATAGGATACCATTGATGATGTGTGCGGTGATTTTGGTGACACTATACACTGTATGACGAAGTTATTGAATCTTTTTGCAGTCTCTCTTTTCGGTGTTGCACTTTTTAGACTGTCCCTGGCTGCGCACTTGCCTCGTCAAGGCCGACTGCACATATAGATCAATATTTATTATTATTAAATGTACAGCTCCGAGGCCGGCTCGCCTCGTTTAGGTGAAAATAAGGTTGTAGCTCATTGTCTACCTTAATACGATAGGAAAGAGGTGTCCTTTGTGTTTTAAAAACGTTACCTAAATCTCCCGATTCCGATACAATAAAGCGAGTCTTCATCACAAATCATATTCTCAAAATAATCTGATCGGCAGATATTATTGCTGGCGGACCTATTTCGGCCTGCGGGCCGCCTATTGCTGACCACTGAACTAGGATATCTGTATAACGTGCGTTTAGACAACACTGCTTGGGACAGACCACACAGGCTATTTCCATATTATTAGGCTATTACTTCACATAAAATATCATGTCTAAATGAAATGCACAAAACAAAAAATGTATGTATCATAACGTTACCCTGGTATAGATCTGTATGCATGTATTTATTCATAACGTTATACATATTCGTTAACGTTAGATCATGCATGGCTTTTACATAGAAAAATTTACTTGTCACGTGGTTCCGTTCTCCATTCTTCACATCAAAAACGAAAAACGAACAATCAAAACGTACACGCCCCTTTATTGACTCATTTTTTTCATTTGATTCTGATACCAAAATACGAAAAACAGGTCCGTATTTCAGTTTTTCGATTTTGGTTTCAAACGGAAATAGGAAACACCTCGTATTTCCGTTTTCTTTCGTTTTTCCTTTTGAAACGAAAAACGAACTATCAAAACGTACACGGACCAATGCGCCACAGAAAACACACGCCTACCTACATACTTTGCAGTTTGCTTTGTAAACATCTCCACTGACTATCACGCCAGAGGTTTGCCTCGTCCCACTCAGGTCGGTACTTCTGGAGGAGTTTTGTCTTTTTAGGACGCGGTGGAGTAGTGTCTGCTGTAGACAATCATTTCAAAGCGACTTCTAAAATAAATCACGCAGCGCACAGACTCTCTGATTGGCACAACGGCACAGAACTCTTCCTAGCAACGTGAAAGCGCTAATTCTCATTGGTCGGTGAGCTGCTGAGCGCACGCCCACCATACCCGAGTTGCCATGTCTGTTTATTTTCCGCAACTTTTGGACACACTTTTGCTTGTTTTTGTAGGTCGGCTGGCTCATTTCTCTCACTAAACTGGCAACCTTAATATACGGGACAAAGGGCGTCCCGTATCAGTTCAATACGGAACACGTCTTTTAGGGGCCTTTCTCACTCACGTATTGGGATCGAATCACTGGTCCCGAGAACGGGGGGGAGTGTTCTCACTCAGACGGACACACCCCTTTTTGGGATCGAACCGCGCTGATTCGTTTTACCCCCCGCTGAACCTGGGACAGTTGGATTAGGTGGTCTCGGAATCGGGCCGTGGGAGCGGGGGGCGTGACACACACAACGTCGTTACTGTCATGCTTGCTTGAATTTTGGGCAGATAACACCACACAGCAACAACTGGAGAATACCCACAAAAACGATATTTATGGGCAATTTGAGAGTTCAGACCTCAACCAAAAACAAGCATGTGGAACCTCACAGCTCAGTGGATGAAAACATGAAGCCACATTACAAAGCACAGTACTTCTGGCTCGCATTAGGCCTGGCAATTTTTGTTTGCCATGCTATTTCTATACATTAGTTTCTTGTTTGAATGCATTTATTTCTATTAGACCAGTGGTGCCCAACCAGTCGGCCGTGGTCGACCAGTAGATCAATGACATGTAATATAATTGCCACGAGCGATGGGATAATGTTAGCTGCTGGACAGGCTAAGCTAACTAGCGTTAACCGTTAGCTTAGCGTTAGCCATTGCTGTATACTATACTTTCTTGTTCGAATGCATTTATTTCTATTAGACCAGTGGTGCCCAACCAGTCGGCCGTGGTCGACCAGTAGATCAATGACATTCAATATAATCGATGCAGCAATGTTACTAGTAAAAGGCTAAGCTAACTAGTGTTAGCCGTTAGCTTAGCGCTATCGTTAACCCTGCAAAACGCTCAAAAGCGGACTCTACAACACCATCCATTCGTGATAAAATGGGGTGGGTTATATTGACAAGGCTTGACAACAGAGGTTCAAATATAACTTCATATTTATTCGTTATTTGTTCATTTTATATCAGCATCCAGTCTCCGCAGTCATGTTAAGACACTTCCTGTTTACATTTTCGAACGTGACATCATCGCCTACGGCAAGCGTAAACGCTCAAAAGGCAAACCGTAAACAGAACCCGAAGCGAACCAAGACTGCAGTGTGTACACAAACTAGAGGGGGGAGAGGGAGGGGGGAAGTTCGCATTAGATCTCGGAACGGGCTAGAACGGAACGGAATAGAAACGAATAGGTGAGTGAGAAAGGGCCCTGAGTTTCCAATTACGGGACGATTCCGTATTTTAAGGGATGGGTGGCAACCCTAGCCTATGTTCCCCGCTTCCCGACAAAACATGCACCATCTACACCCTCACACAACTCTGTCGCTAGTGTTCTTTTAGGAATAAAAGTTTAACGTTTGAACCACACACACGCAATCAATAGCCTACCACCTAGCCAACAATATTATACTCTTTCCTCCAGAAACACTCAATTCCATTTCTCTTGTTTCCGTGCCGGCTAAATTCTACCGTTCGTTGCGGCGACTACACAAATGTAAGCATTGATTTTGGCAGTAGGTTAGGCCCACTCGATGGCGCTCACTGGCCCACTGTTTGAGAATGGCTGATCTAGGACCCGGGGAACATAGGACCCTTTTTTCGGGAGCGGGGAACATAGAACCCGGGGAACATAGGGATGACCCCGTATTTAAGCTAACATCAGACACCATTGAATGTGCTGCAGCTAGTATTTAAGCTAACATCAGACACCATTGAATGTGCTGCAGCTAGTATTTAAGCTAACATCAGACAACTATTGAATGTGCTGTATCTAGTATTTAAGCTAACATCAGACAACTATTGAATGTGCTGTAGCTAATATTTAAGCTAACATCAGACACTATATAATATAATAATAATAATAATAAATATAATAGGCCTGGGAGATACCCCACCTGAGTACCTGGCATCATGGAAACCTGGTCCCCAAGCGGGAATCGAACTCTGGACCTTCTTGCTGTGAGGCGATAGTGTTAACCACTACACCACCGTGCCGTGCCACAACTATTGAATGTGAATTGAAAATGGGGGACCCTGATGTAAACAAGACAAACGTCTTTCTCTGGTCTGCATCCCCTTAACAATTGTGTATTGAGTGTGTATTGAGCCGTACTGTATTGTACCCATTCTGCAATCTGTTAAATAAAGTTTTCATTCATTCATCCATTCATTCTGCAGCTAGTATTTAAGCTAACATCAGACACCATTGAATGTGCTGTAGCCTGTAGCTAGTATTTAAGCTAACAACATGTTGCAATGAAAACGACTGCATTTCAGAGAATAACAAAATGCTAAAAACACAGCTTATTAAAAGATTGTTTTATTCACAATAGAAGTGTAACAAATATAGTTTATTCAAAATTTTGCTGCTCATTAATATCATTTTTAATCCATAAGCTCGTAAGGTTTTTATATAAATGTAGAACGGCTTATTTGCCTGAATGGGATATTTACATTTTTTTTCTCCTTGATAACAAGATTAACACACAAAAAAGCAAAACAGAAACAGAACAAAATGTTCCCCACAAAATTAAAATTGCATATTAAACGCAAAATAAAACAATATGCAATGGAATGATTATCAGCAATATTTGTTTTTTTTGTACAGTTACATTTCTGAGGTTCATTTCACACACACTGAAAACCTCGAATTAAACCAGAAATAATCATTAATAAAGAAAATTAATAAAAAAGAAATTGTATCACGATAGATCGTCAGCACAATATCCAGAAAACCACCAAAGTCTACTTTTTATTTGAAAAAAAAAAAAACATAAAACATAGAACTAAAAAATAAACACATCTCCTAATCAGAGTATGAAAACAGGAAGATGGAACTAAAAACATCTGGTTCACGTTTCAGGTTACAGCAACGGCTTCAAAGTGACTCAGTTTCAACCTATTATTGTATATATTATGGTCTGTATATTATGTCTGCAGCGGTCCAGGCAGGAGTTACACATTCATACTAAAAGCACAGACCCACCCCTGAACCCCACCCCACGCCCCCTCCCACTCACTGTACGGTAGGGACAAATCCACTTTAAATGTACGCAATATTAATTTCAACTTCCAATTCATTTACTAATGATTTAAAAATGTCTTTCTACTGGATATAACAACCTTTTACATGATTACAAAAAAGGACTCTCATTTCACTATGACGTTACTGAGTCGCGTGAGATGCGGGTCAATGCATTTCCAGAGGTGTTGAAATGACGTTGTACTCTGTTGTACATTTCCTTCACTTCAGCAGTAGTAATTATAGTCATTGTAAAATGAATCAATAAACATAATTTCTAAGCCTGAACTGTTGCAATAGCTAAATATAACATGTCCATTATATTTTTACTAATTAACCCACAGAGACCTTCTGTTCTGTTTACATAGCTATGTCATAGAGAAATAGGGGAAAAGGACTGAATTGAAAGTTAACTGATCCCATCACGAATGTGACATCTGATCTTTTCACTGCATTCGGAAAATGGCGAAAAAATAACAACGAAAAATGATCTGCAATCTAAATGTTTCCTATTTGTGTCAGTAATGAAACAAATCAGATCTGTGTCCCATAGGTTAAAAAAGAAAAAGAAAAAGAAAAGCCCTAGGCTTCCGATTAGATCCAAGATGGTGCCCAATGGAGCTAATATCCGCCATTGGGGCTCTGAGGGTGTGTGTGCAGAGAGAGACCACAGTGAATGCAGCAATGTCATATCTACAGTGTGTCACAGTGTCTAGTGATGATCTCCCCTACAGATCAAAATGGCAGACAAACTGAAGTCAGGCGGCACTAGCTACTAGCCTAGTGACTACAGAGCGTGCCTGTAAAGTCCCATTCAACTGTCATTAGATTCAATTGAACTCTTAACTTCGAAACAGAACTTTGATATTTCAAATCACGCCGGGTGAAATCCCAATAACCGAAAAGTACTGAAATTCAAACTGCTTCAAAGTGTTTCTGTGTCTGTTATTGGAACAGAGGTCAACCCGAAGCATCCTATCTACAGTATATATATACGATTGTTCCTCAGTTGAGGTCTCAGGTTGACAGGCTACACATGGTACTACTCACAAACTCATCACAAAGTAACTGCTAGATCCACATCTCTAGAGAGACAACCGCTAGAAACAGAGGAGGGAGCTTCACCTGCCTGCCAGATTGGAACTAGTCACATACAGTAAGAGAGTCTATTACTGCTACCGGTGACACTACCATCACCTCTTATCTCTCGAGTCCCAGGACATTAATAGTGGAGCTAGACATCAGCCAGTTGTGTTACTGGCTCCCCCTGCCTGTGACAGGTGTGTATTACGCAAGATAAGGGCCCTTTGGAACAGTGCTAGTATCTTGACTCCACTATCTCTGTGTGGCTCTCTCTGTTCCCCCCATATATTCAGGCAGCTTTCAAAGCACTGAATACATTGGTGTGAATGCTGGCGTGTGTTCAGGTTCAGATTGTACTTCCACTGGCTGATTTAAAAGCCTTGTATGTACATGTCCTCGGTTGTGGAAGTTCTCTTTACATCTAGCATGTATGAAACAAAACAAAAATCACAATGTATATTCAACTCCTTTAAGAGTACATTTGGAACTCAAATTCATACACCAAGATGTTAGTTAAAGGTGCTATAGATAAACGTTTTATGTAGAGTAATCATTTTTCTTCTTATCTTTTTTACAATACATCCAGAGAGCTTTTAGAAAGGTGCAGAATACAAGTATAGTTCCCCCCCCCCCCCCCCCCCAATAAAAATGATTGATTCATGAATGTATCATTACAACTTTTTTGCGGGTCCAAAATGACTGTTGTTGTTAACATGTTGCAGACATGTATCCTCTTCCCACTTCCCCACATGGAATGCACCTGATTGGATAAATGACATGCTGGTGCTCTAGTGCGACATCTAGTGGCTAAATGTTATCTATAGCACCTTTACGCAACAGAACACACAGCCTCAACTAAGGGTTCTATTGCTTTTGTACAACCGTTTCTTTTATACAATATCCAATTTCATATTGCAAATAAAACACTGATATATATATATAAAAAAAAATGAAGTCGCTCACAGCGCTGTAATAAGACTCCTAGCAATGATGTTATAGCAAATAGCACTTGGTTCTCGCTCGATCAGACCCAACTGTCGTTTGTGTGAAGTCAAATACACATTGTGATTCAACAAAACTGTGGTTGTGTTAAGTGTGTGAGAGTGATTATCTACTGTTTTTGCCTCCAGTGTTGTGTACGGAGAGAACCGTCACTGTATAACACACATCTGAAGTGAACTAGGCTTGTATTTCCCTCCTCGTGCTCTCTCTCTCTCTCTCTCTCTCTCTGGTGGGGTACCAGCGCACATTGCTTACACTTTTTGTGCTTTCTAAGATAAAGGAAACGACAAAAAAAAAACATGGAACTAAATAATTGAGAAGGACGACGACGAAGACAACAAAAGGCATATATAAAAAATCTTCACTTCACATTGTATGGTACATTCATACGATGCCTCCCATATGATTGGCTTTCTTTGAGGAATACAGTTTTACGATTGACCGGTATAGATTTAGAGCACTACTTCAGCGTCTCGCTCAAAGACACTTGGACAGGGATGGAGACAACATTGGTTGTCATGGGGATTGAACCCGAGACCAGTTGTGGGACAGGCCTCTGTGACCATCAAAGTCACCACTGTATGATATGATTAATCGATACGGGTGATCAATGCTGATCAGTCCAGAATCAGAAAATCATACCAGCCTCCGGTGTTAATGGTAAATAAATCCCAGCTGTGATTTCGAGACGTTACACAGATTGATATGTCTCCCCGTTTATCCACACATCGTTCGTATATCCGGAGGCCTCTCTCGCAACCTCCCCAACTACATGCTGTCTCCTCGTCCGTACGGCCTACACTAACCAACCACAGCGCCACCTGGGGCTCAGCTCCCAAAATGTCCTGTGTTTGATTACAAGAATAAATTAACAAATCAACAAAATCAAACCATTATGATACAACACATTCTTATAATAATAATAATAATAATAATAATAATAATCATCATTATTATCGTCAAACGGATAATAAATGCCTCAATTCCACCTCTAAGAAGAAAAAACAGAACAGAACAAAACAAAACAAAACAAAACAGATAAAAAGATGGATGTACAGTGAAATATGGTTTGGATATGGAATGGGGGTTTGGCCAGCTCACAGAGAAAGCCTATTCTAATCATACTAATTCTGTAGTCATAATGCTGTAAGGTGAAAGTGTCACTAGGGAGGAGGAGCTGGACATTAGAACGTTCTAGATTTTGGACAGGAAGAGAGTCCAGACAGATTATTGTCAACATTTGCCTACAGCTCACTGGGTTGAAATATTCAGTGTAGACAGAAACATGACTTTTGATAATGAAAGAGCATCCATTCTCGATTATTTGTCGATAGTTTCGACAACCTGAACGTGTTTCAATATTTGCCTGAGGAAATCAGGCCGACAGAATCACTCTTTTCTTTGAAATAGTTTTTTCTGATTAAAAAAATTAATCATTATAATCTTTTACGTTCGTATTTTATATTCATAAGATTTTTATTATTTATTTTACTGTATTAGTATTTGCCTTTTGTAAATCTGTTTAATCTAACGGCTATGTTCTTTTATCTTGTTTTCTTATGCATTTGTTTGCTGTTAAGCAATTTGTGAATCCTGTTTGGAGAAGTGCTAAATAAATCAAGTCATTATTATTATTATTAGAATTCTGAAAATCAACTTCTTGAAGTGATCTAATTGAAAGGGAAGGTGATTTACCAAAGCCTTAAACCTCGGGTAGGAAACACATTTTTAGAACAAAGTTCTCTTCACATCCTGACAGCCAGGCACGTGCACACATAGAGGCCAAGGGGTGCTTGAGCACCTGCCTTTTTGAGCCTCATCAAAAAAGTGCCCTTTTTGAAAAAAAAAGATTATAATTTTTTTTATTTTTATTTTTTTACCGTTACACATATAGACTGCCCTTCCAACTGAAAAATGTCAGGATATAATCAAAATATTAGGTAAAGAGAGAGAGATGCCCCATATTCCATTGCAGTTTGCACGGCCTCCTCAGCGTGCCTCTCCGCTGACCTATATATTTTATGCATAGTGTGGGTGGTGATGATGATGATGATAGAAACCGCTGTGGCGCAGACAGTTGAATGCTGGTATTACACTCATTGAGGGACACGAAGAAGTCAAGTCCGATGGGATTTGGGAATCTCAAATACAAATCGGGATTGGAATAAAAAATGCATTTATATTAAACAATACAGAATATACAGCACTTCTTGGGGTCTGTAGGGTAAGCACTTCTTACCTCCCCCCTGAACATTTATGGAGATGTATGGGCCTTTTAAGTCAGTGATAAAAGTGTCTTTCAAGGATAAGTGAGCTCCTGCACTGATTATTATAGTTCAATATTCAATATTTGATCACCAAAACCCCCCAAAAAACATAAAAAGGGGGCCCCCCGCCCAAAAAGGGCCCTTAAAAATTGCGCTTGCGCACTACACGCGCTCGGTTAATATATACACACAAGTGTAGTGCCCTTTTCAGCCTTTGAGCACCTGCCCCTCTAAAGTCCTGTGCACGTCCCTGCTGACAGCGACCATTCAATTAATGATTGAACAAACGAAATCATTGAAAAAGTGATAATCTGACTGAATTGCATTGCAAAGTGATTTGAAAGTAGGCGGGAATAGCGATTACTGGTGATTCAGGGTCTGGATCCAACAGTGAACAAATCTAATCTCTTTTTGCAGGTTTGAGCTGATGAAGTTGTTGCTCTAGTAACAAATCCCAGACTTGCGTCAAACTGTCAACCGTTTATTTATTTTTTATTCAGATTTAATTCTATTTATATTTCATTGTATTTATTTATATTTATGACTTTCTTCTATTACCCTGCCCATACCTGTAACCCCCCCCCAAACAGTTGTATCCTCAGTTATCCAGTTTCAACTCGATGTGATTGGTTTAGACCGGTATATAAACAATGGTAGATGGTAGCTTAGGATTTTACCTCTATGAGAGCCTGAATGGAACCGCTGCCACCTTGATTACACCCGTCACATCAAATCTCCACATTTGGAGGAGCCGGGGGGCGTGGCAACGGTGCTATACCGGCCCGTTCTGGGAACTGGATCTGATTTGATTTCCCTCTGCGTCGCGGGCCCTGCCTAACCACGCCGATGACCGGGCTGTTTTCACAGGAGCGGATATAATAATAACAACACTATCGTACCAAATCTATTCACAGTGTTTCATTCCTCTTGAAAGCAGCTCAGTTGCGACCGTGTGTGTCGGCCGGTAAGACCGCTGTACCGTCCCCGGGCCATGTAAGTAGTGTTCAACAGGGCAGTCAGGTACTATGATTATTAATTAGTTGATTAGTATTATTATGATTTTGATACACACCTGTTTACCTTGTGTTTCCACAAAGATATAGTACCTATGTGTGATGAGGATCAGGATTTTCCAGGTCAGACTTGGCTCAGATATGAATTGAAATCTTTTGTCTGCTCTAGCGTGCTTTAAATGACCACTCTAGTGTGTTTTAAATGACCACTCTAGTGTGTTTTAGATGACTGCTCTAGTGTGTTTTAAATCAGTGTTTCTCAACTGGTGGGTCGCAGGGCCATTTTGAGTGGGTCGGGATGTGTGATTTTTTCTTTGTGAAAGTGGCTTCTCAGCTCTGGTCCAGCTGAAGACAAAGCAGAGGAACAGATTGGACATTGAGCATGACCTCAGAGTTGCTTTGTCTACCATCACCCCAGACTTTGAGACTCTTGTCAGGAGCAAACAACATCCCCATTTATCCCATTAGTTCCCTGGGATGTTAAGCTAAGAAGTCTGCTAAGAAGGATATATTATTTATTATTATTATTATTATTTTATTTCATTGTGTTTTTATCCCTAGTTGCACTTTTGTTGCAACCCCAGTTATCCCATTAGTTCCCCCAAACTTAGGTCTGTTATGTTAAGCTAAGAAATCTGCTAAGAAGCATATTATTTATTATAATTTTATTTCATTGCGTTTTTAGCCCTAGTTGCACTTTTTTGTGTTTATTTCATGTTTTTAACAGTGCATGAAATATTGTGTATTACTGCACAAAAATAGTGGTTAAAAAATTTGGGTTGCGACTTAATGACTAAGGAAAATGTTGGGTCCCGAGGCTAGACCAGTTGAGAACCACTGTTTTAAATGACTGCTCTAGTGTGTTTTAAATGACCACTCTAGTGTGTTTTAAATGACTGCTCTAGTGTGTTTTAAATGACGTGCCCAGGTGTGAGAGATAGGTATTGTTTTGCCTAAATATCCCCTTCTCACTGTAACGCCATACTGCTCTCATCATTTCAACCTGTGGATTTCAATGGACTTGGATGGCAATGGCAATCGTTCACCACCAGGTGGCATTGTGCTACAGAGGATGAACAGGTGGCTCTCATTGAAACGCCAAGGCACCTTCTATTGGATCTGAAGCAGTTGAACATCTGTTTTCAGAGATAGATCAACTGAAAACGAGGGATTATGATGATGAAGTGTCTCTGATAACACTTTACTTAAAGGTGCTATTGATAAAAATTTTATGTAGACACATTTTCTTTTAAGAAAATACATCCACAGAGCTTTTAGAAAGGTGCGGAAATGTAAAAAGAAAATATATGATTGTAAATTAATAATAAAATGTTGTATTGGGTCTGCAATGAATGTTGCGTTTATCTCTGTCTGTCCAACCGGAAGTGTGTTTGTCACATTTCTTTTTTTACGATTAACATCACGTTACAATTTCTCAAAAGAAGGCAGCTATTCATATTTGATTTGCAATGCCAAGTTTGACAGTTTGATCTGAATTTAAGACTGTAACCACACCATTGTTGGGGTCTGAGATGCTGATGACATGAGAATGTTATCTATAGCACATTTAAAACCCACATCTATAATATACATTAAGGACATACAATATAATGCAGTACAAGTGTAGTTATTAATAATAATAGTTCCTAATGTCTCATACACACCATAATACAATACAGGTGTATAAGTATTCATGTTTCTTCTGTTGGAGATTGTCAGGATAGATCGATTTGAGTTTAGATCTAAACTGGTTTGAGTTTAGATTAGAACTGAATTGAGTTTAGATTTAAACTGGGTTGAGTTTAGATTTAAACTGGATTTAAACTTGCTTGGGTTTAGATTTATCCTGGTTTGAGTTTAGATCTAAGCTCGCTTGAATTTAGCGTTAAACCGGATCAAGGTTAGATTTAAACTAGTTTGAGTTCAGAGTTAAACTTGCTTGAGTTTAGAGTTAAACTGGATTGAATTTAGATTTAAAGTGGGCCTAGTTCATGTTTATTCTACATCTTGGGTATCGTCTCTTCCTGGTTTTAGGACTCCGCCCCCTTTGTGACTGTGTGAGCTGCCCACGGAGAAGGCACTAGATTAAGGACTGGACTTCAGCTAAACTACAAAGCCTTGAGGATGGAGCACGAGAGAATCTTCACTCTAAAACTCAGACTAGAAAGGTCCGGTTAGCCTGACTTAAATTATCTGTTGAAGATAACACAACAACAACAACAGCAACAACATCAACATCAAGAAAAGCATTTTGTGTGTCAAGTTTACATAAACGTCTTCAGACACCCTCCCACACCCACACACTCTTATTACACACCCCGGTGTGTGGGTGATTGGAAAGAAGGAGGAATTAACAGAGAATGATAAAGCTGTATTGAAATCAGTATGGCTTCTTGTGTGTGTGTGTGTGTGTGTGTGTGTGCGTGTGTGTGTGTGTATGTGTGCGTGCACACACGTGAGAGTGAAATATTACAGCCAAGTAGAGTGTCCATGTCTCCTCACAGAGGAGAGAAGATCTCACAGTCTGCACAACACTGGGGGTGTGGAGGGATGAGGGAGGGAGGGAGGGAGGGAGGGAGGGAGGGAGGGAGGGAGGGAGGGAGGGAGGGAGGGAGGGAGGGATGGTAGACTGGTGGGATCAGAGGAGGCAGTGTGTAGAAGAGAACCAATACTATCTTTTTGAAAAGCGAGTGCTATATCAGTACAACTCTCAACATATGATTTTGTACTGCAACTGATAAACATCACATCATCAGCATAGACTCGATTTCTGGTAGGGCTTGTGCCGATTTGAATGCTTCGAATGCAAATGGCTGCCACAGTAATCCATGCCAAAATCACTATTGAAATGCTGCCTTCTCTTTGTTTTCGGTTAACCGCTCAAAGAAATAGCCTACATCGGCATGAGAAATAAAACTTATATAATCCAATATACATTTTGATAATCAGTTCTTCTCAGACAAAGACGTCACAAGAACTCTCCACCTCCACACGGCTGTCATTTACCATCATCACGGTGAGACTTTGTACACAGAGAGCAGGAAGCTTTGAGTATTGGCTGACAATCCGCTGATAAAGGTGTGGAAGCCGTCCAAAAAAGGTAATAGAGACAGCAGCCCAAGGGAGTGCTTGGTCCTCTGGGTCTCTCTGGCTTGTACCGATACAAAGGAGGAGTATTAATGTGGTACCAGGCCAATACAGAACACTGCTATTGATGCACCTTGAGCAGCCAGCGAGGCAGCAAATAGAAGTAGGGCAACCATAAAAGTATGATGATGAGGATGATAAAAAAGAGTAAATGAGGAAGAAAAGGGGGGCCGGTGACAGAAACATGGAGGATACGCAGAGGAGAGAGGAGGAGGAGGAGGAGGAGAGGAGCAGGAGGAGAAGAGGAGAGCAGGAGAGGAGAGAGAGGAGGAGGCAGAAAAGAGAGAAGCAGGAGGAGGAGAGGAATGCAGGAGGAGGAGGAGAGCAGGAAGAGGAGAGAGGAGGAGAGGAATTCAGGAGGAGGAGGAGGAGAGCAGGGTGAGGAGAGGAGAGAGGAGGAGAGGAATTCAGGAGGAGGAGGAGGAGAGCAGGAAGAGGAGGAGGGGAGAGGAGGATAGGGGAGCCCAGGGGCAGAATGCAGACTGATTTCTCTAAACGTAGTTGAGACGAAGTGAAGAACACTGGGAGGAGAGACGAGGCGCATACGGTAGTTCCATTTCTCTCACCTCTTTCCTCAGAGGGACGGGGCAGGGGCTCAAGTGTACAGGTCAGAAGGTCAGGAGTAGGGGAAGGTCACACAAGAGTTAGGATTCGGGGGGGGGGGGGGGGGAGAAGGAGGTCAGATACCCCAGAAAATAAAAAGAGTCTTTGTTACTCAGGTCCAGAAGGCGAACAAACGTCACATCGGCAGGTTTCTTATTGACGGCGATGCGGAAGTTCAGCCGTGGGACCAGCACCGGTACCGGTACCAGACAGAACTCCTTTGGCTGATACCAGCCCCAGCTGTTATCCATATCAGCTGTTATCCATATCAGCCCAGCTGTTCCTACTCACGACATCTAAGCAGTAGAAAGGCATGGGAGCTGAAGTGGGTTTCTTCAGCACTGGCCCAACTAATCTTGGCCTCATATACAGTATATATTTGTTTTCTTTCTTCAACCTAGGGTACATCTCGGCGTGCCGCAACTTTCCCCTGCACCATTCCATCACCGAAAAATGCTTAGAAAAGGAAAGCCGAAAGCGAGGAATAACTCGCCGATTTCCCCACGGGCCGAATATTGCCCCGGTGAGCAGGTGAGGGGGTCAGCGGCCAGATGAATTGGTCGACAAGGGATCCGGATGGTGACCATTTCTTCTTCAGAGAGGAGGGTAGAGAGAGGGTGGGTGGGTACGACTTTGGGATAAGGACTCGGGTAAAGCTGTATATCTAACAAGTCGAGACACCGAGGAGTCTGGAATCGTCCGTTCCACAATAACGTTACTATGGAAACTGAATACACACAGAAGGTGTCAACTCGACAATGAAAATCTATTCCAGGACAGACTACAATTCGATCTCCTGTCAGTTTTTGATGTTAGTGAAGAACGCTGCAAGAGGAATTCAACTGCAGCCCAAGCTGTTCCCTAGCCACACGATTCCACTCAAAGCGTCTATTGCTATCGTATGGGGGGGGGGGGGGGGGGTAATCGCAGCACACGCTGTACTGAAATGACCTTTGTACACTGACGAATTAAAATAGATTTCCTCATTTCAGTTGGGGAGTGATTGTTAAAATCAGTGATAAAATCTAATCCTCGCCTCTTAAATTGACCAAATGGCCATTGCAATTATAGCTAAAAGTGGCAAGGTAGTTTTGACCGACTAACCCCCTCCTCGAGGTATTCTGTTTACACAGTAACGTTAGCGGTGGAAAAAAGGGGCAATTTATTTTAAGCCTGCAGCAATTCAGTATTTCCTTGCCGGGCCGGGCTGAGTCTGAGTCTGTTCGCCCTGCCGGGGAAGAGCTTCCGGAACGTTCCGTCACAAAGAGTGGCGGAAGTGAGTGAAGGAAAAATAACTAAAATAAAATGCAAATCCTCAAAACAGAAGCTGGGTCAGAATCCAAAAGAATATTAAAAAAAAAAAAAAAAAAAAAAAAAATAGAGCCGGCATACTGTATTCTCCAGGCGTATATGAATATACATCCCTCCCACACAACATAATAAAACATTTAATTCCCTCATCAGAACTTTCTGGATGAATAGCGGTTAGCCTTGAATGGCTTCCTGGTTGCTACAAAGGTCATACACCTCGGGAAGCAGAACTGGTTAGAACTGGTTCTATTTATCCTTCGTTGGTGTGAAAGCCTCAGTGACTCAGTGAAACGCAACTGTGGTTTAGACGGCTGGCTCCAGGCTCAGGTATACAGGGGGTGGGAGTGGGCTGGGCCACTCAGCTGCTGGGTCCGTTAGAATCGTCCTCCCTCGACGCCTGGGGGTAGGGCGGAGCATTCGGGGGGGCGGGGTGGTGGTGGGGGGGGGAAGGGGGGGGTGGGGGGGTCCGTGTGTCGGCGCCTCTACTCCACTTCGTTGGGCCGTCTGTGTTCTCCCTCCGGATGACGGGCAGCGGGTGGGCCTCTGTGTTGAACACCCAGTGCTCAAACGGTAGGTGGTCATCATCGGAAAATAACAGATAGAGATACCTAGAGAGACGGAGAGAGACAGAGAGGGGGGGGAGACAGTGAGAGGGAGAGAGTCAGAGAGGGGAGAGAGAGGGGGGAGGGAGAGAGAGGGGGTGGACAGAGAGAGAGGGAGGGGGAGACAGAGAGGGAGAAGAAGAGGGAGCGAGAGAGAGAGTCAGAGAGGAGAGAGAGAGAGGCAGAGAGGGGGGGGAGATAGGGCAGAGAAAGAGGGGAGAGGGAGAGAGAAAGTAAGAGAGAGCAAGGGAGAGAGAGGGGAGAGAGGAAAGAGGTAGAGACGAGAGCAGAGGAAAGAGAGAGAGAGGATTCATTAGTTTAACAAGATCTAATCATTATATGAAAACACATTCATCCGTCTGGTAAATTTCCTCAGAAACACATTGTGTTGCGCTGTGTGTATTTAATTAAAGCCTTAATTACGTTAACAGTTCTTGTGTTACTGTTGTGTGGTGGGTGTATTTGTATCCCGTTAGTT
>NC_140169.1:88058890-88108890 GCF_963971535.1 Notolepis coatsorum
GCTCCCCTGTGTCCAGTGGCTGATCCTGTCTGCACAGTCCTGACCTGTGTTTGTTTGTTATCCTGTTATTTTATTCCTGAACCCTCAAACCAGATGGTAATTATGATGATTAAAAACCTTTTTGTTACCGTTTCACATTATGTTCCATTGATACCAGACGATGAGTATTTGTATGTTAATCAATGGTAACGTAATAGTTACATTACCAATGTATCCATTTATCGTTATTCTTTGGTAATCAACAGGACGGCCGCCACGCTGGGATGCGCATCCAATCTCCCCAATGTTGACCCCATCCCAATGTGCTCCATCCTCCCCCTTGGACCCTGTCCCTGTCCCCCTCCTCACTGAAGCCTGCGTCACCCCCCCCATCCTCCCCCTTGGACCCTGTCCCTGCCCCCCCTCCTCACTGAAGCCTGCGTCACCCCCCCCATCCTCCCCCTTGGACCCCTGTCCCCCGCCCCCCTCCTCACTGAAGCCTGCGTCACCCCCCCCGTCCGTCCTCCCCCTTGGACCCTGTCCCCCGCCCCCCCTCCTCACTGAAGCCTGCGTCACCCCCCCGTCCTCCCCCTTTGGACCCTGTCCCCCCCCCTCCTCACTGAAGCCTGCGTCCACCCCCCCCCGTCCTCCCCCTTGGACCCTGTCCCCTCCCCCCCTCCTCACTGAAGCCTGCGTCACCCCCCCGTCCTCCCCCCTTGGACGCCCCCCTGCCCCCCCCCCCCCTCCTCACTGAAGCCTGCGTCACCCCCCCGTCCTCCCCCTTGGACCCCTGTCCCCTGCCCCCCCCTCCTCACTGAAGCCTGCGTCACCCCCCCACATCCTCCCCCTTGGACCCTGTCCCTGCCCCCCCTCCTCACTGAAGCCTGCGTCACCCCCCCCATCCTCCCCCTTGGACCCTGTCCCTGCCCCCCCTCCTCACTGAAGCCTGCGTCACCCCCCCGTCCTCCCCCTTGGACCCTGTCCCCGCCCCCCCCTCCTCACTGAAGCCTGCGTCACCCCCCCGTCCTCCCCCCTTGGACCCTGTCCCCCCCCCTCCTCACTGAAGCCTGCGTCACCCCCCCGTCCTCCCCCCTTGGACCCTGTCCCCCCCTCCTCACTGAAGCCTGCGTCACCCCCCCCGTCCTCCCCCTTGGACCCTGTCCCCCCCTCCTCACTGAAGCCTGCGTCACCCCCCCCGTCCTCCCCCTTGGACCCTGTCCCCCGCCCCCCCTCCTCACTGAAGCCTGCGTCACCCCCCCCGTCCTCCCCCCTTGGACCCCCGCCCCCCCCTCCTCACTGAAGCCTGCGTCACCCCCCCGTCCTCCCCCTTGGACCCCTCCCCCCTCCTCACTGAAGCCTGCATCACCCCCCCATCCTCCCCCTTGGACCCCCGCCCCCCCCCTCCTCACTGAAGCCTGCGTCACCCCCCCGTCCTCCCCCTTGGACCCTCCCCCCTCCTCACTGAAGCCTGCGTCACCCCCCCGTCCTCCCCCTTGGACCCTGTCCCCGCTCCCCCCTCCTCACTGAAGCCTGTGTCACCCCCCCCCCGTCCTCCCCCTTGGACCCCCCCCCTGCCCCCCCCTCCTCACTGAAGCCTGCGTCACCCCCCCGTCCTCCCCCTTGGACCCTGTCCCCGCCCCCCCCCCCCTCCTCACTGAAGCCTGCGTCACCCCCCCCGTCCTCCCCCTTGGACCCTGTCCCCGCCCCCCCCCTCCTCACTGAAGCCTGCGTCACCCCCCCGTCCTCCCCCCTTGGACCCTGTCCCCCCCCCCTCCCTCACTGAAGCCTGCGTCACCACCCCCCGTCCTCCCCCTTGGACCCCCCCCCTGCCCCCCCTCCTCACTGAAGCCTGCGTCACCCCCCCCGTTCCTCTCCCCTTGGACCCTGTCCCCTCCCCCCTCCTCACTGAAGCCTGCGTCACCCCCCCCGTCCTCCCCCTTGGACCCCCCCCCTGCCCCCCCTCCTCACTGAAGCCTGCGTCACCCCCCCCGTCCCTTCCCCCTTGGACCCTGTCCCCTCCCCCCCTCCTCACTGAAGCCTGCGTCACCCCCCCATCCTCCCCCTTGGACCCTGTCCCCTCCCCCCCTCCTCACTGAAGCCTGCGTCACCCCCCCCGTCCTCCCCCTTGGACCCTGTCCCCGCCCCCCCCCCCCTCCTCAAGGAGGTGCTCCACACAGTCCACTCCACACATCCTCTCTACCATCAACAGCTCACTGGCTACTGCTACGGTTCCATCCCCCTTTAAACATGCAGTAGTCCAGACCCAGCTTAGACCCCACCCTCCTCGGCAACTACAGACCAATATCCAAACTACCATTCCTGTCCAAACTACTGGAAAAGCTGTCCTCAGTCAACTGCTCCCCTACCTCCACCGTAACAACATTCTGGAGAAATTGCAGTCTGGTCACAGCACTGAGTCCGCCCTCGTAAAAAGGTACTGAATGACCTACTCCTCATCACCGACTCTGGGAAATGTGCTGCACTGGTCCTCCTCGACCTAAGTGCAGCCTTCAACACGATCGTCGATCGTTTAAAAAAACAACAACAGGGCTTTTGAGGTGATGAAATCACTGCGCCCAGGCAGCAGTCGTTCAGCGAAAAAATATTCTGAAATTCTGCTTAGAAAACGAAAATGTTTTTTTTTACGTGGTAAATACACAGGTCACAACATGTTTACAGGAACGTTTTGGAGTCGTATTTGGAGTGTATTTCGTGACTGTTGGGAACTAGGCTACACTGGCACACCTACTTCCAGTGAATGACGCTATGCTAGGCTAATGCATGCACAGTGAAGAAAAGGGTATGTATCGGCTTGTCTAACTCCAGGGTAGATAAGGCAAATAAGCGAATTTCCCCAAAGGTTGGCGTGTTCCTTTATGCTCAAAACCCACCTTTTTGCCATAAAAAAGGTTTTGTGTTGTAGTATGACTGGTGTATTATGTCCGTCCGTTCTCTGTCCGTTTGGTTGGTCTGCATGTATTTTTTTCTGTTTTAATATTGTTCCTGTCTTTGTTTTTCTTTTTTCCCCGGGCTGAATAAAACCCTATCAAACTAGGAACGGTCAATAGGAACTGTAAGACGAGACAAGAAAGTAAAGTAGAAAGAAATAACTTCTGTACTGTGTGTGTGTGTGTGTGTGTTTATGATTCCCTCTGTCTTTCAGAAGTGGGGGTGACACTTGTTCAAATTTACAGCCAATAAAAAGCCTGGTGTCTGACCCAGCCCCGCCCAAGTTGCGTCGGTGTGCCGACCTTGGCTGGGCCACTTCCTCTCAACACCCCCTGTCTGACGATGAGTACGGGACAGAGGGAGGAATGAAGGAGAGTCAGAGAAAGAGGAGAAGAGAGGAGAACATAGAGGGAATGTCAGGAAGGAACGAATGAATGAATGATCATTACATTTACTGTATATAGCGCTTTTCTAGACACTCAAAGCGCTCCCCACAATGTAGGGTGGAAATTGCCTCCTTCACCACCACTGGTAGACAGAGAAGCCGGCGCAGTCATGAGCAGTCGCATTACTGAGAGCTCTCGCCAAAGAACCAAAACAACAAGGTTTTGTGCACATTTTCTCCTCCTGCTAATATGGATTACGGAAGCAACATCAAACAGAAGTGGAGAGAAGTGAAAACGGATTAAACGAGACCCACAGTGACTTCTACCTTCTCAATGGCTCGGAAAAGAAACATCTAGACGTCGGAACGGCGGCTATACACACGTTACTAACAGCGAGCCCGGTACGTAAAAACTTACCCCCGACTGGCAGATTGGACCGTAGGACCATGATCATCCTGGTTCTGCTACTTTCGGGAGACATTCATTTAAACCCAGGCCCGGTTTTGACCAGAACTCGGGCTAGAAGACTTGGTCTGGCAACGCAAGAAGCGATGGAGGTTCCCATCGCGACCAACAGCATCAACAACTCAACCCGTGGCTACATCCACAGCGCGGACGGCGACTCTCCCCCAATGACGCCGCAGCAGACGAGCACACGTGAGGCAGAGACGAGAGGAGGTGAACCGAGGGTCGAAACCATGACGACCAACTCGACGTGGGATTTAAACATCTCGACGCCCGATAGCCGGCTAGCCAGCAGAGCTAACAGCGAAAACATCCAGGAACAAAGGACTCTGGAAACAAGTCCTTTGTTGTACCAGCACGGCGCGGGACCCGACCCCCCCTCCCCCCTTCCCACCCACGACAACAAAGCCCCCCCGTCCCACTCAGAGGAACAGATCACAAATGAACAATACTTCGAACCTGCCAACATCAATGAAATAACCAACTCCAATGGACTGAACATTTTCCACCTTAACATAAACAGCCTAAAAAACAAATTGGATGAAATCAAACAATTATTCATAAATGGTAAGGCAAACATACTGTGCTTCTCAGAAACTAAGCTTGACGATTCTGTAAAAGATCCAGAGATAGAGATTGAGAACTACTCAATAATCAGGAATGATAGGAACAAACATGGAGGTGGCGTCTGTATGTACATACACAAAGACACCAAATTCATCAACAGAAATGACCTGAATCATGAATCAATTGAAACTGTATGGGTGGAAATCCTATTCGAAAGGGCGAAATCCCTACTGGTTGGCTCAATCTACAGACCGCCAGATCATAGTGGCTTTAATGATACACATGATGGGTGTTTAGCTGGAGTTGTGGATGTAGACAAAATTCTTATTGGAGACTGGAACACGGATATGCAACGAAAAGATGCACCCATCTTCAAGTCATTCAGTAGGCTTTGTGATCTGCACGGCCTCAGCCAGCTAATCACCCAACCCACACGTGTATGTGAATCAACTCAGACTACCATTGACCTCATTCTGACCTCCGACAAGTCCAAGATCTCCAATAAAGGGGTTATAGCATGCGGGTTAAGTGATCATTATATGATATTCTGTACCCGCAAAAAGCTAAAACAAAAGGCTGGCTGCCACAAAACAGTCACATCTAGAGACCTCAAAACCTACTCTAGCGAGGCCTTTAACCTTGAACTGGAGAGTCTGGACTGGTCAGATGAACTCAATGGTACACTGGTTGAAGAAACATGGCTTGGTTTCAAAACCAAATTTTCAACAATACTAAACGACATGGCCCCCCTAAGAACCACCAGGGTAAAAGATCGTGCTGAGCCGTGGATGCACTCCGAAATACTGGCCGCTATGAAAACCAGAGACAAAAAATGTTCTGAGTTTCGTAAAAGTCAGTCAAAGCTTACCAAAAGCACGAGCAGTGAACTCCAAGCCCACGTGACTGAACTCAAACTAGAAAGAAACAGACTAAGAAACGACGTAAACTCCATGATCAAAACTGCAAAAAAGAATTTCATCAATGACAAAACTGAGGAAAACAAAAACAAACCACGTGAACTTTGGAAATTACTCAATAATCAACTAGGATGCAGTAAAAAACTTAAAACCAGATTCTCAAACATAAACATAAAAACGGACAACACGCTCATCACAGACGAGCTGGATGTAGCCAATTACTTAAAAATGTTCGTCACAAACATAGCCACAACACTGGTAAACAAACTACCCTCCCACTCAGGGCTTTATGGGGTAGAACACATAGTAGCTTACTACAAAAACCTAGGGGTCCGCAAGGACGACTTCAAGCTGGAAATGGTAACAACAGATGAGGTACTCAAAAAACTGAGCGCCCTCCAACCTAACAAGGCCACTGGCCATGACAACATCCCCTCCAAATTCCTCAGAGACTCAGCAGCCGCCATCACTCCAGTCATCACACACATAATAAACCTCTCCATAAAACAGGGACACGTCCCCAATGACTTCAAAATTGTGAGGGTGACCCCTCTGCACAAAAAGGGCAGCAAATTAGACCCAGGCAACTACCGCCCTGTTTCTATTCTCACCTCCATCTCGAAAGTCATGGAAAAAATAGTCTACGAACAGGTCGAAAAGTACCTAGCGGAAAAAAATCGAATCTACGAATTCCAATCTGGCTTCAGAACATCCCACTCCACTGACACATGCCTTCTCTATTTGAATGACCACATCAAACAAGAGGTGGACGCGGGCAAATACTGCGGCATGGTCATGCTGGACCTACAAAAGGCCTTCGACACTGTCAATCACTCCATTCTGATTGACAAGCTAAAAGCGATTGGTTTTGATAGTCTATCAGTGAGCTGGATGCAATCCTACCTTGAGGGGAGGGAACAGATGGTGGAGGTAAACGGTACCCTATCCCCCCCCTCACAGTGAGCTGTGGTGTTCCACAAGGAAGCATACTAGGACCGCTACTGTTCCTAATTTATGCAAATGACATGTCGTCAGCTTGTGACTGCAACTTGTTCCTGTTTGCGGATGACTCAGCCCTGCTGGTCTCTGACAAGAACAAGTTACAGGTTGAAAAAACCCTCAGCTCGGAACTAGGCAAAATCTGCATATGGCTCGCTGATAACAAACTATCATTACACATGGGCAAAACAGAGTCCATTCTCTTCGGTTCAAATAACAAACTCAGCAAGACCGACGGCTTCTCAGTTACAGTGGGTGACAATATTGTCACAAGGAAAGATGAAATTACCTACCTGGGTTCCATCCTAGAGGCTAATCTCTCCTGTGACAAAATGGCATCCAATGTAATAAAAAAAGTCAACCAACTAACTCGATTCTTGTACCGGATCTCCTCTCTGGTAACAAGAATACCCTGAAGACTCTGGCAGGAGCACTCATTCAAGGGTACTACGACTATGCTTGCACCTCATGGTATCAAAGCACCTCAAAGGCGCTAAAAACAAAATTACAAACATCTCAAAACAAACTGGTCAGACTACTGCTTGACCTTACTCCTAGAACCCACCTCACCCCTGCACACTTTGACAACCTAGGATGGCTTAGAGTAGACGACAGAGTACAGCAACTTGCAATGGGCCTGGTCTACAAGATACACTACACGACCAAGGTACCCATGTACATGTCAAAATACTTCCAAAAGGTCAGTGAATACCACGATCACAACACCAGAGGGAGCTCCACAAATCATGTTAAACCCAGATTCGGCTCAAACAAGGGACTAAACACGTTTCGCAATTATGCCACATCAATGTGGAACGCCCTACCCAAAGCTGTAAAGGAATGTGGATCACTACCCACTTTCAAAACCACTCTCAAGGGACACCTACGGGAGACTGCAATTCGAAGCTGGCCCCTGTAAATGTCCTAACCCAACCCCCTCCAATGTACAGTCATTTACCTAGTATGGTTGTCAATATTCCAATGTACAATTTTGCTTGTTTGTACAGTGTCTCCCCCCCCCCAATGTACAGTTTTGCTTGTTTATACAGTGTTTCTCCCCCCCCCCCCCCCCAACCACCTCCAATGTAAATTACCCAGTATGGTTGTCAATATCCCAATGTACCCAACCCCCCCCACACAACCCCACCCAACCTCCTCCAATGTACAGTTTCTACGTCAAATGTATATACTCCCTTTTCTTGACTATTTTTGTATCACAAACAGTACTGTATTTGCAAATCTGGTATGTCATAAATGTATAGATGTAGCAGTACTGTCTATCTGTATGTCATGTATGTCATATATGTCCTGATGAATTGAAAATGGGGGACCCTGATGTAAACAAGACGAAAGTCTTTCTCTGGTCTGCATCCCCTTAACAATTGTGTGTATTGAGCTGTACTGTATTGTACCCATTCTGCAATCTGTTAATAAAGTTTTCAATCAATCAATCAATCACCCAACCTTGGGCTACGCAGGCTCAATGGCTGCCATACACTGGCACCCGGCACACATCACACTACACAATGGCTGAACGGCTCAGGAGACAGGGATTGATATCAGCCAATTAAGGGGGAGGGATGATTAGGTGGCCTTGATGTCAGAAACCTGATTGGGAATTTGGCCAGGAACGTCGGGGAACCCTCTACTCTTTGGGTTCTTTAACGACCGAATTCAGTCAGCACCTCGGTTTAGCGTCTCATCCGAAGGACTGAAGGAGAGAGTAGAGCTGTCCTCCAGTAACCCTTTCAGGTGTGCCGTCACGTCCGTGTCATTTGAATTTTGAGAACTTAACATTCTAACCGCGACGTCACAATATGGCTACTGGCCGTCGGAAGCTGCAGACCGTTTCTAACTCGATGGCGTAAACAGAAAAGACACTTGGGCCCAAAGCCGTGTTCCCTGGTAGCAAAACAATGACACTGAAGAGGTCTATGTCTCGTCAACTGGTGAGTCAGCTAATTGGCGAGACGAGTGTCTCTCGAGGCCCGAGTGGATAACACGGCAGGGCCTCTCCCCGTCACAGAGGAGGGGTCCCAGATGTGCTCTAGTGCCTCCGTTTCCTTTAAATGGGTTTTTGTTTTTCAGTTGTCAGTTTGATCGTGATGTTCCGGTCGGAGAGAGAGGCCGTGTGTTTTGTGTGTTCTTAAATCTTGTGAGTATTTTGCCCGCCTTTTTGAGTCGCTCTGACAACAACACCCCACAATCTTGGTGTTACACTGACAATAAATCTCACGTTGGGATGTGAAGTGGAGTTGATGATGGTACACTTCACTGACTAGCCCCTCTCCTCGTTTCCCCATGAAACTGTCTTCATTAAACATCGAATACTCACAAACACAAAACCTCACGGTCTCTCTCTCTCCGACCAGAACAAAGAACAAAATGAAACTTAAAACCAAAAACCCTTTGAAGCAAACTGAACCACTAGAGTACACCTGGGCCATGTCCTCTTTGATGAGGAGTGGCCAATGCCTCGTTTGCCGCTCTGGTGTTGGAAGCCACATGTCTCACCAACCAGCTGATGAGACAAGTGCTTTCCTACAGTATGATTCCAATTCCAATTATTAGGAATAATTCCCCCAAAACGCACACAGAGAAGATTGAAGGAATCTTGAGAACTTGAGGTCTCAATAAAGATCCTTCTCTCCTGTGTCTCATATTCTGTCTCCCTCTCAGCCTTCATATTGTCTCAATAAAGAACCTTCTCCCCTGTGTCTCCCCAACTCTGTCTGCCTTTCAACCTTCCTACTGTCTCAATAAAGAACCTTCTCTCCTGTGTCTCCCTACTCTGTCTCTCTCAGCCTTCATACTGTCTCAATAGAGAACCTTCGCTTCTGTGTCTACCCTACTCTGTCTCCCTCTCAGCCTTCATACTGTCTCAATAAAGAACCTTCTCTCCTGTGTCTCCCCTACTCTGTCTCCCTCTCAGCCTTCATACTGTCTCAATAAAGAACCTTCTCTCCTGTGTCTCTCATACTTTGTCTCCCCCTCAGACTTCCTACTGTCTCAATAAAGAACCTTCTCTCCTGTGTCTCCCCTACTGTCTCCCCCTCAACCTTCCTACTATCTTAATAAAGAACCGTTGATTAATAGGTAGGTTTGGTCTTAGTTCACCAAGACATTGTTAGTTGATTAGTTAGTTTCCCCCCATGCCGAGTTGAGTTATTTCCTGAAACAATATGAGCACCTCTCTGGTGAGCACTAGATTTAAAGGTCCCTCTGCATTATTACACGTGGAAAACTCACATTTTACATGTTTGTCAATGAAATCAACAAAAATCCTAGGACTATTAGTCGATTCGATCAGTCGAAGACGGCCCTGGAACTTTCTCTCCTGTGTCTCCTCTAAACATTGTCTCTCTCTCTCTCAACCTTCCTGCTGTCTCAGTAAATACTTAAGGACCCTTCATCACCCCCATGTGTCCGAGACGGGGACAGCATCCATCAAAACACTTGTGTTTCACACTCTTAGATGGAGAGCCAGATGGAGAGGAGCACAGAGAGGCAGAGATAAATGAGGAAGAGAGAGAGAGAGATGATGAAGAAAGAGAGATGACAAAGAGGGGAGAGATGATGAAGATGAGAGAAAGAGAGATGACAAAAAGGAGAGAGAGATGACGAAGAGAGAAAGATAAAATAAAGAGAGAGAGAGAAACAGAAATGATACAGAGAGAGGAGAGAGAGAGGGGGAGAGATAGAGGAGAGACAGGTAGAGAGCATCTGGTAGCCTAAGAGATAGAATTACAATAGTTAAAGAATCATTACACGCACACGCACGCACACACGCACACACGCACAGAGTCACTTATTGCTTCCCAGTCTGCCCAGTGACGATATCAGTTTGATGTGTGTGTGTGCCCTTGTTGTACTACCATTGTGAGGACCAAATATCCCCACACAAGTGATGTTGTCATGAGGACATTGGGCACACAAGATACAGGTTCTATTTTTGGGTTAGGGGTTATGGTTATGATTAGGTTAAGGTTAGGGTTAGGCATTATGGTTAGTGATAGGGAATTAATGCGAGTCTATGGAATGTCCCCACAATGTGTGAAAACATGGCTCTGTGTGTGTGTGTGTGTGTGCGCGTGTGTGTACAGAGGATCAGTGTGAGGTCTAGTATCCATTACAGCCAGTTCTCCCAGGCGACTCTCCCACTGTGTTTAGACTCTGTTAAAAAAAACAGCTGTAGTTTAACCAATCGTGTGTGTGTCCTCTCCAACTTAATATTTAACTATTGTAATTCTAGCTCTTAAGATGCTCTCTACCTCTCTCTCTCTCTCCTTTTCTTTCTCTACCCCCCCCCCCCCCCCCCCCCCCTTTCGATCTCTTCTTACAAGGCAGGAAGACAGCGAACACACAGAGTTTGTTAAAGAGAAGTAATGCTGTTATAAATTCTTCCCTTTAATAGCTGTGGTTACCCCAGAGCCACCTAGCCTGCGGTTCAGTGCATAATGCATGTCATTACTCAGGGATGCTGACATTCTGCAATGCTGATAAAGTAATAAACTATATTATGTAGGCCTATATATGTGATGCATGTACCAAGTACCCATCCTACAGTATAGATTTATATTCCATTAGTTTGAATTAACAGTATTCGTTTGGGGTCACTAGGTAAAAAACGATTGAAAAAGAATACATTTTTCTCCACGAGAAAGATTTTCAAATCCTTCTACAGTATGTGTGAAGAATATGGAGTCAAAGAGCGAGAGCGAGAGCGAGAGCGAGAGCGAGAGCGAGAGAGAGATACCAGGTATAGGAACCAGGTTGATGCAAGGTCTGCTTGGGACTACACAGTGTTATAATGAGTCTCTTCAGTCTACTCTGTATCCTCCAGTCTTCATGACTGTGGGACGGGTTGAGACAGCCTGAGTGACATCCACCAGCTGATTACCAACTCTATTTAGACCTGGCCCAGATGTCATGAGGCTGCCACATGGACGGTACAGTAGTTCCTTATTTTCAGTCAGTCCGTATTCTCGTGCCTTGGTCTATTTATCAGTCCGTGTTCTATTGTGCTTCTAATGTCGTTGTCCTCCTTTTTGCGCACAGTTCCTGCCTGGCTCCACTTCCTGTTCCCCCCATCTTGGATTCCCGTGAATGACCTCTGCCTGCCTGACCATTCTCTCCGTGAACATCCCTGGACTGTATGAGGACCCTCTTCTGGCTACGCGCCCCCCCCCCCGTCTGAGTACCCTGCTCCTGCTCCTGCTCACTCCCTGGACTGTCTAGCGATTGAATTCGGTTCCTCTACTTTTCTCATTAAATACACCCGACATTTGGGTTATACTCTGATTCCACATAGTCTCTGCTTGTTTGTGTCTGCACCTGTGTTCTGGCTTCAGTGAAACCGTTACAGTATTCTCCAGAGTCTTCACGACTACTGTGGGTCGGGTTGAGACAGACAGACGTGAGCCGGAGCGGTGCGCTCTCCAGCGTCTCTCCAACTCCGTTCAAGTTCAGAGTCCTGTTGCCTTCAGCTCCTCAAAGGCATCCATTAAGTTTTAAGACGCATAGAAAAACGACAACAACTCTCAACTAACTCACTGGAAGTCACCCATGTCACTCTGAAGCCATGAATCCATGACTCAGAAGCGCAACACGCCAAACAGACGTCGCGTCTCTCTGTGGAGAAATAGCTTTCATCCATCTTCTTTTAAGGAGAACAACTTTAACAAGTTCCCAAACGTGCTGCTTTTCGAGTCAAAGCACACAGCAGGGGATTTTGGAAGTGACTGGTATTTTATCAGAACGTTTACAGAGAGCAACGCAGAGCCGGGGTTTCTATCAGGTTTATTTCCTACTAGGGATGTCCGATATTATCGGCCGACCGATATTATCGGCCGATATCGGCAGTAAAATGTGATATCGGAAAATATCGGTATCGGTTTAAAAACAAAACAAAAACAATAACAATATTTGTTATATATATATCCAGTGAAATTATTAGTTACCTGAAATTATTCAGTTTTTTGGACGGGGAAACCCTGCATATATCGGTATCGGTTGATATCGCTATCGGAAATTAAGAGTTGGACAATATCGGAATATCGGTATCGGTAAAAAAGCCAATATCGAGCATCCCTATTTCCTACTATTTCAAATTCCAAACTATACATAAATGTACAGTATAGTAAAGTGGTCTCAGTAGGGTAAAAGTTACATGAAAATAGGAAGGTTTCATCTGAAGAGATTACACAAATTATAATATTCTGAAAAGAATGTTAAAAGAAAAAAAGTACATCGAGACTCCCTAGAAACTTGGTATCTTGTGTACCGCAGTTAACCCTTTCACTGCCACACGACAAAGGGTTAACACTTTCACTACCACACTACAGAAGGTTAACCCTTTCACGGTCGTTTAACCATCTGTAGTGTTTTCTGTAGTGTGGTAGTGAAAGGGTGACGTGAGGTCCAGTGAGGTTAGCCACATCAGACGCCTTCTACGGGGCAAAAACTAACATAATAAGAACAACAAGGAAGACTACAATATATTTGTTAGCCATGCTGGCGATCTAAACAATCCACCCATGCCAACGATAGCTATCGTAAATCCTCTAATAGTGGAGGGTACTCGAATAAAGGACGGGCCTCTTATAATGGCAGAGGGTTTGATGCATGCAGACAAATAAAGGCCGGTCTCCAATATAAGGTCGCAAAAAAAGTAATTTTTTTATTTTTCATGCCGTGATATAGAATGAGATAAAATCTTGCCAATGCAAATCAAGTGCTGCCTCCCGCTACACTGACTACCGTACATTAACGTTTCCCTCTGGTTGGCGTTAGCTTTAGCGCTAGTTAACGTTGTCATAATATCTAGATCTGTGGTGTCAGCTGGATGACGTTGACTTTGTTTGCAAACGTTAACGTTCGCTATCTATATGGCGTTGGCAGGCGAGGCTGGCGTTGTCCAGTTGACACATTACAGATCATGATGCTATGATAGCGTTAGGTAAAGCTACTGCATGTTATCATCAACTCGATTCGACTGAGGAAGTCGAGAAGGTAGGTACCACACGCTAAATCATCCCCGGACCCCGCAACCTATAGACAGTTCCAACTTCAGTGTGTGAATTACGTTAATCCCACAATTACTCAACTGCACTCAATATTTAAATACCAATGCTAGTCTAAATAAATGTAGACAGACAATGTATGTATTAAAAAATATATAATAATAATGCAATAAAAGTCTGAAAATGAAGGGATTATGTCCATGAGTGTCATTTTTAGAAATTAAGGCGTGCCTCTTATATAAGCCTCTCTCTAATAAAGGCCTGGTGCTCTTTGCAGCTGAGGTAAATAGAAGACCCGTCCTATATTTGAGGATTTACGGTATGTAACAGCTAGCAGTCACACTCACCGCCATGCTGATTTGGAAAATGGGTTCAGCACCAGGTGAGAGGGGCAACTCAGTCACATGACTCAGAAGGTATTGCGAAATGTAAAAGGAAGTTGTAGGTTTTTCGGTTTGGTACGAATATGTGTAACGGTTACACCCCTAATAAATAATAATGATTAGAAATCCACTTCCTGATTTGCATGCATATGTGAATGAATGAATTAATGGACGGGTGTGATTGATTGCCTGCATGCATGCATGTGTGTGTATGTATGACGTGCATGTGAATTCAAATGAGTGCATGAGTATATCTGTGTGTGTATGTATGACGTGCATGTGAATTCAAATGAGTGCATGAGTGTGTGTGTGTGTCTTACTTGAGTGTCTCAGACAGAAAGAAGCTCTGCTGCACATCGTCGTGGTTGGGGGTTGCGGCATAGACGTCCCGAACTCCACTGTAACCTCCTTCTACTCTACAATGCTGCTCCAAGGCCTGGGAGAGGGAGGGAGGGAGAGGGAGAGGGGGAGGGAGAGGGGGGGAGGGGGAGGGAGAGGGAGAGAGGGGGAGGGGGAGGGGGAGAGAGAGGGAGAGGGAGGGAGAGGGGGAGGGAGAGGGAGAGGGGGGGAGGGGGAGAGAGGGAGAGGGAGAGGGAGGGAGAGGGGGAGAGAGAGGAGAGAGGAGAGAGGGAGAGGGAGAGGGAGAGAGGGAGAGAGAGGGAGAGAGAGAGGAGAGAGAGAGAAAGAGAAAGAGAAAGAGAGAGAGAGAGAGAGAGAGAGAGAGAGAGAGAGAGAGAGAGAGAGAGAGAGAGAGAGAGAGAGAGAGGGGGGAAGAGAGATACAGAGAGAGATAAGATTTTTTAAATGTATATTGTTTAGGGGGAACTACAACATGTTATTAAAAAGCAGACACTGTACTCACGCTGCAAATTCATTAAGAACGTGTTTCAAAACCTTGTGGGGAGAGCGTTATGAAAGCAGTCTCACCAGGCAGCTGGTATTTCACTTGTTGTCAACCTTTGCGCAGAGAATGCGTTTTAACGACACCACAGACTCTGCCGTTAAAACATTAAAACTACAACCTGGAATTAATTTGACCCCTCTAAACTTTTGAGTATATTCACACATTTTCCCCAAGGGTTTGTAGTTAGAAAATACACGTTTTCTTCTTGTTCCAACTCATCCCTACTCATAACCTCTGTTCCTCTTGTTCCAACTCATCTCTACATCCTAACCTCTGTTCCTCTTGTTCCAACTCATCTCTACATCCTAACCTCTGTTCCTCTTGTTCCAACTCATCTCTACATCCTAACCTCTGTTCCTCTTGTTCCAACTCATCTCTACATCCTAACCTCTGTTCCTCTTGTTCCAACTCATCTCTACATCCTAACCTCTGTTCCTCTTGTTCCAACTCATCTCTACATCCTAACCTCTGTTCCTCTTGTTCCAACTCATCCCTACATCCTAACCTCTGTTCTTCCTGTTCTAACTCATCTCTACATCCTAACCTCTGTTCTTCCTGTTCTAACTCATCTCTACATCCTAACCTCTGTTCTTCCTGTTCCAACTCATCTCTACATCCTAACCTCTGTTCTTCCTGTTCTAACTCATCTCTACATCCTAACCTCTGTTCCTCTTGTTCTAACTCATCTCTACATCCTAACCTCTGTTCCTCTTGTTCCAACTCATCTCTACATCCTAACCTCTGTTCCTCTTGTTCCAACTCATCTCTACATCCTAACCTCTGTTCTTCCTGTTCCAACTCATCTCTACATCCTAACCTCTGTTCCTCTTGTTCCAACTCATCTCTACATCCTAACCTCTGTTCCTCTTGTTCTAACTCATCTCTACATCCTAACCTCTGTTCCTCTTGTTCCAACTCATCTCTACATCCTAACCTCTGTTCCTCTTGTTCCAACTCATCTCTACATCCTAACCTCTGTTCTTCCTGTTCCAACTCATCTCTACATCCTAACCTCTGTTCCTCTTGTTCCAACTCATCTCTACATCCTAACCTCTGTTCTTCCTGTTCTAACTCATCTCTACATCCTAACCTCTGTTCCTCTTGTTCCAACTCATCTCTACATCCTAACCTCTGTTCTTCCTGTTCTAACTCATCCCTACATCCTAACCTCTGTTCCTCTTGTTCCAACTCATCTCTACATCCTAACCTCTGTTCCTCTTGTTCCAACTCATCTCCCTAACCTCTGTTCTTCCTGTTCTAACTCATCTCTACATCCTAACCTCTGTTCTTCCTGTTCTAACTCATCTCTACATCCTAACCTCTGTTCTTCCTGTTCTAACTCATCTCTACATCCTAACCTCTGTTCCTCTTGTTCTAACTCATCTCTACATCCTAACCTCTGTTCTTCCTGTTCTAACTCATCTCTACATCCTAACCTCTGTTCTTCCTGTTCCAACTCATCTCTACATCCTAACCTCTGTTCCTCTTGTTCCAACTCATCTCTACATCCTAACCTCTGTTCCTCTTGTTCCAACTCATCTCTACATCCTAACCTCTGTTCCTCCTGTTCCAACTCATCTCTACATCCTAATCTCTGTTCCTCCTGTTCTAACTCATCTCTACATCCTAACCTCTGTTCTTCCTGTTCCAACTCATCTCTACATCCTAACCTCTGTTCCTCTTGTTCTAACTCATCTCTACATCCTAACCTCTGTTCCTCTTGTTCTAACTCATCTCTACATCCTAATCTCTGTTCCTCCTGTTCTAACTCATCTCTACATCCTAACCTCTGTTCCTCCTGTTCCAACTCATCTCTACATCCTAATCTCTGTTCCTCCTGTTCTAACTCATCTCTACATCCTAACCTCTGTTCTTCCTGTTCTAACTCATCTCTACATCCTAACCTCTGTTCTTCCTGTTCCAACTCATCTCTACATCCTAACCTCTGTTCTTCCTGTTCTAACTCATCTCTACATCCTAACCTCTGTTCCTCTTGTTCTAACTCATCTCTACATCCTAACCTCTGTTCTTCCTGTTCCAACTCATCCCTACATCCTAACCTCTGTTCTTCCTGTTCCAACACATCTCTACATCCGAACCTCTGTTCTTCCTGTTCTAACTCATCTCTACTTCCTAACCTCTGTTCCTCTTGTTCCAACTCATCTCTACATCCTAACCTCTGTTCTTCCTGTTCTAACTCATCACTACATCCTAACCTCTGTTCTTCCTGTTCCAACTCATCTCTACATCCTAACCTCTGTTCCTCTTGTTCCAACTCATCTCTACATCCTAACCTCTGTTCTTCCTGTTCCAACTCATCTCTACATCCTAACCTCTGTTCTTCCTGTTCTAACTCATCTCTACATCCTAACCTCTGTTCCTCTTGTTCCAACTCATCTCTACATCCTAACCTCTGTTCCTCTTGTTCCAACTCATCTCTACATCCTAACCTCTGTTCCTCTTGTTCCAACTCATCTCTACATCCTAACCTCTGTTCCTCTTGTTCCAACTCATCTCTACATCCTAACCTCTGTTCTTCCTGTTCTAACTCATCTCTACATCCTAACCTCTGTTCCTCTTGTTCCAACTCATCTCTACATCCTAACCTCTGTTCTTCCTGTTCCAACTCATCTCTACATCCTAACCTCTGTTCCTCTTGTTCCAACTCATCTCTACATCCTAACCTCTGTTCCTCTTGTTCCAACTCATCTCTACATCCTAACCTCTGTTCCTCTTGTTCCAACTCATCTCTACATCCTAACCTCTGTTCCTCTTGTTCCAACTCATCTCTACATCCTAACCTCTGTTCTTCCTGTTCTAACTCATCTCTACATCCTAACCTCTGTTCCTCTTGTTCCAACTCATCTCTACATCCTAACCTCTGTTCCTCTTGTTCTAACTCATCTCTACATCCTAACCTCTGTTCCTCTTGTTCTAACTCATCTCTACATCCTAACCTCTGTTCCTCTTGTTCTAACTCATCTCTACATCCTAACCTCTGTTCCTCTTGTTCCAACTCATCTCTACATCCTAACCTCTGTTCCTCTTGTTCCAACTCATCTCTACATCCTAACCTCTGTTCCTCTTGTTCCAACTCATCTCTACATCCTAACCTCTGTTCCTCTTGTTCCAACTCATCTCTACATCCTAACCTCTGTTCCTCTTGTTCTAACTCATCTCTACATCCTAACCTCTGTTCCTCTTGTTCCAACTCATCTCTACATCCTAACCTCTGTTCTTCCTGTTCCAACTCATCCCTACACATTCCTATACATTTTAGAATTCATTTCAAGGTCCTGGTGCTCACTTTTAGAGCTCTGCATGGCCAGGTACCAGAATATTTAACCGACCTGCTGGAACCATATGTGCCCAGCAGGACCCTGAGGACAGCTGACCAGGATCTGTTGGTCATTCCGCGAACAACAGGTTGATCACCAAAGGTGACAGAGCCTTTCAGTCTGTAGCGCCTAGACTCTGGAAGGCCCTTCCTCGTGGCCCGAGAGCTGCAGCGTCTGTTGACCTTTTTAAAAATCAGCTAAAAACATTACTGTTTAAACAGGCCTTTGGGTTATGCTTGAGCTTCTCCTCCAGGTGTAAAATATGTCTATTGTTTTTTTCCTCTGTGATGCATCATGTTTTTGTTCTGTTTCTTATCACTTGAATGGTTCTTGCTTTTTATTTGTATAATTTATTTCTGCTGTATGTAAAGCATGTTGTGAGTTCTCTCTGTGAAAAGTGCTATACAAATAAACTTTACTTACTTACTTACTTACTTACTTACAACCCTAACTCTGTTGTCTGTCTACTTCTGTTTGGAACAACAAGGTTCAGTATATCATGAGCCTCATGCCTCCCGAGTCTCATTTACAATGTTGTTTTGGTTTGTGTTTACCGCTATATGCCAGCGAGCCACAGGACATTTTCCATTCCTCGTCAGTATAATGGACCATTAGCTTTTCTCCTCTGATCTCACAAGGCGCTGGCGGGGGTTAAGGGGAAGAGGTACGGGACCATTATGTCTCCCCGCGTCCCGCCTGACTGTCTCCCAGTAAGGCACTAATGTCACCGCTGACTGCTTTAACAGCCAAGATGAACTAGATTTATACTGTTGTTAGCAGACGGTAGTATACATCCACAAGACGCCACGGATCCAGGGGTGTGGCTTTTGACCACACCCCTAATCTGATCAAAAGGTTTAGCCTATCGGCTGCTTTCATACAACTGCCCTCATACAACTGGTTGTATAATGGTGATCACTGATGGTGCTTTTCCACTACCGTGCCATGCCGTGCTCCCACTTTGTTTTGCTTTCTCCACTGCCAACTGAGCTGTGCCGAGCTGCGGTATCTCTGCTGATGTTAGGTTCTGCTCTGGGGTTAGGTACCAAGGCTACTATCTCTGCTGATGTTAGGTCCTGCTCTGGGGTTAGGTACCAAGGCTACTATCTCTGCTGATGTTAGGTTCTGCTCTGGGGTTAGGTACCAAGGCTACTATCTCTGCTGATGTTAGGTCCTGCTCTGGGGTTAGGTACCAAGGTTACTATCTCTGCTGATGTTAGGTTCTGCTCTGGGGTTAGGTACCAAGGTTACTATCTCTGCTGATGTTAGGTCCTGCTCTGGGGTTAGGTACCAAGGTTACTATGACATCTTTATAAAGGCTTCATGTAGGTTACTATAACATCCTTATAAAGGCTTCATGTAGGTTACTATAACATCCTTATAAAGGCTTCATGTAGGTTACTATAACATCCTTATAAAGGCTTCATGTAGGTTACTATAACATCCTTATAAAGGCTTCATGTAGGTTACTATAACATCTTTATAAAGGCTTCATGTAGGTTACTATAACATCCTTATAAAGGCTTCATGTAGGTTACTATAACATCCTTATAAAGGCTTCATGTAGTTACTATAACATCTTTATAAAGGCTTCATGTAGGTTACTATAACATCTTTATAAAGGCTTCATGTAGGTTACTATAACATCCTTATAAAGGCTTCATGTAGGTTACTATAACATCTTTATAAAGGCTTCATGTAGGTTACTATAACATCCTTATAAAGGCTTCATGTAGGTTACTATATCATCTTTATAAAGGCTTCATGTAGGTTACTATATCATCCTTATAAAGGTTTCATGTAAGTTACTATAACATCTTTATAAAGGCTTCATGTAGGTTACTGTAACATCTTTATAAAGGCGTCATGTAGGTTACTATAACATCTTTATAAAGACTTCATGTAGGTTACTATATCATCCTTATAAAGATTTCATGTAGGTTACTATAACATCTTTATAAAGGCTTCATGTAGGTTACTATAACATCTTTATAAAGACTTCATGTAGGTTACTATATCATCCTTATAAAGGTTTCATGTAAGTTACTATAACATCTTTATAAAGGCTTCATGTAGGTTACTGTAACATCTTTATAAAGACTTCATGTAGGTTACTATAACATCTTTATAAAGGCTTCATGTAGGTTACTATAACATCCTTATAAATGCTTCATATAGGTTACTATAACATCCTTATAAAGGCTTCATGTAGGTTACTGTAACATCTTTATAAAGGCTTCATGTAGGTTACTATAACATCTTTATAAAGGCTTCATGTAGGTTACTATAACATCCTTATAAAGGTTTCATGTAGGTTACTATAACATCCTTATAAAGGCTTCATGTAGGTTACTGTAACATCTTTATAAAGGCTTCATGTAGGTTACTATAACATCTTTATAAAGGCTTCATGTAGGTTACTATAACATCCTTATAAAGGTTTCATGTAGGTTACTATAACATCCTTATAAAGGCTTCATGTAGGTTACTATATCATCCTTATAAAGGTTTCATGTAAGTTACTATAACATCTTTATAAAGGCTTCATGTAGGTTACTATAACATCTTTATAAAGGCTTCATGTAGGTTACTATAACATCTTTATAAAGACTTCATGTAGGTTACTATATCATCCTTATAAAGGTTTCATGTAAGTTACTATAACATCTTTATAAAGGCTTCATGTAGGTTACTGTAACATCTTTATAAAGGCGTCATGTAGGTTACTATAACATCTTTATAAAGACTTCATGTAGGTTACTATATCATCCTTATAAAGATTTCATGTAGGTTACTATAACATCTTTATAAAGACTTCATGTAGGTTACTATATCATCCTTATAAAGGTTTCATGTAAGTTACTATAACATCTTTATAAAGGCTTCATGTAGGTTACTGTAACATCTTTATAAAGACTTCATGTAGGTTACTATAACATCTTTATAAAGGCTTCATGTAGGTTACTATATCATCCTTATAAATGCTTCATATAGGTACTATAACATCCTTATAAAGGCTTCATGTAGGTTACTGTAACATCTTTATAAAGGCTTCATGTAGGTTACTATAACATCTTTATAAAGGCTTCATGTAGGTTACTATAACATCCTTATAAAGGTTTCATGTAGGTTACTATAACATCCTTATAAAGGCTTCATGTAGGTTACTATAACATCCTTATAAAGGCTTCATGTAGGTTACTATAACATCCTTATAAATGCTTCATATAGGTACTATAACATCCTTATAAAGGCTTCATGTAGGTTACTATAACATCCTTATAAATGCTTCATGTAGGTTACTATAACATCTTTATAAAGGCTTCATGTAGGTTACTATAACATCCTTATAAAGGCTTCATGTAGGTTACTATAACATCCTTATAAAGGTTTCATGTAAGTTACTATAACATCTTTATAAAGGCTTCATGTAGGTTACTATATCCTTATAAAGGCTTCGTGTAGGTTACTATATCATCTTTATAAAGGCTTCATGTAGGTTACTATAACATCCTTATAACGACTTCATGTAGGTTACTATAACATCCTTATAAAGGCTTCATGTAGGTTACTGTAACATCTTTATAAAGGCTTCATGTAGGTTACTATAACATCTTTATAAAGGCTTCATGTAGGTTACTGTAACATCTTTATAAAGACTTCATGTAGGTTACTGTAACATCTTTATAAAGGCTTCATGTAGGTTACTGTAAGATCTTTATAAAGGCTTCATGTAGGTTACTGTAACATCTTTATAAAGGCTTCATGTAGGTTACTGTAACATCTTTATAAAGACTTCATGTAGGTTACTGTAACATCTTTATAAAGGCTTGATGTAGGTTACTATAACATCCTTATAGAGGCTTCATGTAGGTTACTATAACATCTTTATAAAGGCTTCATGTAGGTTACTGTAACATCTTTATAAAGGCTTCATGTAGGTTACTGTAACATCTTTATAAAGGCTTCATGTAGGTTACTATAACATCCTTATAAAGGCTTCATGTAGGTTACTATATCATCCTTATAAAGGCTTCATGTAGGTTACTATAACATCTTTATAAAGGCTTCATGTAGGTTACTATAACATCTTTATAAAGGCTTCATGTAGGTTACTGTAACATCTTTATAAAGGCTTCATGTAGGTTACTATAACATCCTTATAAAGACTTCATGTAGGTTACTATAACATCTTTATAAAGGCTTCATGTAGGTTACTATAACATCTTTATAAAGGCTTCATGTAGGTTACTATAACATCCTTATAAAGACTTCATGTAGGGTACTGTAACATCTTTATAAAGGCTTCATGTAGGTTACTGTAACATCTTTATAAAGGCTTCATGTAGGTTACTATAACATCCTTATAAAGGCTTCATGTAGGTTACTGTAACATCTTTATAAAGGCTTCATGTAGGTTACTGTAACATCTTTATAAGGGCTTCATGTAGGTTACTATAACATCTTTATAAAGGCTTCATGTAGGTTACTATAACATCTTTATAAAGGCTTCATGTAGGTTACTATAACATCTTTATAAAGGCTTCATGTAGGTTACTGTAACATCCTTATAAAGGCTTCATGTAGGTTACTATAACATCCTTATAAAGGCTTCATGTAGGTTACTATAACATCTTTATAAAGGCTTCATGTAGGTTACTGTAACATCTTTATAAAGGCTTCATGTAGGTTACTGTAACATCTTTATAAAGGCTTCATGTAGGTTACTGTAACATCTTTATAAAGGCTTCATGTAGGTTACTATAACATCTTTATAAAGGCTTCATGTAGGTTACTATAACATCTTTATAAAGGCTTCATGTAGGTTACTATAACATCTTTATAAAGGCTTCATGTAGGTTACTGTAACATCCTTATAAAGGCTTCATGTAGGTTACTATAACATCTTTATAAAGGCTTCATGTAGGTTACTGTAACATCTTTATAAAGGCTTCATGTAGGTTACTATAATATCCTTATAAAGGCTTCGTGTAGGTTACTATATCATCTTTATAAAGGCTTCATGTAGGTTACTATAACATCCTTATGAAGGCTTCATGTAGGTTACTATAACATCTTTATAAAGGCTTCATGTAGGTTACTATAACATCTTTATAAAGGCTTCATGTAGGTTACTATAACATCCTTATAAAGACTTCATGTAGGTTACTATAACATCCTTATAAAGGCTTCATGTAGGTTACTATAACATCTTTATAAAGGCTTCATGTAGGCTTCCGGTCAGCTATAGAATGGAGTAAGTCGCATGTGACACAGCTGCTCACCCGTTATTTTTTTTTCCGTTTTAAAAACATATTTATAGACCACCAATGCGTTTAAAACTTGACGCATATATCAACTGAGATTATCAACTAACTATATTGACTGAAAGATTCGAGATGCCAACAACAAGGAAAGATCATAAAACGCTTCCAAAACCAAGCGCAGAAGACCCCCCTATGGCCGCGGGACACGTTCGCAAAATCGCAGAGGATATTGACGGGATGTCCACCCCAAGTTCAACCCCTATAATCACCTCCTCAGACTCGGAATATATCATCCGGGAAATGAAAAATGAAATGAAAAAAATGGAGAAGTCAATAACCGAAACAATAACCGAAAAAGTAGATGCTATCAAAGAATCTATCGAAGGCAAAATAGAAGCGCTAAGGGTGGATGCCGAGGCACATATTAAGCGCACCGTGGCACTGGAAATTGGCTTGGAAGCACACCAACAAAATTTCGTTCGCATCTACAATGAAGTAGAGGTTAACAAAGTTAACCTAACTGCTGAGATGAAGGGGAACTACAATGAAATCAAGACGGAGCTCAGCGAAATAACGTTGGAGCTCACGCGAATCAATAAAGAACAGAAAGCCAAAATATTCGAGATGGAATATCAAAAACGCAAGCTGAATATTCGTATTGTCGGTCTGGACGAATCAGTGAGATGTGAAAACCCTGAAGAGTTTGCCACAGAATTACAGAAAATCTTGGGAACAGGAATCCTTCCTAAAATACCGGAGGTGGATCAGTGCTTCAGATTGGGTCCCCGCTCCATTGGCAATAACGCTAAGCCCAGAGTGATATTAGTTATACTGCGCCAAGTCAGAATAAAAGAAATGATTATGCGTGAAACTCGCAGGATGAAAGGCAATCTGAAATACATGGAGGTACCAATACACTGCTTTGAAGATTATTGTCGTGATGTAGTGGAACTGCGTGCCAAGTTCAAGACGGTGATGTCTCAACTATACCTGGGGAAATACAGACCCCTACTAATATACCCTGCAATACTTCGCATCGTCGACAAACAAGGAGCAAAGGTTCTCCTCAACTCGCCTGAAGATGCAGCCAAATTCCTGTCTGAACAACACGCAGAATAGTGTATAAATGGCCTTTTAAATCTCAGTTATGCAAGGTCACCATATAGTACAACCTTTAATAACCGAGGATTTGGGACAGAGAGACCTACGTGCTCAGAGTTTTTGAATGCTTTCCCCGACGTGTTTATATTATTGCGGACATATTGGATTTAAGATTGGAACACTCCAGAACATACTGGAACATTCAGACAATGTAAAAATGACATATTGGAATAATCTAGAACATCGAAGCATTCTTTGATATATGGAGCATTCTGGAATATCAGCAATACGTGGTCATTCACTCTACCAGAAGCCCCTCGGGGGAATAATCAACAGCTATCTAGATGCAGAACCACAGAGCCATCATAGCCGGCCGGCTGAAAGATCACTCTACACAACGATCATCGCCCACCCCGGTCAGGGGAAATGCTGCATATACGTATTTAAAAACTGTTTTTTATTAATGGGAAATAATTTCACTACTTCTCCAATTAATACTTTAGATGTTTAAGCATAGCAATGCTCTTTTAAGATCTAAGTTAATGTTCTCTTCCTTTTACTTGTTTTTTTTTTCTTTTTCATCCGCTCTCTCTGATTTATTGAGGCTCTCTCTTCAGTTCAATACCTTCATATTATTCATGGGTTACTATAAATTACTATAAATTACAAGTTCATATAAAATGTAAGTGATTAGGGCATGACAATTGAAGCTTATTTTTGGTCTTTATTTTTAGTTTATCTCATTTAAAATTTTATTTATTTATTTTTTACGGGTAAGTGGCCAAGCCACAGTCGACATTCTACTTATGGTAGAATTTAGAGTGTTAGATCCTATGGTATACATAGGAATGTTAAGGATAATTGGATCATTCTGGGATATCCGGTGGTGCAAGGGAGAGAGTCATACGCAAAGGTTGTGTTCATGGAACACAATCCTGTACGACTCTCGGTGGGAGGGAAGGGTAGGGGATTTTTATTTGTATATATGTATGTTTTTAAGCTCGGCTCTCAACGGGACCTCACTAGTGGGATGTATATCTATTATTGCCTCGCACTCTAGAAGCATTACCAAAAATTACAATGCAACATGTATAGACTATGGCTAGTTTGAATATAATGATATGGAACACCGGGGGAATAAATAATCAACTCAAACGCAAAAGCGTGCTCACACTGATGAAAAAAGAACATGTGGACATTGCTCTGCTAAGCGAAACACACATTCTAGGGAAAGACATAGGTAAATTAGCGGACAACATATACCATAATATCAGTCACTCCTCTATTGGTACGAGAACTCGGGGTGTAGCAATAGTCGTTAAACGTAAGTTGAATATTGTACTAAAGGGAGTATGGTCTGATGTAGAAGGTCGGATAACTATAGCTAAGATTGAACATAAGAACAGGAAAATAGCGTTGATAGCGGTATACGCCCCAAATTTGTACGAAGAAGATTTCTTCACTACACTAACCAATGCAATGTTAGACATTCCCGATTACTCATTTATAATAGGAGCGGATTTTAATGCCATCTGGAACCCAAGGATAGACAAATCTTACCTCGCCTTTTCCAGCGAACAAAAGAATTCATCGAAGGCATTAAAGGATTGGTCAAAGATTACAGGTGTAAAGGACTTATGGCGGTTACTTAATCCCACGACCCGAAAGTACTCTTGTCGATCTGCGAGACATAAGACACTATCCAGAATAGATTATGTCTTTGCATCACAGAGACTATTTGATAATTATGAAGTGGAAATGATACCCAATGCACTATCAGATCACTGTTATTTACTCCTTAAAGGTACATTTGGTATACTATCCTCCCGAGCCCCAAGATGGCGATTTAACTCGTTGCTGCTTAACAACAAGGAATTCATTACACAACTCAAAGAAGCTCTTATAGTATTCCAACGGGAGAATGCAAACTCGGTGCAAGACCCCAGAATAATATGGATGTCGGTAAAGGGAATGATCAAAGACTTCACGGATAGCTTTTCCTCCAAAATGCGCAAGAATCAAAGCACAAAACTGGATGAGCTGGAAACGCTTTACTCAACGTTATTTAATTCTCTGAAATACAACAACTCAACTCGACTAGAAAATCAAGTTAACGTACTAAAAATAGAGATCAATGCCATATACAGACAACAATCGGAAATACAAATACGCAGCACAAGACAACAGCAGTACTCCCATGGTTCCAAACCCAGCCACCTATTAGCCATGCGATTAAGAATTAATGCAACATTTGCAGATATAACTACCATTAGAGCACAACAAGTACTTGTAACAGATCCTGTAAAAATAAACGATACATTCAAAGTATTCTACTCCGACTTATATAAATCAGAAATGACCTTCGATCAAAACAAAATGGACACATTTCTTAATCAAATTATTCTCCCTAAACTTTCAGAGGATGACGCTAAACAGTTAGAAATACCGATCACACTAGAGGAACTCAAGAAGGCCATAACCGCAATGAAAAGTGGTAAGGCTCCAGGAAGAGACGGTTTCCCATCAGAAATGTACCTTTCTTGTTGGGACATAATTGGCCCCTTATTACTAAATATGATCTTATACTCAGTCAAGGAGGGGAACTTCCATAAAATTGACAATATTGCACTCATAACAGTCCTCCTTAAAAAAGACAAAGACCCCAACGAGTGCGGTAGTTATAGACCTGTAAGCCTCCTCGGAACAGATATCAAACTGTACTCTAAGGTATTAGCCATCAGATTACAAAAGCATATGACGTCTTTAGTTCACCCGGACCAAACTGGCTTCATAGGAGGCCGCCTGATCACTGAGAACATAAGACGTATACTGCACGTACTTGATGCCGACAAGGAGGACACCATACCTAAGGCGATGCTGTCCCTGGATGCTATGAAGGCCTTTGACAGGCTGGAATGGTCGTATCTGTGGGCAGTGCTAGAAAGGATGGGGTTAGGAAAAGGATTCATCGATATGATTAAAGTATTATACAAAGACCCATCGGCCATGATTACAACAGGCACAATCATCTCTGAAATATTTCCGGTATCACGCTCTGCCAGACAGGGTTGTCCTCTTAGTCCCGGACTGTTCAATCTATCATTAGAGCCTTTAGCACAATATATAAGTCAATCCCAATCCATAGAACCTATCGTAATCAAGGGCACACAACAAAAAATGTGTTTATATGCGGACGATGTAATATTGTTCATGAAAAACCCCAACACCACATTGCCTCATCTGCTCAAGTTGATTGAGGACTTTGGTGATTTATCGGGATTTAAGATAAATTGGCCGAAGTCGGCTTTCCTTCCACTTAACACCCCTGCAAAAAAAGATACAACCCTCCCAGGACAGATACCGATGGTAAAACATTTCAGATGCTTGGGAGTGGAAATATTCCCTACCATAAGACAAACGGTGAAGCACAACTACACAAAAATCCAAAACAAAATCAAAGACGACCTTGATAGATGGGCAAAACTTAAGAACACAGTACAAGCACGGATATCAATAGTTAAGATGGATGTACTACCTAAAATCAACTTCTTCTGTTCAATGCTACCGTTACCCCCTCCAGAGGGTTACTGGAAAAGATTACACTCCTCCACATACAAATTTATTTGGAATAACAAACCACCACGTATAAAAAGATCCACCGCACAGAGAAATAAAGCAGATGGTGGCATGGCATTTCCAGATTTTTTCCTATATTTTAAGGCGTACTCATTAAGTCCATTGACAACATGGTTTGACTCCCAAGCATTAGCATCTTGGAGAAAAATAGAAGAAAACATAGTAGCCCCACATAGACTGAAGGACATAGCATACACTAAACTACCAATCAAGCACTGTGAACGAAAATTTGGCCCCATAATTACTCATGCGATCCGGATATGGCGTGAATCACAAAAAAAAAATCCTAACCCACAAGAATGGCACAATCATACTCCCTTATTCAATAACAATGCTCTCTTAATTGGAAAACGACCTATAAGATTCCCTATATGGGAAGAGCAAGGCATACACTCATTAGGGGATGTTTTTAACAAACAGGGTTTTTGTAGTGATAAAGAAATACGCAAAAAATTTAATCTCACCAAGTCCACATGGCTTTTTCACAAACAGTTAGAGCTGTGTTTGAAGTCTCACGGTGTTCCATTAGACAGACCAATTGAACACCACAGATACCACAAATTCTTCTACTCAAGAGAGACATCGAGAGGTTTTGTTTCAGAATTTTATCATCAATTACTAACGTCCTCGTATGAAACCCTCCAACTTGACTCTGTCTGGAGGAGGGATATACCAGACCTGGAAAATGACTTTGATTGGCAAGGAGCCTGGGCAAATGTCCGACTTACATCAAGGAACCCGAATCATCAACAAATCAATCTTAACTATATTCACAGGACATACTTGACTCCTATAAGACTGTGCCGAATGGGGCTCAAACAAGATTCCAAATGCACCCAATGTACAAATGGGGACGAAGGGACATTTATGCACATGTATTGGGACTGCTCACCAGTTAAGGCATTCTGGAAAGATGTGACCCAACAAATATCAAAACTCGTATCTTGGAATATACCTGTACACCCCTCGGTATTGCTGTTGAATGATGTTTTTGAGTTTGCAGTGAATCCACAGCTAAAGAGATTGGTTTTATCGGGTATCACAGTAGCCAAAAAGCTGATCGCATCACGCTGGTTTCAACCGGAAAAAATGTGCCGTAAAGTTTGGTTTCTTACATATCTCGATGTAATTTACCATGAAATATCTACAGCAAGAATTCTGGGTCTCAATGAATCCAAAATGTCAATGTGGTTAGAAGTGGTGGAGAGAATAAAAGCTAGCTTATAATGGTAGTGTCTGGTTAGGTGCGAGGGATAGTGGAGGTACTTCTCAAGGTGGGGTCCGGGAGGGGGGGGTTCGAGCTGAGCATATGTGTGTAGGGTTTTTTTTTTTTTAGATAACAGGTATTATGGGTATATCTTATATAAAACAACTAACCAAAAGGTGATCTCATTGGATGTGCCCTGACAATTAATGCTTGTATATCTTATCGTGTGTTGTCATGTTTGTTTATATGTTTGTTTAAAAAATAATAAAAAAATAAAATACAAAAAAAAAAAAAAGGCTTCATGTAGGTTACTGTAACATCCTTATAAAGACTTCATGTAGGTTACTGTAACATATTTATAAAGGCTTCATGTAGGTTACTATAACATCCTTATAAAGGCTTCATGTAGGTTACTGTAACATCTTTATAAAGGCTTCATGTAGGTTACTGTAACATCTTTATAAAGGCTTCATGTAGGTTACTATAACATCCTTATAAAGGCTTCATGTAGGTTACTATATCATCCTTATAAAGGCTTCATGTAGGTTACTATAACATCTTTATAAAGGCTTCATGTAGGTTACTATAACATCCTTATAAAGACTTCATGTAGGTTACTATAACATCTTTATAAAGGCTTCATGTAGGTTACTGTAACATCTTTATAAAGGCTTCATGTAGGTTACTATAACATCCTTATAAAGACTTCATGTAGGTTACTATAACATCTTTATAAAGGCTTCATGTAGGTTACTATAACATCTTTATAAAGGCTTCATGTAGGTTACTGTAACATCTTTATAAAGGCTTCATGTAGGTTACTGTAACATCTTTATAAAGACTTCATGTAGGTTACTGTAACATCTTTATAAAGGCTTCATGTAGGTTACTATAACATCCTTATAAAGGCTTCATGTAGGTTACTGTAACATCTTTATAAAGGCTTCATGTAGGTTACTGTAACATCTTTATAAAGGCTTCATGTAGGTTACTATAACATCATTATAAAGGCTTCATGTAGGTTACTATAACATCCTTATAAAGGCTTCATGTAGGTTACTATAACATCCTTATAAAGACTTCATGTAGGTTACTATAACATCTTTATAAAGGCTTCATGTAGGTTACTATAACATCCTTATAAAGGCTTCATGTAGGTTACTATAACATCCTTATAAAGGCTTCATGTAGGTTACTGTAACATCTTTATAAAGGCTTCATGTAGGTTACTATAACATCTTTATAAAGGCTTCATGTAGGTTACTATAACATCTTTATAAAGGCTTCATGTAGGTTACTGTAACATCTTTATAAAGACTTCATGTAGGTTACTGTAACATCTTTATAAAGGCTTCATGTAGGTTACTGTAAGATCTTTATAAAGGCTTCATGTAGGTTACTGTAACATCTTTATAAAGGCTTCATGTAGGTTACTGTAACATCTTTATAAAGACTTCATGTAGGTTACTGTAACATCTTTATAAAGGCTTCATGTAGGTTACTATAACATCCTTATAAAGGCTTCATGTAGGTTACTATAACATCTTTATAAAGGCTTCATGTAGGTTACTATAACATCTTTATAAAGGCTTCATGTAGGTTACTGTAACATCCTTATAAAGGCTTCATGTAGGTTACTATAACATCTTTATAAAGGCTTCATGTAGGTTACTGTAACATCTTTATAAAGGCTTCATGTAGGTTACTATAATATCCTTATAAAGGCTTCGTGTAGGTTACTATATCATCTTTATAAAGGCTTCATGTAGGTTACTATAACATCCTTATAAAGGCTTCATGTAGGTTACTATAACATCTTTATAAAGGCTTCATGTAGGTTACTATAACATCTTTATAAAGGCTTCATGTAGGTTACTGTAACATCTTTATAAAGGCTTCATGTAGGTTACTATAACATCTTTATAAAGGCTTCATGTAGGTTACTATAACATCCTTATAAAGACTTCATGTAGGTTACTATAACATCCTTATAAAGGCTTCATGTAGGTTACTATAACATCTTTATAAAGGCTTCATGTAGGCTTCCGGTCAGCTATAGAATGGAGTAAGTCGCATGTGACACAGCTGCTCACCCGTTATTTTTTTTTCCGTTTTAAAAACATATTTATAGACCACCAATGCGTTTAAAACTTGACGCATATATCAACTGAGATTATCAACTAACTATATTGACTGAAAGATTCGAGATGCCAACAACAAGGAAAGATCATAAAACGCTTCCAAAACCAAGCGCAGAAGACCCCCCTATGGCCGCGGGACACGTTCGCAAAATCGCAGAGGATATTGACGGGATGTCCACCCCAAGTTCAACCCCTATAATCACCTCCTCAGACTCGGAATATATCATCCGGGAAATGAAAAATGAAATGAAAAAAATGGAGAAGTCAATAACCGAAACAATAACCGAAAAAGTAGATGCTATCAAAGAATCTATCGAAGGCAAAATAGAAGCGCTAAGGGTGGATGCCGATGCACATATTAAGCGCACCGTGGCACTGGAAATTGGCTTGGAAGCACACCAACAAAATTTCGTTCGCATCTACAATGAAGTAGAGGTTAACAAAGTTAACCTAACTGCTGAGATGAAGGGGAACTACAATGAAATCAAGACGGAGCTCAGCGAAATAACGTTGGAGCTCACGCGAATCAATAAAGAACAGAAAGCCAAAATATTCGAGATGGAATATCAAAAACGCAAGCTGAATATTCGTATTGTCGGTCTGGACGAATCAGTGAGATGTGAAAACCCTGAAGAGTTTGCCACAGAATTACAGAAAATCTTGGGAACAGGAATCCTTCCTAAAATACCGGAGGTGGATCAGTGCTTCAGATTGGGTCCCCGCTCCATTGGCAATAACGCTAAGCCCAGAGTGATATTAGTTATACTGCGCCAAGTCAGAATAAAAGAAATGATTATGCGTGAAACTCGCAGGATGAAAGGCAATCTGAAATACATGGAGGTACCAATACACTGCTTTGAAGATTATTGTCGTGATGTAGTGGAACTGCGTGCCAAGTTCAAGACGGTGATGTCTCAACTATACCTGGGGAAATACAGACCCCTACTAATATACCCTGCAATACTTCGCATCGTCGACAAACAAGGAGCAAAGGTTCTCCTCAACTCGCCTGAAGATGCAGCCAAATTCCTGTCTGAACAACACGCAGAATAGTGTATAAATGGCCTTTTAAATCTCAGTTATGCAAGGTCACCATATAGTACAACCTTTAATAACCGAGGATTTGGGACAGAGAGACCTACGTGCTCAGAGTTTTTGAATGCTTTCCCCGACGTGTTTATATTATTGCGGACATATTGGATTTAAGATTGGAACACTCCAGAACATACTGGAACATTCAGACAATGTAAAAATGACATATTGGAATAATCTAGAACATCGAAGCATTCTTTGATATATGGAGCATTCTGGAATATCAGCAATACGTGGTCATTCACTCTACCAGAAGCCCCTCGGGGGAATAATCAACAGCTATCTAGATGCAGAACCACAGAGCCATCATAGCCGGCCGGCTGAAAGATCACTCTACACAACGATCATCGCCCACCCCGGTCAGGGGAAATGCTGCATATACGTATTTAAAAACTGTTTTTTATTAATGGGAAATAATTTCACTACTTCTCCAATTAATACTTTAGATGTTTAAGCATAGCAATGCTCTTTTAAGATCTAAGTTAATGTTCTCTTCCTTTTACTTGTTTTTTTTTTCTTTTTCATCCGCTCTCTCTGATTTATTGAGGCTCTCTCTTCAGTTCAATACCTTCATATTATTCATGGGTTACTATAAATTACTATAAATTACAAGTTCATATAAAATGTAAGTGATTAGGGCATGACAATTGAAGCTTATTTTTGGTCTTTATTTTTAGTTTATCTCATTTAAATTTTTATTTATTTATTTTTTACGGGTAAGTGGCCAAGCCACAGTCGACATTCTACTTATGGTAGAATTTAGAGTGTTAGATCCTATGGTATACATAGGAATGTTAAGGATAATTGGATCATTCTGGGATATCCGGTGGTGCAAGGGAGAGAGTCATACGCAAAGGTTGTGTTCATGGAACACAATCCTGTACGACTCTCGGTGGGAGGGAAGGGTAGGGGATTTTTATTTGTATATATGTATGTTTTTAAGCTCGGCTCTCAACGGGACCTCACTAGTGGGATGTATATCTATTATTGCCTCGCACTCTAGAAGCATTACCAAAAATTACAATGCAACATGTATAGACTATGGCTAGTTTGAATATAATGATATGGAACACCGGGGGAATAAATAACCAACTCAAACGCAAAAGCGTGCTCACACTGATGAAAAAAGAACATGTGGACATTGCTCTGCTAAGCGAAACACACATTCTAGGGAAAGACATAGGTAAATTAGCGGACAACATATACCATAATATCAGTCACTCCTCTATTGGTACGAGAACTCGGGGTGTAGCAATAGTCGTTAAACGTACGTTGAATATTGTACTAAAGGGAGTATGGTCTGATGTAGAAGGTCGGATAACTATAGCTAAGATTGAACATAAGAACAGGAAAATAGCGTTGATAGCGGTATACGCCCCAAATTTGTACGAAGAAGATTTCTTCACTACACTAACCAATGCAATGTTAGACATTCCCGATTACTCATTTATAATAGGAGCGGATTTTAATGCCATCTGGAACCCAAGGATAGACAAATCTTACCTCGCCTTTTCCAGCGAACAAAAGAATTCATCGAAGGCATTAAAGGATTGGTCAAAGATTACAGGTGTAAAGGACTTATGGCGGTTACTTAATCCCACGACCCGAAAGTACTCTTGTCGATCTGCGAGACATAAGACACTATCCAGAATAGATTATGTCTTTGCATCACAGAGACTATTTGATAATTATGAAGTGGAAATGATACCCAACGCACTATCAGATCACTGTTATTTACTCCTTAAAGGTACATTTGGTATACTATCCTCCCGAGCCCCAAGATGGCGATTTAACTCGTTGCTGCTTAACAACAAGGAATTCATTACACAACTCAAAGAAGCTCTTATAGTATTCCAACGGGAGAATGCAAACTCGGTGCAAGACCCCAGAATAATATGGATGTCGGTAAAGGGAATGATCAAAGACTTCACGGATAGCTTTTCCTCCAAAATGCGCAAGAATCAAAGCACAAAACTGGATGAGCTGGAAACGCTTTACTCAACGTTATTTAATTCTCTGAAATACAACAACTCAACTCGACTAGAAAATCAAGTTAACGTACTAAAAATAGAGATCAATGCCATATACAGACAACAATCGGAAATACAAATACGCAGCACAAGACAACAGCAGTACTCCCATGGTTCCAAACCCAGCCACCTATTAGCCATGCGATTAAGAATTAATGCAACATTTGCAGATATAACTACCATTAGAGCACAACAAGTACTTGTAACAGATCCTGTAAAAATAAACGATACATTCAAAGTATTCTACTCCGACTTATATAAATCAGAAATGACCTTCGATCAAAACAAAATGGACACATTTCTTAATCAAATTATTCTCCCTAAACTTTCAGAGGATGACGCTAAACAGTTAGAAATACCGATCACACTAGAGGAACTCAAGAAGGCCATAACCGCAATGAAAAGTGGTAAGGCTCCAGGAAGAGACGGTTTCCCATCAGAAATGTACCTTTCTTGTTGGGACATAATTGGCCCCTTATTACTAAATATGATCTTATACTCAGTCAAGGAGGGGAACTTCCATAAAATTGACAATATTGCACTCATAACAGTCCTCCTTAAAAAAGACAAAGACCCCAACGAGTGCGGTAGTTATAGACCTGTAAGCCTCCTCGGAACAGATATCAAACTGTACTCTAAGGTATTAGCCATCAGATTACAAAAGCATATGACGTCTTTAGTTCACCCGGACCAAACTGGCTTCATAGGAGGCCGCCTGATCACTGAGAACATAAGACGTATACTGCACGTACTTGATGCCGACAAGGAGGACACCATACCTAAGGCGATGCTGTCCCTGGATGCTATGAAGGCCTTTGACAGGCTGGAATGGTCGTATCTGTGGGCAGTGCTAGAAAGGATGGGGTTAGGAAAAGGATTCATCGATATGATTAAAGTATTATACAAAGACCCATCGGCCATGATTACAACAGGCACAATCATCTCTGAAATATTTCCGGTATCACGCTCTGCCAGACAGGGTTGTCCTCTTAGTCCCGGACTGTTCAATCTATCATTAGAGCCTTTAGCACAATATATAAGACAATCCCAATCCATAGAACCTATCGTAATCAAGGGCACACAACAAAAAATGTGTTTATATGCGGACGATGTAATATTGTTCATGAAAAACCCCAACACCACATTGCCTCATCTGCTCAAGTTGATTGAGGACTTTGGTGATTTATCGGGATTTAAGATAAATTGGCCGAAGTCGGCTTTCCTTCCACTTAACACCCCTGCAAAAAAAGATACAACCCTCCCAGGACAGATACCGATGGTAAAACATTTCAGATGCTTGGGAGTGGAAATATTCCCTACCATAAGACAAACGGTGAAGCACAACTACACAAAAATCCAAAACAAAATCAAAGACGACCTTGATAGATGGGCAAAACTTAAGAACACAGTACAAGCACGGATATCAATAGTTAAGATGGATGTACTACCTAAAATCAACTTCTTCTGTTCAATGCTACCGTTACCCCCTCCAGAGGGTTACTGGAAAAGATTACACTCCTCCACATACAAATTTATTTGGAATAACAAACCACCACGTATAAAAAGATCCACCGCACAGAGAAATAAAGCAGATGGTGGCATGGCATTTCCAGATTTTTTCCTATATTTTAAGGCGTACTCATTAAGTCCATTGACAACATGGTTTGACTCCCAAGCATTAGCATCTTGGAGAAAAATAGAAGAAAACATAGTAGCCCCACATAGACTGAAGGACATAGCATACACTAAACTACCAATCAAGCACTGTGAACGAAAATTTGGCCCCATAATTACTCATGCGATCCGGATATGGCGTGAATCACACAAAAAAAATCCTAACCCACAAGAATGGCACAATCATACTCCCTTATTCAATAACAATGCTCTCTTAATTGGAAAACGACCTATAAGATTCCCTATATGGGAAGAGCAAGGCATACACTCATTAGGGGATGTTTTTAACAAACAGGATTTTTGTAGTGATAAAGAAATACGCAAAAAATTTAATCTCACCAAGTCCACATGGCTTTTTCACAAACAGTTAGAGCTGTGTTTGAAGTCTCACGGTGTTCCATTAGACAGACCAATTGAACACCACAGATACCACAAATTCTTCTACTCAAGAGAGACATCGAGAGGTTTTGTTTCAGAATTTTATCATCAATTACTAACGTCCTCGTATGAAACCCTCCAACTTGACTCTGTCTGGAGGAGGGATATACCAGACCTGGAAAATGACTGATTGGCAAGGAGCCTGGGCAAATGTCCGACTTACATCAAGGAACCCGGATCATCAACAAATCAATCTTAACTATATTCACAGGACATACTTGACTCCTATAAGACTGTGCCGAATGGGGCTCAAACAAGATTCCAAATGCACCCAATGTACAAATGGGGACGAAGGGACATTTATGCACATGTATTGGGACTGCTCACCAGTTAAGGCATTCTGGAAAGATGTGACCCAACAAATATCAAAACTCGTATCTTGGAATATACCTGTACACCCCTCGGTATTGCTGTTGAATGATGTTTTTGAGTTTGCAGTGAATCCACAGCTAAAGAGATTGGTTTTATCGGGTATCACAGTAGCCAAAAAGCTGATCGCATCACGCTGGTTTCAACCGGAAAAAATGTGCCGTAAAGTTTGGTTTCTTACATATCTCGATGTAATTTACCATGAAATATCTACAGCAAGAATTCTGGGTCTCAATGAATCCAAAATGTCAATGTGGTTAGAAGTGGTGGAGAGAATAAAAGCTAGCTTATAATGGTAGTGTCTGGTTAGGTGCGAGGGATAGTGGAGGTACTTCTCAAGGTGGGGTCCGGGAGGGGGGGGTTCGAGCTGAGCATATGTGTGTAGGTTTTTTTTTTTTAGATAACAGGTATTATGGGTATATCTTATATAAAACAACTAACCAAAAGGTGATCTCATTGGATGTGCCCTGACAATTAATGCTTGTATATCTTATCGTGTGTTGTCATGTTTGTTTATATGTTTGTTTAAAAAATAATAAAAAAATAAAATACAAAAAAAAAAAAGGCTTCATGTAGGTTACTGTAACATCCTTATAAAGACTTCATGTAGGTTACTGTAACATCTTTATAAAGGCTTCATGTAGGTTACTATAACATCCTTATAAAGGCTTCATGTAGGTTACTGTAACATCTTTATAAAGGCTTCATGTAGGTTACTGTAACATCTTTATAAAGGCTTCATGTAGGTTACTATAACATCCTTATAAAGGCTTCATGTAGGTTACTATATCATCCTTATAAAGGCTTCATGTAGGTTACTATAACATCTTTATAAAGGCTTCATGTAGGTTACTATAACATCCTTATAAAGACTTCATGTAGGTTACTATAACATCTTTATAAAGGCTTCATGTAGGTTACTGTAACATCTTTATAAAGGCTTCATGTAGGTTACTATAACATCCTTATAAAGACTTCATGTAGGTTACTATAACATCTTTATAAAGGCTTCATGTAGGTTACTATAACATATTTATAAAGGCTTCATGTAGGTTACTGTAACATCTTTATAAAGGCTTCATGTAGGTTACTGTAACATCTTTATAAAGACTTCATGTAGGTTACTGTAACATCTTTATAAAGGCTTCATGTAGGTTACTATAACATCCTTATAAAGGCTTCATGTAGGTTACTGTAACATCTTTATAAAGGCTTCATGTAGGTTACTGTAACATCTTTATAAAGGCTTCATGTAGGTTACTATAACATCATTATAAAGGCTTCATGTAGGTTACTATAACATCCTTATAAAGGCTTCATGTAGGTTACTATAACATCCTTATAAAGACTTCATGTAGGTTACTATAACATCTTTATAAAGGCTTCATGTAGGTTACTATAACATCCTTATAAAGGCTTCATGTAGGTTACTATAACATCCTTATAAAGGCTTCATGTAGGTTACTGTAACATCTTTATAAAGGCTTCATGTAGGTTACTATAACATCTTTATAAAGGCTTCATGTAGGTTACTATAACATCTTTATAAAGGCTTCATGTAGGTTACTGTAACATCTTTATAAAGACTTCATGTAGGTTACTGTAACATCTTTATAAAGGCTTCATGTAGGTTACTGTAAGATCTTTATAAAGGCTTCATGTAGGTTACTGTAACATCTTTATAAAGGCTTCATGTAGGTTACTGTAACATCTTTATAAAGACTTCATGTAGGTTACTGTAACATCTTTATAAAGGCTTCATGTAGGTTACTATAACATCCTTATAAAGGCTTCATGTAGGTTACTGTAACATCTTTATAAAGGCTTCATGTAGGTTACTGTAACATCTTTATAAAGGCTTCATGTAGGTTACTATAACATCCTTATAAAGGCTTCATGTAGGTTACTATATCATCTTTATAAAGGCTTCATGTAGGTTACTATAACATCCTTATAAAGGCTTCATGTAGGTTACTGTAACATCTTTATAAAGGCTTCATGTAGGTTACTGTAACATCTTTATAAAGGCTTCATGTAGGTTACTATAACATCCTTATAAAGGCTTCATGTAGGTTACTATATCATCTTTATAAAGGCTTCATGTAGGTTACTATATCATCTTTATAAAGGCTTCATGTAGGTTACTATATCATCTTTATAAAGGCTTCATGTAGGTTACTGTAACATCTTTATAAAGGCTTCATGTAGGTTACTATAACATCCTTATAAAGACTTCATGTAGGTTACTATAACATCTTTATAAAGGCTTCATGTAGGTTACTATAACATCTTTATAAAGGCTTCATGTAGGTTACTATAACATCTTTATAAAGGCTTCATGTAGGTTACTATAACATCTTTATAAAGGCTTCATGTAGGTTACTATAACATCCTTATAAAGACTTCATGTAGGGTACTGTAACATCTTTCTAAAGGCTTCATGTAGGTTACTATAACATCTTTATAAAGGCTTCATGTAGGTTACTATAACATCTTTATAAAGGCTTCATGTAGGTTACTATAACATCTTTATAAAGGCTTCATGTAGGTTACTGTAACATCCTTATAAAGGCTTCATGTAGGTTACTATAACATCCTTATAAAGGCTTCATGTAGGTTACTGTAACATCTTTATAAAGGCTTCATGTAGGTTACTATAATATCCTTATAAAGGCTTCGTGTAGGTTACTATATCATCTTTATAAAGGCTTCATGTAGGTTACTATAACATCCTTATAAAGGCTTCATGTAGGTTACTATAACATCTTTATAAAGGCTTCATGTAGGTTACTATAACATCTTTATAAAGGCTTCATGTAGGTTACTGTAACATCTTTATAAAGGCTTCATGTAGGTTACTATAACATCCTTATAAAGGCTTCATGTAGGTTACTGTAACATCTTTATAAAGGCTTCATGTAGGTTACTGTAACATCTTTATAAGGGCTTCATGTAGGTTACTATAACATCTTTATAAAGGCTTCATGTAGGTTACTATAACATCTTTATAAAGGCTTCATGTAGGTTACTGTAACATCTTTATAAAGGCTTCATGTAGGTTACTATAACATCTTTATAAAGGCTTCATGTAGGTTACTATAACATCCTTATAAAGGCTTCATGTAGGTTACTATATCATCCTTATAAAGGCTTCATGTAGTTACTATAACATCCTTATAAAGGCTTCATGTAGGTTACTATAACATCTTTATAAAGGCTTCATGTAGGTTACTATAACATCTTTATAAAGGCTTCATGTAGGTTACTGTAACATCTTTATAAAGGCTTCATATAGTTACTATAACATCCTTATAAAGGCTTCACGTAGGTTACTATAACATCCTTATAAAGGTTTCATGTAGGTTACTATAACATCTTTATAAAGGCTTCATGTAGGTTACTGTAACATCTTTATAAATGCTTCATGTAGGTTACTATAACATCTTTATAAAGGCTTCATGTAGGTTACTGTAACATCCTTATAAAGGCTTCATGTAGGTTACTATAACATCCTTATAAAGGCTTCATGTAGGTTACTATAACATCTTTATAAATGCTTCATGTAGGTTACTATAACATCTTTATAAAGGCTTCATGTAGGTTACTGTAACATCCTTATAAAGGCTTCATGTAGGTTACTGTAACATCCTTATAAATGCTTCATGTAGGTTACTATAACATCTTTATAAAGGCTTCATGTAGGTTACTGTAACATCCTTATAAAGGCTTCATGTAGGTTACTGTAACATCCTTATAAATGCTTCATGTAGGTTACTGTAACATCCTTATAAAGGCTTCATGTAGGTTACTATAACATCTTTATAAAGGCTTCATGTAGATTACTATAACATCCTTATAAAGGCTTCATGTAGGTTACTATAATATCTTTATAAAGGCTTCATGTAGGTTACTATACCATCTTTATAAAGGCTTCATGTAGGTTACTATAACATCCTTATAAAGGCTTCATGTAGGTTACTATAACATCTTTATAAAGGCTTCATGTAGGTTACTATAACATCTTTATAAAGGCTTCATGTAGGTTACTGTAACATCTTTATAAAGGCTTCATGTAGGTTACTATAACATCTTTATAAAGGCTTCATGTAGGTTACTATAACATCTTTATAAAGGCTTCATGTAGGTTACTATAACATCTTTATAAAGGCTTCATGTAGGTTACTGTAACATCTTTATAAAGGCTTCATGTAGGTTACTATAACATCTTTATAAAGGCTTCATGTAGGTTACTATAACATCTTTATAAAGGCTTCATGTAGGTTACTGTAAGATCTTTATAAAGGCTTCATGTAGGTTACTGTAACATCTTTATAAAGGCTTCATGTAGGTTACTGTAAGATCTTTATAAAGGCCTCATGTAGGTTACTATAACATCTTTATAAAGGCTTCATGTAGGTTACTATAACATCTTTATAAAGGCTTCATGTAGGTTACTGTAACATCTTTATAAAGGCTTCATGTAGGTTACTATAACATCTTTATAAAGGCTTCATGTAGGTTACTGTACCATCTTTATAAAGGCTTCATGTAGGTTACTGTACCTGGACAGCTTCCCAGCCCCACTCCCTGTATTTGGGGTCATGGGTGAACCTCCACATGTACATGTAGGTCTCGATGACCTCAGGCCGCAGGATGAAGTACTTCTCGTTCTGGCGCGTGGCGATGGCTTCCACCCCTCCGTCAAAACGGAACGCCTCTGGACCCAGCTTCAATGCTGTGTGAGGAGAGAACACAGTCAGAGTGAGTATGCGCGTGTGTGTGTGTGTGTGTGTGTGTGTGTGTGTGTGTGTGTGTGTGTGTGTGTGTGTGTGTTGGAATTGCTGTTAGTAATCAAAGGCATTGAATGCAGTTAGGGAGGAGTAAAATCACAGCATGAGCTAACATGTGACCACTAGAACACCAGCACGTCATTCATCCAATCAGGTGCCTTCCACGTGGGGGGGGATGGGAAGTAGGAAGAGGATACACGCACGTAAACAACAACATTACTTTTGGACCTGCAACATTTTTATAAAATTCATTCATGAATCAATATAATTTTTAGTGTACATCTTTACGTGTATATACTATGGGCGTGTATATGTACTGTATAACTCACAGGTCCTATGAGTAAGACTTGTGGCAGGTACGGGCTACCTACAGTATGGGTGTATATAGTGTACACTGTAAAAAAAAAACTGTAAATGTCTGGCAGCATCGGTTGCCAAATACTTACTGTCAAATTACAGTAAAATCAAATACATTTACAGATTACAACCTTTATTTAATGGTTAATATTTTGATAAAAGGTAATTTACTGTATTTTTATGGCATTTACAAAACAAAAGTAATCTGTAAAATAATACAGTGAATTTCCTGTGAAAATGTGCATGCATAACTCACAGGTCCTAGACCTAGAGTAAGACTCGTGGCAGGTGCAGGCTACCTACAGTATGGGTGTATAGTGTATAACTCACCGGTCCTAGAGTAAGACTCGTGGCAGGTGCGGGCTACCTACAGTATGGGTGTATAGTGTATAACTCACCGGTCCTAGAGTAAGACTCGTGGCAGGTGCGGGCTACCTACAGTATGGGTGTATAGTGTATAACTCACCGGTCCTAGAGTAAGACTCGTGGCAGGTGCGGGCGATCTCGGCAGCCTGTTCCATCTGGTGGCCTGTCTTGTCGCCTGGAGCTCCGTCGGCCCCCAGGGCGATCATGCCCCCCGCGAAGCACGTCAGGTGGCCCATTTTGTGCTCCAGAAGCCCCCCCTTCCACTCTGCAATGTAGGTCAACCCCCCACTGGACTTCCTCATCAGGTTGGTCTCTATGGCCTAGAGACAGAGAGAGACACAGAGAGAGAGAGAGAGAGAGAGAGAGAGAGAGAGAGAATTAGAGAGAGAGAGAGAGAGAGAGAGAGAGAGAGAGAGAGAGAGAGAGAGAGAGAGAGAGAGAGAGAGAGAGAGAGAGAGAGAGGGGAAGATGGAGAGAGAGACAGAGATAGGTAGAGAGACAGAGAGAAGCGGTGAGACAGAGAGAAAGAGATGGAGAAAAGGAGACAGATGGAGAGAGGAAGAGAGGGAAAGGAGGGAGATGGAGAGAGCAATGGAGAGAGAAAGAGATGGAGAGAGAGAGAGAGAGAGAGAGAGAGAGAGAGAGAGAGAGAGAGAGAGAGAGAGAGAGAGAGAGAGAGATAAGGGACGGATGAATAATTAATTCATGATTTGTATTGTGTTCATGATGCAGCACACACTTCTAGCTAGCATAACCGCTGGGGAATTGCCTGAGTTGGACTAGTTTAATTGGAGAGGTCCTGTAATGTATTCTTTACATGCCCTGTGTGTGTAATCCCAGCGGACCATTCATACTGGATGAAGAATCTCCATCATTTCCATCAAATTACTGCCTCTAGCCTGGATGTCATGATCCGTACTGTACTGCCAGTTACCAAAAGTGCCAGGCTACTACAACCTTACGGAGAGAGAGACGTCAATTCACACTGAGTTGCTTTTATCAGAAGACATCCGACATCTGCTGAAAAACAGTAACTGGTCAAACTAATTCAGGTCAGATTCAGACAAGACGATAAGAAAAAACAAGTAGAGAGTAGAGCTGCTACGGCCAGTGCATTACCATGGTACATTTTTTAAATAGCACACTTCATCTCAAGATCTCAAGGTGCTTCACAGCAAAAGGAAAAATAAAAAGGTTTAAATGTTTAAAAAAAAACATAAAAACATAATTTTTTTTATAAAAACACAAAACATAAAAACACAGGAGCAGTAAAAACAGGCCCTAGTGAAAGGCAGAGTAAAATAAACGAGTTTTAAGGCTGGCCTTGAAGGCAGCAAGGGAGTCTGAGGCCTTGACGGATCCTGGCAGCCAGCTGGTTCCACAGGCGTGGCCCCAGTGCGGAAAAAGCACGGTGCCCCACGGTCGACAGCCTGGTGCGTGGGGGGATGGCGAGGAGGTTTCGGCTAGGGCTGGGCGATATGGAAAAAAAGCATATCGCGATAACGATATGATAATTTTATTTTATTTCTCGATATCGATAATTATCGAATTGTTATAAGTATTAAAAAAAAAAAAAAAAAAAATTTAACAACAGATGTATGTTTATTTTGCAGCAATTCTTTGTCATTGCCGCCATCTTTAGTGTTACATCCCCTCACACTCCAGTTCTCAGGCTGCAGCTGGTTTAAAAGCTAAAGTAAACCGGCTTCTCTGCTGGCTGTGGCTCCAGGGGAGTTGAACAGTTCTGGCTCTGCTAGTTTATTTTCTATCTTTTGGCGCTTTTTTGGTGGACAAACCACCGCACATGTGCACCATGACTCGTGACTGGAGTCTAGTTCTGCTAGCACACATAGCCTACTGTGTACAGATGGTTTCAAAATGTATTTTAAATTAGAAAGCAAAATAAATGGACAAGAGAAAAAGAAATCTGAATTTGGTCAGTATTGTCATTTGGACAAGCAAAGCCATTGCTTTAAGTTGCAGGCAAGAAAGACAAGTCTGTCCACTGTCTCTGGTTTTAAAACTGCCCTGTTGCAGGTAACAAAAAAAAAAAAAAAACGCTTTTTCGATTTCTTTTTTATTTCGATATTCGATATCGATTATTAAAATATATCGCGATATTTATCGTTATCGTTATATCGCCCAGCCCTAGTTTCGGCTGCCAGACCTGAGTGACCTGGATGCAGGTTGATATTATTATTATTATTATTATTATTTATTATTATTATTATTATTATTATTATTATTATTATTATTATTATTATTATTATTATTATTATTATTATTATTATTATTATATTATTATTTTCTTCACGCCATGTGTTGGAAGTCTCCCCTGACCGGAGAACATGCACCCAGAATGTGGAACAGAGAAAGAGAAAGTGAAAACAGAAAGCTGTGCAAACAGTGAGGACAATGACGCAGTTAGACGACTCCAGCCATTTGGACTCGTTTTGAAACATTTCAGACCAGTGCAGAGGGTGGTGATGTTACTGTACTGTATGTCAAAAATCTTCTTATGAAGGCGCGACTGGGTAGCGCAGTGGACTAAGCACTTGTCTACCACCGCAGAGACTCTGGGATCGAATCCAGCAGTCGGCGGTACCTCCGGCTTGGTCAGTCGTCCCTACTAACACAATTGGCAGTGTTAGCGGGTGGGAAGCCGGCGGGGTGTGTGTCCTGGTCGTTGTAAACTGCGACTCCTACTGGTCGGTCGGGGCGCCTGTTCAGCAGGGAGGGGGATCTGGGGGAAATATCCTGAACCTCTGCACGCGTTATGTTCCCCCAGTGAAACTCCTCGCTGTCGGGTGAAAAGAAGCGGAAAAGAAGCGGCTGGGGACCCTCCCCAGGCCGACAGTGGGGCAATGCGCGCAACGACCAGGAAGGGAATTGGCATAATGACTAAATTGGGATGGGGTGAAAATACAGAAAAGTTAAAAAAATTCGTATGTACCTCAGTTGCTATGCATGTACATATTTGTGTTTTATTACACGTATAAAACATGGAAGGATAAGATCGAGAATGAGGAGGTACTGAGAAGAGCAGGTATGCAAGGAGGACAGCTGCTGGAGGCTGAACAAGAGAAAGATGGAGCATGTTCTGAGAGGATCCAGCGGGGAGATGTTCAAGAAGGTGGTGATGGGGAAGGTGGATGGAAAGAGAGGAAGTGGAAGACCAAGAAGAGGCTGGGTAGACGACGTCTGTGATTGGAGCGGAGTGAGAGGCGGAGTCACGGAGTTGGAGAGAAGAAGTGGGGACAGAATGGGTTGGAGAGTGATAGGCAACGTTCGGAACGAAGAAGCCACCCGATGATGATGATGATGTACAGTACATACATACCAACTATTTCGCCTGTTTTATTCTCCACCCATCGATCATCCATAGCAACGCTACTATCACCGACATCCAAGAAGCGGGATCACCCCTTGAACGGCCCTTCTAAGGTTTCTCTCCTCCACATTGCCTGTGGTGCTTTTTTCCTATTGCTAGGTTTTTTGTGAGTTTTTCCTTACCTTCGCGTGGTGGTATGTCTGGGAGTGTTGCATTTATTTATTTTACATTTATTTACGTAGGATTTCATGGTGGGTTTTTTGTTCTTGATTTATTGTGATGTTTCTTTTTGACTTGTTTACAGAAGACTTGTCCGGCCCATGGGGACATTAACTTGTGATTTCGGGCCTTACAAATACATTGATAGTCACACCAGCTGAGAAGTGAATGAGCGAAACACAGCCCATTGACCTCCGGAGGTACCAGCTCAGCACTACATCGTCTCTGAGTCCACATGTATAATGGATATTTTTTTAAACATAGAATTAAATTTTTTTGTCTGTATATGCGTGGATACAGACAAGCCCCGATTGGCCCCGTACCGGTATGCATTGCACCGGAAAACTGACAATTTAGACGCAAGAAGAAAAAGCACTCATGAAATCATTGTAGTCCTAAGAAAGAGGAGACCCAGGGCTTTCGATGGACGTCGGAATTTCATAAAACTACACTACCCAGCTCACACCAGCCGCCTACAATGGAAGTCCAACCATTTTTCACGTAATTTTTTTGACGTGATTTTCGTGTTTATGTCTCACAGGTCGATCAAACCTCAACGTTATTGCCATAAAATACAACGAATTTTGTTTCTTTACCTTTCTGTGAACGTCTAGAAAAACCGCGCCGCAATCCGGTGAAAAATGGCGGAGCTATGGACATTATACAAAAGTAACTGTACTTACAGTAGATTTCATTCATGGTCTTTGCTGCCCTTGTAACGGGCGCCTGGTGGTACTAAATACAGATTTAACTCTGCCATTGGAAAGAGGGGATTTGGCCCGATCCATAGATGTATATGACTTGGCCATAAAAAGGTAATTTATAGGCCTTATATCCTATATTCATATTTCAAATTGCATGTGTCCGGATGGCAAAATTCAGTACTGTATCTACAAAACCCCCTGTAAATTATCTGCCCTTTATTAATTTGCTTAGATCTTTTGTACATTTGACCTCAGGAAGGTGCTGAATGAGCTCACTGGCAATTTGTCACGTCTGGTCAATGTTAGCATGGTGTTATTCACAGTCAAAGATGAAAAAAAAACATTATATTATCTTTTGGTCCATTACTTTAATTAATTAAATTAATTAATTTACTCAAGCATAGTAACATACACAATATTTCTGACACTGGGAAATTGGAATACTTCCCATAGATGTCCCTAGATACCAAGAACATGCAAATGGGCCTTGTAGAAGTCAAGCAATCTCCCATTTACTTGGGTATGTACTTTTAGGCGAATTTTCTGAAAATATGGCTAGGGCTTAAGAGGTTAAACAGAGTATTTTCTCTGCAATCAGGACCACGGAGAGAGCCTTGCAGCCTGCCATCAGGTCAGTTTTTAGGTGTGTTTTTTGGCTTGTTGTCTGGATGGAGAGATTTTCCAACACTGTTGGTGTGGACAGGAATTCCTTGGAAAATGGAGGGCTGAAGAAGCCCCCCCAGAGTGTAGAAAAGCCATCATTCTGACAAGGGATGTTCGATATTGGCATTTTTTTTTACCGATATCTGATATACCGATATTGTCTAACTCTTAATTTCCGATACCAATGTGGGTCTACGTTTTTGTGGAGGATTTTTCCATGGCGGGTTACCATGACGGTTTGAATGGCTTCACTCATTTGTGCGCTAAAAAAATTTATACCTGCGGCAGCTCTATCAGACAGACAAACAGAGAGACAGACAGACGGACGGACAGACAGGAGAAAGGCTTATTTATATAGACTGACAAACAGAATGAGACAGACAAATGAACACCCTATCTCCACAATCACACACTAATGTAGTAGACACACACGCATGTCTGCTACGCCGGCACTAATGGAGATATCACACACACGCGCGCGCGCGCTTTCACCTCGCTGAATGAATGGCCACTTAAGTGGGATGAATTGTCCTGCTGTGAGGAGCTCGGGCCTCGGGCTGTTTGCTCTGACATGTCTTGGTGTGCGTGTGTAGCACGGTGCACACAAAGAAAACAAACACCCCTCCAATTTGTCCCTTCCATTTACCTAGCCTTAGACACGTTACCTCTAAACCCCCCCGCTGACTGGAGGAGGGGCGCGCTTGGTGTGTTTAATGGGGCAGCGGCAGGAGGGCTGAGCAGCATGCCATTGAGGTGTCTGTGTCGCAGGGCTATACAATGAGGTGGCCGTCTGTGTGTGTCGCAGGGCTATACAACGATGACTCGGATGTTATTTAGTTGTTTGTTCTTAGCGATGCACTTTTTTGAGACCGATACCGATATCCACATTTTCCCAACCCATACTGGACGATAACGATATCCACATTTTCCCCAACCCATACCGGACGATACCGATATCCACATTTTCCCCAACCCATACAAAACGATACCGATATCCACATTTTCCCTACCGATATCAGACGATACCGATTGTTAAACACATTTACATTTTGTCATTTAGCTGATGCTTTTATCCAAAGCGACTTACAAGTTCTGTACGACGAGTAAGCAGGAAGGGTACAACTCTTACAGCTGAGTAACAATGTTCATCAAAGTGTTGAAACTTGAGTGTGTTGAGTGCATAGTAGTAGAGACATATTAGTATATTATTTTGCTCAGGTCGGGATGTCTTTCCACCCTGTTCCCAACCTAAGTGACTAAGGTCACTTTAAAAAACATAAATGTATGTTTTTGTATAGTATAGTTAGCATAGTATAGTTACATATAGCATAAGTGTATATTGTATAGCATATTGTATAGTAGTGTATATAGGACTCATTACCTTTAATTCGTAAGCTTAGCATTGTATAGTATTTTAGTACCTTTTATCATGTCCATCTATTATCTATTCTATTGTATTCTATTATTATTTGTATTTTTTTGCATGGCCACCTTCATTTCACTACATGTCTTGTGTATGTATGTATGTGACTAATAAATCTCTTGAATCTTGAGACCTTGGAAACAGGGTGGACAGAGATCCCGACCTGAACATGACATCAGAGCAAGACGGCTGCTGTGTGAAGATGATCAATAAGAGCATTGACATGGTATTGGTTCTGTTCTGTTCGCCTCGCTCCCTTCTCTCAGCCCCCTGCTCCCTTCTCTCAGCCCCTCGCTCCCTTCTCTCAGCCCCCCCTCCCTTCTCTCAGCCCCCCGCTCCCTTCTCTCAGCCCCCCCTCCCTTCTCTCAGCCCCCCGCTCCCTTCTCTCAGCCCCTCGCTCCCTTCTCTCAGCCCCCGCTCCCTTCTCTCAGCCTCGCTCCCTACTCTCAGCCCCCCCCTCCCTTCTCTCAGCCCCCCCTCCCTTCTCTCAGCCTCGCTCCCTACTCTCAGCCCCCCCTCCCTTCTCTCAGCCCCCCGCTCCCTACTCTCAGCCCCCCCCTCCCTTCTCTCAGCCCCCCCCTCCCTTCTCTCAGCCCCCCGCTCCCTTCTCAGCCCCCTGCTCCCTTCTCTCAGCCCCCCCCTCCCTTCTCTCAGCCCCCCCCCTCCCTACTCTCAGCCCCCCCCTCCCTACTCTCAGCCCCCCGCTCCCTTCTCTCAGCCCCCCCCTCCCTACTCTCAGCCCCCCGCTCCCTTCTCTCAGCCCCCCCCTCCCTTCTCTCAGCCCCCCCCCCTCCCTTCTCTCAGCCCCCCGCTCCCTTCTCAGCCCCCCGCTCCCTTCTCTCAGCCCCCCCCTCCCTTCTCTCAGCCCCCCCCTCCCTACTCTCAGCCCCCCCCTCCCTTCTCTCAGCCCCCCCCTCCCTACTCTCAGCCCCCCCCTCCCTTCTCTCAGCCCCCCCCCTCCCTACTCTCAGCCCCCCCCCTCCCTACTCTCAGCCCCCCCCCCTCCCTTCTCTCAGCCCCTCGCTCCCTACTCTCAGCCCCCCCCTCCCTACTCTCAGCCCCCCCCTCCCTACTCTCAGCCCCCCCCCTCCCTACTCTCAGCCCCCCCCTCCCTACTCTCAGCCCCCCCCCTCCCTACTCTCAGCCCCCCCCCCTCCCTTCTCTCAGCCCCCCCCTCCCTTCTCTCAGCCCCCCGCTCCCTTCTCTCAGCCCCCCCCCCTCCCTACTCTCAGCCCCCCCCCCTCCCTTCTCTCAGCCCCCCCCCTCCCTTCTCTCAGCCCCTC
>NC_140169.1:88113890-88191672 GCF_963971535.1 Notolepis coatsorum
TGTGTGCGCGTGTGTGTGTATGTATGTATGTATGTATGTATGTATGTATGTATGTATGTATGTATGTATGTATGTATGTATGTGTATGGATGTATGTATGTATGTATGTATGTATGTATGTATGTATGTATGTATGTATGTATGTATGTATGTATGTATGTATGTATGTATTTATGTTTGTATGTGTGTTGTGTGTGTATGTATGTATGTATGTATGTATGTATGTATGTATGTATGTATGTATGTATGTGTGTATATGTATGTATGTATTTATGTGTGTACGTGTGTTGTGTGTGTGTATGTATGTATGTATGTGTGTATATGTATGTATGTATTTATGTTTGTATGTGTGTTGTGTGTGTGTGTGTGTGTATGTGTGTGTATGTGTGTGTATGTATGTATGTATGTATGTATGTATGTATGTATGTATGTATGTATGTATGTATGTATGTATGTATGTATGTATGTATGTATTTATGTTTGTATGTGTGTTGTGTGTGTGTGTGTATGTGTGTGTGTGTGTATGTATGTATGTATGTATGTATGTATGTATGTATTTATGTTTGTTTGTGTGTTGTGTGTGTGTGTATGTGTGTGTATGTGTGTATGTGTGTATGTATGTATGTATGTATGTATGTATGTATGTATGTATGTATGTATGTATGTATGTATGTATGTATGTATGTATGTATGTATGTATGTATTTATGTTTGTTTGTGTGTTGTGTGTGTGTGTATGTGTGTTACCTGAAGAGCATCGTAGTACATCTTCTTTCCTTCCTCATCAGTCTTATCAGACATCAGCCAGGCCTTCAGTAGGTACTCATAAAAACTGTCTCCTAGTCCGCCCACAGAGACATGGTCTAGAAGACAGAGAGACATATATAGGGTTAGACACTCAATTTACATTTTTACATTTCTATTTATTTATAAAAATAGGGACAATGCACATGAATGAACATTTATATGTAAACATGCCAGATTGTAGCTATAAGCTCATTTCCATCTGTAGTCCCTTTGCAGGTATATGCAAAGAAAGTGCAATACAAAGACAATGAACAATAAACAATGTACATAATCATGCAGTACGAAGACCACATGCTGGACAAAATATACAACAAAAACATAAACAAATGTACATAACCTTATTACAACAAAACTCTGACATGACAATACACAGGACTAATTGACACGCAAACAATTAACACTGTATGGTGACTGCTCTTAAAAACCTATGTGTATGTTATGTACAGTAGGCAATAGTGTGTGTATGTTTGTATGTATGTATGTATGTATGTATGTATGTATGTATGTATGTATGTATGTATGTATGTATGTATGTATGTATGTATGTATTAGGGCAGGGCAATTAATCGAGAAAGACATCGCAATCTCGATTCATAGACCTATGCAATCTCATTTCTAAATTATGACGATTTCTTTTTTATATAAAATAAATAAATACCGGTATATATTTATTTTTTATTTTTACTTTTTACTTAACTTTTTTAAATGATGACGATTCTGACTTGAGTTATTTTGTATGTTACAAGAGACTTTTAAGTTTAAGTCAAGCACTTTCATATATGTTATATGTATATGATATGTTATGTTGTCTGTTTAAGAAAGAGTGCAATAAATGATTTTATTGAAAAATTAAGAATCGTGTGAGAGAATCGTGATCTCAATTCTTAGAGAGAAAAATCGTGATTCACATTTTAGCAAGAATCGCCCAGCCCTAGTATGTATGTATGTGTGTGTGTATGTGTGTTAGGCTTGGGCGGTATGACGGTATTACGGTATACCAGGGTATTTCGAAATCCCGTCGGTATGATTTTCAATACCGTGACGTCACAGACTGTGCGCCAAATCACAGATGCGTTTCTTTCTATTACACTGACAGAGTTTTAACAGGGACGGCATTGGTTGTAGTGCACAGCATGCGCCAGCAGAGGGCAGGGCAGTCTGTCATTCCCTCTCTCAGTCAGAGCTCAGCAGAGCAGAGCTGAGCACTGAGCAAGATGACGCAACGTGCGTGTTCCTGTGGGTCTTCCATCTCGCATGTGTGTTATCTGCACAACAAATAAAGACTTATTCTTCTATAGAATGTGGTTATGGACCGGTGGCCGTCCGTTTATTAAGGTCGAATGGACCATGGTTTCCACTTTCAGACATCGGATGATTGTGGATTCGGGTATCGAAAAGTTTTTCTAAAGTTTTGAGAGTACGGATTCGTGCGTGAATGTGGATCCGAGAACATGTTGTTTGGGACGTAAGTAAGTTATGTTATGGTTAACACTTTGGGTGCCATGGGTTAAATTCATGATATACCATAGATTGCCAGCTCTATTTGTCTATGGCGAAGTACCCCTTCTTTGCATGGCTATAACTTTTTAAATTCTATTGCTACATTGCCATTATTAGGGCCCATTCAAAGTCCTATATATATTGTTCATTGTGTAGCAACGTTAAACTTTTTCATTCACATATTCATAGTAAAGTATGGTCTAATGTATAAGTATGTTTTCATCTCTTTCTGCAGCTTTCTCCAGAACGTGATCTATAGCCCCAAATGCATTATATTGATGATGAAATACAGTTTGATGGCAATCGGGGCGATATAAAAAATTTCAATTGGACGTACTTCTAGAATGATCTACGTATGATCTGATGATGACCGGATGGGCGGGGGATCGTTTATAATTCCGTGGGCAGCGTTATATCATTCATCTAGTGTGGGTCATATGTTCATCATAACAGTTTATATGGAACACGTTCAAAAATAACGCTGAATCTTACCGGATCTTCCTCGCGCCGTTGGACGATCAGCGTGGTGTAGACCGTTTTCGATTATGGGATGTTTATCCTGATGAACCATTTCCAGCTTGTATAATACTATATACGTCCAAATCATGTTGTTTATCGAGTTATTGGCAATGGATCGCTATATATTGTGACGAGCCAGAGTGCCGGGAGCCAAACCGAGTGCCCGGAAGTAATATGGCCGACCAGCACAACCTCCACAGCACTTCCTGTTTGGCAATTGCGCCGATCGGCCACCAGATGGCGCTCCTGAACCGCCAGAGAGCTCAGTGGGTCCTCCTGGTGGATCTCAGGCCAGCGGAGGGGAAATATGAATCCGATCACAGATTTTTGAAATATTGATATTAAAGACGCTGTAAAGCGTCCTTCGGCAACTTGAGCATGGCCGGGAATGACGCTGTAAAGCGTTTTCCGGCACCCAAAGTGTTAAGCGTATGGAAGATGAACGTATGAGGGTCCGGATATCTTTTCTTCGAATGCGGGACGTTAATAATAATATAATTGTCCGAGTTATGAATGCCGGGAGTGTATGTTTGGTAAACCTCGACTGTGTGTGTGCGTATTGGCTTCGGTGATTCACTACAGGGGTTTAACAGCTTAAGCTGGGTTTTGATTATCAGTTAATCGATGCAGATTCAATTTTGTGCGTCTGTATGTGTAGTTGTGTACTACTGTCATGAGTTTGTGAGTAACATTGGTCTAATTTCAGCCTCCGTTATACGTTACGTATGACTCGTTTCATATCTGTGTCTCGAATGTGCGCGCTGTGCAGTCTGTTTACGTTGGTAACGCGGAAGGAATTTAACGTGTGCTTGCTTATGTAGAAACAATGCAAGATAATAATAATAATAATACTTTATTTGTATAGAACTTTTCATACAGAAGTTGCAGTTCAAAGTGCTTCACAACAGTAAAAATATAGGCATAAGCGAGCATGAGCAAGGTAAGGTAAATCACAGTGTTTCACATTAGGACCTAGTATCCCAATAGGTTCTCTGTTTACAGTTTCATTCAGTAATACAAATGACAAAAATAGTTTAAAATTATTCGGTTTAGAAATAGTCTAATAATTATAAAATGGAACAGACATACAGGGTATTTAACATAGAACAGTGATAAAATAGTTAAATTTTGGATTACAACAGAGCAGTGCTCTTCATTATAGTAATATTCAATATTCAAGGGGCTTTCACAATTATTACATTTGGTAGTAATAATGGCACACAGTAATAAATTCATCAACATGCACATTTGTTATCAGCAGTGCCAACGCAGAGGAGAGGGGGGTGGGGGATTGGACTGCGACTGGAGGGGCCGGGGGTGGGGGCGAGTGCAACGAGGAGGAGGAGGAACGCTATGTTCTGTTCTTATCTCTCGACTACCCGACGTGCATCGGGCAGCGTCGGATTGATGGGCAGCAAGTCTCTTTACAAGTTCCATGTGGAGGGCTTCCAGTCTGTCCATAGCTATCTCCATACGGTTATCGTGTTTCCGAATTAGTCTTGTACAGATCCAGATCCCGATAGCGATTGTTACCATGCCGATCAACATGAATGTGAGGATGTACAAATCCTCCACATCTTCAATCTCAAGAGAGTAAAGGCAGATTGATCCCCATTTATTCCAGCTGTCAATTGCAAAGCCTGCTTAAAATCGCTGCAAATGATAACGAGTAGGGATGACCCCCTGACCCCGGTTCTAAACGGGAACCGGTACTATTCATGGGTACCGAAGACGTCACTTCCGGAATGCCAGCCGCCATCTTTGTGACCTACTTTATTAGCGACATTGACCATCATGGCAGTAGGGCTGACCTTCGAAGCTTTTTTTGGCAATCGAAGCTTCTGGGCCGAGCTTCGATTTTAATTCGAAGCTTCAAAAAAAAAAAAAAAAAAAAAAAAAAAAAAGTATCTTATGTTGTGGGACTTGTACAGCACTTTTGTAAACTTTGTTGTTTTTAAATGTGCTCTATAAATAAAGTGGGTTGGATTAATTAATTAAGTAGCCCCTTTCGTGACTGTGACGCATCCAACAAGGTTTCACTCGGCTGTGTGATTTAATTCAAGGTGGATCGCTGTTGTCGTTTGAACAACTTCAGATTTCATGGGAACTACCAATCCCCCAAATCAAGAATGTTTAAGATGAATGAAGTACGATTTTGATTATTTGAAATATGGCCTGTGTACTAAATAAACGAACTAACTAAATAACTAACTAAATAAACTATGCACAGAATTATGTCAGTCTACAAGGTCCGGATTCTACATGGTCCGGCAATGTAGACCTTGTAGACTCCACTACAGACCAATTATCAGTGAATGTTCATGCATTTTTAAGAAGGGCAACTTCCACAAAAAAACAAAGAACTCACCAAAACATCTCAGTAGCACTTTATCTAAATGTTATATTTCATATATGGAGATTCATATTTATTTATGTGTGCATGCATTTCTACATTTTATTTCCTATTTTGTTTATTCATCCCAGTGTGGTGACCTATATTAAGAGACATTCACCAAGGTGGGCTTGTGCCTTTAAGAGTGTGGGTTGTACTGTTTAGGGGACAGGTTAAATACCACTTCCGGTTCCGGGTTAACTTGGTTGTTTTGTAAATGCTATGTGAGTGAGAAGTAAAGTACCTCAACTCGAACCACGTCTCTGGCTCGCTACTTTCTTATCGCCACATTGGTGACCCTGTGAAGAACATTTGTAACGTTAACAGCATTTAGCGTTATGTTGCAAGACAACGGCGTCGCGCAACCGCAAGCACCCGCACCGAATGCTAACGACGCTAACATGCTACAAGCGAACATTTACGCTGCGACCGTCAAGTTGCCCGACTTTTGGCAGCATAATCCCCGGCCGTGGTTTCAACACATCGAAGCCCAATTCCAGCTGAGAGGAATAACACAGGATATAACTAAGTACTTCCATGTTGTGGCGGCGTTGGATGCTTCAACGACGGCACGGGCGATGATGCTGTTGGAGGATCCGCCGGCAGCTGACAAGTACAATGCGCTAAAGACATTCCTTCTGAAGCTATATGAACGGTCAGAACTGGAGAAAGCGGACCGCCTGCTGTCCCTCAACGGCCTCGGCGATGGCAAACCGTCGGAGTTGATGGAAAAAATGCTGGCTGTACTGGGATCAGCTGATCCCTCTTTTCTATTTACACACATTTTCTTGCGACAGCTTCCAGTGCCTGTGCGCACAGCACTGGCGAGTTCCCTCCTCTCCTCCACCAAGGACTATCGCGGCCTGGCTGCAGAAGCGGACAGGGTTTTCCTGGCCAACAGGCAGCAGCAGTTTGTCCATGCGCTGCTGCCCCACCAGGGCACCTCTGCCCCACCACTGGAGGCCTATACAGACACCGCGGCTGCGGTGACAGCCCGACGCCAACCCGACGATGGGCTCTGCTATTACCATGCCAGGTTTGGGGACAGGGCCAAGCAGTGTCGCAAGCCATGCAGTTTCAAGGGGCAGGGAAACGCCAGGGCCGGCGCTCATTAGTGGCTGTGGGTGCCGGCCATGACTGCATTTGTTTATCACCGACTCCTTGTCTGGCCGGCGGCTGCTGGTGGACTCGGGCGCGCAACGCAGCATCCTGCCGGCACAGGGCGTGGACACCATGGACGGCAGACACGGGCCCCAGATGGACGCAGCGAACGGTACGCCCATACGTACCTACGGCACCAGGTATGTGGAGGTGTGTTTTGGGGGGCGCCGTTTCGGCCGTGATGGCTGCGGTGTCCACGCCGCTCCTGGGAGCAGATTTCCTCTGTGCTTTCAGCTTACTGGTAGATGTTAAAAACTGTCGCTTGATCGATGCCCTCTCTTTTTCCTCTTACCCCTGCACACTTGGGGCGGTTGGGGGGGGCGGAGCTCTCTGCCTGTTGAACACACTTGCCACCGGGGACCCGTATGAACGCCTGCTCGCCGGTTTCCCTGACCTCACCACACCCACGTTCTCATCGGCAGTGGCCAAACACGGTGTGGAACACCATATTACCACAGAGGGCCCCCCAGTCTATGCCCGGGCCCGGCGCCTCGACTCAGCCAAGCTGGCAATCGCCAGGGGGGAGTTTTCCACCATGGAGCGACTTGGCATTGTGCGCCGCTCGAACAGCCCGTGGGCTTCTCCATTACACATGGTTACAAAGGCTGGCGGAGGTTGGCGCCCATGCAGCGATTTCCGTCGCCTTAATAACGCCACAACCCCCGACCGGTACCCTGTTCCGCACATACAGGACTTCTCTACCCACCTGGCAGGGGCTGTCATCTTCTCCAAGGTGGACCTGGTGCGCGGTTACCACCAGGTGCCGGTCCATCCACGGGATGTGCCAAAGACAGCTGTCATTACACCCTTTGGGCTTTTCGAATTCCTAAGAATGCCTTTCGGGCTCATGGGGGCGGCGCAGACGTTTCAGCGCCTGATGGACTCTGTGCTCCAGGACATGCCATTTTTGTTTGTGTACTTGGATGACATTCTTATAGCCAGTACGTCCATAGAGGAGCACATGACACACCTCCAGCAGCTGTTTGAGCGGCTCAGTAAACACGGCCTCATCGTAAACCCAACCAAGTGCCAGTTCGGGCAGTCCTCCATCACTTTCCTCGGACACCATGTCGCTCCACAGGGAGCCACCCCACTCCCCACCAGGGTGGAGGCCGTGGCCAGTTTTCCTCGTCCCCGCACCGTACGGGCTCTACAGGAGTTCCTGGGCATGGTGAACTTTTACAACCGGTTCCTTCCCCATGCTGCCCACCTCATGCGGCCCTTGTATGAGGCCCTGCGGGGCAAAGTGCCCAAGGACGAGTTAGACTGGTCCTCGGGGATGGACAGCGCTTTTGGGGCTGCCAAGAACGCGCTAGCCAACGCTGCTCTGCTGGCGCACCCCTCTCCCACTGCCCCGGTCGCCCTCACGACAGACGCCTCTGACTATGCAGTGGGGGCGGTGTGCGAGCAGTGGGTGGGCGGTGCCTGGCAGCCACTGGCCTTTTTTAGCAAACAGCTCCGCGACAACGAGCGTAAGTACAGTACTTTCGACAGGGAACTGCTGGGTCTGTTCCTCGCCACCAGGCACTTTAGATTCCTGTTGGAAGGCCGCCAGTTCACTGCCTTTGTGGACCACAAGCCGCTAACGTTCTCCATGGCCAAGACCTCGGAGCCGTAGTCGGGACGTCAGCAGCGGCAGCTATCGGCGATCTCTGAGTTAACCACGGACATTCAGCACGTGGCGGGCAAGGACAACTTTGTCGCCGACTGCCTCTCTCGGGCGGTCATCGGGTCCGTCCACTTGGGACTCGATTATGCCGCCATGGCGGCAGACCAAGCCACGGACTCGGACATTCAGGCCTATCGGACGGGTCCTACCGCACTGCAGCTGGAGGATGTGGTGTTCGACACAGCTAACGCCACTCTCCTCTGCGACGTCTCAACTGGCCAACCGCGCCCTATGGTGCCTACGGCCTGGCGGCGCCGGGTTTTTAACATGATCCACAGCCTTTCCCACCCAGGTGTGAAGGCCTCGACTAAGCTGGTGGGGGTCAAGTTTGTGTGGCCTGGCCTCCGGAAGGATGTTAGGACCTGGGCTAGCTCATGTGTGGCGTGCCAGCGTGCCAAGGTGCACCGCCATGCCAAAGCCCCTTTGGCACCGTTTATAGTGCCGGAGAGGCGGTTCGACCATGTGAATGTGGACCTGGTGGGCCCCCTGCCCCCCTCCCATGGATATACTCACCTCCTCACCATGGTGGACAGGACCACCAGGTGGCCGGAGGCTGTTCCACTGTCCTCCACTACGGCAGCGGAGGTGGCCCGGGCGTTCATCGGCTGCTGGGTGGCCCGTTTTGGCACACCGGGGGACATCACAAGCGACAGGGGCCCCCAGTTTACTTCGGAGCTCTGGACTGCAGTTGCGGAGCACCTGGGGGTGAAGATCCACCGCACTACGGCATACAACCCGCAGGGCAACGGACTTTGCGAGCGGTTCCATAGGGACATGAGGGCCGCTCTTCGGGCTGCCCTTACGGATGGCGCCTGGGTTGACCGCCTGCCGTGGGTCTTGCTTGGTCTTCGTTCTGCCCCCAAGGAGGACCTCCAGGCCTCGTCCGCCGAGCTGGTGTACGGCCAGCCACTGCGGGTCCCTGGGGAGTTTCTTCCGGGGGCCACAGCGTCCTGGTCCGTCGCCTCCCATCGAACAGTGTCCCGGGGTGTTGCCGATGCCCTTATTCCCATTCCAACATCCCGCCACTGCCTTCCCCAGTCCTACGTCCCCAGGGACCTGCCATTGGCCAAATATGTTTTCATCCGGCACGACAGCCATCGGACCCCGCTGCAGCCCCCTTATGACGGGCCTTTCCGTGTCTTGGAGGCAGGCACTAAAAACTTTGTTGTGGACATGGGAGGCAGGCCAGAGCGGGTCACTATAGACCGTCTTAAGCCTGCTCACTTGGACAAGGACGAACCAGTTAAGTTGGCCCTACCCCCGCGGCGGGGGCGCCCCCCGGTTTCGGCTCAGACCCCTGCCCTATCCTCTGTTCCGGCCTTGGCCCCTTCCGTGGCCCGGCCGCTGGTTCCACTTATCTCCCTTAGTCCCCCTCTGGTTAAGCGCAGTCGGTTCGGCCGCTTGATCCGTCCCCCTCCACGTTGACTATTTCATGCTGTGATCTGTTCACTGATGGACTGTTCACTGGCTATTAATTAGTTGCAGTTTTTGTATTGGTGAATTCTGGGGGGGCCTGTGTGGTGACCTATATTAAGAGACATTCACCAAGGTGGGCTTGTGCCTTTAAGAGTGTGGGTTGTACTGTTTAGGGGACAGGTTAAATACCACTTCCGGTTCCGGGTTAACTTGGTTGTTTTGTAAATGCTATGTGAGTGAGAAGTAAAGTACCTCAACTCGAACCACGTCTCTGGCTCGCTACTTTCTTATCGCCACACCAGTATCTTTCTTTCTTATGTGTGGAATTCTACAAGGCGCGCGCACACACACACACACACACACACCTACACACACACACCTACACACACACTTACATTTAGTCATTTAGCTGACGCTTTTATCCAAAGCGACTTACAAGTCCTGTACGACAAGACAGCAAGAAGGGTACAACTCTATCAGCTGAGTAACAATGTTCATCAAAGTGTTGCGTGTTACAGTGTAGGTTAGTTTATTAGGACAAGTGCATGACAGTAAGGTTAGTCACGGTTAGATTCTTTTTTTTTTATGTCATTTCAGATAATGGTTGAAGAAGTGAGTCTTTAGTCGACAGCGAAAGATTGGACGGGATTCGGCTGTCCTAACTGGGATGGGTAGTTCACACACACACACACACACACACACACACACACACACACACACACACACACACACACACACACACACACACACACACACACACACACACACACACACACACACACACACACACACACACACACACACACACACACACACACACACACACACACACACACAAATCGAAGTAAAAGAAAAAAATTGAACACATTTTTTTTTGAAAAAAAAAGATTATATATATATATATTTTTTTTTAAACTTCGATTTTTTTTTTAATGTTCGAAGCTTGTGCCATCGAACGAAGCTTCGAAGTATTTAAGACAGCCCTACATGGTAGTCAACACAGCACATCTTAATGAGAGAGAAAGACAGCGATATTTGGAGAAGACGTCGATTATTGGTTGTGATCCATATTTATTACCTTCAACTTTATTTTGTCCCTTAAAATCAGCGGAACGTCTGCCCCAACTTACTTTTCCCGACATCTACATCTATCTTGTACATAATCCATCCCCATTCACCGGAGAGACCCTGAAGGCTTTCAAGAGCACAGATGCTTATCAATATTCCGTTGCAGGATGGGTGAACGACACCAAGATATGGCATCTGGAGACAAAAAATATATATGTAATCACAGGACGTGTAAGTAATTCAACAACCATTATCAACCGTGTTATTTTGATGGTGGTTAACGTTAAGTCTAGAATGTTATAGAGAGTAGTTATGCGACTTTCCATGTTGACTGCCAGAACGTTAAGCCTTAATACTAGTCTTTAAAACAATAACGTTAGACTAACGTTACCACACGAGTTCAAATATTATATCGTTATGTATTTGAACAATTTTGTTAACAGTTGCAGTTTAGGTGAATTGAATGATGGGGTGAAAATGATGAATTGGGGGACCCTGATGTAAACAAGACGAAAGTATTTCTCTGGTCTGCATCCCCTTAACAATTGTGTGTATTTAGCTGTACTGTACCCATTCTGCAATCTGTTAATAAACTTATCAATCAATCAATTAGGCAGTTTAATATTTTATTCTGTTTTCTAATAATACAAAGTTCTCTATATTTATTTTTTACTGGCAGGTCTAAGTTAATTAACCACTATTTATTTGTTTAAAAAAGTTATTGCTTTCTGTGTATGGCCCAGCTAACATTTGGGGTTCTTAAGCTCAGGAGAGTTTAGCTTTGACTGTATATTAACGTTCACATTTTTCACTTAACAGGTGAATCATTCCCAGGCTCTGAACACAAAGGCAACATGTCCATGGATAGTTGTGCAGGAGGAAGGGACAGTGGTGATGGCACATTGCACATGTATGGCTGGGTTGGGCGAGGTGTGTTCCCACGCTGCTGCACTGATGTTCACAGTTTCGGCTGCTGTTGACAAGAGAGAAGGACAGACATGCACCGAGAAGCCATGTGCATGGACCAAGCCAAGCACGAAAAAAGTTTAGTATGCTGAGTTGTCTAACATCTTTGCTAACCAAGAGCAAGTTGAAAAAGACCATTTGCAGCACATGAGACCATCTGCTGATGAGTTAAAGTTCTTCTGTGAACAGCTCCACCAAAGTGAGGACCAAGAGGCAAAGCCCAAGAAAAGTGCGATCCTGTCAGTCATCGAAGGCCATTCCCTCAGATACATGCCCAAGACTGTACAGTTGGATCTGCCAACACCTCTGTCAACACTGTATGCAAGCACCAGGCTTGAAATGGATTTGCCCGCACTGCTGGAGGAGGGTGCCATGATCTTTGATGAGCTGCATCTCACACCAGAGCAGGTAAGAAATGAGAATGGCTCGTTAAAACAAGAATGTCACAATCCCAATATATAAACATCACCAAATTCATTAAGAATAGCTTAATTCCTTTGTGATAATTACAGCTGTTTTGATAGTTGAATTCTTTTTTTAGTGTTTGTTAGTTGAGGAGAAGACCCGGCAACAGAGAAAGTCGAGGATGTGGTTTGATCAGAGAGCAGGAAGAGTTACTGCATCGTCGTTCCATGAGGCAGCCAGGACAAAGAAATCTCTATCTTTGATTAAGAGAGTTTGTTATCCTCGCTCCTCTCAGTTTTCGACTGAAGCGACCAGGTATATATATATATATATATATATATATATATATATATATATATATATATATATATATATATATATATATAATTTTAAGCAATACGAAATCATGCCTTTTTTCCACTACTTTATCATGAATAAATAAAATTGAGAACTGGATTGAGAAACTATATATTAGGTGGGGAAAACAAAATGTTAACATTCTAATTACAGTATGTTTGGGATAATGTAAAGAGAGCCATACCCTGTTGGTGTTTATTTTGCAATAATGAACATCTCTTCGAATGATTCAGTTTATTACTTATGAAAACAATAATTCAATAATTAAACACAAGGCTTAATGATGAAAAATTAATAAATAAATAAATGTCACCACAGTCAGGTGTTCTCAGGTTAGAACCTCACTGTTTTGTTTAGGTCCTAGTCTGGAGTCGTTCTCAAATGTTCAAAATAACATGGCTCACTTTTGCATCATCTTCATCAGATGGGGTCTAGAAAACGAGGACACTGCCAGAGAGTGGTACCTGATGACGATGCAAGATCGCCATGCAGACCTCACCGTTGCAGCATCTGGGCTTATCATCAACCAGAGCTGCCATGGATAGGTGCATCACCAGATGGCGTGATGACCTGTGCTTGCCATGAGCCTGGCATGTTAGAGATTAAGTGTCCTTTCAATGCAAAAGGCCGCACTCTAAATGAATGTGCCAAAGACTCACGGTTCTGCTTGACTGTCACTGAGGAAGGTTTGATGAGCCTAAAGCTAGATCACAGTTACATGTATCAAGTGCAGCCGGCCCAAATGCGTGTAGCAGAGGTAACATACTGTGATTTTGTGGTGTGGACACCTCAAGAACTTTTTATACAGCGTATCCTGTTTGATGGCACATTTTTTGATAATGGGTATTTGAAGGTGGTTGACTTCATTAGAACAGGGATACTACCAGAGCTGTTGGGTAAATGGTTTACTGTGCCACGCCTCTCAGCCACTGCAACCTCTGAGGAGACAGTAATGGGATGTTACTGTGGTGAGCCTACTGGTGACACAGACAACCTCCTCTCTTGCACATCTGAGCAATGTAAGCGAAAACACTTCCACAAGTCTTGTCTGAAGCTGAGCAGGGTACCAAAGACTTGGAAATGTTTAGAGTGCAAGAAGCAAACAAACAAGAAATAAGCTCCACAGATAATAACATAGGCCCTTCGGGTATCTGCAGGTTTCAACAAGTTAATTGAGCCGATACCACAGAGTCGGGTTGAATGAATGAATGAATGAAAACTTTATTTAACAGATTGCAGAATGGGTACAATACAGTACGGCTCAATACATACAATTGTTAAGGGGATGCAGACCTGAGAAAGACGTTTGTCTTGTTTCCATCAGGGTCCCCCATTTTCAATTCATATAGACATTGTGGAATGCCACCCGAACAACTGCCTCTTTGAACTGCTGCCGTCAGGCAAGCGACACAGGAGTCTCAAGGCGAGCACAGAAAGACTCAGAAGTAGCTTCTATCCCCAGGCCATCAGGCTGCTAAACGAACAATGAATGAACACTACACAACAACAACCACCAAACACACATAGCACACACATCCACACGCACACACTCACTTTAAACAAACACACTGTAGCACCCACTACACACACTTTATAGCACACACCCACTTTAAACAAACACACTGTAGCACCCACTCCCCACACTTTATATTTATGGATGAAGGATTGCACTACAACTCGTACACCTTACTGTAAATTGTACCTAAAATTGTACCTCATCCCATTTCTGCTTTGCACTAGATAGTACTGTACATTAGTACACTGCATAGTATTGTGTATTGTATATTATATGGTAACTCAGAACATTGTACATATGTCTATACCGAACAACTGTGACCTCATTCTTCTTCTAAATTCATGCTATATTATGTTATTATGTTATTTGATACTATCTTGTCTAGCACAGTCTCTGGAGCGTAACAGTAAGAAGCATTTTGTATGAAAGTATTCTGTACTTCTGTATGACAACTATTAAAGAACTTGAACTTGAACTTGAACTTGAACATATATGACATACATGACATACAGATAGTCAGTACTGCTACATCTATACATTTATGACATACCAGATTTGCAAATACAGTACTGTTTGTGATACAGAAGGAGTCAAGAAAAGGGAGTATATACATTTGACGTAGAAACTGTACATTGGAGGAGGTTGGGTGGGGGGGGTTGGGTACATTGGGATATTGACAACCATACTGGGTAATTTACATTGGAGGTGGTTGGGGGGGGGGGGGGGGGGGGCGGGGGGCACACTGTATAAACAAGTAACACTGTACATTGAGGGGGGGGGGGGAGGAGACACTGTACAAACAAACACAATTGTACATTGAACTATTGACAAAACCATACTAGGTAAATGACTGTACATTGGAGGGGGTTGGGTTAGGATATTTACAGGGGCCAGTGTTGAATTGCAGTCTCCCATAGGTGTCCCTTGAGAGAGGTTTTGAAAGTGGGTAGTGATCCACATTCCTTTACAGCTTTGGGTAGGGCGTTCCACATTGATGTGGCATAATTGCGAAACGTGTTTAGTCCCTTATTTGAGCCGAATCTGGGTTTAACATGATTTGTGGAGCTCCCTCTGGTGTTGTGATCGTGGTATTCACTGACCTTTGGGAAGTATTTTGACATGTACATGGGTACCTTGGTCGTGTAGTGTATCTTGTAGACCAGGCCCATTGCAAGTTGTTGTACTCTGTCGTCTACTCTAAGCCATCCTAGGTTGTCGAAGTGGGCAGGGGTGAGGTGGGTTCTAGGAGTAAGGTCAAGCAGTAGTCTGACCAGTTTGTTTTGAGATGTTTGTAATTTTGTTTTTAGCGCCTTTGAGGTGCTTTGGTACCATGAGGTGCAAGCATAGTCGTAGTACCCCTGAATGAGTGCTCCTGCCAGAGTCTTCAGGGTGTTCTTGTTTACCAGAGAGGAGATCCGGTACAAGAATCGAGTTCGTTGGTTGACTTTTTTTATTACATTGGATGCCATTTTGTCACAGGAGAGATTAGCCTCTAGGATGGAACCCAGGTAGGTAATTTCATCTTTCCTTGTGACAATATTGTCACCCACTGTAACTGAGAAGCCGTCGGTCTTGCTGAGTTTGTTATTTGAACCGAAGAGAATGGACTCTGTTTTGCCCATGTGTAATGATAGTTTGTTATCAGCGAGCCATATGCAGATTCTGCCTAGTTCCGAGCTGAGGGTTTTTTCAACCTGTAACTTGTTCTTGTCAGAGACCAGCAGGGCTGAGTCGTCCGCAAACAGGAACAAGTTGCAGTCACAAGCTGACGACATGTCATTTGCATAAATTAGGAACAGTAGCGGTCCTAGTATGCTTCCTTGTGGAACACCACAGCTCACTGTGAGGGGGGGGGATAGGGTACCGTTTACCTCCACCATCTGTTCCCTCCCCTCAAGGTAGGATTGCATCCAGCTCACTGATAGACTATCAAAACCAATTGCTTTTAGCTTGTCAATCAGAATGGAGTGATTGACCGTGTCAAAGGCCTTTTGTAGGTCCAGCATGACCATGCCGCAGTATTTGCCTGCGTCCACCTCTTGTTTGATGTGGTCATTCAAATAGAGAAGGCATGTGTCAGTGGAGTGGGATGTTCTGAAGCCAGATTGGAATTCGTAGATTAGATTTTTTTCCGCTAGGTACTTTTCGACCTGTTCGTAGACAATTTTTTCCATGACTTTCGAGATGGAGGTGAGAATAGAAACAGGGCGGTAGTTGCCTGGGTCTAATTTGCTGCCCTTTTTGTGCAGAGGGGTCACCCTCGCAATTTTGAAGTCCTTGGGGACGTGTCCCTGTTTTATGGAGAGGTTTATTATGTGTGTGATGATTGGTGTGATGGCGGCTGCTGAGTCTCTGAGGAATTTGGAGGGGATGTTGTCATGGCCAGTGGCCTTGTTAGGTTGGGGGGCGCTCAGTTTATTGAGTACCTCATCTGTTGTTACCATTTCCAGCTTGAAGTCGTCCTTGCGGACCCCTAGGTTTTTGTAGTAAGCTACTATGTGTTCTACCCCATAAAGCCCTGAGTGGGAGGGTAGTTTGTTTACCAGTGTTGTGGCTATGTTTGTGAAGAAAATGTTTAAGTAATTGGCTACATCCAGCTTGTCTGTGATGAGCGTGTTGTCAGTTTTTATGTTTATGTTTGAGAATCTGGTTTTAAGTTTTTTACTGCATCCTAGTTGATTATTGAGTAATTTCCAAAGTTCACGTGGTTTGTTTTTGTTTTCCTCAGTTTTGTCATTGATGAAATTCTTTTTTGCAGTTTTGATCATGGAGTTTACGTCGTTTCTTAGTCTGTTTCTTTCTAGTTTGAGTTCAGTCACGTGGGCTTGGAGTTCACTGCTCGTGCTTTTAGTAAGCTTTGACTGACTTTTACGAAACTCAGAGCATTTTTTGTCTCTGGTTTTCATAGCGGCCAGTATTTCGGAGTGCATCCACGGCTCAGCGCGATTTTTTACCCTGGTGGTTCTTAGGGGGGCCATGTCGTTTAGTATTGCTGAGAATTTGGTTTTGAAACCAAGCCATGTTTCGTCAACCAGTGTACCATTGAGTTCATCTGACCAGTCCAGACTCTCCAGTTCAAGGTTGAAGGCCTCGCTAGAGTAGGTTTTGAGGTCTCTAGATGTGACTGTTTTGTGGCAGCCAGCCTTTTGTTTTAGTTTTTTTCGGGTACAGAATATCATATAATGATCACTTAACCCACATGCTATAACCCCTTTATTTGAGATCTTGGACTTGTCGGAGGTCAGAATGAGGTCAATGGTAGTCTGAGTTGATTCACATACACGTGTGGGTTGGGTGATTAGCTGGCTGAGGCCATGCAGATCACAAAACCTACTGAAGGCCTTGAAGACGGGTGCATCTTTTCGTTGCATATCCGTGTTCCAGTCTCCAATAAGAATTTTGTCTACATCCTCAACTCCAGCTAAACACCCATCCAGTGTATCATAAAAGCCACTATGATCTGGCGGCCTGTAGACTGTGCCAACCAGTAGGGATTTCGCCCTTTCGAATAGGATTTCCACCCATACAGTTTCAATTGATTTATGATTCAGGTCATTTCTGTTGATGAATTTGGTGTCCTTGTGTATGTACATACAGACACCACCTCCATGTTTGTTCCTATCATTCCTGATTATTGAGTAGTTCTCAATCTCTATCTCTGTTCACCCTAGAATGGCTGATATTACATACATTATTCCATATATAGCCATAGAAAAATCGATGTAATGTGCTATTTAATTCTAATTCATCTAGTTTATTGATTGATTGATTGATTGATTGATTGAACATGTACATTGGTCGTGTAGTGTATCTTGTAGACCAGGCCCATTGCAAGTTGCAATACTCTCGTCTACTCTAAGCCATCCTAGGTTGTCAAAATGGGCAGGGGTGAGGTGGGTTCTAGGAGTAAGGTCAAATAAATTCTGAAAGAAACTATTCTGTCTTTTGGTCATGTATTTGTGTAATGTGTACACATTCATCTGACATCACTGAATCATATATATTCAAATACCGTAGATCAGTGGTCACCAACCTTTTTAAGCCCAAGATCACTTTTTTTTTGTGGTGAAGGCAAGATCTACCTATTAAAGCGTTGAGAGAAAAAGACAGCCAAGATTGTACTTTAAACTAAATTACTTTTATTTGCCTGTATTCTAATTACATGCAATGCTTTGGTCCAACATTAAAACGTCAAAGTAGAACTGTAATGTACTTTCTCAGTCAGTGCTAAGTGCAGTCATCTTATGCTGCATCACTTTTCACATCAAAACAAAAGTAGAACTGTAATGTGGACTCTCATATTATTAACATTGACAAACATATTTACAATTAGCATTTTATAAAGTAGAACTGTAATGTGTACCTTCTCAGTCAGTGCTAAGTGCAGTCAGTGCTAAGTGCAGCATCACTTTTCACATCAAAACAAAAGTAGAACTGTAATGTGGACTTTCTCATATTATTAACATTGACAAACATATTTACAATTAGCATTTTATAAAGTAGAACTATAATGTGGACTAGTCAGTGCTAAGTGCAGTCAGTAATAGATCCATTTCACATGGTAAGCAACTACTGCCTGTCTATTCTGTGGGCACCACAGATGGGCAAATATTACAAAGAGCACAGCAAACTGTTACCATCTTGTCAATGGAGGTAGGTTGTCCTTGAGCGGCTGTTTGGCAGAGCGACAGTGGGATGGTGGTCTGAAGGATGGTGTATTTGTTCCTGACCAGGCCAATGACTCTTTCCACATGGATCCTAACGGCAGCAAGTCCCCTTGTTGCTTCTAGTTCCAGGGGATGCAGTTGCTGCTTGCCTCTGGTGAACGCTGGGATTTTCAACTGTGCACAATACAGGCCTACCGTATCTTTGACATTGAAGCCTCTATCTGCAAGAATGACATCTCCTGGTGATATTTTCTCAAGATAACCACAGTTTTCTGTGATGTGCTTGTCGCTTGTGCGTCCACCCCAGCCATTTGACACAAAGGATATAACACCTTGGGGTGTTATTGAAATCAAGAATTTTACAGTGTTGTGATGCTTGTACTGAGAGTATGTTTGTGCACAAGCTCTCAAGTTCTTCGGCTTCTCTATGAATAGTCAATGATAGAGGTGCAGTTTTTAAAGTTATCCCTGAAACACATGGGCAGACTGACCTGAATTTGTTCTTTTGATGGCCAAAAGTGGTGACATTCTAACATACATTATATCTAATGTACTATTAAATATTCTGACAACACTTGTCTTAGACATACGAAATAAATAGACAAAAAAATATAGAGGTAAATTAAGCCTCATTCTCATCAGTGTTAACAGAAAGCTATGAAAGGGAGTCAGTCTTGGACTAGGTTTCAGAAATCCTGACAGGAAAGTAAAGACAACCATTAATTTAGCATAGCTTGGAAGGCCTGTGAGTTCCAGTACCATGTCATAATTTCCTTTAAAGGCCTCTTCATTCAAAGACAGCTCATCAACGTTGTCTTTTAGACGATGAACCTCTGCCCTAAGTCGTGCACACTCATTTGTCAATGCCTTGACTGTAGCTTGGCAGGCTGCATTCGAGCATGGCCCCACGATGCCTGGGCTATGAATGGCTTGGGAGTAATTGTGCTCATCCTTCATGCATTCTGCCCGTACTTGCATGGTGTTGTCATGCTCAGTGTCGTCGCTGGTGCTGGAGGGGGCCACAGTCTCATGGTCATCACTGCTAGGGGCCATTGTCTCAGTCCTTTTCCGTTTCATCTGCTGGGTATGCTCAAACCTACTGTTGGCATAGATGGTTTTCTGCCTTTGTCCAGCTGAAGTGTGTGCAAACAGGCTGGGTACATAATCAGGGCTCATGGGGTTCTCACTTTTTCTGCCTAAGCAGACAGAGAGACAAGAATGGTAGACTATTAAATGTGTGCATACCATCAAAATATTGACCAAAAGGTAATGTCCCTTTCATCTTTTTCTCAGAATTTGTTCTCTCTTATTCACATATATACTGCAGTATATTGTACTGTATATTTAATTAAGTGCAGAGGTAAGTAAGAGTAGCTTTACAACTGGGTTTAATAACAGTTTCCTTTTTGACAAGTAGCTAGGTATGTGATTAGTGTAATAAATCCAACCACTACACAGTCTGAATCTATCTCAAATTAGCATCATCATGTGTTTGGATGACACTGCTAACGTTAATTATGTTTAAGTGTTTCAAGTGTTTCCCTGAGCTAAAAGATTAAAATAATAATTAACGTTAGATAAGTTGAGGGCAAAGCAAACGTAAATTTACCGGAGACGAAGTGTTGACTGCACAATCTAGAATTAGATGTTGGCTGCCAGTGGTCCCTTCTGATTGAAGCCAACCATTTATTGCGCTGATCTAACTCCTTTGGGATGGAATACAATTGTAGTTCGGGGTTTCTCTGACGACTGTTGTTACAGCCAACTGCACAACATATCCCGGGCATATTGTATGAAGTTGTATGAACTTTAGTTGTGTTTCGCGCAACTTCTCTTCTCTAGTTGTGGCGCGCAGGAGTACCTTTCTCCTCATTCACCTGTCGGACACAATACAGGACACAAACATGGCCGCGCTAAATCACTGTGACGTCATACGGCCCAGATGAATATTAGAAAAGACCGGAGTATTTATAAGCTCCGACGTCATCGGTACTGCTATCGATACTCTAGAGAAATTATTATTATTATTATTATTTAAAAGTTGCGAACAATCTCTCCTCTCTCGGTCTCTGCACGAGAAGCAAGCCGCAGCAAGCCATTATTATTACACACTCCTCGCGAGTCGCGATAGTCATACACATACGGGTACTTCTTAACGAAGGTGCTCTGCCTCTGCATGCACTCGTCATGGCGGAGAGAGCGAAGCACTCGAAAGTATGGATATACTTTACAAGAGTCGATGCCGACAACGCACGTTGCCACAAGTGCAACAAAACATTTGCCAGTAAGGGTGGCAATACGAGCAATTTATCAAAACATCTGTTGGCAAAACATGATATTAGTGTGCAGAAATGCGCCGTATTCGACTACCTTGCGCGCAGTGTTCCATCTGCATCCACGTCCACTGCAGCCGGTAAGCCAAGATACGGAGTTGCCTAGGCTAATAACAAATTATTACAAATAGGCTAATAAACAAAATAATTGTTTAGCTACAAATACTACAATCTAAAAACTTTTTATAGATTGTCAAGCTGAGGCGTCAGCCACCATGTCCCAGCCCAGTGAGCCCAGGCCACCACACATCCTCCCTCTACCTCCACCACCCAAAGTCCTTTCTCCCTAGCAGCTAGAGGAAGGATGACAGAGGATAGGGTGAATGAGTGTCACAGGGCTGTGACAAAGTTTGTTGTCAAAGGCCTGCACCCGTTCTCTACAGTGGAGTCCAAGGACTTTAGGTAACAACTAATCATTCAGTGTATATCGTTTTTTTTTGTATACATAGTTGTCTAACTTGTCTGTTGTTGTTATAAGTTATTATTGAAGCAGCTATTCCCACCACTCCACACAAATTTACAATAATTCAATCATTTCTAATCTTTACTGTAGGGAGATGACCAATGCTCTCAACTGCAAATATAAAAATCATAAAAAAATAATCAAAAAGAACCGATAAGAGTATCGATAAAGTACCGAACCGTTAAGCAGTATCGATAAGAGTAGTAGTATTGATAAAATCCTAACGATACCCATCCCTAATAACGAGACCTTTCATTATAACGTCCTGCAACTATGACCAAGATATCAAGTATTTACTCCGGGAAAATCTTTATGTATGGTGATAACGAGTGTATCGTTAACTTAGCTCCGCCTCCCCCCCCCCCCCCCCCCCCCCCCCCGCTGATGAAATTAACGTCATACCGTATACCGGGGTGTAGGGCTGTCTTAAATACTTCGAAGCTTCGTTCGATGGCATGAGCTTCGAACATAAAAAAAAAATCGAAGTGTAAAATATATATATATATATATTTTTTTTTGCCTCCAAAATGCATCTCCAAGGGAATATCCCTTGGAGTTGTACACAACGGCGACGCCACACAAAACATTAATAAGGCTATGCCTATGCTGCTATGATTAATGTGTTACCAAGTTGGCTAATTTAATTGTAATCATCTGCTTTTGTAGGTGCATTGTCTGATATAATTATAAATTATAAATTAAATATAATATAATTGTTTGCTTGATAGACGAAGGTTGCAACATAATTATGTAATGTCATGTCGTTGGCTGTGAGAGCAGCCCCACTGCACCCAGGCAGCGCAGCCGAGTGAAACCTTGTTGGCTGCGTCACAGTCACGAAAGGGGCTACTTAATTAATTAATCCAATCCACTTTATTTATAGAGCACATTTAAAAACAACAAAGTTTACCAAAGTGCTGTACAAGTCCCACAACATAAGATAAAAAAATATATATATTATAATTAAAAAAAAATATTATTTTCTCGAAGCTTCGAATTAAAATCGAAGCTCGGCCCCGAAGCTTCGATTGCCAAAAAAAGCTTCGAAGGTCAGCCCTACCGGGGTGTGATGTCAGCAAGGTATGTGTGTATGTATGTATGTATGTATGTATGTATGTATGTATGTATGTATGTATGTATGTATGTATGTATGTATGTATGTGCGCGCGTGCGTGCGTGCGTGCGTGCATGCAGGTGTCATGATCATAGATGGTCACAAGTCTGGTTTGTCCTTAGCCACATCTTCAAGTGATTATCTCCCTCTCTCTCTCTCTCTCTCTCTCTCTCTCTCTCTCTCTCTCTCTCTCTCACACACGCGGCTTGTGTTTAAAGGCTGTCTCTGTGTAAACATAATCTGTTGGTTGAGAGTACAACTGTCATCATTAACACACATACCATACATCATATTCACAGAGAGAGAGAGAGAGAGAGAGAGAGAGAGCGAGAGAGCGAGAGAGCGAGAGAGCGAGAGAGAGAGAGAGAGAGAGAGAGCTGGGGGAGAGAGATAGAGAAAGAGAGAGAGAGAGAGCTGGGGGGAGAGAGACAGAGAGAGAGGGAGGGAAAAAGATACAGAGAGAGAGAGAGATATGGAGGGAAAAAGAGAGAGATTATTAGAAAAAAGCTGCCACTGTACTCACGCTTGCGTTTCAAAACCTTTTGAGGAGAGCATTATGAAAGCAGTCTCACCAGGCAGCTGGTATTGCACTTTGTTTACTAAGTTTAGAGTTTAGTAACTTATTATACTATGAATTTATCCAGACCCCTCTTGGTAGAGCCTGCGGTGTGGCCAGCAGTACAGTAGCAATACCTCCCCCTACTGTACATCCCCACTGAAATCCAACCCAATCAGACAGAAACAAAAACTGTTTACAAAGTGCAGTACTTCTGTTGACGACATTACAGACTCTAAATGTTAAAACTACAACCTGGAATTAATTTGACCGTCTAAACTTTATATTATATATAGTATCAAATGTTCTCCAAGGTTTTGTAGTTAGAAAATACACTTTTTGGAACTTTTGGTGGACATTATCTTTCAGAGGCTTGCAGTGGGCACAATGTTTAAGCCAAGATAGTCATGTCATATACAACTGGAGACGTTGAGGAACCCGCATATACTGTACCAACCATATCATAGCTTTCCTGTAAAGAAGTTAACTTTACCTGTAAAGTAAAACATGCTCCAAATCTTTGCAAATGTTAGAAAAAAAAAGAAGGGTTTACAGCCTCCAATGTCACGTAAAAGTCATGTTGTAAAAGTCATGTTTTACAGCCTCCAATGTCACATAAAGGTCATGTTTAGGTGTGTGCTGTCAGTCCTTGTATTAAAAACCACTTAGGAGCAGTGGGCCGCTACAGACAGGCATCTGGGGACCAACTCCAGTTGTAATGCCAGTGTCTTGGTCAAGGGCAATGGCAGGACAAAACTATATATGGACAAAAGTGCTTATCGAGCTCAATCTCATAACACAGATGGTTGTGTAGAAATATAATAAATTGCTTGCCCCTTTTTTAGTGTATGTATGTGTGTGTGTGTGTGTGTGTGTGTGTGTGTGTGTGTGTGTGTGTGTGTGTGTGTGTGTGTTGTGTATTCCCAGCCAGCCAGGCTGTAGTCTTCTTGGTTGTGTACAGGGTTCATCCATATGTATGTGTCATTATCACAGCAGAGGGTTGTTTGTGGAGCACAGATTAAACGTCAGCCGTGATCAGCCTGACATGCAATAGACTTAATACGAGAGGCCCCTCCTGCGTGCTAATGACCAGAGCTCTCTTTTGTGCTACAGGTAGAATGGATAATGACCAGACCCCTCCTGCTTGGTACAGTTCAGGTAGAATGGATAATGAGCAGAGCTCTCCTTTGTGCTACAGGTAGAATGGATATTGACCAGACCTCTCCTTTGTGCTACAGGTAGAATGGATAATGACCAGACCTCTCCTTTGTGCTACAGTTCAGGTAGAATGGATAATGACCAGACCTCTCCTTTGTGCTACAGGTAGAATGGATAATGGCCAGACCTCTCCTGCTTGCTACAGTTCAGGTAGAGTTCTGATTGACAAGCTAAAAGCAATTGGTTTTGATAGTCTATCAGTGAGCTGGATGCAATCCTACCTTGAGGGGAGAGAACAGATGGTGGAGGTAAACTGTACCCTATCCCCCCCCCCCCCCCTCACAGTGAGCTGTGGTGTTCCACAAGGAAGCATACTAGGACCGCTACTGTTCCTAATTTATGCAAATGACATGTCGTCAGCTTGTGACTGCAACTTGTTCTTGTTCGCGGACGACTCAGCCCTGCTGGTCTCTCACAAGAACAAGTTATAGGTTGAAAAAACCCTCAGCTCAGAACTCGGCAGAATCTGTACCTGGCTCGCTGATAACAAACTATCATTACACCTGGGTAAAACAGAGTCCATTCTCTTCGGATCAAATAACAAACTCAGCAAGACTGACGGCTTCTCAGTTACAGTGGGTGACAATATTGTCACAAGGAAAGATGAAATTACATACCTAGGTTCCATCCTAGAGGCAAATCTTTCCTGTGACAAAATGGCATCCAATGTAATCAAAAAAGTTAACCAACAAACTAGATTATTGTACCGGATCTCCTCTCTGGTAAACAAGAATACCCTGAAGACTCTGGCAGGAGCACTCATTCAAGGGTACTACGACTATGCTTGCACCTCATGGTACCAAAGCACCTCAAAGGCGCTAAAACAAGATTACAAACATCACAAAACAAACTGGTCAGACTACTACTTGACCTTACTACTAGAACCCACCTCACCCCTGCCCACTTTGACTACCTAGGATGGCTTAGAGTAGACAACAGAGTACAGCAACTTGCAATGGGCCTGGTCTACAAGATACACTACACAACTAAGGTACCCATGTACATGTCAAAATACTTCCCAAAGGTCAGTGAATACGGCGACCACAACACCAGAGGGAGCTCCACAAATCATGTTGAACCCAGATTCGGCTCAAACAAGGGACTAAACACGTTTAGCAATTATGCCATGGGAGACTGCAATTCGAAACTGGCCCCTGTAAATGTCCTAACCCAACCCCCTACAATGTACAGTAAATGTCCTAACCCAATAATACACGAGACCCTCTTCTTGGAACCAAGTATGGTTTTGTGGATATTCCAATGTACAGTTTTGCTTGTACAGTTGTACAGTTACTGGTCTCCATCCCCTTAACAATTGTGTGTATTGAGCCGTACTGTATTGTACCCATTCTGCAATCTGTTAATAAAGTTTTCAATCAATCAATCAATCAAGTAGAATGGATAATGACCAGACCTCTCCTTGGTCATTATACAAAACTGCTAAACTGCATACCAGTAACAGTAGGCCTGTCGCAATAATTACACTATTGACATGAACTGGATCATTATGCTGACCTTGATATTACCCATTGTGTTTACAGTAGATGTTTGTTTACAGTTTACATAAGAATTTCACAATTGTAACCAGTCCTGCTGCTTCTGTCCCCTCTCTCTCTGTGTCAGAGACGGGGCTCCGGTAGCTCTACACAGCCCCCGCCGCCATAGCTGTCAACCCTACCGTTTTTCCCGGGATTCTCCTGTTTTTTCAAGCCTCTTCACGCCCCGGTTCACGGTTCACGTATTGGCACGTATTTTGTACTTATTCATTTTTACAAAATGGCTGCAATTCCCCTCCGTGACGACAGGTGGCAGCAGTGTAGATTAGAACGTTATCACAGGAAGTCAGACCGGGAGACGGTTGCGACCCGAAGAAGAATAAGAAGAGCGAGCGGATTTGCTCAGAGCTCAGGGGAGAGACTGATGAATGAATGAATGAAAACTTTATTTAACAGATTGCAGAATGGGTACAATACAGTACGGCTCAATACATACAATTGTTAAGGGGATGCAGACCTGAGAAAGACGTTTGTCTTGACCTGTGATGTCTCTTGGGTGTCAAATCAACTTAGCCAGTGTCTCTTGATTGCCCACTCTGTGGCTTTTGTCTCTGGAACAAAGGGTTTGCAAATCTTCTGTGGATAAAACAATACAAAGTTACTGTATGTGATGCAGGAATGTGTAAATGTCTTGGTGAACAGCCGTTTGCTCTGCGCCTCCCCTGTCGCTGTCGTCCCCTAAGGTTCACGCGTCCCCTCCTCATTCCTCCACGGAGAGCATGCCTTCAGTATTCACTGACATATTTAACCTGTCCTTAGAACAGGCTGTCATCCCCACCTGCCTGAAGAAGTCCACTATTATCCCTGTACCCAAGAAATCCAAGCCTGCTTGCCTCAACGACTACCGCCCTGTAGCTCTCACCTCCATAGCCATGAAGTGCTTTGAGAAGCTAGTAAAGGGCTACATCTGCTCCTCCCTCCCCATCAACATGGACCCCCTGCAATTTGCATACCGCCCCAACAGGTCCACGGAGGACGCCATAGCCCATGTGCTGCACACAGCAGCATCACACCTGGACAAGAGGCAGGGGAACTATGTGAGAATGCTATTCATCGACTACAGCTCGGCATTCAATACCATAGTCCCCTCCATACTCATAGCCAAGCTCAGGGACCTGGGCTTGAACTATGACCTCTGCCAGTGGGTCTTGGACTTCCTGACTGGCAGACCCCAGGTGGTGAGAGCAGGCAACTGCACCTCCTCATCCATCACCCTCAACATAGGGGCCCCCCAGGGCTGTGTTCTGAGTCCCCTCCTCTACTCCCTGTACACACACGACTGTATGGCTCAGCGGAGTAGCAATACAATCATCAAATTTGCTGACGACACAGTGGTGGTGGGCCTGATCTCTGCCAACGACGAGAGGGCCTACCTGGAAGAGGTCAAGGTCCTGGCGGGATGGTGCCAGGAAAACAGCCTCTCCCTGAACGTCAGCAAAACAAAGGAGATGATTGTGGACTTCAGGAGGTCGGGGGTCAAGGACTACAGCCCCCTCAGCATCGACGGGGCACCGGTTGAGAGAGTCAACAGCTTTAAGTACCTCGGAGCCTACATATCCGAGGACTTGACATGGACCACACACATTGACAGTGTTGTGAAGAAGGCACGACAACGCCTCTACTTCCTCAGGCGCCTAAGGAAGTTCCAAGTCAGTCAGAAGATCCTTAAGAACTTCTACTCATGTACAATAGAGAGCATCTTGACCGGCAACATAACCTCCTGGTTTGGGAATAGCACTGCACAAGACCGAAGCAGACTACAAAGAGTGACACGTTCAGCCGAACGCACAATTGGAGGGGGGCTCCCCACCCTCCAGAACATTTACAACAAGCGTTGCAAGGGCAAGGCTAAGAGAATCATTAAAGACTCCAGTCACCCGAACAACTGCCTCTTTGAACTGCTGCGGTCAGGCAAGCGATACCGGAGTCTCAAGGCGAGCACAGAAAGACTCAGAAGAAGCTTCTATCCCCAGGCCATCAGGCTGCTAAACGAACAATGAATGAACACTACACAACAACAACCACCAAACGCACATAGCACACACATCCACACGCACACACTCACTTTAAACAAACACACTGTAGCACCCACTCCACACACTTTATAGCACACACCCACTTTAAACAAACACACTGTAGCACCCACTCCCCACACTTTATATTTATTGATGAAGGATTGCACTACAACTCGTACACCTTACTGTAAATTGTACCTAAATTGTACCTCATCCCATTTCTGCTTTGCACTAGATAGTACTGTACATTAGTACACTGCATAGTATTGTATATTATATGGTAACTCAGAACATTGTACATATGTCTATACCGAACACTGTGACCTCATTTTCTTCTTCTAAATTACATGCTATACTATGTTATTTGATACTATCTTGTCTAGCACAGTCTCTGGAGCGTAACAGTAAGAAGCATTTTGTATGAAAGTATTCTGTACTTCTGTATGACAACTATTAAAGAAACTTGAAACTTCACTCATAGCTGTCAACTCTCACGGTTTTACCGGGATTCTCCTGTTTTTTCGACCCTCTGCACGGCCTCTTCACGGCTCACGGATTGGTACGTATTTTGTACTTATTATTATTATTATTATTATTATTATTATTATTATTATTATTATTATTATTATTATTATTATTATTATTTTTTACAAAATGGGTGCAATTCTCCTCCGTGACGACAGGTGGCAGCAGTGTAGATTAGACCGTTATCACAGGAAGTCAGACCGGAAAAACCGGAAGACGGTTGCGACATGAAGAAGAATACCAACAGCGTCCGGATAAAGGAGGGATTTAGCGCAAATGTATTAGTACATTCTACGATGGACTTGAGAGAGGATTGTGCGCTTCCACCAGCTAAGAAAGCCAAGAGGAGCGGCTGCAAATATCTCACCAGGTAGGAGGACTCGTTCCCGTACCTCACGAAGAGCAACATTTCAACACTCCATGCTTTTTGTAAAGTATGCCGAGCTGATTTCAATATCTCACACGGAGGAAAACACGACGTCAGTCAGCATGACAAATCAGCGAAACACAAGCGAGGCATAGAAGGTATGACAAATGCCCGTGTTATGACTACGTTCGTGACGAGAAATACAACAGAGGCTGATCTAGTCACCAAAGCTGAAGTTATAATGGCCATGACTATTGCACAAACGAACACGCCCTTCAGTTTCTGCGACGTGTACAACCGGCGCGTATCAGATATGTTTCCCAAAGGTTATGACATTGCTCAGAAGTACTCGGCTGGGAAAACAAAAATCACCCAACTCATCAAAGGTAAGATAATGAATGAAAAACTTTATTTAACAGATAATTGTATTAACAGATTGCAGAATGGGTACAGTACAGCTCAACACACAATTGTTAAGGGGATGCAGGCCAGAGAGACTTGTCTTGTTTACATGAGGGTCTCCTCCCCTCCCCCATTTTGTGGCTTTCATTGCTAGCCACAGACTAGCTAGCAGCTAACGTTACTAATGAATAGACAATATACTACTAGCCTAGGTTTACCCTGCGTTCTGTTAAATGGCTGCTGTGAAAAGGATCTATAAATAATACTGTTTGCTAATATAAAGGACAATCAAATCTAATCAATGGACTCTTTTGCTCAACAGGTGCCATAGCTGTGGAGTGTGATGACGACGTTACAACCATATGTAAAGCTCAGCCTTTTTCATTGTTGTGCGACGAATCGAACAACAGAAACAACGACAAAGAATTTGTCATTCTTGCAAGAATCTACGATGAGTCCAATCTGGATGTGATGACGAAGTTCCTAGACATGCCCAGATGCAATGTGGGTAATGCTGAGAACTTGTATGCCAAGTTATCCCAAGTATTGAGGTAAGATAATTTCACTGTCTACCTAGTTTGCATTTAATTGTAACCGCTAATATTAGAGCATAGCAGCTTTTGTCAGGTTGTTTTATGGGCATATCTTTATTTTTTTCCAATAGCAAAAGAGGAATTCCATGGGAGAACCTTGTTGCCTTCAACTCCGACAACGCCAGTGTCATGAAAGGCCGGTACAATTCTGTTATTAGCAGAGTAAGGGGAAGCCAGCCTAATGTCCAGGACCTGGAATCAAAGCAGCCAAAGTTCCAGTGGCGAGCATTTTGGCCGGGATACACAACCACTTTGACCAAAGGTAAAAACTACAATTTCTCTCCTCTTGCCTGTACCCCCATCTCTCCCTTATGCCCCCCCCCCCCCCCACACACACACACACTCATAACTAATCCCATATATTAGTAGCCTACACCATGAGCAGACCTATAAACTAGAACAAGGAGGGCTGCAGCGTTCTTGTAGTGTGAATCCAGTGTTTAGATGAAGAGTGTATATATATATATGAAGAGTGCCTGGAACTTCTTTGTTTTTTACCTACAAAATATGTTCTTGTTTTCAGTGCAAAGAGGGGTGAGCTCTTCAAGGAGTTTCAGGAGTTTACAGAGTCAGATAACTTGAAGCTGCTGAAGCACTGCACTATCAGATGGCTCAGTCTGCACACATGCATACTGAGAGGACTCAACCAGTGGGAGGCTTTGAAGGTAAGATTGTAATACTAAACTCCACTCCGCCGATATCTCCATGTATTATGGTATGTTTCCATTGATTATTTTCTCCATATATTCCCCATATAGGCATACTTCAACAGCAATGAGGACGTGGAAAGTAACCCCAAAGTTTGTTTTCTGGCAAACCATTTTGGAGATCCGGTTACGAGAACATACTTTATGTTCTTAAGTTATGCTCTTAAGCCTTTGGCTGATTTCAACGCAGCCTTTCAGGTGGGTGTCATGACTTGTGATAATGTAAGGATTACCATATAAATATCATTATGATGATAATGCTTATCATTTCACTGTTGTCTGTCTACAGTCGGAGGGAGTCCAGATTCACAGACTCGAACGTGATATGTGTCGGCTGATCAGGCAGTTCTTGGCCTTCCTCATACCACCCAGGTCCATCATGGGTGTGCCTCTCAAGGAGGTGCAATATGGAGAGGGACATCAGCTGGCAGATGAAGCTCTCTGCATTGGAGAACAGACACGTGCATTCATCGAACAGGCAGACATCCCTGTCTCAGCCAGGAAGAAAATCTTTCAGTGAGTATATTATTATTGTAGTTATGATCTCAACTTGAGAAGTCTGTTGTGTGCCCTGAAATGACACTAATGAATATGATTTGTTTTAGAACTGTAAGAGCCTTCTATGAAGCAACTATACAAAAGATGATCGCCTGCTTTCCAATCGACTCCCAACTCCTGAAGGACCTGACAGTGCTAGACCCTGCATTGCGGCTTGACATAACTCAAATGACAGGTATAGAAATAGTTTAAGATAACTTCTGTGGCTCCTCACAACATGCACTGAGCTGTGCATAGCCTGGTAGATAGTGCCATCTAGTGGCGATCAAAATGCTTGATTGTGATTGGTCAATAGCGCTCTGTTACCCATATCAGCTGTCATTATTGCGCGTTGCCCATGCCAGCGGTCAGTTATCGAGAAATAATTGGCCGCTGCTATGGGCAACCGAGCGCTATTGACCAATCACAATCAAGCATTTTGGCGAATGTGAAAACGCCATGTAATAACCCTTTTTTAAAGACGGGTAGATATTAGCAACAGTTTCCAGTTAGAATAGAATTATAATTTCCAGTTGAAGACAGCAAGATACTTTGACTGTATTGTATAATGTATTGTATGGTTTTGTTTTACAGTGAGAAGGCTAGGAGCCCTGTTCCCTCAGTTGAGTTTCGATCTGAATCTGCTGTCACAGGAACTCGCCGTATACCAGACCGAGCAGCTCCCCCAAGAAGACAGAATCGACAGATTTTGGGGCCTTCTAGGCAAGGACTTGAAGTTCAGTGAGCTGGCGAGACTTATGAAGGCTCTGTTATGCATTCCACACAGCAATGCCAGCTCTGAAAGGGTATTCAGTATGGTGAAGAAGATTGTCACAGAAAACAGACTGGCATTGGACAACAGTACTGTTTGTGCTCTACTGTCATGCAAGATCAATCACGCTGGTCCAGCTGAAAAATACACTCCTTCTCAGAAGGTGTTGAAAAATGTGAAGTCTGCAACGTATATCTACAACAGGTCCCTGGCCGAAGCAAGAGCCCCCCGCGCATGAAGTATCAGTCTAATTAGATTAGATTAAAATGTATTGTCATTATACAGTACAACGAAGACATTTGGCATCCAACCAGAGTGCAAATGTAACAGTAAAGTGCAATAGTAATATACAATACATCAGATTAGTGATGCACCGATGTGAAAATTGTGGCCGATACCGATAACCGATATTAATATTGCTGTTCTGGCCGATACCGATATTTACCGATGTCGATATCTCTGTATAGAAAACACTTTTTTATGATAATCAAATAAAGAGCTATTTTCCAAAACGCATATTTTTTTTTACTTTTGTAACTTATTTTCAGAAATGACTGATATTTTGAAACTATTTAAGGCCAAAACATGTAAAAAGAAGAAAAAAAAGATAATTTTTTTTTTTTTTTTTTTTTTTTATAATATCGGCCCTATCTTGATATCGGACCGATACCGATGTGTAAAAAAACTGCCATATCGGCCGATATTATATCGGCGGCCGATATATCGTGCATCACTACATCAGATGTATGTACAGTACAGATCACTTTAAACAAAATGTCACTTTAAAGGAAGGAGGTATTGTATAGTTTAGATACAGTTACAATTGTATATTGTAGTGTACATAGGATCCAGTTTTTCATGAACATGGCATGTCTTTTTTTATCATGCATATCTTTTGTTACCTATTTTTATTGTAATGTGCACAAAATGTCACTTTAAAAGGAAGAAGGTATTGTATAGTTTCGATACAGAGTTACAATTGTATATTGTAGTGTACATGGGATCCAGTTTTTCATGAACATGGCATGTCTTTTTTTATCATGCATATCCTGTTAGCTATATTTTTTGCATTTTGCACAATCAATGCGGGCGTGACCACCTGCATTTCACTATGTGACAAATAAACCTCTTGATTCTTCTTGAGTTGTCGTATTAATATGTAGCCTACAGTGATGTGCAATACACAATTGTTAAGGGGATGCAGACCAGAGGACTTCTTCCCCCATTTTCAATTCATAACTGTGTAAGATTTCAATAAATATGAACATGTTAATGCTACTACTAAAACTGAATTTATACTGAATTTGTCTTACACTTAATGCAGGGATGTTCACAGCATTTCACTTTCAACCAGGTATCTGATTAATTTAATGTAGCAACTAGTTCACCCAGTCCTTGTTGGACTGAGTGATAAGTGGTTGCCTAGTGGAGATTTAGGATTCACTGACTGTAGACTGTAAGAAAAAAAGCTGCAAGAAAACTAAATGTCTGGCATCTATGGTTTCCAAATACTGTCAAATTACAGTAAAATCAAATGCATTTACAGATTACAACCTTTATTTAATGGTTATTTTGATAAAAGGTAATTTACTGTATTTTTATAGCATTTACACTCTACACAGTAGGAAAACAAAATAATACAGGTTTTGACCAGCAGATGGCAGCGACGAGGCAGCTCCATTGGGAGGGGGCGGGGCCGGGTGGGAGGGGGCGGGCTGAGGGGGCGGGGCCAGGAGAAGGGGCGTGGCTAAACGTGCACGTTTTTTCAAATCCCAATGTTGACAGCTATGCCCGCCGCACACACGCACACACTGTTTTTGCAGAGTTTAAACTAGGGATGTCCGATATTATCTGCCGATATTGGCATAAAAATGTGATATCGGAAAATATCCGTATCGGTTTTCAAAAAATATATATATATATATATATATTTGTTTACATTTTTTTTTTTATATTTCTTTGTATTTTATTTTTTTATTATTTTTTAAACAAACACATAAACAAACATGACAACATAAATTTAGATATACAAGCATTAATTAACAGTGCACATCCAATGAAATCACCATTTAGATAAATGTCTTATACAAGATATGCCCCTAATACCTGCTATCTAATACCCTACACACATATGCTCTCGCTCGCCCCCCCCCCCCCCCCCCCCACCCGGACCCCCCATTGGATAATCCATCCATTATCATTCGCTCCTAACCAGGCACTACCATTATATGCTAGCTTTTATTCTCTCCACCACTTCTAACCACATTGTCATTTTGGATTCATTGAGACCCAAAATTCTTGCTGTAGATATTTCTAGATAAATCACTTCGAGATATGTAAGTATCCAGACCTTCCGGCACATTTTTTCCGTCGTGATGCTATCAACTTTTTAGTCGCTGTGATACCAGACAAAACCAATCTCTTTAGCTGTATAGGTACTGCACACTCAAACACATCATTCAGCAGTAATACAGAGGGGTGTACAGGTATATTCAGAGTTAAGAGATTTGATAATTGCTGGGTCACTTCTTTCCAGAATATCTTAACTGGTGGGCAGTCCCAGTACATGTGCATAAATGTCCCCTCGTCCCCATTTGTACATAAGGAGCATTTGGAGTCTTGTTTAAGACCCATTCTGTTCAGTCTTATATGAGTCAAGTATGTCCTATGAATATAGTTAAGATTGATTTGTTGATGGTCCGGGTTCCTTGATGCAAGTCGAACATTTGCCCAGGCTTCTTGCCAATCAAAATCTATTTCCAGGTCTGGTATATCCCTCCTCCAGACTGAGTCTAGGTGGAGGATTTCATACGAGGACGTTAGTAATTGATGATAAAAATCTGAAACAAAACCTCTCTATGTCTCTCTTTCATAGAAGAATTTGTGGTATCTGTGGTGTACAATTGGTATCCTTAATGGAACAACGTGAGCCTTCAAACATAACAATAACTGTGCGTAAAAGTAATATGTGGAACTGGTGAGATAAAAAAAATTGCGTATTTCCTCATAACTACAAAATCCCTGTTTGTTGAAAACATCTCCTAATGTGTGTATGCCCTGCTTTTCCCATCTAGGGAATCTTATAGGTCGTTTTCCAATCAGGAGTGCATTGTTATTGAATAAGGGAGTATGATTATGCCATTTATGTGGGTTAGAATATTTGTTTTGTGTTTCACGCCATATCCGGATCGCATGAGTAATAATGGGGCCAAATTTCAGTTCACATTGCTTAATTGATAATTTGGTGTATACTATGTCCTGCAGTCTATGTGGTGCTACTATATTTACTTCTAAATTTCTCCAGGATACTGATGCTTGGGGATCAAACCAGGTTGTCAGTGGTCTTAAAGTGTACGCCTTAAAATAGTGGAAAAAATCTGGAAATGCCATACCTCCGTCGGCTTTGTTTCTCTGTGCGGTGGATCTTTTTATACGTGGTGGTTTGTTATTCCAAATAAATTTGTATGCGGAAGAGTGTAATTTTTTCCAGTAACCATCGGGGGTAACGGTAGCATTGAGCTGATGAAGTTGATTCTAGGTAAGACATCCATCTTAACTATTGAAACCCGTGCCTGTACTGAGTTTTTAAGTTTTGACCACCTGTCAAAGTCGTATTTGATTTTATTTTGGATTTCTATGTAATTGTGCTTCACCGTTTGGCTTATGGTAGGGAATACTTCAACTCCCAAACATCTAAAGTGTTTAACCATTGGTATTTCTCCTGGAAGGCGTATATTTTTTGCAGGGGCGTTAAGTGGAAGGAAAGCCGACTTTGGCCAATTTATCTTAAATCCTGATAGGTCGCCAAAGTCATCAATCAACTTGAGAAGATGAGGCATTGCGGTGTTAGGGTTTTGCATGAACAGTATTACGTCGTCCGCATATAATCTAATTTTGTGTTGTGTGCCCTTGATTACGATTGGTTCTATGAATTGGAATTGTCTTATATATTGTGCTAAAGGTTCTAATGATAAATCGAATAGTCCGGGACTAAGAGGGCAACCCTGTCTAGAAGAGCGTGATACCGGAAAGATTTCGGAGGTGATTATACCTGTTGTAATCATGGCCGATGGGTCTTTGTATAATACTTTAATCATATCAATGAATCCTTTTCCTAACCCCATCCTTTCTAATACTGCCCATAGATACGACCATTCCAACCTATCAAAAGCTTTCATTGCATCCAGGGACAGCATCGCCTTAGGTGTGGTGTCGTCCTTGCTGGCATCTAGTACGTGTAGTAATCGTCTTATGTTATCAGTGATCAAGCGGTTTCTTATGAAGCCAGTTTGATCCGGATGAACTAAAGACGTCATATGCTTTTGAAGTCTGATGGCTAATACCTTAGAGTACAGTTTGATATCGGTTCCGAGGAGGCTTAAGGGTCTATAACTACCACACTCGGTGGGGTCTTTGTCTTTTTTAAGGAGGACTGTTATGAGTGCAATATTGTCATTCTTATGGAAGTTCCCCTCCTTGACTGAGTATAAAATCATATTAAGTAATAGGGGTCCAATTATGTCCCAGCATGAGAGGTACATTTCTGGTGGGATACAGTCTCTTCCTGGAGCCCTAGACTTTGCATTTCGGATATGGCCTTCCTGAGTTCCTCTAGTGTGATAGGTGTTTCTAACTGTTTAGCGTCATCCTCTGAAAGTTTGGGGAGGTTAATTTGATTAAGATATGTGTCCATTTTGTTTTGATCGAAGGTCGTTTCTGATTTATACAAGTTGGAGTAGAACTCTTTGAATGTCGCGTTTATTTTTTTAGTGTCTGTTACAAGTCCTTGTTGTGCTTTAATGGTAGTTATATCTGCAAATTTTGCGTTAACTCTTAATCGCATAGCTAGTAGGTGACTTGGTTTGGAACCTTGAGAGTAATGCTGTTGTCTTGTGCTACGTATTTGTACTTCAGATTGTTGTTTATAAATGGCGTTAATCTCTTTTTTTAGTACATTAACTTGAGTTTCCAGTCGAACCGAGTCGTTGTATTGTAAAGAAGTAAATAACGTAGAGTAAAGCGTTTCCAGTTCCGCCAGTTTTGTGCATCGATTCTTGCGTATTTGAGGAAAAGCTATCAGTGAAATCCTTGATCATTCCCTTTACCGACATCCATAATATTCTAGGGTCCGGCACCGATTTCACATTCTCTGGTAGGAATACTGAAAGAGCTTTTTTGAGTTGTGTAATGAATTCCTTGTTATTCAGCAGTATCGTGTTAAATCGCCATCTTGGGGCTCGGGATGACAGTATACCAAATGATCCCTTTAGGAGTAAATAACAGTGATCTGATAATGCATTGGGTACCATCTCCACGTCATAGTTATCAAATAGTCTCGGGGTTGCAAAAACATAATCTATTCTGGAAAGTGTTTTATGCCTTGCTGATCGACAAGAGTACTTCCGGGTCGTGGGGTTGAGTGATCGCCATAGATCATTTACACCTGTATTCTTCGACCAATCCTTTAACGCATTAGATGCATTTTTTTGTTCGTTGGAAAAGGTGGGATAAGATTTATCCAACCCAGGATCCCAGATTGCATTAAAATCCGCACCAATTATAAATGAGTATTCTGGAAGGTCTAAAATTTTTCTGGTAAGTGTAGTGTAGAAATTAGCTTCGTATAGATTTGGGGCATATACCGCTACCAACGCTATTTTCCTATTCTTGTGTATAATCTTAGCTATGGTTATCCGACCATCTGCATCAGACCATACTCCCTTCAATTCAATATTCAACTTCCGTTTCACGACTATAGAAACTCCACGGGTTCTCGTTCCAAAGGAAGAGTGACTAATGTTATGGTATGTGTTGTCCGCTAACGTATCTTTGTCTCCCACTAAAATGTGCGTTTCGCTTAAGAGAGCCACATCAACCTGTTTGTTTTTCATCAATGTGAGCACGCTTTTGCGTTTATGTTGATTATTTATTCCCCCAGTGTTCCAGATCATTATATTCAAACTAGCCATAATCTATACATATTGTTTTGTAGTTGTTGGTAACACTTCTGGAGTGCGAATTCACAATAGATTTACATCCCACTATTGAGGTCCCATTGAGAGCCGAGCATAAAAACATACATATATCCAAATAAACCCCTGATCCCGCCTCCCTTACAGAGCCGTACAAGGTACCTATTTGATACCTCCTTCACGTACAACTTCTTCCTTTCCTGCACCTCCGGTCAGCCCAGAATGAGCAATTTATCCTAAGCTTTCCTATGTATACCATAGAATCTATACTTTTAATTCTAATTTAATAGAATGTCACCTGTGGCCAAGGCACTCTCCCGTTAAAACTAATTAAACAAAATGAAAAATATACCTCAATTAGTATACTCATTTAAACCTCTTTTTTTTCCTTTTCTTTTTTAAACACGCAGTCATGTGTGTACAGGGAGTAGAGGAGGGGGCTCAGAACACAGCCCTGGGGGGCCCCTATGTTGAGCGTGATGGATGAGGAGGTGCAGTTGACTGCTCTTACCACCTGGGGTCTGCCCGTCAGGAAGTCCAAGACCCACTGGCAGAGGTCATAGTTCAAGCCCAGGTCCCTGAGCTTGGCTATGAGTTTGGAGGGGACTATGGTATTGAATGCTGAGCTGTAGTCAATGAACAGCATTCTCACATAGTTCCCCTGCCGCTTGTCCAGGTGTGATGCTGCTGTGTGCAGCACATGGGCTATGGCATCCTCCGTGGATCTGTTAGGGCGGTATGCAAATTGCAGGGGGTCCAGGTTGATGGGGAGGGAGGAACAGATGTAGCCCTTCACTAGCTTCTCAAAGCACTTCATGGCTATGGAGGTGAGGGCTACAGGGCGGTAGTCGTTGAGGCAAGCGGGCGTAGATTTTTTGGGTACAGGGATGATGGTGGACTTCTTCAGACAGGTGGGGATGACAGCCTGTTCTAAGGACAGGTTAAAGATGTCAGTGAATACCGGGGCCAGTTGGTCGGCACAGACTTTTAGGACGCGGCCGGGGATGCCGTCCGGTCCTGCTGCCTTCCTGATATTCACTTTTTTAAAGGTCCGCCTCACCTCATGCTCTGTTACCCTGAACACTGAGTCTCCATCAGCAGACCCCCCCCCCCCCCACATTGCCGTGGCTTGTAGGCTGGTGTTGTTATTCACAGCCTCAAACCTCGCATAGAAGGTATTGAGATCATTTGCTAAGGAGATGTCACTGTTCAGTTTGAGGGAGGTGCCTTTGTAATCTGTCATTGTTCTGAGGCCCTGCCACATACTGTACCTCTAGAGTCAGCCTGTTCAAACTGAAGTTCAACTTTATCCCTGTAACGCCGTTTTGCCTCTATTACTGCTCTCCTGACGTTGTATCTTGCCGTCTTGTGTTCTTCCATGTTGCCTGTCGCCAGCCCGGTGTTGTAGGCTGAGGTGTGCACTTTCAGAGCCTCACGGACGGATTTATCTACCCAAGGCTTTTGATTTGGGTAGATTCTAATTGTGGTAGAGGGGATTGTTTCTTCTACCAGAGTACAGACAAAGTCAAGCACCGTTTCAGTGTATTCGTTAATATTGGCTGTGTTATCACGGAATACACTCCAGTCTGTGCATTCAAGTGCAGCTTGGAGCGTCTCCTCTGACGTCACAGTCCAACGCTTAACCTCTCGCCATACTACCGGCGTTCGCTTGAGACTTTGTTTATACTTTGGCAAAAGAAAGATGGCGGCGTGGTCCGATTTACAGAATGGACTAAGAGCCTGTGACTTGTACCCATTCTTAAATTGCGAGTATACATGGTCTAATATGTTCTCGCCTCTGGTGGGACAGGTCACATGCTGATAGAAATTCGGCAACACCTTTTTAAGACGCGCGCTGTTGAATCCGCACCCCCCTCCCTTCTCTCGAATCACTCCACCGCCAAATCACAATCAGGAGAGCCAGAAAAATCATCTCTGACCCCACTCACCCAGCACACCACATCTTCCAGCTGCTGCCCTCCGGGAGGCGCTACAGATCCCTGACCACCAAAACATCCCGGTTCAAAAACAGCTTCTTCCCCACTGCCATACGGACACTGAACTCCCTGTAGTACCCCCCCCCCCCCCTCCCTGTAGTAAACCCCCGCAACCCCCCTTACCTCTGCTGACATGGACAACTCTGAACTGTAATCTTTGTAATTGTGTTTTATTTTAACTGCATGTAGTATGTACGTTGTAAGTGATGTTATATGTTCTATGTTTTATGTTGGAACTGCAATGCACTGAAACCAAATTCCACCAGCCTGGCTGGGTGGTCATTAAAGAAATTGATTGATTGATTGATTGAACCAAAATGGCAGCGTCAACGTTTGCTGTCTGGAGTTTGTTTACCTCGTCGTGTAGTTTTGAAAGTGCGGCCCCAGTGTTCGCATGTGGTGGAATGTACACTCCGATCATGATGATGGACGTTAACTCCATCGGGAGAAAGAAGGGTCGGCATTTGATGGTAATATACTCCAGGTCTGGGGAGCAGTGGTTAGACAATTCTTTTGCATTGCCTATATCGCACCACTCCTTGTTTACCATGAAAGCAATGCCGCCTCCTTTCGTCTTTTGTGACTCTTCTGCCGTCCGGTCCTTGCGGAGAACGAAGAAGTGGTCTGCCGGTTCTATTGCATGATTTGGGACATCTGGAGACAGCCAAGTTTCTGTGAAACAGAGGACGTTGCAGTCCCGAATGTCCCTCTGGAATTGGATCTGTGCTCTGATGTCGTCCAGTTTATTTCCTATCGATTGCACATTGGCCAACAATATGCTGGGCAATGTGGTTCTGTGTCGTTTGGACCTCAGTCTATTTCGGACCCCAGCTCTTCTTCCTCGCCGTCGCGCCTTCTCCTTGCCACGGCCACAACAAAGGATTTCGGCGGGCCACTGCTGTTGTTCAGCAATCAGATCCAGAGAGCAATTCAATCGGTAAGTTTTCCTTAATCCAATGTCAATGATTGACTGACGGTCATACACATATAATGCACCAACAGTTGGTGCAAATAAAACTCTTAAAACTATAAAAATTAACAAAAGTAAGCACAGTCTCGACGGAGCGATCAGAAAGGCAGCCGGTCGGAGCAGCCATCCTGTTCTGTTCTGTAGGTAGGATTTCAGGACCTAGAATTTCGACTAGCACTGCAGCAAACTTGGCATCTGTGCAATCGACTGATTCATCCAAACCCACTATACGGAGGTTAAATCTGCGGGCGTGGCGTTCGATTTCGAGCAGTCTGACCGAGTTTTCCTCTTTGTTGTCATGGATCATCTGCCAGAGCTGTTTGTCTCCCAGTTGCATCTCCTTCGATACTTCGGCGATATTCTCAAATAGTTCCTTATTCTTCTCCTCTTGTTTCAGTGAGTATTCGATCCCAGTATTTGCAACCGCCGTTATGCGATCAGATTGTACTACAGCCTGTGCATTGATGTCGTCAAGTTTAGCCTCTATAGCTAACTTAAATGCAATAGCATTAGCTTCGGCTCTCTCCACAGCTCTGGCTATATCATTAACCTTGTCGGTTAAGATCTTTATCAGAGATGTCAGCGTTTTGAAATCGGGAGAAGTACTCTCCATGTCTGTCTCGGATGAGGTCGTAGGAATGTTGGAATCCATGAGATTGTCGAGCTTTTTATTCTCTATAGCTTCTGCTTTCTCCTTCACAGTAGAGTGCGTCACCGCACCATCTACCGTTGGAGTATCTGCTTTCTTTGCTGGCATGTTGGTTTTCCCTATTGATATAGTTAGTTGAAGGTATTAGTTAATATATACGTCGAGGTTTAAACACATTAGTGTTGTATAAAGTAGGTTTTTAAGCGAAATTAACAAAAACTGGAGCGGAGCTTGTGACAATGCGACCGTCACATACTGTCGTCAAACCGGAAGTCCTTTTTTTTATATTTCTATAACCTTTATTAACACAGGCAAGCAAGTAAGAACAAATTCTGATTTTATTTATGGTCAAAAGTATGCATAATGTTGTGTTAATTCCACAACAAGAGATATGTAATGTTAATTACCTGAAATTATTCCGTTTTTGGGGGGGGGGGAAACCCTGCATATATCGCTATTGGTTGATATCGGTATCGGAAATTAAGAGTTGGACAATATCGGTATATCGGTAAAAAAGCCAATATCGAGCATCCCTAGTTTAAACCCATATCCTTGTCCGCACTGTCTGATATCGTTCGTGAGCCTCGACTTACAAACTGCCTCTCTGACAGTGTTCCCTCTCGCATTTTAAAAGAAGCATTTGACTCAGTTGGCACTTTTATAATTTTTCTGGTGCTTGTTTTAGTTCAGGAGTCTTTCCAGCTCCTTTTAAACATGCTATAGTGCAGCGACTAATCAAGAAGCCTAATCTGGACCACTATGTCCTAATCTGGACCACTTTGTCCTCTCAAAGCCTATTTCCGGCCCATCTCAAAACTGCCCATTCTGTCCAAAGTGTTGGAGAAAGTCTCTATCCAGCTGCAATCTTATCAAGATGAAAATTACATATTTGAGAAATCTGGTTTTAGACCCCATCACAGCACTGAAACTGCTCTTTTAAGATTATTTAATGATCTTGTTTTAACCTCCTAAGGAGGGAGTACACAGGGCAGAACATTTCCTATTTCGACACGCAGCTCTACACTCACGCTAAGACTGTAGTGTGGAGGTGGGGGAATTGCTAGCAGCTAACGTTAGCATGGGGTAGTCTGCTAATGTAGGGTGACCAAATGTCCTCTTTTGCCCGGACATGTCCTCCTTTCACGCCCTGTCCGGGGCGTCCGGGGGGGGGGTTATAAATTCATGGAAATGTCCGGGTTTCATTGTTTTACAGTTTCAGTTTCACGGCCCTTTGGGAGCATCTGAAGGCTCGGGACTGCATTTTTTGCCGAACATATAAATTACAGAATTAAAGCGCTGTCAAATGCCATCTGAATCGCCAAAATCCGTGCCTCGGTTCTCGAGTTACATGCCGATATGTCAGGCGTGCGACTTTTGACGCGGCGCGACATATTATCACCCCGAATTCCCGGAGAAGCATGCAGCTGCAGAGCCGCAGAGCCAGCGGCGCTCTCAGGGCCGCGCTCTGACGGCCGCGCTGTGAGGGCCGCTCAGCAGCGCCACCCACCCAATGGCTGAATTGCCAATGGCTGAATTGGAGTATTGCACTGTGCGGGCACAGCTGTGAGATCTGCGCGGGGCCAGAGGATGTACTGTATGAGTAAATTAACTATACTTTTGCTCACACATTATCTTGAATGAATGCGTTTATTTATTTCGAACATAAATTGAAAATAAATAATAATAAAAAACAAGTAATAAACAGATTAAAAAACAAACAAGCAGGAGTAGGATGAAGTGTAAACGTATGTATTCCTACCCCCTTGATTGATTGATTGATTGAAAACTTTATTAACAGATTGCAGAATGGGTACAATACAGTACGGCTCAATACACACAATTGTTAAGGGGATGCAGACCAGAGAAATACTTTCGTCTTGTTTACATCAGGGTCCCCCATTTTCAATTCATCATGAGATACATGACATACAGATAGACAGTATTCAGTATACCTTCACACTCTATTATCTTATGCAACTCATATTCACTCCACAAACTGAAATATACATACATTGTTGAATCAACAGCCTGTTTCTTGAAGTTAGACTCTCCTCTAAATTGTAACCCCCCTCTCTATAACATAATTTTTGGATGTTACCCGGGAGTGAATTGTTTCGTGCTTTAAACATGATTTGTGCAGTCTTAAATTCAGCCAGGTCCCAGAGTTTCATGGCATGTGATTTAAAAAATAGTGTGTTTGTATGTTCCAGATATCACCTTATTGATAATCAAATCAAAATCAAATGTATTTGTAAGGCCCGACAACACACGTAAGACTTCAGGCTATGGATTTGTGGTGTTTTCCAGCTTATTCAAAAAATATATATATATTATTTTGGAATATTGCAACTACTACACAAAAACGTGAGTACACAAGTTCAACTCATGTTCAGCCCTATGTTACTCATTAGCACTAAAAGTGATTTTTATTTATTGTGTACGAAACTTCAGAATGTTATCTTTCAAAAGAGACCAGGGCCCTCATTCATCAACGTGTTCTACGCACAGATCTGTGCTTACCCTGTGCGTACGATCATTTCTAAGCAAAGAGTGGGATTCATCAATTTCGATTTGAACTTGACTCCGTGCTTACATCTACGCACAGGTCAGACCACACTTACCTGACGCCCAGTGGTAGAATATATTATTACAACAAGGAAATGAGCTTCTGTGCATAATAACACTGGCATGTTCTGTACGAACCGTAGTTCATTATAGTTCATTGTAAAATAGCAACAGTAGTGTAATTATGGTCAAAACCCTATAAATAGCATTTGGAATAATAGATCTTTCTCTCAGAATGAATGCAGCATGGTTTATATAGCGTTATCGGAATATACGGGGTGTGGCTACTGACTGACTGCGCTCCGCGTAGCTTGATTGATTGATTGATTGATTGAAAAGTTTATTAACAGATTGCAGAATGGGTACAGTACAGTACAGCTCAGTACATACAATTGTTAATTGGGGATGCAGACCAACTTTCGTCTTGTTTACATCAGGGTCCCCCATTTTCAATTCATCATAAATCATAAAGCTCAACTCGTTATTATTTTGCGCACAGACCGCCGAAACACGGGAACGTTTTGATTATATTTAAAAGGCTTTACGTTAAACGAAACAAGTGGAATTTCGAAGCTGTAAGCAGAATAAGTCATATGAATATAGTGTTCTTCCCCCTTTTTACTGTATAAGAAAGAATAGAAAACGCATTGCAATGACACCATGCAGATAGTGGACAGACTATGTATATGATGGGATTCAAGTTCGCGTTTTTGTTGCTCATAGGCATGCTGTCAGAGTATGATATCTTAATCAAACATTCTAGAACATTTGTCGTCACAGATCATGTCCTAATAGAACATAGGCTATGGCATGTGTGGTATAATGTGTCCTCATGTAAATATATCCCCCTCCCCTGTGTTCCCTTTACCTGTGCCCCCCCCTCTCTGTGGAATAATCACCCCCCTCCCCTGTGTCCCCAAACCTGTACCCCCTCCCCCCCATCTGACCTATCAAATGGGACCACACCCCCTCCTGTTAACTATATAGATCTCCTCTTGAGATCTATCCAGGCTTCTTACCTGGGTCATTTCAGCTGATCACCTGGGGGAAGCCCTCAGCCATTCTCTCTATGTATTCTATCTGTTTGGTTAATAAACCTTGTTATTATCCAAGCCTCGGTTGACTGAGACATTCTTCATCAGGATATCCACAAATATCCCACAATTGGCGTCTACGAACTTGTGACGGACTCTTGCGTCCTACCGGCGTGCTGTATTATTTCAGCTATACAGAGAAAAGTGAGTATAATAGACTGGTCGACCAAAAATGTATGGCAAGGAATTAAAACCTTCCCGCTTTTCTCTGTGCCAGGTGAATATTACAGAATGTTGTCAAATATTGAGATCATGGCTGAGTAAGAATAATGTGCATTAATATATCTGGTCTGTATTGAGAATCGTTACCAGGGCGCGCGTGCACCTGGGTCCTTATCAGGAGGTTCTGAAAGGATGGGTTATATGTGCTAGTCCCAAAAAGTTTAGGCACAAAGGTTGAAGTGCTATTCCTGGTCGAGTCGGAGCGACCAAAAGCTAAGGCACACACAGGTTGTTGGATTGCTACCCCTAGTCTAGCTGATGCAGACTAAAAATATAGGCAACAAGAGAAGATACGTGAGCTTATTATGATGTGATATCCTTGGAAAACGCTACTCTGTTAAAAACGTTCTGTGATTCCTTTGCAAAGAGGCGGGAAGTAGGACCGAGAAGCTGATGGAATCATAATTAGAAATTACCAGAGTAGCGTCATAATATTCATTGTTTCAACCTCAAACTAAGCTCACAATCTCTTCCATTTCCTGAAAACGATGTATTTTGGATAAAATTAACCAATTGATCAATACAGATAGCGGGAAGATGATCACGCGATGTCCTAGTTAGTACATGATTACGCGATGTCCCGGGAGTACGTAAATGTACATTAAACGGGACATCAGTCGCGGAAAGTACATTAAACAGGACGTTAGTCGCGGGTTAAGAGGCCGAGAGTATGATTAAAAGGTATATATAATCTAATATATCGCTGGTAAATTTCGAAGTCAGGTTCGGTCGTTATGATTTTAATAACGATGTGTAGTTATATATCAAGGGTATGAATGCCTTGTCGCAACAGATGTTGGACGACTAAACGTACAGCGATCCAATACAGTCAGATATACACACACGTTAACTTATATGTATTAATGTTTGTTTGTCTGTTTTAAGTCTCGTTTGTATGTGCACAAGTATTATAGGACCCGTCGCGTTGCTTTATTGAGTCAAGAACCGGCTACGGATAGCGCGACGAGCATTGAGAGACGAGTTACCGATATACAAAGAATAACATTGAAGTGCAGTTCACGGGAACAAACTAGGATAGTAATTTCCGGATTCCGCAGAACACCGGCCCACGGGAACGGCCATTTGGGGAAGTATAGTTTTATCGTTTCAGTTTGTTTATGTTTCACATATGCACAGGCGCGTTCATTCGGTAACAAAACGCTGGTATAGGAATTCCAGGCTATTGAGAGCTCGTGGAAAAATACTGTATGAATTGCAAAGCGTTATTTCCGAGGCGAATGAGAACACACGAACGTCGCATGGAGCAATGACGTGACGCTATGCGCGCCGTGAAGTTATTATTTTATATTAAACTATCCATAAGCGAACGTAAAGTGTAATGTACCCAAGGCCAAGGGTGCGTGAAATCCACGTGTAGTATATGTTTTATTTGTATATGTATGTGCGCGCTGCCATTGGAAAATGTTGAGTTGCAGTGACGAGATGCAGGTTGCACCATCCCAGACCACCGGAGAAACGAACCGAACATTGCAGCTTTCCCCGGTGAGTATGAAAATCATAAATATAGATGCTTTGATTGATTGATTGAAAACTTTATTAACAGATTGCAGAATGGGTACAATACAGTACAGCTCAATACACACAATTGTTAAGGGGATGCAGACCAGAGAGAGACTTTAGTCTTGTTTACATCAGGGTCCCCCATTTTCAATTTATCAGAACATATTATGACATACATGACATACAGATAGTCAGTACTGCTACATCTGTACATTTATGACATACCAGATTTGCAAATTTAGTACTGTTTGTGATACAAAAGGAGTCAAGAAAAGGGAGTCATTTGACGTAGAAACTGTACATATACACAACTATCAGTTACAGCAAATTACAACTATCTCAGATCACTTGAGTGTTTATGTTGCTTTAATTTACACATTATAAGTCACATAAAGCTAATTACAATGTCTGTTTCAGAATTATAATACATCTGTGGGCGTACCTTGTAGTCCACATAAACAGCATTAGATTAGGCTTTATAAGCTTTCAATGTTGAAAACTTGGAACACAAACAACATAGATTATGTTTAAAAGTAAGATGTTTAGGTTATATTCACTTGAGTTAATGTGTTTATCTAAAGAACCAATGAAAGATAATTAGCCCTTTCCATTGTAAGACATTTTTAAACATGATTCAAAATGTGTGGTTCCACATTCATATGATGCTTGTGTACATATGCGATATGATTGATAAATGATAACACTATCATTACATCCTAGGACAGGATGGATGAGAAATAGCTGATGTTTTGTTAAGCTCACAGACAATCAAGGAGAACCCACTCAGAATAAAAGAAAAGAGTGGAAAATTAACATGTGTTTGTATTTACAGATCTGGCTCTGAGGCGAGATGCAAAACAGTGCATGACTACACCCAAAGCGTATCACAAAAGACTGAAGCTCCAACAATTTGCATGTCAACCGAGAGACAGTGCAGAGCTGAGAGACAATCGATTGACCATTTGGAACAAATCTGCATCCAAATACCCACATGTAAATTTCTTCAGAGTGGGCACTTGGGAGACAAAACAATGCAAATGCCTAGAGAGGACTCTGACCACACCTAGAGACGACGATAGCAGACACCATTGGATGGGCACTTGAAACCCACAGGGTATGCCTACACTCTGACCACAGACTTGGTGGACCAACAGAGAACCACTTAGTTAAACATAAAATCAGACACAAATGATGATGTTGCAGTCATGAAAGTCTACCTAATTCCCATACTAACAATAACTAACCAGTTGTTTTCATCATCTCTTTTCAAGAGGCACACAAATTAGAGATATGAATTCTGAATAAAACCAAACAAAGTAGAAGTGCCTGAGATGAAAGATCAATGATGAAAACAATTTAACATACTATCCCCCTCCTTCTATTCTCTGCTTAACCACTAACTCCTTGCAAATTTCAAGTACTTTCCACGACTGCAAAATTATCAACCACCAAAATTGCAGCACAATTATCTAAATGTACAAGATATCAACAACATTGATCATTTAGCTGACACTTTTATCCAAAGCGACTCACAGGTTCTGTACGACAGGACATCAGGCAGGGCACACCTCTATCAGCTGAGTAACAATGGTCATCAAAGTGTTGAGTGCTACAGTGTAGGTTAGTTTATTAGGACAAATGCATGACAGTAAGGTTAGTTGGGGTAGATGACAAAACGAATGATGGTTTTTCATGCAAAATTAACTGGCTACCTAGATTTTATGTTTTTTCCCCATGCTATGCTATGATGAGCCACACTGAGATGTGAAGAACAACCGAGAAGTCATGGCGAGGTAAGTATCTTGAAGAAGCACACCATCGTACGCATCCTGAGGTAAGATCAACTTCAATTTAACACCACAAGACTATTTTACCTGATTCAAGACTTTGGCCATTCATTTATTAATTTTATTTAAAGCCTAATGATAAGATTGTAGTGAATGTGACCTTCTTGACACAAGGAATCACTGCTAATGCAATTGGCTTGCATTTCCTATTGTCAATTAAGTGATTTTATTTACAATGAATTGAATTAATCCCAAAATGATTTTCCACTTTAGCAGAAAGGCGTTGAATCATTTATGTGAGGAGTTTTCTAAGGCAGTGTTTATCACCCTCAGATCACGAATTGGTGAGAGGACAGGACGAATGAGACGACGCGTGACTTGAACCAAGGAGCTGCGGACACAACCAGAGGCGACGACAACAACCGTGGGAGAACCATCCAACCCAGCCCACAGACATCCCCAAGAAAGTGGAGCAGAGGACCACGAAGGAGACTGACCAAGGAGACACTGACGAAGAGGAGATCAACCTTTGACGGCCTCCACCCCGGCACTGCAGACCAAACCCATCACCTGCAGATGGGAACCAAAGCCCCGACCATCAAGGTGGATTCCCATGACAAGATTGTCATCCGTGTGAGAGAGAGCGTCCTACTGACTAGCCACTACACCGGCGGGCCCTCGCCCTCCATCAAGTGGTACCGCAATGACGAGGAGAGGACAGCGAAACCAGCACAACACATTCAAAAACGCCCGCCCCCTCGCCCCTCTAGTACCGCGATGACGAGGAACAGTTGACTGCTACCGGTGACCCTTGACAAGGTACACAGGGAGCGGACGGCGACCTCCTGTAGGCCCCCTCTGAATGAACGACGACCAGTGAATGTTCCCGACTGCATCGTCAAGAAGAGACATCATCAGAGACCTGTGGAACAAGATACTTCTGAACACACATTGTCCACATTGTTATGTATGTATTGGCCCTGCCACACGACAGACCGAGAACAGATGATCAACACTTCACAGCAACTGTCAGATTCACAAACAAGAACTGTTTCACAGAGTTCATATGTATCTGGAAAATTATTGACTAGGAATATGATGAAATACAATCAGTAAGATTGCATTAACCAATTTTATAATGACAATGAGAAATGATCACAGAGTCACATTGCAAAATGGTATTGTTAAACAGGGCAGAACCAGTTGGATTGTTCCAAGACACCAAGTTTGTTTTGACCACAGAACAATGCATAACGATTATCATAATCACCTTTTATATTAACCACTAGGTTAACGGTTTTCAATTTTATTTTGACACATTAGCCACTAAGGTAATGTCTATTGTATGTATTTATTTAATTTTTATGTGTTACTGTTTGGCCCTGCCACACGACCGACAGAGAACACCTTGTCAACAACGACGCAACATCATTCAGATTAATACCTTCACAAGCAGGAAACTTTTCACACAATTGTATGTATCTGCAAAACGATGAACTAGGGATGTGATGAAAAGAAATCAATGAGAAAGCATTAACAATGGTTAGTAATAATGAGCTAAAATGTATTGCTGAAGGAAGAAGTGACCACATGATCACATTACATCACATTAGAATTACTTAGGTTACAAAATTGTATTGTCAGACAAGAAAGAATCAGTTGTTTTATTCTCTCATAGAAGAGGACATGTAACGTTGTTTTGCACCTGTATGGTGAACCATTGATAGTATATGCACTAGAATTACATACAGAAGCGATGCATAAGACGTTTTATCTCCTCATTTATAGAGAAGAAATGGAGAAAATTGCCTGATTCTAAGTAAAGACCAACAAAGCTGAGGCAATCACAGATGAAAGTGACACTCAAACTCAGATTAAATACAACTGGATCCTAAGTAATTTCATCAAGAATCATCACAAAATGTGCAAAAATATATATATATATTTGTGAACAGTTTCCCATAAGCAATCATGTTAGTTTTATTAACCACCAGGTTAACGGTTGTTAAAATGTTTTTGTACACATTAGCCTTATGTGTAAATCCGATTCCTAATAATTATGAACACAATTTTGTTTTTTCACCCTGTGCACTCTGACCACACAGACAGTGCATGTATTTAATTGGTTTATTACGATGCCTGTATGCACAAACGATCACATTAGCTCCCCAGAGTCACGACATGAACGACTGAAGGTATGCCAAGATATTTGCACAGCGATAGCTTCTAATGATTATGTTAAGTGTTGTTTGATATCAGAGATGAGGACCACTCATTGATATAGGTATTTTGAGCGATTAATAAAAGAAAAGGGTGATATCTATTCCCACATCTCTGATATCAAAATAACACAGACCGCAGTCCAGTCGATCATGTCATGAATCATGTATGTAAATAATTCTATTAATCATGTATGTAAATAATTCTATTTTAAACTATTATCCCCACTTTTACCTGTTCCAAACAATCCTGGTATATTATACATTAATCTCACCCACATTATAAGAAAGAAAAGTGAGTATTGTGGTATAATGTGTCCTCATGTAAATATATCCCCCTCCCCTGTGTTCCCTTTACCTGTGCCCCCCCCCTCTCTGTGGAATAATCACCCCCCTCCCCTGTGTCCCCAAACCTGTACCCCCTCCCCCCCATCTGACCTATCAAATGGGACCACACCCCCTCCTGTTAACTATATAGATCTCCTCTTGAGATCTATCCAGGCTTCTTACCTGGGTCATTTCAGCTGATCACCTGGGGGAAGCCCTCAGCCATTCTCTCTATGTATTCTATCTGTTTGGTTAATAAACCTTGTTATTATCCAAGCCTTGGTTGACTGAGACATTCTTCATCAGGATATCCACAAATATCCCACACATGGATTGTGATATTGTGTGGACTGTAATTATTACTGTACCGGTACCACCCATTGTGACAACAGCCTTGTGAGTCCCGCACACAAACATGATGGAATTCAAGTTCATGTATTGAAAGGCATGCCTACATCATACATGCAGTGAGATTCATTGTTCTTGTATATGCTCTCTATTATTGTTTATATAGGCTACCCAATACTGACATCAAAATAGATTGTAGTATGCCTCTAGAAATCATATGCAGCAGGTAGAAAATTGACGGGAGATCCATCGCGATTTGGAATAGAATTGAGGAGAACTTTAATCCCTGGGTATCAATCAAACAACACGGGAAAAGGCAGTCATATTCCAGCGCGGTCTTTATTAGCCGACAACAAAATAGATGCCTCTAAAAATCATATAGCCAATCGAACACAACTAATAAAGGCATTCATATTACAGCACGGTTATAATGACACACCACCAACGCCAAACAGTGGTCAACGAACGGTCTTTATTAGTATTCTGAGCTGTCCAGGCAGAATTGCAGCAATGGTCTTAGGGAGCCGTTGATATCTGACATCACTGTTTACAAGTCCGCCTTTTATTATTTATCCCATAATACGCGATAGTGTCTTCTTGGTTCGACAGCAGTGAACAATCTTCGTGGAGTTTCTCAGGGTTCCGCTCGGGTCAGTCCATTATTTCACATCCCATGGGGGGTGTTTCCTCATTTTCATGACCATATATGGATAATCATGCACGAGCATTGACGGTAGAACAAAGTGGTATTCATCAACACGGAGGGGCATAGAGCCTGCGTACGCACCGTGTGATGAATCCCGACTTCCCTGTGCGTACACTAGTTCTACATTCCGTGCTTACGTGTGGAAATAGAAATGTTCTACGCACACTATTGATGAATGAGGGCCCTGGCTTATGCGTGCTATAAGCATAAAGTATAAAGATAAGCTTTGCAAAAAAGTATGCAGTCCTCAAGTTCAAGTAAAAAAAATTGCCACTTTTCTGGGCGCATGTTATGTGGTTACATTTGAGATATTGCAACCACTGCAGAAAAATGTGAGTACACAAGTTCACGTTCAACTCAAGTTCAGACCTATATGCTACTCTATTTCATTAGCACTAAAAGTGATTTTCCTTTTTTGCATTAGTAACTTCAGAATGTTATCTTTCAAAAGAGACCAGGCTTATGCGTGTGCTAAGCATAACGTATAAAGATAAGCTTTGCAAAAAAAGAATGCAGTCCTCAAGTTCAAGTAAAAAATAAAAAAGGCCGCTTTTCTGGGTGCATGTTAAGAAGTTAAAACAATAAAGGCATCTTTGAGTAAACTTTGAGTAGAGATTCAAGATTCAAGAGGTTTATTCATCACATACAGTACAGTACATACACAAGACATAGTGAAATGAAGGTGGCCATGCCTGCTTTGATTGTGCAAAGTATCATTAAGTATCTCGAGGCTGGGGCCAGCATGTCCTCTTTTTTGGAAATCAAAATATGGTCACCCTAGCTAATGGAACAACAAAGCTACTGTAGACAGCTGGGTCCATTCTGAAGAGCAACAGATGAGCGAGACATCAGAACACCGCAAAGTGTAGCAGTTGGAGAGCTGTGGGGAGTCTGTGGGGTCAAGGAGAGGAAGGGATAGCTTCCTCTTACCTTTCACCGCCTGGAAAGGGGGCAGCACCCAAACAATTGAACCGAGACAAGAGCTCAGATTGACGACCAAGAATATCCACAATGAGCATCTGTATGGATTTCAGCTCAGCCCTTATTGCTGTGATATCTGAAGTCAGAGCCCTTTATTGAGAGCCACAGAGTAACAAAATGAGCCAACAAGCCAATGGTAGATCTGTAAGTAAACAACCTCTGATTGTCTGATGATTGTTGTGTGTAGCCTAGCTTGTGCAGATGATAGGACAACGTTTATAAAACAGGATAAAACACTTAAAAGCAGAGTATCAGGTGTGGCAGCCATCTTGGAGAATAAATGTCTGGTCCTCTTGTGAAGTCGATTGCATGACAGTAAAATGTGAACTCTCAGAGGAGATCATTCACAAAGAAGACTTTTATCTGTTCAAGATCATGTCACTCGCGGGGAAAAAGGCCATTACAAGGAGCTGGCTCAAAGAGACCTCCCCAGACAAGGAGGCATGGAAGGAAATAGTGGAGGAAATACACTCCATGGAGAAAATGACTTATTCTCTGAGAACAAAAGCCAAGTCTCACAACCGACGCTGGCTGAAGTGGACTCTATATAGGCTGACAGGCGAATAAAGAACACCACAGTTTAAACTAAAATGGACCGGACTAACCAAGAACGAAAATAGCTCCCTCCCATATACCATTGTAATATCATGTATCATGTTAAGTGGTGGTGCTTGTCTTTCACTGTAATGTATGTGGATAAACTGAAAAAAATTTACCAAAAAAAAAGTGAACTCCACCCCAAAAGAAAGGTTGCATGACCATTTTGCTTGCAGTCCCAGAGCCATGCGATGCCCACTTTGGTAGTGGCAAAATAAAGTGGGATGCTCCCGTTATGTTATCATTATAGGCATCAGTGGCATAAAAAGGTCTTAAAATGGCAAGAATACCGTTTATAACAGTTATTTCTGGGAAGATATTGTCCAACAAAAGCAGTTATCGTGACAAGCCTAGGTAACAGTTAGCGGTGGGAATAAATTTTTTCAACTGCAAATGATGTTGCTAACGGAAAACGTACTCAACCTCTGCAATAAAAATAATATATATACACACATCTGTTTTATCTAATAAGATAATGTTTTCAGCCTGTTCTCCTCATTCCAATAATTTCTATCATGTCAAGCAAAGCGATTTTTTTTTAAGAAGATCAAGCTGTTAAGTATAGGAGAAGGTGGTTTGTATTGAACCTATCAACAAGCTATTTAGAATGAATGGTAGATCAGTACCAAATGCAATTTCTTCTAAGCCTTTCACCGCCGCACTACCAAACGGTTAACCCTTTCACTGTGGCGACACACAGAAGGTTAAACCTTTCACTGCCACACAACAGCCGGTTAACCCTTTCACTGCCACACGACAGAAGGTTAACCCTTTACTATCACACAACCGACGGCAACCGTGAAAGGGTTAACATTATAAATGGATTGAATTGCAAATTAACCAACCGCTGCCCCGAGCTGCAGCGACCCAGATACAGTCCTGGGAGGATTGGTTTGTTGGGCAGATTGGGGAACAGAATCCAATACAGCCAGGCTATAACGGTTTAGATTGCATCCACATACGTACACAAGCTGAGAGAGGTCAAGGCCCTGAGCCTATACCAGACAAGACATTATGCATCAGCCAAAGGGATTAAATGGAAGAAGGTACTGGCAACCATTGCAATTAATCCCAGTATTCTTTGTGTTTCAAGAGGCTGGTCACGGAATGTTTGATATGCCCATTTTTCCTCCATGCAAATGCATCTTTTAGTGTAGAAAGGTGAATGGTTCTTCCACCATTTTGGTCAGTCTACCACTGGGTGCTGTTTGTACCAACGACCACCAGAGATTTGTACTTGAAACAGCCGTCCTGTTGTAATTAGCGTGTAGCTGGTTAAAGACTGGGGTGAGTTCTGTCTGTTCTGCATTTACAAATGAAAAGTCACTACAGTAGGTTGACATCAAGGCAGATAATTAAATCTGGAGACTACTGTATGGTTAAAACAACAGTTGCTATGTGTTGTTATTATGTGAAATATATCAACAAAAATCAAATCATTTGGTGTCTTATTATTAGATCTTGTAATCATGTCACAGTGGAACAGAAATACATTGCTTTTCCAATGTTTTACATACTCTAACTGGGAATGTACACAGACACTGTCGCATCAGATCGACGTATACGACATGTATAGGTCATGGCAGAATCTATTTAGCAATTTACACCGGCTGCAACTACAGCAGAGATGAGTCTCAAAAGTTTGAATCTCTAGTGAAATTGTGATTTCTGGGCATAAATGCACATAATCACTGCTGGTTCAAATTCTATCCAATTTATCACTGGGTTCAATCGGGATGCTTGGCACAATTAATGAAGAACTTTGATTAGTCCAAAATGATTTCTAAATTAATTAACACAATTATTTATTAATTGTGAATATATAATGTGTGGCATTTTGCCATTATTGTACGGTAAAACACGTCCCTTCCTTGTCATGAGAATACTATGGACCAGTGCAGGAAAATGTGAAATGTATTTACATAGCAGTCAATGTATTTCCATGCTTCACTGACGTGTGGCAGCAAGAAGAAATGTACTTGGAAGTGTAAAAAAAAAAAGGCCCTCACACTTCACAGACATCTAAGGGTAACCTAGGGTTCGTAGGAAGGCTGGAGAAGGATGGGGTGAATAAGGAAAGAGAATAGGATCAAAGAGAATGGGATGATGATAGTGTCAAAATGTGTGAATATAGCAGGACTCCAAAGCTTTTAATTTATTATTTATTTAAATGTTATGTACAGGTATAGTGTACAGAGCTGTATATGGGTGTGTATATATATATATATATGTATATAAATATAGAAATATTGCAGGGCTTCCCTAAACAAGGGCCGCAGCACCATGCTTTAAATTTTTTTTAAGAATATATATATATATACTTTTTCAGCCCCCCCTCCGGACCAACCCTATAGTTTCAAAACTATTACAGTTTGTCTTGTTTGCTGACAATACAAATAGTTTTTGCTCTGGAAATAATTTAAAGAAACCAGCTGAATATAATTGTGTATGAATGACAAAGCAAAAAAAAAATTACAAAGCAAAAAAAAAAAAAAAAAATGCAAAAGAAACGCAGAAGCACGGAAACGCCACATCTGTACCAACTCGCTAGCCGTCTGACAAATTGCGTCATTATTTATCTACCTCTCAGTTTAACGATGTGGTTAATGTAGCCATGTCTCTCTCAACTGCAGCTACCTTGACAGTCAATTTCCGTTTTAACTGCCAACATATATATTCAGTGTTAATGTCCCTTATCACACATTCCCACATTCCCACCCAAGACAACGTTTCAATGTGAAAACATCACCGTCATGCCGGGGCACGGTGCACGGCAGGTAACGGCACTTCTATGAGGACTTGAGGAACATACTTCTTTTTTTTAAAGATTTATTTGAGCATTTCTATGGGGAATGGGAGAAGATGTGGGGGGGGGAAGACATGCAGGAAATGTCGCCGGTTCCGCGAGTCGAACAGGGTACGGCTGCGTAGCACCGCAGTGCGTGGTGCGCCACCCCGGCGCCCCGAGGGACATACTTCTTAGTGAACTGTCCTCCATGTCTGTAGATCTTCTTGAGCAGGACGAAGAGGAAAAAGTTGTACTTCAGGATGTGAACTTTTTTTGTAGTAGTAGTAGTAGATTGTATTTGCCAATCTTGGGAGAGAAGGCAGAACACTTTCTTTAAGACTGAGCTGTAATCTTTGTATTTATGTCATCTGTATTTATGTAATGAAATTATTAAATGTAATGTATAATAAAAATGCAACAGTATTTTTGGTGTCTTATAAACCCGTGAGGGTCGGGCACTTGGTGTGTACGACAGAAAGAATCAAAACAACCAATCTACGTCTGAGCTGTGATGAAGCTGAGAGATATACACACTGCTGTAAACGGTCAGTGTCTGACCTCAGCATGTCAGCCTATTATCTGTCATAAAGCCTAAACACCACATATTACTTATAACTGACAGGGCATACAGACCCTCATCTGCACCTTTGCTTACACTGTTTATTTTTCCTCATATTCTTATATTCAGATACAATTGTATTACCTATAACTATATTTATGTCTTTCTACCATTACCAATATATTCAATAAAGGATGACAGGCGTATGACTACATATTCTATATACAGTATATTATGGAGGCAGCAGCCGATCATGTCTGAGGTCACAGGTCAGGGCCAGGCAGGTCACGGCTCTGATCTCAGTATGAGCGAGCGCTGCATCCGATTATCACATCGCTTCCTGTTTCACAAGACAAAGTTAATTTGAAATGGTCTGAATTAGCTTTTATTGGTTTGGTTAATGTTTCGTGTGGCTGATTGACAAACGCAAACTGTGAACAAAATAGCCAGAGCAGCGAGACTTTCTTTGAACAAAAATGCGTGCCTCCCCCAATTCTGTCTCCTATCCTTATCGGAGCTCTCTCAAAATGTGGGGTTGGTTATTTCTACGTAAAGTTTTATTTCATGTAGAAATATGTTGATCCACCACTCCACACATGCAGCCATCAAGTTGAAATACTCTAGTCCAGTGGCACTCAACTCAGGAGCCACATTGACAAAACATATTTGTTTTAAAAGAGCCACATTACGAAAATACCCCGTTCCTCAACCAAACCAACGACAGGCGATTCCAATAGGCGATTTACAAGTTATGAAAAAGCATGATCATTTACTGCATGATGTACCAGTAGGCTACTGAAATTGATTAGTTACCATGGCAACCTTAAACTATTATTGATACATAATGGCAAAATCACAAACATCATTAATGGTTCCCCATGCAATTCAAATGCGTGTCCCCGTAGTAACCTAGGCTACAGACAGCCGAGAGAGAGAGAGACACACAGAGAGAGAGAGAGAGAGAGAGAGAGAGAGAGAGAGAGAGAGAGAGAGAGAGAGAGAGAGAGAGAGAGAGAGAGAGAGGGGGAGGGACAGAGGGAGGGAGAGAGGGAGAGAGAGAGAGAGGGCGAGAGAGAGGGCGAGAGAGATAGACAGAGAGAGAGAGAGAGACAGAGGGAGACACACAGAGAGAGAGAGAGAGAGAGACACAGATAGAGAGAGAGAGAGAGACAGAGACAGAGAGAGACAGAGACAGAGACAGAGACAGAGAGAGAGAGAGAGAGAGAGAGAGAGAGAGAGAGAGAGAGAGAGAGAGAGAGAGAGAGAGAGAGAGAGAGAGAGAGAGAGAGAGAGAGAGAGAGAGAGAGAGAGAGGGGGAGGGAAGATTCTGCAGGTAGGAGAAAATGAGAGTGACAGAGAGACGGGAGGGAGAGATACACACACGTGCAGAGGAGGGGTGGGAGACATGCAACTCATCTCTGAATGTCCTGTAGCCTCCTCTTCTTCATAATTACTTTACTTAATTAACTTACATTATCAGCTTTATGACACTCGAGAGTGTGACCCAATATACATACATTTTGGTAGTTATTCAGAGAAGGGAGAGAACAGGGAGCGTCAGGTTTTCACAGGTCAGTGGTTGTAACTAACTAATAAGGCTGTCCCCGAACCCTGTTTTTAGGGTTCGAACGTTCGCCAGGGTTTATCGAACGAACGTTCGAACGCTTTTTAAATTTTTTAATAAAAATTTTTTTTTATAATTTTTTTTTAAATTTTTTATATAATATATATATTTTTTTTTATTGTATTATTATAGATCCTACGGAGGGCGGCATTGCATAGTCTATTGGTGAAAAACATGTTTACAGTGGTGCTGTTCATGTAAACATGTAATTAAACAAAGCACTCAGAAGAAAATAAACAAGCTACTGCATCAAAGTTACTACTTATGATAAACAATAGCCCTTGCACACCGCAGTCACATAAGGGGCTAGATAAACAAATGCATTCATTTTGTTGCATTAACGTTATATAGTTAGTGTTACACGTTCAATAACATCAGCATATTATTTACCCAAACATAGCAAGCACTCGTCCTCAGAGTCTGGCGATTCCCATCATGTCACTGCCATTGGCTCTGCGCCGCGCTCTCACCGGCCGTCTTACCCCACGGACAGGGCACGAAATTAACTTTTTGACTCACCGGCAGTGGCGGGTAGATGAGAAAAATCTACCCGCCAAGCATATTTCTTACCCGCCAAATTTTTTACATTTTTTTTAATAAAATATATATATTATATAATCATACTTGTGATTGTGTTATCTGCGAGACATTGCCACCTCGCTGTCTGCAAACAGCTCCACTGTCTGTGTGTATACTCGAGTGGCCTCCAGCTATGAAAGGATTCTCCGGCGCTGCAGCTGGACCCTAAGCTCTACATTCAGCATGCAAGGATTCTCCTGCGCTGCAGCTGGACCCTATTCAGCAGCCCTCATGCGATGTAAGCCAGGGGCTCGAATACGCATGTTGTATGACATTGATGTCAGGAGCTATCTGTAGCTACTGCTGGATGGCATTGGGACAACGCCTCAGTTCACTATTTAGTTTACTGGGACATTTCGTAGTGACTAGTGAGCTAACGTGGGCTAACGTGAGCTACCTAACCAACGGAGGTATTATGCACTGGACTATTGCTGGAGCATTTGTTGATGTCAAGAGCTATCAGTAGCTAGCCGGCTGGATAACGTTACACAATGCCTCATGTATTAAACTAAGTGAATAGTTGACTGGGTCATTTTGTAACGGTAGCTAACGTTATCTCACGAAGGTCCTACTGACTAGACTAACGTCACGGTGACTGTCCGAGGCAATAGCCTCTGTTTACATGCAGCAGCATACAGAAACAGGTGCGGGAGAGGTAGGAGCAGCAATGCGCTGCGTGTCTGTGCTGAGACAGCGAGTGAGAACTCCGCTCAGAATTGGATCATGATTTTCGGTTTTCACATGACTATTTGATTGCCCGCCACATGGCAGACAGACCTCTCAGTGGTAGTCGCCAAACGTAAAAACTGACCGCCAATGGTGCTTGGCGGGCTCTAGTTTCGCCCCCTGCCCACAGATGCGCGCCCGTCCTGGGCATCGGTCAACCATGGTGCTCCCACCTAAGTGGGAGCACCATGCGCCCCAGCCGTCCCCTTGGGCTTCCGTTGCTCATAAGAGCCCTGAGTTGTACCCATTCTGCAGTCTGTTAATAAAGTTTTCAATCAGATACATGTATAGAAAGGCTTTGTTTTATTATAACATTTGTTGCAGTAAAATCATTATGACTCATTTGGTCATCCTCATCTACGTTCTCGGCGGGGAGCTAACGTATTAGCTACGGTAAGTCTGTTGTGCTTCTCGCAAGCAGATCAATGGCGGCATTGCCGGAAGTAAAAAACTAATAAACGCTTGCCGATTGGTGGTAACAGCAGAGGCGGGTGCAAGCGGTGTGACGTAATTGGCAGAATCGCCTGTCAATCAAAATTGTTCTATTGCATTGGTTGAAAGCTCTGGTTGAGACAATAGTATCCAGCTACAGGCCGGCAGCGTCCTATTTGGCAGCCCGGCAGACCATACTGGTTGAGCCGAGCGCCGCCTCTTCACATCGCTTCAACCCTGTGCGCCTCCTTTATTTTTTTTTCACCGAACGTTCGAACCCATTAATTAATGTCCGAATGTCAGCGTAACTAACGAACGTTCGGGCTCAGCCTTACTAACTAACTAACTAACGTTGGTTAATTACCCTGCGTGATTATTTGCGTGCGGTTCTGTAGATACTTTCAACAGGTAGGCAACACGTGAACTTGCCAAAGCACAAGGAAGGCTGTAATGTTAGGCAGCTACTACCCAGCAAACCACTCTCGGTTTGTCCATCGTGTTTATGTTGACTTGTTTTCACCGATTGAACATTCAACAACATTCAACATGATAACAACGTTCCGTCACGTTGAATATTCCCACGTTTGATCAGTCACTCGGAACCATCCCTACGTTATTATTCCACCTGCAGCTCGCTGTCATCAATCACTGACATCTCGCTCTCTCTCTCTCTTTTTTTTCTATCTCCTTGGACAAAATTATATATATGATATATTGATGTATCATAGGATATATTGTAGTTGGCGGTTTGGTTGGCAGACCAGTCCATCCTGTAACTCTTCCATTAGCAGTAAGAGACATAATAGAAGATCCCTGAATACTGACTGCACTTCATAGGATTGGCCGTGTGTGTGTGTACGTGTGTGTGTGTGTGTGTTGTGGTGGTGGAAAATAGGGGTAGGAAGGAAAGATGGGTAGAGGGATATCATCAAATCTCTCTCCCTCTCTCTCTACCCCTCTCTTTTTCTCCCTCTCTACCTCTCTCTCCCCCATCTCTCCACCTCTATTCCATGTTCGCTCTCTCGCTCTACCCCATATTTCTCTATTCCATGTTCTCTCTCTCTATTCCATGCTCTCTCTCTCTATTCCATGTTCTCTCTATCCCTCTCTACTCCACATGCTCTCTCTCTATCCCCTCGCTCTCTCTCTACCCTCTCTCTATTCCATGCTCTCTCTCTACCCTCTCTCTCTACCCTCTCTCTCTATTCCATGTAGGGTGGCATGGTATTACAGTATACCAATGTACTTGCAAAAAATGACAGTATCCAGTTCAATACCATCATATCATTTCTGCCCTGCATCTATTTAATACATTGCCACAGTCTGCCCATTTACAGTTGATAACTGCCCATTTGGTCAGAGAATTACGGTAATCAGCAAGTGCTCCGATTCACAGCACATTTCCGCCAGGGAATTTCTTTCATATATGATATGATATGATACATTTATTTATATTGCGCCCCTCAACTAATAGTTACATCGGCCCGGGGCGCTGGGATTCTCATGCATGGTGCGTTGACTTTCCCTCAAACGTAATTAATGACTCATGTGTGTGTGCTTTATTTCATGTTACTGAAATGATGTAGGGGTTTGAGTTAAATTAATATTGCTTTGAGCTTGGTTGGAGTATAAACTGTATTGTGCTGTTCATCGTCATCAGAGCTTGGTTGGAGTATAATCTGTATTGTGCTGTTCATCGTCATCAGAGCTTGGTTTGAGTATAATCTGTATTGTGCTGTTCATCATCATCAGAGCTTGGTTTGAGACGAGTATAATCTGTATTTGAGGTAGAATTGTAGTCTGAATTATTTTGTTATCGCCAAGATTTATCAGAGTAAATGTCGTTCATAACAGCCAGCGCCTCCCTAACCGCTGACCTCTAATGACCACTAATGACCTCTAATGACCTCTAATGACCACTAATGACCTCTAATGACCTCTAATGACCACTAATGGCCACTAACATTACATGTGTGAGACCTCAAGAACCAGCTGCTCCACACTTTTTGTAAATGTACAAATACTGCCGGCAGGTGTACAGAACATAGTTCTCTATGTTACCCAGTAGCCATGGGCAACAGTGGCTCAGGAGGTAGAGCGGTCGTCTGGTAACCAGAAGGTTCCTGGTTCGATTCCAACTCATCCCGGGCAGTGGATCGAAGTATCCTTGAGCAAGACACTTAACCCCTTTGGCACCTTGCACGGTTAGTCAGTGAATGGGCGACTGTTTATTTGTTTATTTATGGATCCCCATTAGTCTACACCCATGGGTGAAAGACGATTCTTCCTGGGGTCCTAACACACAACCTACAACAACATTACAGTACAAGTTGAGGCACAAGTTGTAAAGAACTTTGGATAAAAGCACTATATAGTCTATGTATACAGTGGTAATACCTTGTTATAACCCCATACTATTTGGGGAGCGTAATTCCTTGCGCTCTCTCTCTATAACCTGCCAGGCTATCATTATCAGCAGCTGTGATCAGAGAGTTGTGTAGACAGTCTGGTAATGGAGTCATAATTATACCCTGTTACCACACACACACACACACACACACACACACACACACACACACACACACACACACACACACACACACACACACACACACACACACACACACACACACACACACACACACACACACACACACACACACACACACACACACACACACACACACACACACACACACACACACACACACACACACGCTTTTCACAGCTTTTTCTGGCCACGCAGGACCGACAAGAGGAGAGAGGGAGGAGAAGAGGGGAGGACATGCGGCAAATGGTCACCGGGACTGGGAAGCGAACCCGGGGCGACCGCTTCGCGACTCAGCGCGCTATATGGTGTGCTACTGGAGCACCCTGTATTATAATTTTTTTATTGTAATATACACTTTTACTATCATGTAGACTATTCTGCTTTGTGTTTAGGTGTTTTTGTGTTTACATGTGATGTATTGTATATTGTATACATGCACTTTTATTATGTTCTTGTGTGATGTATCGCACATTTTATTGCTGTGTGATGTATTGCAAATGTTATTGCTGTCATCTTGGCCAGGTTTCCCTTGCAAAGGAGATCTTGTATCTCAATGGGACTTCCTGGTAAAAAAATAATAATAATAATAATAATTGCGATTATTATTTTTTTTGCGATTTGCTAATTGCATCATTCCAAATCGCGATTTCGATTTAAAATCGATTAATCGTTCAGCCCTAAGAGGAGAGAGAGCAAGATATGAAGAGAGAGGGAGAGAGAGGGCCAGAGAGAAAGAGAGTGGTGTGAGAGAGAGAAAGAGAGAGATATATAGAGTGGTGAGAGAGGAATGGTGAGAAATAGAGAGGGTGGTGTGTGTGTGTGTGCGTGTGTGTGTGTGTGTGTGTGTGTGTGTGTGTGTGTGTGTGTGTGTGTGTGTGTGTGTGTGTGTGTGAGAGAGAGAGAGAGAGGGCCAGAGAGAGAGGATGGTGTGAGAGAGAGATGGAGGGTGTTGAGAGAGGAATGGTGAGAGAGAGATAGAGAGAGGAAGGGTAAGATGGGGATAGAGAGAGGAAGAAGAGAGAGAGGGATAGAGATGAATCAGATAGATAATAGAGAGATGAAGCAGAGATGATAGAGAGAGGAGCATGTCGATGTGTCCTTGAGCAAGACACTTAACCCCTAACTGCTCCCGATGAGCAGGTTGTCACCTTGCATGGTTGCCTCCACCGTCGGTGTGTGAATGTGTGAGTGAATGTGTGAATGAATGGGTAAAATGTGAGTAACAAATTGTAAAGCGCTTTGGATAAAAGCGCTATATAAAAAAGCAGCCATAGATAGAGAGAGATATAGGAGGTAGACTTATAGGAGAGAGAGGAGAGGAGAGAAGAAGAGAGGAGAGGAGAGGAGAGGAGAGGATAGAAGAAGAGAGGAGAGGAGAGGAGAGGAGAGGAGAGAAGAAGAGAGAGAGGAGAGGAGAGGAGAGGATAGAAGAAGAGAGGAGAGGAGAGGAGAGGAGAGGAGAGAAGAAGAGAGAGAGGAGAGGAGAGGATAGAAGAAGAGAGGAGAGGAGAGGAGAGAAGAAGAGAGAGAGGAGGATAGAAGAAGAGAGGAGAGGAGAGGAGAGGAGAGGAGAGGAGAGGAGAAGAGAGGAGAGAAGAAGAGAGGAGAGGAGAGGATTGATTGATTGATTGAAAACTTTATTAACAGATTGCAGAATGGGTACAATACAGTACAGCTCAATACACACAATTGTTAAGGGAATGCAGACCAGAGACAGACTTTCGTCTTGTTTACATCAGGGTCCCCCATTTTCAATTAATCAGGACATATATGACATACATGACATACAGATAGACAGTACTGCTACATCTATACATTTATGACATACCAGATTTGCAAATACAGTGCTGTTTGTGATACAAAAATAGTCCAGAAAAGGGAGTATATACATTTGACGTAAAAACTGTACATTGGAGGAGGTTGGGTGGGGTTGTGTGGGGGGGGGGGGGGTATTGACAACCATAGAGAGGAGAGGAGAGGAGAGAAGAAGAGAGGAGAGGAGAGGAGAGAAGAAGAGAGGAGAGGAGAGGAAAAAAGAGGAGAGAAGAGAGAGAGAAGAGAAGAGAAGAGAAGAAGAGAAGAGAAGAGAAGAGAAGAGAAGAGAAGAGAAGAGAAGAGAAGAGAAGAGAAGAGAAGAGAAGAGAAGAGAAGAGAAGAGAAGAGAAGAGAGGAGAGGAGAGGAGAGGAGAGGAGAGGAGAGGAGAGGAGAGGAGAGGAGAGGAGAGGAGAGGAACACTTACGCTGGCCCCACTGGCCACTGTTTGGGTTCAAGTAGTTTGGATACAGCCCCTGAGGCTTGTCCAGGCGATTTAGAACTTTCCGAATGTTCATCACCTGAAAATCACACAAGCACAACATAGACTCAAAACCCTGAAGATGACACAAACACACACTGAAAATATATTATGCAACAACACCACATGGTCAAAACTACTGAAAATAACCACAATTGCTACACATGTTCAACATACTGGCAATCACACAAGTACACCCCCCACACTCAACACACTCATTGACATAATAATAATAATAATAATAATAATGACTTGGATTTATATAGCGCTCTTCATGGCACCCAGAGCGCTTCACAGAGTCCATTATTCGTTCATACACAGTCATACCGGTGGTGGTAAGCTACAATTGCAGCCAGAGCTGCCCTGAGGCAGACTCACGGAAGCGTGGCGAATAATCAACGCCTACGGCCCCTCCGACCACCACCAACATTCATTCACATGCATACACATTCATACGAGGCAAGTAGGTTAAGTGTCTTGCCCAAGGACACAACGGCAGTGGGATGGACATGGGAGATGGGGAGATAATTACTAAGCACCTCCCCCAACACAGGTGGGGGGGGGGGGGGTGACTGCATGTAATACAAAAAGGGAGGTCAGTACCATCATGTTTTCATGACGCTCTGATAAAGGCACTGCCTGATGTGAAGTGAACCTGCACCAAAAGTCTTGCATCTCTTCCTCCTTTGAAGTGTCGCTATTTCCACTCATTGGGTGTTTTTCCTAAAGTATCGACGGTAGCTTGTAGGTTGTGTAATTGCCCACAACCAAGGAGGCAATTAGAAGAAGTGCACCTGCTCTGCATGTCAACACACACAATCTATTTCAGTAGCAATGTATGTGAGAATTTAGATCTTGGATACCCTCTTAACCCTTTCACTGCCACACGACAGTAGGTTAACCCTTTACTATCACACTACCGACGGTTACCGTCGAGTACCGTCAAAGTGTACGTTTGTTTAGCAATGATTTTAAGTCAGCGAAATATGAGCTTATAAAAATCTCTGCGCATTGCATCGGAAACCGGATGATTTAGACGCAAGGACATCGAAATCGTTGTAGTCATGAGAAAGAGGAGACCCAGGGCTTTCGATGGACGTCGACATTTCATAAAACTACACTACCCAGCTCACACTAGCCGCAGACATAGGAAGCCTAACCATCTTTCTTTGACAAATATTGACGTGAATGCCGTGATTATATCTCACACGGGTTGAACAAACCTCAACGTTATTGCCATAAAATACAACGTATATTGTTTCTTTACCTTTCTGTAAACGTAACTGTACTTATGATTTAATAACACATTCTTTGCTGCCCTGTACCGGGCCTGGTGGTACTAAATCCAGATTTAACAGTTCGTTATTCACAAAGGAAGCGCAACGGGTGAAATGAGGTGGTAACTGCAAAGACAGGTCCTGAGAGCAGCTGAAAGGAAGTATAGAAAGTCACGCCTCACTGCTGACATCGACACATATCACAACCTCTTGTTAACATTCTCCAAAACCATTACTAATGCCAAAGCTTCTTTCTTTCACCATAGGATCGAGGCTTCTGCCAAGAATCTACGCAAACTGCATGCTACCATGTCCTCCCTCCTCACTCCCCCCCCCACCCCCCCCTCCCTCATCTTTCTCTGCTGAAGACTTTGCGATCTTCTTTGAGGAAAAAGTGGAGAACATCCGCAGCTCCTTCTCCCAACCCCCACCCATTCCAAATGCTGAATCGAGAACCTCATCCTTCACTCTGTCATCTTTCTCTCCCATTACAGAAGCCGAGACCCTGACACTGGTAACGTCGAACCGTCCGACTACATGCCAGCTGGACCGGCTACCCTCCCCACTCCTCCAGACCATAGCACCAGACATCCTCCCATTCCTAACTGCAACCATCAACTCCTCACTCAACTCGGGGGTGGTCCCCACCTCCCTAAAACAAGCCAGAGTCACGCCCCTCATAAAAAAACCATCCCTGAACCCTACCGTCATAGGCAACTACCGTCCTGTCTCTCTTCTCTCCTTCCTTTCTAAAACACTTGAACGTGCTGTATCCAACCAACTTACTGCTTATCTCTTACAGAATGACCTCCTAGACCCTAATCAGTCAGGCTTCAGGACTGGTCACTCCACAGAGACAGCCCTCATTGCAGTCACAGAGGCACTTCACTTAGCAAAAGCGAAAGGCCTCTCCTCTGTCCTGATTCTCCTAGATCTATCTGCAGCCTTCGACACAGTCAACCACCAGATCCTCCTCGCGGCCCTCGCAGGAATGGGAGTGGCTGGCTCTGCGCTGACATGGCTGTCATCATACCTCAATGACCGCTCCTACCAAGTGTCATGGAGAGGGACCCTGTCGGCCACCCGCCCCCTGCGGACGGGTGTCCCCCAGGGCTCGGTTTTAGGACCCCTTCTCTTCTCCCTCTACACTAAATCACTGGGTAACATTATCACGTCTCATGGCTTCTCCTACCATTGTTATGCCGACGATACTCAACTCTTCCTCTCCTTCCCTCCCTCAGATATCCACGTCTCTGAGCGGATCTCGGCCTGTCTGTCCGACATCTCTGTCTGGATGACGACCAACCACCTCAAACTGAACCTAAGCAAAACAGAATTGCTCCACCTGCCGGCCAAATCTTCCGCCCTGACCGACCTTTCCATCACAGTCAAGAATGCAGCTGTGACCGCGTCCCCGACCGCCAAGAACCTTGGTGTTGTCCTCGACGACGAGTTGAACTTCTCTGGTCACATCGCAGCGACAACCAGAACTTGCAGATTCCTCCTGAGCAACGTCAGAAGGATCCGCCCCTTCCTGACAAAAGAAGCCACCCAACTCCTCGTCCAATCAACAGTCATCTCCCGCCTCGACTACTGCAACGCACTGCTCGCTGGCCTCCCGGCCACTGCCACTAAGCCTCTTTCAACTCATTCAGAACGCAGCGGCCCGCCTGATCTCAAACCTACCGAAGTCGGCCGGCCCATGTCACCCCACTTCTTAGGGACCTGCACTGGCTCCCCATTGCTGCACGAATCCGCTTCAAGGCCCTCGACCTAGCATACCGTGCGGCAAAGGGAACTGCTCCCGCCTACCTCCGGTCAATGGTCTCTAACTACACACCCTCAAGACCCCTACGCTCTGCATCTTCTGGCCGCCTCAGACCTACTCCTATCCAAGCTCCGGGAGGGTCATCAAAGAGAAGTCGCCTATTCTCAGTCCTTGCTCCACAATGGTGGAATGAACTACCCACCACAGTTAGGACAGCCGAAACACGTCCAATCTTTCACCGTCGACTAAAGACGCACTTCTTCAACCATTATCTGAAAAAAAAATAAAAAAAAGATCTAACCCTAACTAACCGTACTGTCATGCACTTGTCCTAATAAACTAACCTACACTGTAGCACTCAACACTTTGATGAACATTGTTACTCAGCTGATAGAGTGTACCCTTCCTGATGGCTTGTCGTACAGAACATATAAGTCGCTTTGGATAAAAGCGTCAGCTAAATGACTAAATGTAAATGTAAACTGCGTTTCCCTCAGCATTGTGTCTCGGTGCGTCTGTGCTATTGCAGGTATATGAGGTACTATGGGCGGAACATGTTCCCCTTCTATGCAAATGATCCTCGACACAAAGAAGCGCAAACACATCAAACCAGTGCTGGCTTCCCTGCACTGGCTCCCTGTTCGCTTCAGGATTGATTTTAAATTGGGATGTGTGTGTTCAAGGCCTGGCCCCTCAGTACCTAGCTGAACTTCTCCATGCTTGCACCCCAGCTAAAGCACTGAGGTCATCAAACAAATAACTTTTAGATGTCATAAAGGTCTAGGTTAAAAACAAAAGCGACCACGCTTTTGCGCTGGCTGCCCCTAAATTGTGGAACCGTCTTCCACTGCAAATGAGGTCTGCCCAGACCCTAGAGATGTTTAAAACACAGCTGAAGACTCACCTGTTTTCATTGGCTTTTTGAGGCTTGGTAAGCCATACATCCCCGGTCATGTCGTGATTGTTTTAATGTATTGTAGCCTTTGATTTTGTGTATACTGTATTTTGTATTTTTTTGTATTTCTCCGTTTTTATATTGTAAAGCACTTTGGTGCAACTTCGGTTGGTTTTAAATGTGCTATATAAATAAAGTTGACCTTGGGCTTGACCTTGAACTACTCGATGAAATCAAGGATGATATTGAGCCAGCCACCCAGAGATCCCATGCAATCTTATTTATTATTTAAATATTGTATTCAACTGGGCGGCTACGTGGTGCAGTGGGCAAGGCGCTCACCACGAATACCGGAGATGCTGGGTTCGCCTGTTTGAGCCCAGCGCTCCACATTGCTTTCAGTTTAGCTGGTCGTCCGTACTAATACACATTGGCAGTATTAGGGGGTGGGAACTGATGGGTGGGGATCGGGCGTTGTGGACAGCGACTCCTACAGGTCGGTTGGTGCGCCTGCGCAGTATAATCAGGAAACGATGGGGGCGGCGCCCCTCCAAAGCGCAGACCCCTGACGCTGAAAGATCGCGCCGCGCAGGTGGAAAGATGCGACTGCTGTTACCTCGAGTTCGGAGGGGACTTTCCAACTAAACTATCTGCTGCAGACCAAGCAAAGCACGAGTGTGCTTAGCTAATGCCTTGTTTTTACATTGAGGACTCAATACATTAATTAAATTAAATTACTTATTAAATTGCAGCAGGGAAACTTCCGAGAAATTAGCAAGAGTGAGGTTTACCTGCCCAGCTGAAAAAGAACAAGCTCTGCATCACGTTTCAAGCCCATTCACAGGCAACAAAGGTTTTCCACAGACTCCCAGAGGCACCAGCAGCTTTAGACTGAATAAAAAAAAAATACTAATGATAACAATTATTTCCCAGTCTCTGATCAGCAGGGGGTTTTTGTAAACACTCTAAAGCGTCGCCCATGTGTCGCACCCACAACAGACATGTTAGACATGTTTTGCAAAACATTAATATCATTGGATGTTTGTTTAAATCTGTATCTGAATCTGTATCTGACTGCATCTACTCTGCTGTATCTATCTATCTATCTATCTATCTATCTATATCTGTCACTATAGCCAATGGAAGTGCTAGGGGGGGGGGGGGGGTATTAGTCCAAATATGAGGGCAACACCTAAATGTGTGTATTTTCACATTGTCTGCTAAAAATCGCAAACTTCACATGGACGTTTAGCCTAAATAGAACTTTCCATGTTGAAAAAAAAAACAATAATTCTACACAACGTATGATTATGACTTTACACTGAACCAGAAATAAAGGGTAGGTTCCCCTGAATCCAGTAATAAAAGGTATAACATTTGATACCGACTCAAAGAACAAACTCAGAATTGGCAAAAAAATATAACACTATGTCCAGGTGAACCTTTGTCTAAGTAGGCTTTAGAGGGTTAATTGTGTCATTTACTTTACACTAAATGACTAAATGAATCAAACAAAGCCTGACTGTGTAACGACAACGCTGTGACAAAAGCGGAGAGAAGCTGTACAACCAGGAGGAGGAGGAATTAAAAGACAAAAACCATCTCTCTCTCTCTCTTTCTTTTTCTCCCTCCTCAGTCATGACCACACATAGCTCCCTCCATTCATCCATCCATACCTCCCTCCTCGGGCCGGGAGCGATCAATACAATTTCAATTTCAGTTATGATGTTGTCTTCCAACGATCATGAAAACAAGATAATCGAGATAAGACTATTATCAATGCATGCCGTGTTGCTCTCGTTTTGTCTTGTGTTGTGAAATGCAGTGCACCCTTCCTTCACAGCAGGGCCCCCCCCCCCTCCATGTTGAGAGGGAGGATGGAGCCACAGCACGTTTCTCCAGTTATTTTGAAACATCTTGGTAACTTCTAGAAGGTAACAGAAAGACAGGCCTTTGGTCGCGAACAAAGGGAAAGCAAATTCAGTCGTCATATGATATGATGTTCTCAAATCAATTGGAAATTGTGTTTAGTAATCGTGATTTCAATATCAATCAAATGATGATTTTTTTGCCATAATCAAGCAGCCCTACTCCCTGCAACCACCCAACCAACACTCCGTTCATCTCTCACTCTCTCACCTACTGGGCAAACTCAGCCCTAATGCCCTCCACCCACCCAACCAACACTCCGTTCATCTCTCACCTACTGGCGAACTCAGCCCTAATACCCTCCACCCACCCAACCAACACTCCGTTCATCTCTCACTCTCTCACCTTCTGGGCAAACTCAGGTTTTCCAGACAGCTTGCTGAGGTGCATGAACTCCAGATGCAAAGTGCCGTACTCTGCAAGGATGCTGCTGCCACCTGACGCCCACGGCCAGTTCCTCCCTATCCCACTAGAGACAGAGAGACAGAGAGAGAGAGAGAGAGAGAGAGAGAGAGAGAGAGAGAGAGAGAGAGAGAGAGAGAGAGAGAGAGAGAGGAGAGAGAGAGAGAGAGAGAGAGACAGAGACAGAGAGAGAGAGAGAGAGACAGAGACAGAGACAGAGAGAGAGAGAGAGAGACAGAGACAGAGACAGAGACAGAGACAGAGACAGAGACAGAGACAGAGAGAGAGAGAGAGAGAGAGAGAGAGAGAGAGAGAGAGAGAGAGAGAGAGAGAGAGAGAGAGAGAGAGAGAGAGAGAGAGAGAGAGAGAGAGAGAGAGAGAGAGAGAAAGAGAGAGAGAGGGAGAGAGAGAGAGAGAGGAACTTTAATTGTACAGGTCAAACAAAGGGTGACATACCTTTTCAAACTTGACAACATAAACATTCCGAGTTTATTTCCTGTTGAAGTGTTTGCTAATATAAATGGCCCAAACTAAGCTGTTGCCATAGCAAACATAATTCCATTGAAAAGGTCTATATAGGCTATACGTTCCATGTGCACAGACTATTCTTCAGTAAACCATTCATCACAGGTCATCTGACTCCTCCAGACTTTGACCTTTAGCAGTGCCGATGTGACCGTGTCAAGTCATGTGACCGTGGTCAAGTCATGTGACCGTGTCAAGTCATGTGACGTGTGTCAGTTTGAATGGTCTTGTGGTGACAGGCCGTCCCATCTGCTCACAGTGTGGATGCCGCCAAGCTGTCAATCCTCTGTCAAGAGCAGATGATTTAACACATTAGACACTGTGTGTGCATGTGCGTGTGTGCATGTGTGTGTAAGTGCATGCGCGTGCGCACACGTGTGTGTGTTGGGTCATTAGGGTCAGTAGCAGATCGTTTGGAGTGATGACACTGGCATTGGTGGTGATTCTGATTCATGAATACACATTTCCTATTCACAAGCCTGGGAGTGAGTCTCACACACACACACACACACACACACACACACACACACACACACACACACACACACACCCTTGGGAAGAGCTATTCATCAGCTAACGTGGTAGAGACAAAAATGGGGGATGTGAAGGAGAGGAGGAGGGTGTATGCCAAGAACAGTGTGGTTCACACACACACACACACACACACACACACACACACACACACACACACACACACACACACACACACACACCACACACACACACACACACACACACACACACACACACACACACACACACACACACACACACACACACACACACACACACACACACACACACACACACATTTTAGATGCTTTATTTATGTCCACATAAATACAGAGTACATTAAGGACATAAACACTGACAGTGCAATTATCTCATTGGGAGTCATTCAATTACGTTTGTGACTGTGCAACATTCATCGTACACATACAATATTGACACAGATGATGTTTGAAAAACAGATACAATAGTATTTCCGTAAAACTATATCTACTCTATGGGTACAAAAAGCAACGCCGTCTCCAAATAGAGCGGCTACCAATAATAGCAGATATAGAGCAATACCTTGCTAACTGTTTAGCCTTTTCTCTTGGAGATGTGGGCCCGTCTGAAGGCCCCTAACCACCAGCTGGTGAACATGACCCAGGCTGCCAACAATTAAAACTAAAAGTTGACACTTGTAGCCTAGTTGTGAGATGTTCAGCTTGAGCTGCTGATATTTCAGTAACTTGGTTAAAAAGAACCTCGGTTTGAACTACCCGTTTTGCAGATTTGATCCAGATTAAAGCTTGGATTTTATATAGTTGAAACCCAAAAAACAGGATTAGGATCACTTTGATATCCGATCAGATCAGGAAATCAAATCCAAGCTTTAATCTGGATCAAATATTCAAACGGGTAGTTCAAACCGACAACACAGGATTGGGATCAGTTTGATCCCAAAAAACTGGATTATCTTGATCCCACCAGAGGGGTGGATTTCCAGTGAATTACCAGAGCAAAATGTACTATACATTCGATAAAAAAAACACGTTTCAATATAATAAGATGGCAAAGTTTGTTAACTGAAATAATACAACATGTTTAGCCTTCATGGCAAATACATTTTATTTTAAATGTTTTGGTCACGTTTGTAGTGGACTATTTTGTTTTCAACCAAATGTTGATGACATAAATGTTTATGCTCATAAAAATATCACAACAAAGATTGTCAATCACAAATGTATATATGGTGATGATATATGAATGAATGAATGAATGAATGAACATTTTATTTAACAGATTGCAGAATGGGTACAATACAGTACGGCTCAATACACACAATTGTTAAGGGGATGCAGACCAGAGAAAGACGTTGTCTTGTTTACATCTTGTTTACATCAGGGTCCCCCATTTTCAATCATAGTGACATTTATGACATACACAACATATATGATATCATGACATTTATGCCATAGGGACATACATGACATACAGGTATATTGTACTGTTACATTTGTGACATATATGATATGCAAATATACAGTACTGTTACCCATAGATCCTGACAGAGAGTATATACATATGATGGGGATGATACTGTACATTGGGAGGGGGTGGGTGGGTGGGAGATAAATATATATGGTGCTATGTATGGTATGTATGGTCGGATGCTTGCCAATAAACAGCCCCACTTATGGGAGACACTGTCTCCATCACACTACCTGGCTACACTACAGATGCACAGAACCTTGCCAACAGTTTGGTGTGCGCACACACACACACACACACACACACACACACACACACACACACACACACACACACACACACACACACACACACACACACACACACACACACACACACACACACACACACACACACACCACACACACACACACACACACACACACACACACACACACACACACACACACACACACACACACACACACACACACACACACACACACACACAAGAGTTTTAATTGGTCACGGCATACAAGTATACAATGAAATGCGGGTGGTCTTGCCCACGACGATGTGCAATACAGTGGTACAACATATAATAACTCTGAGAGAGAGAGAGAGAGAGAGAGAGAGAGAGAGAGAGGAGAGAGAGAGAGAGAGAGAGAGAGAGAGAGAGAGAGAGAGAGAGAGAGAGAGAGAGAGAGAGAGAGAGAGAGAGAGAGAGAGCAGGGGGGAAGGCAAATGGACAGATGGATATTTTCTTAGCTTTCCCCTTAGACCTCTAAAGACTTTCAATACATTTTTATTCTGTATGAGACCTTTGTTTATGGTAAATAAACATCCTTTTGATACAACCTGGACTTTCAATGTTCAATGTTTTCTGAATGCAACACGGAAGAAGAGATGGGGGTTTTAGCCAGTAAGCACGTGGTGGGAGTGAGAATTCCACCAAACGATTGCCTCCATAATACAAAACAATACACAACGCGGAGATGGCCAGGAGAGGCGATGGAGGCGTTTATGTGTATGTAGTACAGTATGTGTTTTGTGTCTTCCCCTCTCTCTCTCTCTCTTTCTCCCTCTTTCTCCCTCTATCAGCTTCCTTTCCAAATCCATTTCTAAGCTGTGTGGTGAAAGGTAAATCCCTTCACAGAGGTCCAGGAGACTAAATCAAACACACCCCGCTTATAACTCCGCTCTGTCCTTCCCGCAAATCCCCGACATGAAACCCAAATCCCTGGCAACAGTAAAGGCAGCTGGGAGGGGCTTTGATGCCAAACAAACAGACTTAACTTGCTAGAGCTGCCCTGTCTGAGCCAAGTAGACGGCTCATTGGTTGCTAAGGCTTTTAGTCAAATAAGACTTTGTTTTCAGTCGATTAGTCATTATTATTTAATGTTGAACAAGTTATTTATTTATTTATAAGTTATTATCTCTCAGGCATCACATTAATATTAACAAATATTCTTTGGTCTATAAGGCAATAAAAAAAATATTGTTTGGTTCCTGTTGGTTGTCAGTTAAGGCCTGATGGGTAGGTAGGGGAATTTATTTTATTAAAATGTTTCCCACAGCAACTATGGATAGGGAATTTCTTTATTTAATTAAAATGTTCACAACAACATGGATGCATGTACTCTGCCAGCATGTTCAATATACATAATACTAAAGGTTTTACTAAGATCTGTTATGAAACTTTATTGTAAAAAAAAAGAAATAATAATAATATATATATATTTTTTTTAAAGAAAAAAAAAGTAAACTCATAAAATAAATTGGGTCGCACCTAAATCGGCAGGGTCGGTCGGCAACCGGATCCAAACCATTTTTTCTTTTAGGCCTAAATGTAAAATATATAATGCTGTCGAACAGCAACCTATAGGCAAAATAGCCCTGCTTGGTATTACATTTTGTGTACATTTAGTTTTGTTTTGGTTTGATGTGTGGGTTGGGAGTTGAGTGGGGGATAGGGGGGATGGGTTGCTACTACTGAATACACCTCAGGCTCTGACAAGAGAGGGCTGCAGACATTCACAGTATAATAAGCTACTCAACTCCAACCCAGACCAAAACAAAACAGGTAAACAAAGTGGAATACCAAGACTGGCTCTTTTTTACAGATCCTACAGGTTTTAATCGTTATTTATTTTATTAGCGATATCCCTTCATTTTCATCCATCCAGCCTGATGTTATCATTGGGAATGGGTCTGAGCTCACAAAAGGGCAAATACCGCCGCCTACGCCTTCCAGCTGGTATTGCACTCCATTATAAATGGTGTAGTTTCTTTTCTGGGACGATCCGAGCTGCGCGGGCGGGGTTTAAATACTCAGGCGAGGTAGGCCTATACAACGATGGCATGGAACAGTAACCCCACCCGCCTGCCCATGTGTAACGCTCGGTAATGTGGGACGGACCTCCACGAGCAGTATTTGGAATGGCGATCAGATAATTGGATTATTTCTTTTGCATTACATCAGATACCAGGTAAGGACTCTATATATAAAATCTTGCATTGATCTGATATTTCTTTCTACCACGATCGCGGCTGTGTGTGGTGTGGTGCTGTGTGCCGTTGGGTGCAGGAGGGGACTGGGGGAGCCTCACGCTACAAGGCCCTTTTCATTCTTGCATGAGGAAGGATAATAACGATGATCTAGCGTTGATTTCAGGATGATCAGATAATCAGGCGAAAAATTACAATGCGTTTACTGTTTAGTGTATTCCACTAAAGGGCTATTATCGCGTCTTTTCCTGGGATTACCAAGAATCACCAAAACTATATTCATATTCAAAACGGTATAAAACGGAAATGTACGGATGAAAAAACAATCCGTTTTGTACATGTTGACTGGAAGCAACTCACTGATAATCTACGAGTGTATTAGACCCATAGCTATAATATAAGATATATTTTAAGCACTTGCAAATCTCGCAGTCCCCCCCATTGATTAAAGCGGTGGCGTTCTAGCGCCCTCTCGCGCATTAAGCGATGGCGCAGAATGTGTTAAAGATCGGACGGCCCTGAATATGGGCCGTCACGCACTCGCACGCATGTCACATCACTTTGCACCCTGTCTGTCGGCTCCGGGCTGCGTTTTCCCCGATCAACCAATACATTGTTGGAAATTTGAATTTGACGCCTTTCGATCGTCACCACACTCAACCTATTGCGTGATTCCATTCTCAAGTTACAAGACAAAACATCTGGTGAGTTTCATTTGACAAGCCGTTCGGATGAATGACCAGGTCCGGTTGTGAGCGGTCCTGAACAGACCAGTCACCAGTTACCTTCCAAAAGAGACCAGACTCATGCATGTGCTATAAGTATAAAGTATAGCCTAATAAATCAAAAAATACTTTGGGTATGCAATCGCCAAAAAAAATAAAAAGTCTCTTTGAAACCAAGAGATGAGGGTTGGAGGATGAGCGGCTCACCTAACAAACAAACAACAACAACAACAAACCCTCACATAACAACATCAATCACCTAACAAACAACAACACTCGCATAACAACATCAATCACCTAACAAACAACAACACTCGCATAACAACATCAATCACCTAACAAACAACAACACTTGCATAACAACATCAATCACCTAACAAACAACAACACTCACATAACATCAATCACCTAACAAACAACAACACTCACATAACAACATCAATCACCTAACAAACAACAACACTCGCATAACAACATCAATCACCTAACAAACAACAACACTCACATAACAACATCAATCACCTAACAAAGACGTCCCAGGTTGGTGGAAGCAACACAATGACCAGACTAGGGTTGTCATGACGACACACTAGAACCCAGTTAAATAGAGCTGCTGCTTATGTAACATGTCCACTGAATGAAGCTGGTTGGAGAGGAGCATTTCCCCGTAGATCAGCCTGCGGCCT
>NC_140169.1:88191872-88219372 GCF_963971535.1 Notolepis coatsorum
TTCCTGTATGATAGAAGTTTGCAACTGTTTGGTTCTCCCCTTGTGTCTATTTCCAGTGTTTGTGAGACACTATTTCCCTTTTTTGTAGCAGGGGGATGGTGCTCTAGTGTGCCGCGTGCCATGCCGTATAGGTCTTCAGTGTAGAAAATTAGGTTAGATTTGCGTCCAGTGCATTCAAGTCTGCAAATAGTTTATTTGGCTTGCTCTTTAAAAAATCTTCTTTGTATTTCTTCTTTTCTGCTTTGTTCTTCATGTCTTCTGGGTACAGCACTTTGGGGACTTGCGTTTGGCCCTTATTTGCATTTGAATCAGGGTGCGTGTGTGGCTCAGATTCCATTGTTGAGGGTTGAAGAACTTCACACCTCTATGTCCTTGCCTGTCAAGGAGTCTGGTTATATCCAGTTTACCAGTTTGTACTTTGTAGATGTTTTAGGTCAAATGTCTGACTAAAATGTCAGTATTATTCAGTTTTTGGTTTGAGGTAGGCCTCTCTCAGTCCAGGTACTTACTCCGTTATAACTCCAACAAAGCAACAAAGCAACAAAAACACTGGTCCTTGAGTTTGCCCCTGTGATCATATGACCTTTCCGGTCAATTAGTCCAAAACAGGTCTTAATTCAGATTACCCGGATGTGTGGTGTGAAAATGATGAGATTGGGTATAATCCTCTCTAGCTCCTTGTGTAGAGATATCCAGGTATATTCCAGGATATATTCCTATTTGAGTGTATTTTTCCTATATATCCTATTTGAGTAGGAGCAGGAGCTCTTGAAAGACACAACCTCTCGCCTCGAACGTTCACGCCTCTCTCTCTCTCTCTCTCATTCTATTTTCTCAGTCTCTCCATCTCTTTCTCCCTCCTCCTCCTCCTTCAACTTGGCACACATTTATTTTCCTCCCTCTTTTGTTAGTGCCTCCATCTAGCTTCCTTTCTGTCTTCAGATCCACCCCCCCCCCTCCCCAGCGGGCAGAGAAAGAGAGAAAGTGGCGATAGATCCACACTTAGCAACTTAATTAGAAGCCTTAATCATGGCTGCCTTCCACCACCTTGAGGCTGCTGGAGTAGAGACTTGTGGTGTGTATGTGTGTGTGTGTGTGTGTGTGTTGTTCATGGGAAAACCTTGTTGTTCAAGGTCTGAATCCCTTCGGTAGTGCCCCAGGGATGGTGCGTATTACTGGGTTATAAACTGGACTTTTTGAAGAAGTCTTTATTCATCATGCAGTGACACACACACGCGCGCGATGGGCGAGCACACGCATGCAATTTCTGGGTCGCAGATGAAATTGAGTCTCTGCGCTTGACCCATCCCGTCGTCCTTCCCCCCAAGGGCAGCCGGGAGCAGATAGGGGCTGGCGGCGTGGGGCCGCGCCCCCGGGGAACCAATCCAAGTGCTCCTGTCCGTCTTCGTCAGGGAACGCAACAGGCGTTAGCGATCTGTTGTGCATGTTTTTCCATTGGGTTTATCTATCGGGAGGGGAAACCCTTGCGAGCACGGGGAGAACATGCAACGCCACACAGAAAGGCCCGGGAGATACCTCACCTGGGTACCTGGCAACGCTGAAACCTGGTCCCCAAGCGGGAATCGAACCCAGGACCTTCTAGCTGTGAGGCCACAGTGTTAACCACTACACCACGTACCGCCCAAGTAAGTAAGTAAGTAAGGCTTTATTTTTATAGCACCCTTCCCAACACACAGTCTACATCACCAAAACACCCTCGGTCTACATTACCAAAACACATGGTTGAGTTGATCAGTTTTCCAGGCACATACCCATCAGGTTCTCTGTAATAATAATAATGATTTCATTTTCACATAATATCTGTAGGGAAGGGGGGAACACGGCACAGGAATCCGCCGGGTCGAATGACCTCAATAAGATCTCCTAATAGAACCACTCTCCATCAAGCCCTATTACTCAACCTCTGAGACCCCACTCCGGCCCACGATTGATTGCTTTAGCCTGAGCCGTAGTTGCCGAAATCACAAATCTGCCTCCAACCGCCATTTCGTATACCGTCGGGCAGGAAGCAGAGGGAGAGAGGAGGAGATTTAGCTTTAACTGTGTGGCTGTTCAGGATGAGAACGATGACATTCTCTCTAACAGCAGTTCAATTACATGGCAGGGTAATTTCCTCCTGCCAGATACTGAGATGATGGGGTGTAGGTGGTGGTGGGGGGCGTGGAGGCATTGATCAATGGAATCCTTTGACTAGCTGGAAGGGGAGCGACAAAAAGAGGAATGAGAGAGAGAGAGAGAGAGAGAGAGAGGAGAGAGAGAGAGAGAGAGAGAGAGAGAGAGAGAGGAGATAGTTAGAGAGAGTGAGTGCGAGGAAGAGAGAAAGAGTGTATAGCATATACAGTGTGTAAATGGCACTGTTGTGCATGATATATATTGCCTCCTTGCTCATTCAAACATGAAGGGTAGTTTATACTCAATATGTCTCCTTGCAGAGCCTGGCATGCACAAAAGACATCCACACACACACATTGACACACACACACACACACACACACACACACACTAGAGGATGACATATTTTCGGGATTCCCGCGGGATTCCCACAATTTCACTTTGAATCACGTGATTGGGAAGGACCGGGAGTAAAAGTCAACGGCAGCAGAAGGGAGTGGGAACTATGACAACAAAATCAACGGGATTTGGACAGAAGTGATATTTGAACATTTCTCACCCTCGTAGTTTTCATTCAGTCACAAAACACTGCAGCACAAGCGAAACGAACTACACCGGAGAAGTCTAGTACTGCATCCGGCATGCACCCTCAAGCCCTTCAGGACACACTTGTATCCTTTATAAAAATTTATTTTTATTTAAATATACATTTTTATTTAACATGTTTTGGTCTTAAATTGTAAAAGAATAGCAGTCATTTCTGAAAATAAATTACAAAAAAGAAAAAAAAAGAAAAAAAGGTGTTTTTTTCTATACAAAGATATCGACATCGGTAAATATCGGTATCGGCCAGAACAGCAATATTATCGTATCGGCCACAATTTTCACATCGGTGCATCACTAATGTAAATGTTTGGTGGTTTTATATTTAACTAAGGCAGACATGATGTGACCCATGGCATGTACTGCATATTTTATACTGAGGAAGTAAAACGGAGCAGGATTGGTAAATGGGAGTGGGATGGGAGTGGGATTCTGTAATAGTTTGGCTCAGGGATTTGGACGGGATTGGGATCAGTCCTCTGTGGGAGGTGGGATTTTTTTAAACTCTCACTTGGGATTGGGATGGGATTATTTCTGTGGGAGTGGGAAGGAGCGGGAGTCAAAATCCACTCACATGTCAGCCCTCTAACACACACAACCAGTCCAATGAAGTGCAAGTCTGTCAGTATGCAGAGATGTTCTATCTGTCTCTTACTGCTAATGGAAAAGTTATGGGATGGACTGGTCTGTAGAGATAACACAGAATACATGGTGTGTGAGCAGAGAGAGAGAGAGATAGAGAGAGAGAGAGATAGAGAGAGAGAGAGAGAGAGAGAGAGAGAGAGATAGAGAGAGAGAGAGAGAGAGAGAGAGAGAGAGAGAGAGAGAGAGAGAGAGAATCAAGACGAGCAGTGCGTAACATTATAATGAAAATAACTGGCCAGCCTCCATTCTGCAGGAGGCATTTGAAAACTTGTGTAGTCTCTCTAAATTACAGGGATTTAACTTGAATGGAAAAACCGCATGCACTCTATTATTTGATCTAATTTGCATGAATCTTTTAGTAGTGGTCACTCGAGATGCAATGTGGAGAAACATTCTGATGCCAGGTTTGAACAGACATATTTAGAGCTGGCCACTTGTGATCGGATCGCCCAGAACAGAACTTAATGCCAGGTGGAAACAGCCTCAGTGTGTGTGAGTGTGAGTGTGTGAGTGTGAGAGAGAGAGAGAGAGAGAGAGAGAGAGAGAGAGAGAGAGAGAGAGAGAGAGAGAGGAGAGAGAGAGAGAGAGAGAGAGAGAGAGAGAGAGAGAGAGGAGAGGAAGCCATTGATCAAATGAAACATTTCAAAGCCCTGAGAGGGGGATGGAGAGGGGAAGAGGGGTTATAGATCAACTGTAAGCCCTCTTTTGCTCCCTACAGCGAGAGAGATACCATCCATCACCTTGTGTAGTGTGTTGGCCACGAGGATTAACTATGGATAGAAGAGGGGCGGGCTGGGAAATTACCAGAAGACAACCACCAGAGGGCAGGCTGGGAGATTACCAGAAGACAACCACCAGAGGGCAGGCTGGGAGATTACCAGAAGACAACCACCAGAGGGCAGGCTGGGAGATTACCAGAAGACAACCACCAGAGGGCAGGCTGGGAGATTACCAGAAGACAACCACCAGAGGGCAGGCTGGGAGATTACCAGAAGACAACCGCCGGATGATGTTAATCTGTGGCGTCTAAAAGTCTCGACATGCTTCAAAGCTTCTCACACAGTGCCGTCTGGATATGGAGTAGGCTTCCTGAGCGACGCATCACAGACACCGGGCTACAGGCTGAACCAATCAGATGTTTGTGGCCCACTGAGTACCAAGTCGTCCAGTCTTTCTCGCTATAGATGTTTGTTGGTTTTTCTTAATTTTTTGCCTGTAAATAATGCAGATTCCTAGTTTTACAGTTTGATCTGAATTTCAATGAACCAGAAAGTGACATGGCGGCACAGTGCGGCAGCAGCTCATTTGCATTTAAAGAGACAGGAGCCAGAACTGTTTGAGGCTGAAGTGAGCCTGACTTGCTGCACACACAGCCTGCACAGCTGTAACTAGGTGCTTTTTTTACCTTAAATACTGCAAATGTTTTCTTGCAAACAGCTCGCTTTTGTTTATATTCACATTTCCACCCAAATAGGCAGTTTTCTGTTGTTGTTGTTGTTGTTGTTGTTGTTGTTGTTGTTGTTCTATAGTCTACAAACTGAATACATCTCCTACCGACTTTTCACCAGTCAGTAGGATTTTTAACCAGGGATGGGGAATGGCTTCTTTTAACTGTTACGCAAGGTGGTCTGCCGTATGCCGATCTGGCAGACTTCTAGTTAGCGACACCGCAGTGGTGACTCGCCAGTCCTCGGTAATGTAGTGGCAAGTGACAGTAACATAGCTTTCGGTCGTCAGGGTAGTCCAGCTGTCTGTCGTCAATGCAACCTTGCGACCTAGCACTCTCCACAAGCGCCTCTCTCTATCCTCCGTTACGAGCGGATGGCCGAATCTGTGGAGCGCACTGGAGTAGATAGAGAGACAATATAGAAATAGATGCGTTTGTTAGAGAAAACCACACCGGTCTGTCCGATTTACAACTGCTTTTTCGAGTACGTAAATCCTACAAAGAATTTACAATACCAAGCCGTTTGAGAACGCTGAATAAGTACGTAAATCGGGTTTTACGAAGGGAATCCTTGGTAAGTTTTACGTATGTCCGTCCGAGAATGAGGACCATTGTCTATAATGTAATGTCTTTGTCAGGATTATATGATTGTATATGTAGTGCAACTGCCTATTTGTTTTGTATTATTGTTGTTTCATGTGCTGCAGAACAGGGACCCGCTGAAAACCGGTGTGTAACTGAGTCAGGCCAGTTTAAATGTACATGTGAAATGTATTTCTGACCCTTTCCTGTATAAAAGGAAAATAAATTAAAATGAAGAAATACTTTCCTGTACATTTACATTTACATTTAGTCATTTAGCTGACGCTTTTATCCAAAGCGACTTACAAGTTCTGTACGACAAGCCATCAGGAAGAGCACAACTCTATCAGCTGAGTAACAATGTTCATCAAAGTGTTGAGTGCTACAGTGTAGGTTAGTTTATTAGGACAAGTGCATGACAGTATGGTTAGTTAGGGTTAGATTTTTTTATTTTTTTTTTTTAATTCAGATAATGGCTGTAAAAGAGGAAAAGACAGAAAAGGCATGTTCCAGCAGTGCTTCAAAATGAAATAGTTAGGAACGAGTTGAACACTACTTTTAGGAGCTTTTTATCCCGTGGTGAAAACACATGAAATGGGGTAGACTAATCAAGAAATGTTTTCCTCCATCTCTCTCTCTCTCTGTGTATCCCTCTCTCTATCTCACCATCCCTCCCTCTCTCCTTATCGCTCTCTTCTCTCTTTCTTCCCGTCTCTCCCTCTTCATTCCCTCTCTCTCTCATGGAATGACCTTCAACACACCCTGAATACCAATACCTTCTAATCATAGACCGTGTTTCAGTGTATAACTGTTCTAACTGATTATTATTTACCTTGTGTTTTGTCCCATTTATTTTGACTTGTCTGTATCACTCAACATTATTGTAAATGAGGGCAACCTCAATGATGTTTCATTCAAAATCTAAGTTTGGTTTGAATTTAATGTAATGAATTAATGAATTTGTCCATCCATGAACTCTCCCTCTCTTTCGCTCTCTCTATCTATCTCTCTCTGTCTCTCTCTCACTCTCTCACAAGGACAAATCTATTTAATCCCATTTTCCGCTCAATTAGGAGTCATCAATGGCTTCGGCGCCTGATCATTGAGAGGAGTATCAGTAGAGAGAAGAAGCGAGATGAGAGAGAGAGAAAGAGAAAGGGAGATGGAGACAGATAGAAAAAGAGAGAGATCGAAAGAGAAGATAATAAGAGATGGAGAGAGAGAAAGATGGAGTGAGAATGAAAGACAGATAGTGAAATGGAGAGAGAATTGGAGAGCAAGGGAGCTAGATGGAAAGGGAAAGAGAGAGAGCGAGAGAGAGAGAGAAGAACTGTGATCTTTTAGTGAAGTGATTTTTCCTAGTGATTTAATCTGACCCCACTTCTATGGCTGTTTTAAGTGTCTGGTGAATTAAATCAAGTGCACCTCAAGAGGTTCAGATATTTCTTCTTTCTTCTTGCAGTCACAGAACCCCCTCCCCAGACATTAAAGGACGGGTTCACCTAATTTGAACTCAGGCTCTATTTGATCTCACAGTATACTCAGGGTGTTCAGCTGTTTCACTGTGTGTCCCCCAGGGGTCAGTATTGGGTCCCCTCCTATTCACCATCTATCTCCTTCCCCCTCGGCACAATCCTCCGTCACCATGGGGTCCATTTCCACTGCTATGCAGACGACACACACCTAGGTCTACATCTACTCCAAACCCACCACTGCCCTTCCCCCCACCTCCCTCACCACCTGCCATGAGGACATCAGGAGCTGGATGCAGAGCAGACACTTCTTGAAATTAAATGGCAGCAAAACTGTGGCCCTGCTCGTCGGCTCCAAATCCGAACATCACCATCGACGGCTTCCCTGTACCCTTCTCCCCCCAAGTTAAAAGCCTCCGTGTCATTCTGGACGGCTCCCTCTCCTTTGCACCACACATCAAAAACATCACCCGGTCTGCTTTCTTTCACCTCCGTAATATCTCCAGACTCCGCCCCCATCGCTGTCCCAATCAAACACTGAAACCCTGGTCCATTCATTCGTCACATCCCGGATCGACTACTGCAACGCTCTCCTCACCGGCCTTCCCACCAAACTCATCAACAGACTCCAAATCATCCAAAACTCTGCTGCCAGGATCACCACCCGCACAAACTCATCCGACCACATCACCCCCGTACACTGGCTCCCTGTGCACTACCGGATCAACTTCAAAAACCTCCTACTCACCTTCAAAGCCCTCCACAATCTAGCCCCCATCTACATCACTGACCTCCTCCAGGAATACACCCCCTCCCGCACCCTCCGCTCATCCTCTACTGGACTCCTCTCCATCCCCAGCTCACGCCTCAGCACCATGGGTGCTCCCTCCACTCATCCTCTACTGGACTCCTCTCCGTCCCCAGCTCACGCCTCAGCACCATGGGTGCTCCCTCCACTCATCCTCTATTGGACTCCTCTCCGTCCCCAGCTCACGCCTCAGCACCATGGGTGCTCCCTCCGCTCATCCTCTACTGGACTCCTCTCCATCCCCAGCTCACGCCTCAGCACCATGGGTGCTCCCTCCGCTCATCCTCTACTGGACTCCTCTCCATCCCCAGCTCACGCCTCAGCACCATGGGTGCCCGAGCGTTCAGCTGCTGGGCTCCCAGACTCTGGAACTCCCTGCCCCCACACATCAAGACAGTCTGACTCACTCTCATCATTTAAATCACAACTGAAAACCCACCTGTTTAAACTCGCATATTCACTATAACCTGTCACTGTTCTATACCCCCTGCTGTTTGTTTTTTCTTTTGCTATTTTAACTTTACTGTATTATACTTCCTGGTTTGTTTTGTTTTTAATCTCGACTTTTAACTGCCTTGCTGTGTTTTTATGATCTGTAAGGTGACCTTGGATGTCGTGAAAGGCGCCACCAAATAAAATGTATTATTATTATTATTATTATTATTATTATTATTATTATTATTATTATTATTATTATTATTATTATTATTATTATTATTATTATTATTATTATGTGTCTTCATATGTTCTACATCGTAAAAAAACATCATAATGAGTTCCATAGGCCTATGCAACTCATTATAACCTTTGATACAATGTACAGTTTACAAGCATTTCAAAACAGCATATATGTATGTGTGTATATATGCGTGTGTTGGTTTTTCTTCATTTTTGCCTGTAAATATGTAGATGCCTAGTTTTACAGTTTGATCTGAGCTCCATTGAGGTCATGGATCAGCTTCATACCGTCTTCTGTCCGACCTACAACGTATAAACCATGCCTGTTCTAGTTCATTGCTGGGTTAAGTACTTCTATTCTATTCACATATATGCTTACTTATATTGCTTACTTATATTGTATATTGTATATATTGCCCCCATGTCCGCCCACTAGCCACTACTATTATAGTTTATCTCAGTCTCTACCCCTTCTCTCTCTCTATATTTTTCTCCCTCTTCCCCAGTGGTGCAGTGGCAAATTGACAGTAGGTCAAACGGCGCGCGCATGCACAGTTTTTTTTGGCTGCTCTCGTCCTGCAGCTGGATACTATTGCCTCACAGCGCGGCCGTCAGCGCGCGGCCCAGAGAGCGCTGCTGGCTCTGCGGCTCTGCAGCTGCATGCTTCTCCGGGAGTCTGGTTGGATAATGCCATGTAAAAAGCGATTGCGCGTACTTCAGCCTCAGTGACCGAGGTATAACGCCGTTATACCGAGTTATACCAGCACTGCACCACTGCTCTTCCCTCTCTCTGCCTACCTCTCTTTGTCCCTTTCTCATTATACATCAGTCTGTTGTGCTTGACCATGAGTTGAGATGTCTTTCTAACCTGTCTATCTCTCTTTCCCTCTCTCTCCCTCTTTCTCTCTCTGTCTGTCTCTTTCCCTCCATCTCTTGTCGTTATCGCTCCTCTCCATCTCTTTCTCTATCTCTCTCTCCATGTGTAGTATAGAAAGCAGACTTTGATGGCTGAGTGGAAGAAGGATCACTTCTCTTCCCCTTCAACTTCATCACTGTCTGTCTGTCTGTCTGTCTGTCTGTCTGTCTGTCTGTCTGTCTGTCTGTCTGTCTGTCTGTCTGTCTGTCTGTCTGTCTGTCTGTCTGTCTGTCTGTCTGTCTGTCTGTCTGTCTTTCTTTCTTTCTTTTCTTTCTAGCCATCCTTCCTTCCATCCAGCAGTATTCATAAATGGCTGCATTTATATAGCACTTTTATCCAAAGCGCTTTACAATTTGTTACTCACATTTGACCCATTCACTCACACATTCTCACACCGACAGCAGAGGCAACCATACAAGTTGCCAACCTGGTCATCGGGAGCAGTTAGGGGTTAAGTGTCTTGCTCAAGGACACTTCGAGAGGCTGCCCGGGAGGAGCGCGAATCGAACCGCGAACCTCCGGATAACCAGACGACTGCTCTACCTACCTGTGACTGACTGTCGCCCCAGTCAGTCAGCCAGCCAGCCAGTCAGTCAGCCAGCCAGTCAGTGTGTAATGTATGTGTGTGTAGTTGAGCCATCAGTTCAGTGCAGGCTGTGGTATTAGCAGAGGGGAATGTATGAACCTGTCTGTGTTATTGGTGACGGGCTAATTCATCACCACACTTAAAGGTGACATACTATTTCAAGATGTGTTTCGCCTCGACCTGGTATGGATTTGGCTTCAGTCTGTCTGTAATATTGTTATTTAGACGCTGGGGAAAACAATACAGGTACTGTACTTGGCCATTATGCCAGGGTTTGAAGTTTGATGAACAAGCCTAAACAAGCTGTTCAGAGTTATTAGCCCTTTGTGTAGTCACACAATAAATCCACTTGAATAAATCAATTAGCTGTGCTTTTTTTGAGCCAGGAACACTGCTTGCCTAATGTACTGCCCAGTGTGTAAAGGGGTTCTACTCTTGGGTGTGGGGTAGCCCGTCAGCAAAGGAAATAGATAATACAACTGTTTACTTGCTCTTGAGCAAGTCATTTAACCCCATAACTGCTCCAGTGGAACTGCTCAGTGGTCAACAGTGTCAGACTGGTTGTACTGGGCAGCTCCTAGCGGTCAACAGTGTCAGACTGTGGTTGTACTGGGCAGCTCCTAGTGGTCAACAGTGTCAGACTGTGGTTGTACTGGACAGCTCCTAGTGGTCAACAGTGTCAGACTGTGGTTGTACTGGGCAGGTCCTAGTGGTCAACAGTGTCTGACTGTGGTTGTACTGGGCAGCTCCTAGTGGTCAACAGTGTCAGACTGTGGTTGTACTGGGCAGCTCCTAGTGGTCAACAGTGTCTGACTGTGGTTGTACTGGGCAGCTCCTAGTGGTCAACAGTGTCAGACTGTGGTTGTACTGGGCAGCTCCTAGTGGTCAACAGTGTCAGACTGTGGTTGTACTGGGCAGCTCCTAGTGGTCAACAGTGTCAGACTGTGGTTGTACTGGGCAGCTCCTAGTGGTCAACAGTGTCAGACTGTGGTTGTACTGGGCAGCTCCTAGTGGTCAACAGTGTCAGACTGTGGTTGTACTGGGCAGCTCCTAGTGGTCAACAGTGTCAGACTGTGGTTGTACTGGGCAGCTCCTAGTGGTCAACAGTGTCAGACTGTGGTTGTACTGTGTTGGGAATTGGCACAACGACTAAATTGGGACGGGGAGAAAACAGAGAAAAATTGGAGAAAGAGAGATACAAAAATAAAAATAAAAATAAAAAGTGTCTGTATAGATACGCCCCTCCCATAGTCCTTGCCAACCAAAGGCCAGCATTCCTCCAGTTTCAATCTAAAGAGAACAGATCTCTCTGGTTTCTAGAACGTTCAAAGTGACTTGGTTTGACCGATCAGGCTGAGACCAACCGCCTGTATGTGGGTTAGTACACACACATGCATACACACACATGCATATACACACATGCACACGCACACACACACGCAGAAAAGAAGGACAAGGTAAAGAAAGAGGGAGAAAAAGTGAGAGAGAGAGACAAGGAGAAAAATGGAGAGCGAGAGAAGGAGAGCAAGATAGAGATGGAGAGAGAGAGGGAGAAAGAGAGAAAAGGAGAACAGGTGAAAGAGCGGAAAGAGAGAGAAAGAGTCAGATAAAGAGTTACAAAGAGAAAGAAAGAGATACAGAGATAAATAGAAAGAGAGAGAGAGAGAGAGAGAGAGAGAGAAAGAGAGAGACAGAAAGAACGAGAGAGAGAGATAGAGAGAAAGAGAAAGAGAGAGAGAGAGAGAGAGAGAGAGATACTAATTTTTCTAGAAATAGGAGAGCAGGAGGGCAACTAGTTCTATGGCAGGTATCTATCTATCTAAGTGTGTGTGTGTGTGTGTGTGTGTGTGTGTGTGTGTGTGTGTGTGTGTGTGTGTGTGTGTGTGTGTGTGTGTGTGTGTGTGTGTGTGTGTGTGTGTGTGTGTGTGTGTGTGTGTGTGTTGATGAATGGATGGAGGGATGAATGTATGGATGGATGGATGAATATATGGATGATGGAGGGATGGATGGATGAATGGATAGATGGAGGGATGAAACAATACAGGGAGGGATGAATGGATGGATGGAGGGAAGGATGAATGGATGGATGATTACAGGGAGGGAGGGATGGATGGAGGGACGGATGGATGAATACAGGGATGGATGTCAGATGGAGTTCCCCGTTGGAAGGTGCTCTCATTTAAACATGCTCACACTGCACTGACTGCCCTCCTCCTCGCTGTCTAAATGAACTAATAGTCAATTACAATTAGGGCTGTCCCCGACTAAGGATTTGGATGGTCGACTATGATTGGCCAAAATTTGCCGTTAGTCGACTATTGGTCGAAAAAAATAAAAATTAAATAAAATAAAAAAATAGTATAATATTTCTTTTTCTTTTTTTCCATTCCATTTGGGCTGTGGGGGGTGCTTAACACTTTCGCGACCACTGGGATGCGTCTAATATAGTGGTTGAGGACCAGCTTTTGTAAACAAACCTGTGTCTTTTTGTATAGCTAAATCTATACTTTATAGTATTGCTATCTGTCCATTCTCATTGTCAATTGAGTTCATAAACCGTCCCTTCAAAATGGCTTAAAGAAAAAAAAATGCATCAATAGGTTGTCATTTTATAGCGCCGTGAATATAAGCATTATAGCGGATTTTGTCTCGTATATTTTCTGGGAGGCTAATAGCTGCTAACGTTATATCCAACGGCATTTCCGTTTTACAGATGCTAAAGAAATAACTCAAACTGCATATCATCGGGACTGTCCCAAAGCATGTATGCATGAAAGGGGGGGGGGGGGGGGGGGGGCGGGGGACGTCGTTTATTATTATTGATTACCAATAACAGTGTTCGTGTAACTAGCCACATACGCTGATCGGCTGGTTGCGTATTATAGCAAGCTCTGATCCGGCTGTAATTTACGTGAAAAAGATCTTACCATGAGCCAGTGGGATCCCCCCGAGCATTTCCCCGTTATCGATCGGCATCTGGTAGATCGATATGTCTGTCCATTGGCTGATGATAAATCCCCTTTTTGCATGGTGAAATCTGCGATTCGGAACGTAATCCACGGTACAGGATGCTGATTCAGAATCCGGGTACTAAAAATCTCCATTGAAAGGAAAAAAAAAAGGTGATCCGTTCGCCCACAGGGCACATTGCAGTAGGATCTGGCCGGTATTGCACCTTCTCGAATTCACAGACTAGGGAATATCTGCAGTGCCGATCCGCGACCTTGAACCGGTTATTAAAATGGAATAAAAGCAATAACAACTTGCTACGACTTTATACGTGATTCTGTCCACAACGCATGGATTCGAAACCCGTATAAATACGTGGTTCGTCCCCAATGTGTTAATGTCTGAAGGAGTCGACTGAAGGCTTCTTGTCCTCTGCAAAAGCATGCACTTGGTCCACTGATGGATACATCTTGATATTAGTCTAGTCTAGTGTGTTCATTAGATGGGTGAAATCCTCTTTCAGTGCCTCTGTGCCTGTTTTCGTAGGCAGTTAGCCTCTGATATGCGTGCCATTAGCGTTAGCCACGCTTCTAGGCCTCTTTTCTTTTGGAAATAATGATAGAAAAAAAAAAAAAAAAAAAAAAATTATAAATATATATATATATATCTGGTGGGGCGGAGCCAGGCGTTCATGGGGTGAGACGTGTTTCACGGGAGCTCCCTATTATTGTGCGAAAAACACTGTCACCCCACTAGTCTTTATTTTATTTTTATTTCTTATTGATCTTTTTGTTGAGTGGTGGAACATCTACCACTTTCATCGACCTTTTTCGACTTTTTGCGATGTCGAAGCCGGGAACCAGAGCCAACACCGCTTCAGCCGACAAAATGGCACCGGGCCCGTCCTCGCTTTCGCCTGAGACAAGCGAAATTCTCTCGGTCGTGACCAAACTCCATGCGGACTTTGAGGTACGCTTCGCCGAGGCGCAGTCGAAAGCGCAGGTGGAGCTTTTTGATGCCTTTCGTCGGGCAATGTCGGAGGAGATCGGGCTGGCGGTGGGCCCGTTGAAAGAAAAGATGGAGTCACTGCACGCTGCCACCACAGCTAACGCTAACGAAGTAGCCTCGCTAACGGCTGAGGCCTCTCAACAAGGCGAGAGGGTAGCGGGTATGGAGAGCTCCCTGCTGGCTGCGCAAGCTGACGTCGCCAAAATGCAGTCGGTAATTGTGGAGTTGCAGTCCAGGGAGAGACGATACAACATCAGGATTGTCGGTGTACCGGAGGGCGGTGAGGGAGGACGTCTCTCGGAGAACATGCCGGAGCTGCTGCAGAGGATACTGGGGAAGGATGTCCTTCCCGATCCGCCCTTGTGTGAGTCGGCCTACAGAGCGGGCAAGACCAGTCCTGGTGTGGGCAAGGAGCCGAGGCCCATCATTGTCAAGCTAAACAGGCTACAACAGAGAGAACTTATCATGCGGTCGGCCCGGGCCAGAAGGGGGGATCTGGGTTTCGACAATCACAAAGTGGCCATTTTCGAGGACTTCACGCCGGAGGTTCAGGCACAGAGGGGCGAATACAAACTGGTCATGACCAAGCTTTGGAAACTGGGCTTGAGGCCTACGCTTTTCACCCCCGCAAGATTGTCTGTGCTTTGTAAGGGCGATGACCGTCGCTCATTTTGGTCGTTGGCCAAAGCGCAGGAATATCTCAGGGGGCTGGCCGAGACGGTGGCCTAATAGCTTTGTCGGGTGAGTAATTTAGCGTTGTGGACCTAAATACATTGTTAGGGCGGACTACACACAATTGCTTGTTATCAGGCCCAGACAGGCTAACTACCAGCTACCCATCCGAGCTCTATGGAGGCTAACGAGCTAACTGAACATTGTACATGACAGATTCTAGCGTGCTAGCCGGATTCGTCACTAGCTTGCGTGCTGGCCTCGGGCTGGCTAGCGGGCTGCGGCTATCGTCTGCGCCGTGACATTCGAGACCCGTTAATGGTTACGTATTTTGGTTGCTGTTGCTGTTCAAAGTGACATTGGTTTGCACAATTCAAGAGTGATCGGGTCCTTAACTAACTTCTTGTAAGCTTTTATTTTTATATCCAGGTTGTTTTGAGCTTTGGGATCCAATAGTAGAAGCCAAGGTCGGTTGAATATGCATATACAATATATGATAACAGGTTGGGTCGGGTATGGCTTGCACTTTATGGCTATATGGTTATATGGCTTGCACTTTAGCCATAACCCTCTTTTCCTTTTTTTTTTTTCTTATTGTCGCTGTTTTTATGTCATCTGTATGCGCGATTTAAATGTGATCCGATTCTACCTTGGACTAACTGCTGATATGCCTTAATTTTGTTTTGAATTTTCCGTGATCCATTTATGCTATAACGTTGCGACATTAATATGCAGACTCCAAGGTAGATGGTTACAGGGTTGATGTTGAGTAATTATATAATAATGGCTAATTTTTCCATTATAGCTGTCATGTTAGGGCCAAGGCTCACGTTGGCTCTCGACCGAATATACATAAAATATGTGATAACAGGCTGGCTCAGGTTTAGCTTTGCTTGCACTTTAGCCATAACCCTCTTTTTCCTTTTCCTATTATTGTCGCTGTTTTAATGGCATTTGAATGAGCAATTTAACTGTGATTCGATCCTACCTTAGACTAACTGCTGATATGCTTTGATTTTGTTTTGAATTTTCCTTTATCCATTTATACTATAACGTTGCAACATTAATATGCAGACTACGAGGTAGATGGTTACAGGGTTGATGTTGAGTAATTATATAATAATGGCTAATTTTTCCATTATAGTTGTCATGTTAGGGCCAAGGTTCACGTTGGCTCTTGTACGAATATACATAAAATATGTGATAACAGGCTGGGTCAGGTTTAGCTTTGCTTGCACTTTAGCCATAACCCTCTTTTTCCTTTTCCTATTATTGTCGCTGTTTTAATGGCATTTGAATGAGCAATTTAACTGTGATTCGATCCTACCTTGGACTAACTGCTGATATGCTTTGATTTTGTTTTGAATTTTCCTTTATCCATTTTTATGCTATAACGTTGCGACATTGATACAGACTCGGAAGAGGATGGTTACAGGGTTGATGTTGAGGTGTTATATAATAGTGGCTATTTCTTCCATTATAGTTGCCTCATGTTAGGGCCAAGGCTCACCAAGGTGGTTTTCGACCGATATCTATATCTTTATTGAATTTAATTTTAATTTGTGTTTATTGGACTAGTGGGGGTTTAATTAGGGGTTTATCTAGAGGGGGATCGGAGTGGAGAACGTCTTATTGGATCCATGACTCCAGTGGGTAATGAGAGGAAGATGACCATCCTTAATGGATGGGGCATAGGGAGGGGATTGGAGAGTGGGTATAGGGGTATTAATAATAGGACGGGTGGGTTAGTGTTTAGAGTAGAAGGAGGGGGGGTTGTAACTGGGGTGGTATTGTTCTGTGTTTTATGTACTGTTGTCTTATGTGTGTGTGATTGTTCCTCCTCTGAACTCCTGAGATTGACCGTCTGGGCCCGCCTGGATCAGCGCCTCTGTACTCAGCCTGGCTGCACTGGTATGTTCTCTACGCATTTAGACAAACTCGACCATGGCTAAATTGAATATTTTAATTTGGAACGCAGGAGGTCTTAATGCCCCACACAAGCGTGCCAGTGTCCTTTGGTTATTGAAGAGAAGAAATATTGACATTGCTCTCCTTAGTGAGACGCATTTATTGGTGGGTGATGTGTCAAGGCTAGCAAATCGACAATATCACGTTATCTCCTCATCCTCAGCCGATGATAAGACGAAAGGAGTCGTCATAGTTACAAGACGTAACCTTGATATCAAAGTCCTGAATGTGTGGTCGGACACGGAGGGAAGGATTACTATAGCAAAAGTTGAGTTCTCTCATAGGAAGATGGCAATAATAGCATTGCATGCTCCTAACACATTTGATTCAGCGTTCTATAATACAATCACAAAGAATATGTTGGAACTTAATGGATACGCTCTCATTGTGGGTGGCGATTTTAATGCGTGCTGGGATGCGGAGATGGATAGGTCCGGGCCCTCTAAAACGAGCGACCAAAAACGGGCCTCTAAGGCCCTCAGACCTTTGGCGCTTATCCAACCCCACCCTCAAAGATTACTCTCACCTGTCAGCCAGACACAAAAGCTTCTCTCGAATTGACTATGCATTCGCGTCCCCTAATATGTTTGATAGTTTCGATGTCTCATTGGTTCCCTTGGCTCTCTCAGACCACAAGGGGATTTTCCTTACGGCAACCTTTGGCAGGCTCTCCGCAAGAGCTCCCAGATGGCGTTTTAATTCGACCTTGCTAAAGAACGATGACTTCTGTTCTGAGTTCAGGAGTAAACTAGCTGAATTTTTGCAGATCAACGTTGGCACAGTAGAAGACCCTAGGGTCCTGTGGAACGCATTGAAAGGATTTATCAGGGGTCATGTCACACTATTTGCCTCCAATTTGCGAAAATCCCGGTCAAAAAAGCTAGAAGGACTGGAATCATTATATGCGGACCTATACGCATCCTTGCAAACTAACTATAGTGAACGACTAAACACACAACGTAAGATAGTCAAAAAAGAAATAAACTCCATACTTAAACAACAGTCTGAGTTCTTGATACATAGGACAAGACAAAATTACTACTTTCACGGCTCCAGACCTAGCCATCTATTGGCAATGAAAATACGCTCAAATGATCATTTCTCGGATATCCCCTCGATCAGGACGAGCCAGGGTGCAGTCACTACTGATTCGAAAAAGATCAATGACACTTTTAAAGAGTTTTACTCACAGTTATATAGCTCAGAGGGTAATCTTGATGACTCTAAATTTGAATCGTTCATTGGCGGGCTTGAGATACCCCACATTTCTGAGGAAGAGGCCAAGGAACTGGGGAGACCGATTACTCTCGTGGAATTGAGGGAGACGATTGTTGAAATGCAGAGGGGTAAGGCACCAGGCTGGGATGGTATTCCACCCGAAGTGTATTTAGCTTTCTGGGACCTACTGGGTCCATTGATGCTCGATATGATCAATTACGCTATCGAACAAGGGGAGTTCTCAAGAGATGTCAATATGGCGTTGATTTCTTTACTTCTCAAGAAGGACAAAGATCCCAATGATTGTGGTAGCTATAGACCCTTGAGTCTTCTCGGGGCCGATTTAAAAGTGTTTGCCAAGGTGCTGGCCCGTCGCCTGCAGAGATTTATGTCTGTATTGGTGCACTGCGATCAAACTGGTTTTATCCCGGGGCGTCTGGCTGCAGATAATCTTAGGAGGCTGTTGCATGTAATCGATAACAGTAAAGACAATACAACTCCATCCACAGTTCTGTCTTTGGATGCCATGAAGGCGTTTGACAGACTTGAGTGGTCATACCTGTGGAAGGTACTTGAGGTCATGGGTCTTGGGAAGAGTTTTATTCATATGATTAAAGTCCTGTATGCCTCGCCGTCTGCGATGATACTGACAGGCAAAAACTGTTCCACACTCTTTCCAGTCTCCAGATCTTCTAGACAGGGTTGTCCTCTGAGCCCAGGACTGTTCGCGCTTTCCCTCGAACCTTTGGCCCAATTTATTAGGCAATCGGAGGACATCGTCCCCATAATGGTCAATAATACTCCACACAAAATTGCTCTTTATGCGGATGACCTGCTGATTTTCATGGACGACCCCTCCCGGTCGGCCACAAAATTATTGAGGATAATCGACGACTTTGGTAAATTGTCAGGCTTTAAGATTAACTGGAACAAATCAGCCTGCCTACCTCTTAATGAGCTGGCCAAGGCGGTACGACTACCAGCTGATATCCCCATAGTAGAACATTTTAAATACTTGGGCATAGAGATATTCCCCACGCTGAACCAAACTACTAAGTACAACTTCACGGGTACTTACACCTAGGAAGCTATTTGCTATGGGACTGATAACCGACTCTCGGTGCACTTTGTGCTCTCAAAAGGCCACTGGCACTTATATGCATATGTATTGGGATTGCCCACCAGTGGCCCGCTTCTGGAGGTCAATAACGGACAAACTTTCAGATCTGTGTGGCTTAACTATCCCATTCACAGCTGTTACGCTACTCCTGAACGATATAACGACACTACCCGCGTCCGTACAACTGAAAAGGGTTGTCCTAGCGGGCGTCACAGCAGCGAAGAAGCTAATAGCAATGAGATGGAAGGAGCCTAAGAAGCTTACAATGATTAACTGGTCCCTAACTCTATTGGATGTGATTTATCTTGAGATATCCACGGCCCGGGTGATTGGGGTAGGGCAGGCTGGAATTGACCTGTGGTTCGCAGCAGCTGAGAAGGTAAAGACCGCAGTGTGCGGCTGAGCGGGGTTGGGGCGCTTGATCGGGGGGGTCCGGCGGTCTCTGGGGAGGGGGAGGAGGAAATGTCTTGTCTGTCTTGGTTTTTGTCTTGTCCTTCTTAACTTTGACTGGGGGGATTTTAGGGGGGGTTGGTATTTAGCTATTCTGCGCTATATGTCAATTCTCATGCCATCTCCCCAAGGGACTAATATTGGCAGACTGATTGACCTGTTAACCAACTTGGAGGAAGAATTTCTTTCTTCTTACACTTTACCTTCTGCGAGTTTGGCAGTCTTGAACATGTGTAAAGGACCTAGGCTATCTACAGTAAATCTGCGGCAACACTCTCATAAACAATCTTTTAAGTCACTCCACTTTGTAAAGGTGGGGAAAGGTTGCCATGTTTTGAAGACCCTTTTGTTATTGAAGTAGCCATCTATATTTGATAGGTTGGACGCTGTTTCTTTTTCTTTTTGTCTTTATAATTTATTATTCTGTATTATTATTGTTTGTTATTCTCCTGTGAAGTTATGTTTTTTGTTACTGTGGTTATTGTGTTGTCCTGTTTCATGTAATTAATAATAAAAAAAATTTGATCAAAAAAATATATATATATATATCTTTTTTTGTATTCGACTAAGAGGTTGGCTAGTCGACTACGGCTCCTTTCGACCGATTAGTCGACTAATCGACTAATAGGGGTCAGCCCTAATTACAATAAATGCAAACAGTTGACACGGTCAGCGTCCCGGAATAACAAGCAGCACTATGACGAATAGATGTGAATACAAACAATGCCTGCTAGGAAACAGAGGTGTACGCACCGGTACAAACAATAATAACTTTATAATAACTTTATTTGTATAGCACTTTTCATACAGAGGTTGCAGTTCAAAGTGCTTCACAACAGTAAAAACAGGCAAACAAGACAATGCAGAGACAGAAAACCATTTATCCTCAATTACATTATTCTCTCCACACACTCTCTCCATTGCTCTACCTACGTGTGTGTGTGTGTGTGTGTGTGTGTGTGTGTGTGTGTGTGTGTGTGTGTGTGTGTGTGTGTGTGTGTGTGTGCGCGTGTGTGTGCGCGCGCGCGTGCATGCATGCGTGTCATCGAAGAACAATAGAATACAACAGGACCCCGCTTAGTGCTTGTGGGCAAGTGTTTGGTTGTTTTGTTGGCGGTACGACTGTTTATATTTTATGGTAAATGAGCAATTATCCTACAGATTCTTCACCTTCAGCGAGCGTGTTCTGAGTCAGAGTCAGGCTACAACGGGTCTGCTGTGAGGCGCGAGGCGTTCGTTTGTACGCCACGCATAATATAATTGTATGAATTAACCGCCAGCCCGAATGATAGGAATGCAGTGGGTCCACGTGCCTTGCTCAGTGGCACATTGGGAATACAAGGAATTTTGTGTGTGTGTGTGTGTGTGTGTGTGTGTGTGTGTGTGTGTGTGTGTGTGTGTGTGTGTGTGTGTGTGTGTGTGTGTGTGTCCGTGGCGTGTGTGTAAACTGTGCTATCATGGCTCAGTCATGCAGGTGAAAAAATCACCGTCAATATGTTCAAGACCCTCTGGAGACAGACAGACAGACAGACAGACAGACAGACAGACAGACAGACAGACAGACAGACAGACAGACAGACAGACAGACAGACAGACAGACAGACAGACAGACAGACAGACAGACAGACAGACAGACAGACAGACAGACAGACAAACAGGGGGAGGTGAGGGAGAGAGAGAGAGTGATAGAGAGAGATTGAGTAGGTCCACTCATCCACACACGAGCGGGGAGGAAATTAATGTCACGGTGTGGTTATTGCCATGACAACCTGCCTTTTAAATAACGATTGACAAACGAGAGGAGAGGAAATACAGGAGGGGGAAGGAATGCCCTTCTACCATCCCGTGTGATTAGAAAACACAGATGGAGTGGACTGGAAAGCTGGATAAACTAAAGGCTGTAAGACATGTACGAATTAACTACAATTAACTTGCTACTGACAGAACACTCATTCTCAGTTATGTCTCATTAGCTCAGATATGAAAGTCTTTTCATACGTTTTTTCCATTTTAAGAAAACCCGCTTCCTGAAGTGATTGAATTGAAAGGGAATTGAGGACAACCATGATGTGTGTGTATGTGTGTGAGAGAGAGAGAGAGAGAGAGAGAGAGAGAGAGAGAGAGATAGATAGAGAGTGAGAGAGAAAGCAAGTGTTTATGTGTGTTTGTTAGTTTGTTTGTGTGTGTGTGCCTGCTCCTACATGTGTGTGTTTGTGTACGTGTGTGTATGCCAGTGCATGTGTATGCAGTGTACCTCTCTCCTCTACAACACGGTTGTCTGTATTGCTCACACAGAAGCTAAAGCTCTGAACGTCTGACTGTATTTACAATGTTTACGTCCCCTCGCCTGCAGGTCATTTAGGAAGCAATAAATATTCATCATCATCATCAAAATTCATAATTAAATTATGAGAATGGCCACGTGACGGCGGCTGGGTGGCGTAGCAGAGATTGCGCTCGTCACCAATGCAAGAGGCTGCGGTCTCGACTCCCCGAGTCAGCATTGCCTGCGGCTTGGACCAGTCGTCATACTATGTCAATTGGCAGAGTCAGAGGGTGGAAGTCGATGGGTGGGGATTGGACGTTGTGGACAGCGACTCCTACAGGTCGGTTGGGTGACACCTGCACAGCAGAGTCAGGAAGTATCGGGAGCAGCGTGAGCCTCCCACGCGTTACTCCTCGCCACTGAGAGACCGCGCTGTACAGGTGAAAAGATGCGACAGGCTGCCTCCTCATGTACCGGAGGGGACACGTGATGCAAGGCTTCTATCCTCACTACAGCCGACCAGTGGGAGGCATAGTCTAGCAACGTTCAAGACAGGGGAGGGGAGAATTGAAGGGGAAAAATTGGCAATACGAAATTGGGATGGGATAAAAATAGAAAAATAAGGAGAAAAAGTAGATAAAAAAAAAAGAGAATGGCCACGTGTGCGCATGTGAGTGTTTGTGTGCGTGTGTGTGTGAATGTTTTTTGCATTTTTGCCTTTGTGACGGCCCGCCTCCTCTGCCTTCATGGGAAGTGATTGGCAGGTAGTCAGCAAACGTGCCTCACCGGAGTCATTAGGACGCAGGGTATTTAACCCTCTAAGCAGCGGTTCTCAAACTACGGGTCGCGACCCAAAGTGGGGTCGTGGGTAGGACACAGCGCATTGGCAAGTAAATTTTTTTTCTGGCAACATATTTGGCTAAATATGCCTTGTTTTATAAATGTGTATTGATAACAGTGCTGTAATTACATTTTCTAATAAATATGCATGATCAAGTTCAACAACGTGTGCTTTTATTTTGATATTCCTTAATTCCACGTTGAAATTACGCGATACATTAAGTGTGGGGTTGCCAAACAAAATCCTAAATAAAATCGGCTTGTGGTATAAAAAAGTTTGAGAAGCCCTGCTCTAAAGCCGACATAGACAAAGGTTCGCCTGGACATAGTATTATATTTCTGCCAATTCTGAGAGTATTATTTGACAGTCTGTATCAAGTGTTATATGATTCAGGGGAACCTACCCTTTATTTCTGGTGCAGTGTAGAGTCACCATCATACATTACCTTAGTGTGAGCAGACAATAAAAAAAATTTAATACAAAAAAAAAAACGCCCGGTGAACCACACACACACAATCAGGTCAAACAGGTGATTTGTCATTCAAGCTGCACAATAAATTATATAGCTCTTCAAACGCATCAAATCCTTCACTATAAATATGTCATCATTATTGTCCCAGTAGGAGTCCTTTTCATTTATATTATCTGGATCATCTGAGTCAACATCCACAACAAGTTGTTGAACAATAACGTATACCTCTTTGTCTTTTTGCCATTTTATTATAAAACAGAGGAAGGCAAAATAGAGTAAAGAGAAACAATATACATTTTCCATTCTTTTGAAATGTATTATTAATGTGTTGACTCCACTTGACATGCGTCCACCAGGCGGCTCCCCTTCACCAGACACTAGCTGTATCCATCCTCATCGCTCTGTTATAACCAGTGCAGTCATCTGGACATTTAATCATCTACTATGATGTAGGCTTGCATTCAATTATGCCAGGGCTAGGGCTAGTGATATTATGTTTCCTAGTGCTGATTAATAACATACATGCTTGAAATAACTTTTAAAATAGCATTTAATTGCTTAAAAATGTAAGGTCTATGTTTGAACTGTTGAACGCTTGATAGAAAGGTAAAGTCCATGTTTGAACTGTTGAATGTTTGATAGAGAGGTAAAGTCCATGTTTGAACTGTTGAATGTTTGATAGAGAGGTAAAGTCCATGTTTGAACTGTTGAATGTTTGATATAAAGGTAAAGTCCATGTTTGAACTGTTGAATGCTTGATAGAGAGGTAAAGTCCATGTTTGAACTGTTGAATGCTTGATATAAAGGTAAAGTCCATGTTTGAACTGTTGAACGCTTGATAGAGAGGTAATGTCCATGTTTGAACTGTTGAATGCTTGATATAAAGGTAAAGTCCATGTTTGAACTGTTGAATGCTTGATATAAAGGTAAAGTCCATGTTTGAACTGTTGAATGTTTGATAGAGAGGTAAAGTCCATGTTTGAACTGTTGAATGTTTGATAGAAAGGTAAAGTCTATGTTTGAACTGTTGAATGCTTGATATAAAGGTAAAGTCCATGTTTGAACTGTTGAATGTTTGATATAAAGGTAAAGTCCATGTTTGAACTGTTGAATGTTTGATAGAGGTAAAGTCCATGTTTGAACTGTTGAATGTTTGATAGAAAGGTAAAGTCTATGTTTGAACTGTTGAATGCTTGATATAAAGGTAAAGTCCATGTTTGAACTGTTGAATGTTTGATATAAAGGTAAAGTCCATGTTTGAACTGTTGAATGTTTGATAGAAAGGTAAAGTCTATGTTTGAACTGTTGAATGCTTGATAGAGAGGTAAAGTCCATGTTTGAACTGTTGAATGCTTGATATAAAGGTAAAGTCCATGTTTGAACTGTTGAACGCTTGATAGAGAGGTAATGTCCATGTTTGAACTGTTGAATGCTTGATATAAAGGTAAAGTCCATGTTTGAACTGTTGAATGTTTGATAGAAAGGTAAAGTCTATGTTTGAACTGTTGAATGCTTGATATAAAGGTAAAGTCCATGTTTGAACTGTTGAATGTTTGATATAAAGGTAAAGTCCATGTTTGAACTGTTGAATGTTTGATAGAGAGGTAAAGTCCATGTTTGAACTGTTGAATGTTTGATAGAAAGGTAAAGTCTATGTTTGAACTGTTGAATGCTTGATATAAAGGTAAAGTCCATGTTTTAACTGTTGAATGTTTGATATAAAGGTAAAGTCCATGTTTGAACTGTTGAATGTTTGATAGAAAGGTAAAATCTATGTTTGAACTGTTGAATGCTTGATATAAAGGTAAAGTCCATGTTTGAACTGTTGAATGCTTGATATAAAGGTAAAGTCCATGTTTGAACTGTTGAATGCTTGATAGAAAGGTAAAGTCTATGTTTGAACTGTTGAATGCTTGATATAAAGGTAAAGTCCATGTTTGAACTGTTGAATGCTTGATATAAAGGTAAAGTCCATGTTTGAACTGTTGAATGCTTGATATAAAGGTAAAGTCCATGTTTGAACTGTTGAATGCTTGATATAAAGGTAAAGTCCATGTTTGAACTGTTGAATGCTTGATATAAAGGTAAAGTCCATGTTTGAACTGTTGAATGTTTGATAGAAAAGTAAAGTCTATGTTTGAACTGTTGAATGGTTGATATAAAGGTAAAGTCCATGTTTGAACTGTTGAATGCTTGATATAAAGGTAAAGTCCATGTTCGAACTGTTGAATGTTTGATAGAAAGGTAAAGTCCATGTTTGAACTGTTGAATGTTTGATAGAAAGGTAAAGTCTATTTTTGAACTGTTGAATGCTTGATATAAAGGTAAAGTCCATGTTTGAACTGTTGAATGTTTGATAGAAAGGTAAGGTCTATGTTTGAGTATAATGTAATGTTTGATAAAAAGGTACAGTTGGAGTTTCTTTTTGCAGTAATAATGATTAACCCTTTCTCTGCCACGCTTATATCCATCCTTATACCATCCTCTGCCAGCTCTATTTGTCTATGGAGATGTTCCCCTTCTTTGCAGGGCTATAACTTTTTAAATTATATTGCTAAATTGACATTACTATGGCCCATTCAACGTCAAGTATCTATCGTTTAGGATGTAGCAACGTTCTACTTTTTCTATGTCTAAGTCTATGTTTGAACTGTTGAATGCTTGATATAAAGGTAAAGTCCATGTTTGAACTGTTGAATGTTTGATATAAAGGTAAAGTCCATGTTTGAACTGTTGAATGTTTGATAGAGAGGTAAAGTCCATGTTTGAACTGTTGAATGTTTGATAGAAAGGTAAAGTCTATGTTTGAACTGTTGAATGCTTGATATAAAGGTAAAGTCCATGTTTTAACTGTTGAATGTTTGATATAAAGGTAAAGTCCATGTTTGAACTGTTGAATGTTTGATAGAAAGGTAAAATCTATGTTTGAACTGTTGAATGCTTGATATAAAGGTAAAGTCCATGTTTGAACTGTTGAATGCTTGATATAAAGGTAAAGTCCATGTTTGAACTGTTGAATGCTTGATAGAAAGGTAAAGTCTATGTTTGAACTGTTGAATGCTTGATATAAAGGTAAAGTCCATGTTTGAACTGTTGAATGCTTGATATAAAGGTAAAGTCCATGTTTGAACTGTTGAATGCTTGATATAAAGGTAAAGTCCATGTTTGAACTGTTGAATGCTTGATATAAAGGTAAAGTCCATGTTTGAACTGTTGAATGCTTGATATAAAGGTAAAGTCCATGTTTGAACTGTTGAATGTTTGATAGAAAAGTAAAGTCTATGTTTGAACTGTTGAATGGTTGATATAAAGGTAAAGTCCATGTTTGAACTGTTGAATGCTTGATATAAAGGTAAAGTCCATGTTCGAACTGTTGAATGTTTGATAGAAAGGTAAAGTCCATGTTTGAACTGTTGAATGTTTGATAGAAAGGTAAAGTCTATTTTTGAACTGTTGAATGCTTGATATAAAGGTAAAGTCCATGTTTGAACTGTTGAATGTTTGATAGAAAGGTAAGGTCTATGTTTGAGTATAATGTAATGTTTGATAAAAAGGTACAGTTGGAGTTTCTTTTTGCAGTAATAATGATTAACCCTTTCTCTGCCACGCTTATATCCATCCTTATACCATCCTCTGCCAGCTCTATTTGTCTATGGAGATGTTCCCCTTCTTTGCAGGGCTATAACTTTTTAAATTATATTGCTAAATTGACATTACTATGGCCCATTCAACGTCAAGTATCTATCGTTTAGGATGTAGCAACGTTCTACTTTTTCATTCACATATTCATACTAAAATACGGTCTAAAGTATAAATATGTTTTTATCGTTTTCTGCAGCATTCTGCAGAACGTGAGTTATAGCCCTAAATACATATATTAGATCATCAAATGTAGTTTGATACCGATTGACGTCAGATTAAAAATGTCAATTGTACAAGGTCCTACACGTTATGCCTCATCATCTGCTGGTGACCGGAGGGGGGGGGGGGGTTTATAAGTCCGTGGCCGACGTTAAATCATTTATTTAGTATGGGTGATATGTTGATCGGAGCAGTGTGTATGTATAATAATAATCAAACACGCTGAAACTCACCGCAGCTTCCTCGTAGCGTTGGGCGATCAGCGTGGAGCAGAAAGTTCGCTATTATGGGATGTCGATCTAGTTGGTCCAGTTCCAGGTTGTATAATACTATATACGTCCAAATCATGTTGTTTATCGAGTTATTGGCAACGGATCGCTATCCAGTGTATCAAGCTGGAGTCCCGCTAGCGATAGCGAGTGGCCGGACGAAATATGGGTGAGCACCACTTCCGGCGCGTCACTTCCGGTTTTGGCGATTCGCCGACCAGATGGCGGTCTTGAACCGTTGGAGAGTTGAGAGGAGATCAACAGCAAGTCTCAAGTCTCCGTGGGGTGGATATGATTGCCATGACAGATTTTTTAAATATTGATCTCAAAGACGCTGTACGACGTCATTGGCAGATTAAGCATGGCGAGCAATGACGTCTAAAGTCGTCCTTGGCGATTAAAGGGTTAATTAATATAACACCAAATAAAGCAGTCAGGTTGAGAACCCAGTTGTCTGCATGTTGTTGCTTCGTTTAGTCGCTGCTTACCGACCATTGAGTTTTGGACCTCGACCCTGTCTGTCTGCACGTCTGTCC
>NC_140169.1:88224372-88241741 GCF_963971535.1 Notolepis coatsorum
ACCAATGTCACTGAGACCAATACCGTCCCAATAACAATTATGTACCGATGGCAGTCGGTTCATCTAATTAGTTGATTTATCTAAACGATTAATCTACCAGAAAAACTATTGATTCTATTTGCAATTGAACATTTCTACTAGACATGTTTTTCAAGTGCAGCAGTACTATCCTCAGGTCACATGGGTAGTTGCCTCTTTGACACCACCTACTGAATACTGAGATAAGCCGTGAAATGTATTTATGTCTGTAAATGCTGTGTAGTGTGGATGCCTACTGTATATGAGTAGGGTGGGTAATGCCATTACTTCTTTTTAGCTATTGACTCATTATAGCTACTTTATCATCTTGAAATAATATAACACCTGCCTGTTATTATGAAATTGTTTATCATTACATACAATGTATCTATGCCTGTAGCTAAATGCTGAAAAACAGGGAACACAATTAAAAAATATATATAACTAAATGGTAAATGGCTGCATTTATATAGCAGCTTTTATCCAAAGCGCTTTACAATTTGTTCCTCACATTTTACCCACTCACTCACACATTCACACGCCGACGGCGGAGGCGACCGTGCGAGGTGCCAACCTGCTCATCGGGGAGCAAATAGGGGGTAAGTGTCTTGCTCAAGGACACTTCGACACGCTGCCCGGGAGGAGGAGCGGGAATCTCTGGACTGTGAGCTAAGATGGCACAGTCATCAGCGTACTGTAGCTCACATACTTGGCAGGATTTTGTCTTTGTGTGGAGCCTGGAGCCGGCGGATGTTGAAGAGACTACCATCAAGGCGGTATTCCACATGGACACCGTCTTCATGTCCCAGGGCTCTGCGGAAGAGGCTGAAACCTGAAGATCAGCACCAAGGTTGCCGTTTACAACGCAGTATGTCTCTCCACTCTGCTCTATGGAGCAGAATCCTGGACCCCATACCGCCGGCACATCACCAACCTGGACGCCTTCCACATCCGTTGCCTACAAAGGATCCTCGGCCTGACCTGGGAAGATCGAGTCCCCCGCACAGACATCCTCAACAACACCAACTCAATCTGTACGGCCGCAGCTGTGGCCAAAAAACATCTTTGCTGGATAGGGCACACCATACGTATGCCTGACCACCGCCTGCCCCGCCAAGTCCTCTATGGCCAACTGAGAGGAGCAAAGCGGGCTGCTGGAGGCCAAAAGAGACGCTTTAAGGACGACACCAGGGACCTCCTAAAGTGTGCAAATATCACACAGCTTGAAACTCTGGCACTCGACAGATCAGCCTGGCAAGTCACTTGTGCCACTGCAGTTTCCCAAATACACAAAGCAAACCAAGACCGAAGATCTGAGAGGCGCACGCAACGACACCAGCGGGCGGCTGGCATCCCCCAGGTATCTGGCTTCCCTTGCGCCATCTGTGGACGGGTGTGCGGCTCTAGGATCGGCCTCAACGCCCACGAGAAGTGGCACCAGCGGCACTAAACATCCCCCCCCCCCCCCCCCCATCCCTGGAGCAAGCGTCATCATCGAACATGATGGACAGCTGAGCTAAGAGTGTGTGTGTGTGTGTATGTTTGTGTGTGTGTGCTTGCATATGTGTGTGTGTGTGTGTGTGTGTGTGTGTGTGTGTGTGTGTGTGTGTGTGTGTGTGTGTGTGTAGGGATGTCGTAACAAGGTACTGGATGACTGTGATTAATGCCTTTAATAACGCCAGGGACGCACACTGGGATAAATAAAACACACCCAGGGACACACAGGGGAATGAATTCAACACGCCCTGGGACACACAGGGGAATGAATGAAACATACCCTTTGTCCAAGATCCATCAAACAACCGGTCAACAAGCCTTAATATGCAACCGGCAACCGCATTATTATACCAGAGACTAGCAGATACACACTGACACACACACACACTGACAACCACACACACACACACACACAAGACAGAGCCTACAAACACATCCAGACACATACTGCTAAGTGCATACACACACACACACACAGAGCCACATGGACAGACACACACACACATGGACAGACACGAAAAAGACACACACACAAATGGCGGCTAGGCAGAGAAATAATCAATAATCAGTTGTTCAGTAAATCTTTTCTCATCGGACCGGTACTGATATATGAAAGAATCACTGATACCGGGCCAATTTGGTCATGGATATATATATATATATATATATATATATATATATATATATATATGGATACATACATACATCCCTATAGTCAACAGGTTGTGACTGTCTGTAGGCCCATACTGGAAGCAACCCCCCCCCCCCAAAAAAACTCACCGATTACGGTATCTATGTCTTTTGTAAATGTCACCCACCGGTTCTCCCCAGTAAAGAGTAGTGTCTAAAGGGGACCTATTGTGAAAATGGTAAAAGTCTGAAACAAAGCATGAATGTCATAAAAATGTGTATCGAGGTGATGGATCTGCCGCCCTGTGTGTCGTGGAGCCCTGGAGAACACTCTGACCGGTCCAGCCCTGGAGAACACTCTGACCGGTACAGTGTGGTGGAGCCCTGGAGAACACTCTGACCGGTACAGCTGAGCCCTGGAGAACACTCTGACCGGTACAGTGTGGTGGAGCCCTGGAGAACACTCTGACCGGTACAGCTGAGCCCTGGAGAACACTCTGACCGGTACAGTGTGGTGGAGCCCTGGAGAACACTCTGACCGGTACAGCTGAGCCCTGGAGAACACTCTGACCGGTACAGTGTGGTGGAGCCCTGGAGAACACTCTGACCGGTCCAGCTGAGCCCTGGAGAACACTCTGACCGGTACAGTGTGGTGGAGCCCTGGAGAACACTCTGACCGGTCCAGCTGAGCCCTGGAGAACACTCTGACCGGTACAGTGTGGTGGAGCCCTGGAGAACACTCTGACCGGTACAGTGTGGTGGAGCCCTGGAGAACACTCTGACCGGTACAGTGTGGTGGAGCCCTGGAGAACACTCTGACCGGTCCAGCTGAGCCCTGGAGAACACTCTGACCGGTACAGTGTGGTGGAGCCCTGGAGAACACTCTGACCGGTCCAGCTGAGCCCTGGAGAACACTCTGACCGGTACAGTGTGGTGGAGCCCTGGAGAACACTCTGACCGGTACAGTGTGGTGGAGCCCTGGAGAACACTCTGACCGGTACAGTGTGGTGGAGCCCTGGAGAACACTCTGACCGGTCCAGCTGAGCCCTGGAGAACACTCTGACCGGTACAGTGTGGTGGAGCCCTGGAGAACACTCTGACCGGTCCAGCTGAGCCCTGGAGAACACTCTGACCGGTACAGTGTGGTGGAGCCCTGGAGAACACTCTGACCGGTACAGCGTGGTGGAGCCCTGGAGAACACTCTGACCGGTACAGTGTGGTGGAGCCCTGGAGAACACTGACCGGTACAGCGTGGTGGAGCCCTGGAGAACACTCTGACCGCTACAGCGTGGTGGAGCCCTGGAGGACACTCTGACCGGTACAGTGTGGAGGAGCCCTGGAGAACACTCTGACCGGTACAGTGTGGTGGAGCCCTGGAGAACACTCTGACCGCTACAGCGTGGTGGAGCCCTGGAGAACACTCTGACCGGTACAGTGTGGTGGAGCCCTGGAGAACACTCTGACCGGTACAGTGTGGTGGAGCCCTGGAGGACACTCTGACCGGTACAGTGTGGTGGAGCCCTGGAGGACACTCTGACCGGTACAGCGTGGTGGAGCCCTGGAGAACACTCTGACCGGTACAGCGTGGTGGAGCCCTGGAGAACACTCTGACCGGTCCAGCTGAGCCCTGGAGAACACTCTGACCGGTACAGTGTGGTGGAGCCCTGGAGAACACTCTGACCGGTACAGTGTGGTGGAGCCCTGGAGAACACTCTGACCGGTACAGTGTGGTGGAGCCCTGGAGAACACTCTGACCGGTCCAGCTGAGCCCTGGAGAACACTCTGACCGGTACAGTGTGGTGGAGCCCTGGAGAACACTCTGACCGGTACAGCGTGGTGGAGCCCTGGAGAACACTCTGACCGGTACAGTGTGGTGGAGCCCTGGAGAACACTGACCGGTACAGCGTGGTGGAGCCCTGGAGAACACTCTGACCGCTACAGAGAGACACTAACCACTATTTGTGGAGAAGAGAGGGAGGGTGTGTGTGTGTGTGTGTATATATTATACTGTACTGTATATACGTATGTGAGTTATATACGACCATTATAATATATATATATTATGTATATATAAAAATACTATATAGTATGAGTGTATAATGGTGGTCTAGAAGGAGGAGAAAGTGTGTGTGTGTCTATTGTATGTGTGTGTGTGTGTATGTGTGTGTGTTAAGGCTGAGCCCGAACGTTTGAACGTTCGTTCGCTACACTGACATTCGGACATTAATTAATGGGTTCGAACGTTCTGCGAAAAAAAAATAAAGGAGGCGCACAGGGTTGAAGCGATGTGAAGAGGCGCCGCTCGGCTCAACCAGTATGGTCTGCCGGGCTGCTGGCGGCCTGTAGCTGGATACTATTGTCTCAACCAGAGCTACTACCAGCTCTCAACCAATGCAATAGAACAATTTTGATTGACAGGCGATTCTGCCAATTACGTCACACCGCTTGCACCCGCCTCTGCTGTTACCACCAATCGGCAAGCGTTTATTAGTTTTTTACTTCCGGCAATGCCGCCATTGATCTGCTTGCGAGAAGCACAACAGACTTACCGTAGCTAATACGTTAGCTCCCCGCCGAGAACGTAGATGAGGATGACCAAACGAGTCATAATGATTTTACTGCAACGAATGTTATAATAAAACAAAGCCTTTCTATACATGTGTCTGATTGAAAACTTTATTAACAGACTGCAGAATAGGTACAACTCAGGGCTCTTATGAGCAACGGAAGCCCAAGGGGACGGCTGGGGCGCATGGTGCTCCCACTTAGGTGGGACGGCGGGCGCGCATCCGTGGGGTAAGACGGCCGGTGAGAGCGCGGCTCGGAGCCAACGGCAGTGACATGATGGGAATAGCCAGACTCTGAGGACGAGTGCTTGCTACTTGCTTGGGTAAATAATATGCTGATGTTATTGAACGTGTAACACTAACTATATAACGTTAATGCCACAAAACGAATGCCTTTGTTTATCTAGCCCCTTACGTGACTGCGGTGTGCAAGGGCTATTGTTTATCATAAGTAGTAACTTTGATGCAGTAGCTTGTTTATTTTCTTCTGAGTGCTTTGTTTAATTACATGTTTACATGAACAGCCACCACTGTAAACAACATGTTTTTCACCAATAGACTATGCAATGCCGCCCTCCGTAGGATCTATAATAAAAAAAAAATAATAATAATAATAATAAAAAAAAAAAAAGATTAATTTAAAAATGTAAAAAAAAACGAACGTTCGTTCGATAAACCCTGCCGAACGTTCGAATTCTAAAAACAGGGTTCGGGGACAGCCTTAGTGTGTGTGTGTGTGTATGTGTGTGTGTGTCTGCGTGCATGTATATGTGTGTGTGTGTGTGTGTGTGTGTGTGTGTGTATGTGTGTGTGTGTGTGTGTGTATGTGTGTGTATGTGTGTGTGTGTGTGTCTGCGTGCATGTGTGTGTGTGTATGTGTGTGTGTGTGTCTGCGTGCATGTATATGTGTGTGTGTGTGTGTGTATGTGTATGTGTATGTGTGTGTGTGTGTGTGTGTCTGCGTGCATGTATATGACAGCGTTTCCGTTAGCCGGTAATTACCGGTATTTGACCGGCAAAATATGTTGAAGTCCGAATATTTAAATCTCTCCGGTCTTAATGTCCGGTGAAAATAATTCCTCTAAGCACAATTTTATTATTTGAATTGTATTAAAATCGGCTAAAATTAAATAGCCTATGCGATGAACGAAACAATAATTCCATTTTCAGTTTAATTGTTGCTTCACTCTGATAGGATGGCGCCGCTCAGATGTGAAACTTATTTTTCTTTTTTTTTGAGCCTGCACGCTCTGGCCACCATAACGACAAACAGGTATACGAGGAAGAGAGAGAGATGGTGAAACAAGCTAAGCTTAGTAAATATTTCATGAAACCAAGCACAAGCAGGTCTAATAATGACAACGAAGATGAGTCTTCTGAACTTGAAGTCACAGAGACCGCTGACGCTGATGCCGTGGTGGCTCCCGCGGAAAAGAAACAAAAATGTCGAGCGTACTTTTACTATTAATTTATTGATTGAACCACAAAGAGCATGCCCAGTTTGCTGCTACCGTTGCGAGCCTCGCCTGTTCCAATGGGGATCTATTAAAGTCGAACCAGCAACTAAAGTCGCTGTTCTCGCAGCCGTCGCAGGTACAAAACGGATAGGCACAACGAGAGACGGGGTGAGTGAGTGTTGACATTTTTAATCATATGCAACTGTTGGTTGACTGCCGTGTCACATAGTAATGCATATTATTGATTATAACTAAATGTAGGCTATAACCTATAATGAAATTAACAAATGCGTTACACGCATGTGGCTCGTCCTCTCTGCATGTGGCGACGAGCTAGCAAACGAGGCAATGTGATGATCAACTACAGTTTGCTGTGTGTGAAGTTGAACATTATGATATGTGTGACGTGTCTGATACAACGAGGTGAAGCGATGTCGACTCGAGATTCATTTGGGGGTGCGTGTGACAGAGCTGCTGCAGCGCAAGCCTGCGGGGCGGGAGCTTGATGCTGGTAGCGTATCGCACTAACTTGAGAGGCGAGAGATAGTAATTTGATTCTGCAAATCAATTTCTCATTCTTCGCTTGATTAATACACATGTCCAATTATAACGGAATTCGTTAGCTCATAAAAATGTGATTATAATAGACTGCTGTTTAAAACTCTGACCGGAATATCTCGAATATGTCCGGTGATAGAAATCTTGCAGGACACCCAGACCGGCACGAATATGTTCTAACGGAAACGCTGGTATATGTGTGTGTGTGTGTGTTTGTGTGTGTGTGTGTGTGTGTGTGTGTGTGTGTGTGTGTGTGTGTCTGCATGCGTGTGTGTGTGTGTGCATGTGCGTGTCTGGATAGCTCTCTAACTAAGATGAATCACCCAGCAAGGCCTTGGGGCCACCAGGGACCCCTGTGGGACACACAGCCCAGATCAGTGGCCCATCTGTGGGGAGGGAGCAATACGAGGACGGTACCCCTCTAGCTCTACCTCCATGTCCTCCTCTCCTCCTCCACTAGCTTTACCTCCATGTCCTCCTCTCCTCCTCCACTAGCTCTACCTCCATGTTCTCCTCTCCTCCTCCACTAGCTCTACCTCCATGTCCTCCTCTCCTCCTCCACTAGCTCTACCTCCATGTTCTCCTCTCCTCCTCCACTAGCTCTACCTCCATGTTCTCCTCCTCTCCTCCTCCACTAGCTCTACCTCCATGTTCTCCTCTCCTCCTCCACTAGCTCTACCTCCATGTCCTCCTCTCCTCCTCTCCTCCTCCACTACCTCTACCTCCATGTCCTCCTCTCCTCCTCCACTAGCTCTACCTCCATGTTCTCCTCTCCTCCTCCACTAGCTCTACCTCCATGTCCTCCTCTCCTCCTCCACTAGCTCTACCTCCATGTCCTCCTCTCCTCCTCCACTAGCTCTACCTCCATGTCCTCCTCTCCTCCTCTCCTCCTCCACTAGCTCTACCTCCATGTCCTCCTCTCCTCCTCCACTAGCTCTACCTCCATGTCCTCCTCTCCTCCTCCACTAGCTCTACCTCCATGTTCTCCTCCTCTCCTCCTCCACTAGCTCTACCTCCATGTTCTCCTCTCCTCCTCCACTAGCTCTACCTCCATGTCCTCCTCTCCTCCTCTCCTCCTCCACTAGCTCTACCTCCACGTCCTCCTCTCCTCCTCCACTAGCTCTACCTCCATGTCCTCCTCTCCTCCTCCACTAGCTCTACCTCCATGTTCTCCTCTCCTCCTCCACTAGCTCTACCTCCATGTCCTCCTCTCCTCCTCCACTAGCTCTACCTCCATGTCCTCCTCTCCTCCTCTCCTCCTCCACTAGCTCTACCTCCATGTCCTCCTCTCCTCCTCCACTAGCTCTACCTCCATGTCCTCCTCTCCTCCTCCACTAGCTCTACCTCCATGTCCTCCTCTCCTCCTCCACTAGCTCTACCTCCATGTCCTCCTCTCCTCCTCCACTAGCTCTACCTCCACGTCCTCCTCTCCTCCACTAGCTCTACCTCCATGTCCTCCTCTCCTCCTCCACTAGCTCTACCTCCATGTCCTCCTCTCCTCCTCCACTAGCTCTACCTCCATGTTCTCCTCTCCTCCTCCACTAGCTCTACCTCCATGTCCTCCTCTCCTCCTCCACTAGCTCTACCTCCATGTCCTCCTCTCCTCCTCCACTAGCTCTACCTCCATGTTCTCCTCCTCTCCTCCACTAGCTCTACCTCCATGTTCTCCTCCTCTCCTCCACTAGCTCTACCTCCATGTTCTCCTCTCCTCCTCCACTAGCTCTACCTCCATGTCCTCCTCTCCTCCTCCACTAGCTCTACCTCCATGTCCTCCTCTCCTCCTCCACTAGCTCTACCTCCATGTCCTCCTCTCCTCCTCCACTAGCTCTACCTCCATGTTCTCCTCTCCTCCTCCACTAGCTCTACCTCCATGTCCTCCTCTCCTCCTCCACTAGCTCTACCTCCATGTCCTCCTCCTCTCCTCCTCCACTAGCTCTACCTCCATGTCCTCCTCTCCTCCTCCACTAGCTCTACCTCCATGTCCTCCTCTCCTCCTCCACTAGCTCTACCTCCATGTCCTCCTCTCCTCCTCCACTAGCTCTACCTCCATGTTCTCCTCCTCTCCTCCTCCACTAGCTCTACCTCCATGTCCTCCTCTCCTCCTCCACTAGCTCTACCTCCACGTCCTCCTCTCCTCCTCCACTAGCTCTACCTCCATGTTCTCCTCCTCTCCTCCTCCACTAGCTCTACCTCCATGTCCTCCTCTCCTCCTCCACTAGCTCTACCTCCATGTCCTCCTCTCCTCCTCCACTAGCTCTACCTCCATGTTCTCCTCTCCTCCTCCACTAGCTCTACCTCCATGTCCTCCTCTCCTCCTCCACTAGCTCTACCTCCATGTCCTCCTCTCCTCCACTAGCTCTACCTCCATGTCCTCCTCTCCTCCACTAGCTCTACCTCCATGTCCTCCTCTCCTCCTCCACTAGCTCTACCTCCATGTCCTCCTCTCCTCCTCCACTAGCTCTACCTCCATGTCCTCCTCTCCTCCTCCACTAGCTCTACCTCCATGTTCTCCTCTCCTCCTCCACTAGCTCTACCTCCACGTCCTCCTCTCCTCCACTAGCTCTACCTCCATGTCCTCCTCTCCTCCTCCACTAGCTCTACCTCCATGTCCTCCTCTCCTCCTCCACTAGCTCTACCTCCATGTCCTCCTCTCCTCCTCCACTAGCTCTACCTCCATGTTCTCCTCTCCTCCTCCACTAGCTCTACCTCCATGTTCTCCTCTCCTCCTCCACTAGCTCTACCTCCATGTTCTCCTCCTCTCCTCCACTAGCTCTACCTCCATGTTCTCCTCTCCTCCTCCACTAGCTCTACCTCCATGTTCTCCTCCTCTCCTCCTCCACTAGCTCTACCTCCATGTTCTCCTCTCCTCCTCCACTAGCTCTACCTCCATGTCCTCCTCTCCTCCTCCACTAGCTCTACCTCCATGTTCTCCTCCTCTCCTCCTCCACTAGCTCTACCTCCATGTCTCCTCTCCCCCTCCACTAGCTCTACATCCATGTTCTCCTCTCCTCCTCCACTAGCTCTACCTCCATGTCCTCCTCTCCTCCTCTCCTCCTCCACTAGCTCTACCTCCATGTTCTCCTCCTCTCCTCCTCCACTAGATCTACCTCCATGTCCTCCTCTCCTCCTCCACTAGCTCTACCTCCATGTCCTCCTCTCCTCCTCCACTAGCTCTACCTCCATGTCCTCCTCTCCTCCTCCACTAGCTCTACCTCCATGTCCTCCTCTCCTCCTCCACTAGCTCTACCTCCATGTCCTCCTCTCCTCCTCCACTAGCTCTACCTCCATGTCCTCCTCTCCTCCTCCACTAGCTCTACCTCCATGTCCTCCTCTCCTCCTCCACTAGCTCTACCTCCATGTCCTCCTCTCCTCCTCCACTAGCTCTACCTCCATGTCCTCCTCTCCTCCTCTCCTCCTCCACTAGCTCTACCTCCACGTCCTCCTCTCCTCCTCCACTAGCTCTACCTCCATGTCCTCCTCTCCTCCTCCACTAGCTCTACCTCCATGTCCTCCTCTCCTCCTCCACTAGCTCTACCTCCATGTCCTCCTCTCCTCCTCCACTAGCTCTACCTCCATGTTCTCCTCTCCTCCTCCACTAGCTCTACCTCCATGTTCTCCTCTCCTCCTCCACTAGCTCTACCTCCATGTCCTCCTCTCCTCCTCCACTAGCTCTACCTCCATGTCCTCCTCTCCTCCTCCACTAGCTCTACCTCCATGTCCTCCTCTCCTCCTCCACTAGCTCTACCTCCATGTCCTCCTCTCCTCCTCTCCTCCTCCACTAGCTCTACCTCCACGTCCTCCTCTCCTCCTCCACTAGCTCTACCTCCATGTCCTCCTCTCCTCCTCCACTAGCTCTACCTCCATGTCCTCCTCTCCTCCTCCACTAGCTCTACCTCCATGTCCTCCTCTCCTCCTCCACTAGCTCTACCTCCATGTCCTCCTCTCCTCCTCCACTAGCTCTACCTCCACGTCCTCCTCTCCTCCTCCACTAGCTCTACCTCCACGTCCTCCTCTCCTCCTCCACTAGCTCTACCTCCATGTTCTCCTCTCCTCCTCCACTAGCTCTACCTCCATGTCCTCCTCTCCTCCTCCACTAGCTCTACCTCCATGTTCTCCTCTCCTCCTCCACTAGCTCTACCTCCATGTTCTCCTCTCCTCCTCCACTAGCTCTACCTCCATGTCCTCCTCTCCTCCTCCACTAGCTCTACCTCCATGTTCTCTCTCCTCCTCCACTAGCTCTACCTCCATGTCCTCCTCTCCTCCTCTCCTCCTCCACTAGCTCTACCTCCATGTTCTCCTCTCCTCCTCCACTAGCTCTACCTCCATGTTCTCCTCTCCTCCTCCACTAGCTCTACCTCCATGTTCCTCCTCTCCTCCTCCACTAGCTCTACCTCCATGTTCTCCTCCTCTCCTCCTCCACTAGATCTACCTCCATGTCCTCCTCTCCTCCTCCACTAGCTCTACCTCCATGTCCTCCTCTCCTCCTCCACTAGCTCTACCTCCATGTTCTCCTCTCCTCCTCCACTAAGCTCTACCTCCATGTTCTCCTCTCCTCCTCCACTAGCTCTACCTCATGTCCTCCTCTCCTCCTCCACTAGCTCTACCTCCATGTCCTCCTCTCCTCCTCCACTAGCTCTACCTCCATGTCCTCCTCTCCTCCTCACTAGCTCTACCTCCACGTCCTCCTCTCCTCCTCCACTAGCTCTACCTCCATGTTCTCCTCTCCTCCTCCACTAGCTCTACCTCCATGTTCTCTCAGTAACTAGGTCCCAGTCTCTCTCCTCTCCTATCATTCTGTCCTACTATGACCTCTTCCGTCGCAACAATTGACATAAATACAAATAAAGGGGACATATTTAAAGTTATTATAGGTGTTTGAGGCGCCCTAAAAAAAATGTTCTTGCTGAAAATAACCCCACTCAGATGATGCATTCTAGCCGTTTCTGTGCCTGTAAAGAGCGAGCCGCTGGTGCTCCAGTTCTGTACCGTCAAACGGCATTCAGATATAACTTTCAGACTAAACGTTGCAGATCAAATATGACTCAAGATACAGCAATAGCATAGCAATCATACAACACATTTTTTTTATTTTTTTTTTACATATTTTAGGTAAATTTTTTGGTAGAAAAGAGAAGATTCACACACAAGCCGGCATCTTGCACATTTTTATCAAGATATCTTCACACGCACATACACGCTATTATATTATTATCTATTGTATTGTATTGTATTTCACTCACTCACTCACTCCACGCCAAAGTATCCGACAGTAATCACTGTTCCTTAAACTACTTCAAAGCTCTTTTCTTTCGTGTATATCTACGTCACTATGTAACACAATAGTTCACTCTTGGGAAATATGTCTAATGGTGTTTATTATTGTTCACCCTTGCAATAAACCTGACTCAGGTATCTCCGTTCGTCAAGATGGCGGCTCGCTTGTAAACCTTCTTGAAAATATCCACCTTTTTGGCAGTTATTGCTGTTGGTGCAAGGGAACAAAACCTGATGCCAATGGGAAGCTGAAGTCTACTCTGCAGAGCGAGGAGAGAGAGAGAGAGAGAGAGAGAGAGAGAGAGAGAGAGAGAGAGAGTGAGAGAGAGAGAGAGAGATAGAGAGATAGAGAGATAGAGAGAATAGAGAGAGATAGATAGAGATAGATAGAGATAGATAGAGATAGATAGAGATAGATAGAGATAGATAGAGATAGATAGAGATAGATAGAGATAGATAGAGATAGATAGTAGATAGATAGAGATAGATAGAGATAGATATAGATAGATATAGATAGATATAGATAGATATAGATAGATATAGATAGATATATATAGATATAGATAGATATAGATAGATATAGATAGATATAGATGATATAGATAGATATAGATAGATATAGATAGATATAGATAGATATAGATAGATATAGATAGATATAGATAGATAGATAGAGATAGATAGAGATAGAGATAGATAGATAGAGATAGATAGAGATAGATAGAGATAGATAGAGATAGATAGATAGATAGATAGATAGATAGATAGATAGATAGATAGATAGATAGATAGATAGATAGATAGATAGATAGATAGATAGATAGATAGATAGATAGATAGAGAGAGAGATAGAGAGATGGGTGGGAGAAAGGCGAGAGAGAGAGGAGAGATAGACACAGAAGGAGACAAGAAAAAAAGAGGGGAGAGACAGAAAGAGGGAGAGAGAAAGAGAAAAATACATATACACATAGAGAGAGAGTGGAGTGAGAGTGAGAGTGAGAGTGAGAGTGAAGAGAGAGAGAGAGAGAGAGAGAGAGAGAGAGAGAGAGCCTTGGGCTTGCTGTAGGGCTATAAGCGCAGAACCTTGTCTAGGCAATTCAATGTGTCAAGACCATGTGAGTTCAAGTCCTTTCCCTTACAGTCAACCATGTATCTCTATACGGTACACTGCTCAGGGAGAAACCATTTTAATATACAGAGCTTGTTAACATTTGATAAAACTACTCTCTCGTGCCCTAGAAGAGGACCTGCTGTCACTCTCAATGTTGTCAAGATGGTCACCATTAGAGATGTTCCGATACCATTTTCCCTTTCCGATCCGATTCCGATACCTAAGCTTTGGGTATCGGCCGATACCGATATTTATCCGATACCAGTGCATAAAAAAGAATTGAAAAAAAAATTATATAAATTATACTTTTTTTTTTTTTTTTTTTTTTAGATACTGTTATACTGTTTTTTAGTATAACTAGAACGTATGGTATTTATTCAACAACAGGTGATTGTATAGATTTGTATTAGTATCATTAATCAATGAGTATGGGCTGCAGCACTGCAGATATACCCTACTCCAATGATCCACACGGACATTAAACGGTGTTGCACTCGCTACTCAGTGGCTCTGCAGATATACCCTATTCAGTCTGTAAGCTAGTGGCAGATAGAACGTTCATGTTGTGATTTTTGATGCAAAATAAATATTCAACATTCTCTTTTGAAACTCCGCCTCAGACTCTTATCCTTTGGCACTTGCTGTACTTTGCTTGCAGGTCTGCAGCCATTATTGCTGGATTATGTGAATAGCACCAACTTTAGACACGGTAACGTTATCAAGCTAAGCTAACTGACCTAGCTCGTCTTCCCGCATTGACATTAAGATAACGTTAGTAATAGTCAGCTAACGCTAGTCCGTAGCTACTTAACTTAAATACAATTCACCGTGGGTGCATTATTGTTGATAGACGGTCACGGACAGTGTTAGGTCCTGGAGAAAGGACAGGCGATCATCTGATTTGATGTAACGTTAAAAGCGGATGTTGTTCCAACTAGCTATCTTTCCAGCTAATGCTATCATAACACCAGCCAAACACATCCCGATTCCCGTCCGAGCTCCCCGTCACACCGCACTGTCGGGGACAATGGAATTTAAGAAAGTGTATCTGCTGTTAAAATGACACAGCATCACACTTTAAAACATGTTCATTTTATAATCCTCACTCTCCGCAGGACTCGGCAGGAGATAAATTACATCATGGGATCGGAGGCTAGAATTTACGTGTACTCGCCGATACCGATACCAGCATTTTAGGCAGTATCGGCGGCATTTCCGATACCGGTATCGGTATCGGAACAACTCTAGTCACCATCAGCTCTCATTGATATCTGCCTTCCATGTGCTGCCACGTCCATCTGAATGTGACATTACCATGAACTTGGAGGCTGTGGGCCTCACCTACCAGTGTCAATACAGTTAGAACCTTCTCTCCTACTCCGTCTCCCTCTCAGCCTTCATATTGTCTCAATAAAGAACCTTCTCTCCTGTGTCTCCCCTACTCCGTCTCCCTCTCAGCCTTCTGTCTCAATAAAGAACCTTCTCTCCTGTGTCTCCTCTACTCTGTCTCCCTCTCAGCCTTCCTACTGTCTCAATAGAGAACCTTCTCTTCTGTGTCTCCTCTACTCTGTCTCCCTCTCAGCCTTCCTACTGTCTCAATAAAGAACCTTCTCTCCTGTGTCTCCTCTACTCTGTCTCCCTCTCAGCCTTCCTACTGTCTCAATAAAGAACCTTCTCTCCTGTGTCTCCCCTACTCTGTCTCCCTCTCAGCCTTCCTACCGTCTCAATAGAGAACCTTCTCTCCTGTGTCTCCCCTACTCTGTCTCCCTCTCAGCCTTCCTACCGTCTCAATAGAGAACCTCTCTCCTGTGTCTCCTCTACTCTGTCTCCCTCTCAGCCTTCATACTGTCTCAATAGAGAACCTTCTCTCCTGTGTCTCTCTTACTCCGTCTCCCTCTCAGCCTTCCTACTGTCTCAATAGAGAACCTTCTCTCCTGTGTCTCCTCTACTCTGTCTCCCTCTCAGCCTTCATACTGTCTCAATAAAGAACCTTCTCTGCTGTGTCTCCCCTACTCTGTCTCCCTCTCAGCCTTCCTACTGTCTCAATAAAGAACCTTCTCTCCTGTGTCTCCCCTACTCTGTCTCCCTCTCAGCCTTCCTACTGTCTCAATAAAGAACCTTCTCTCCTGTGTCTCCCCTACTCTGTCTCCCTCTCAGCCGACTGTCTCAATAAAGAACCTTCTCTCCTGTGTCTCCTCTACTCTGTCTTCCTCTCAGCCTTCCTACTGTCTCAATAGAGAACATTCTCTCCTGCGTCTCCTCTACTCTGTCTCCCTCTCAGCCTTCATACTGTCTCAATAGAGAACATTCTCTCCTGTGTCTCCTCTACTCTGTTCCCTCTCAGCCTTCATACCGTCTCAATAAAGAACCTTCTCTCCTGTGTCTCCCCTACTCTGTCTCCCTCTCAGCCTTCATACTGTCTCAATAGAGAAACATTCTCTCCTGTGTCTCCCCTACTCTGTCTCCCTCTCAGCCTTCATACTGTCTCAATAAAGAACCTTCTCTCCTGTGTCTCCCCTACTCTGTCTCCCTCTCAGCCTTCCTACTGTCTCAATAAAGAACCTTCTCTCCTGCGTCTCCTCTACTCTGACAAATGGCGTCATTCATTAGGAACAGGACACTTCATAAGTACACTCTATGCATCTCTGTGGTTATAAAGAGAACATGAATCAGCGCTGACTGCTGAACATCCTCTCAGCTACAGGACTGTGTGTGTTGCCTGAAGACAGCTAATGTAGCCAGAGAGTGTTCCTAATGGCTTCCCTGCACAGTGGGCCGGCTGCACGTCAAGTAAACAAGCTATTGTGTGTGTGTGTGTGTGTGTGTGTGTGTGTGTGTGTGTGTGTGTGTGTGTGTGTGTGTGGTATCTTCCCCCAGGTACACAGTGTGTGTGTGTGTGTGTGTGTGTGTGTGTGGTATCTTCCCCAGGTACACAGTGTGTGTGTGTGTGTGTGTGTGTTGTGTGTGTGTGTGTGTGTGTGTGTGTGTGTGTGTGTGTGTGTGTGTGTGTGTGTGTGTGTGTGTGTGTGTGTGTGTGGTATCTTCCCCCAGGTACACAGCGAAGACGAGGTCAATGGAAGTCGACTTTGAGTCAATTGCTGCTCTCATTTGTAAAGCCCCTGCAGCACAGGCCTGAGTGTGTGTGTGTGTGTGTGTGTGTGTGTGTGTGTGTGTGTGTGTGTGTGTGTGTGTGTGTGTGTGTTGTGTGTGTGTGTGTGTGTGTGTGTGTGTGTGTCTCAACTACCTCTCCCTATCGCTACAGTCCCTGCAGCAAAGTATAACAACTCGCATGAGAGAGAGGAGAGAGAGAGAGATACAGAGAGAGAGAGAGATACAGAGAGAGAGATAGAGATACAGAGAGAGAGATACAGAGAGGAGAGAGAGAGAGAGAGATACAGAGAGAGAGAGAGAGAGATACAGAGAGAGAGATACAGAGAGAGAGAGAGAGATACAGAGAGAGAGAGAGAGAGAGAGAGAGAGATACAGAGAGAGAGATACAGAGAGAGAGAGAGAGAGAGAGAGAGAGAGAGAGAGAGAGAGAGAGAGAGAGAGAGAGAGAGAGAGAGAGATACAGAGAGAAAGAGAGCTGAGACCCAGTCCCCCTGGCCATACAGGCGGTGTTGGGGGCCCCAACGAGGCAATGTTGGCTGTCACAGACATATCAGTATCTGGGGGTTATGTTGGCTGATAGGTGCATGTTATATAAAACATGTTTTTGACTGAAAATAGTGCAGAGAAAAATGCTTGGTTTAATTTAGAAATGGTGTCGTCACAGTTCGTCCAGCAGAGCACTCCGACTCCATGGTTTACATATCACTCAGTCATAATAGTTGTCATTGTTTACAATACTCCCTGCAGCAAGTTAGTCGAGAGGACATAAGGCGTTTGCCACTGACTTCACTAATTACGTTGTTTTTTAATATACCTACCTAAATATAAAGATAAATTCATCATTAGTGAAGATTAAGCTATTTTGAATAGAATAATAGAAAATGCAATGCAAACTACTTTGGTTCCAGCTCAGATATAATTCAGTTAATGTCACTTTTGTATTCATTTTTTTTTTTTTTATAGATAGCTGAAGATGGAAGAAGAAAGGTGTGAGACTACATTAAAAAAAAAAAAAGTATATATAATATCGCTGATATATCGATATTGTAATACTGTACTCCCTAATATCAGTATCTGCATGGGCCATGCTCTACTCCTTACTGTTCTATCCTAACTGTACTCCCTAATATCAGTATCTGCATGGGC
>NC_140169.1:88241941-88256941 GCF_963971535.1 Notolepis coatsorum
ATTTGCACCTCTTGTTGTATAGAACCTGCAGGGGGGGTAGTGCAATACCCGTGGTACGCTCGGCTGAGCGCACCACTTTCTGTAGGGCCTTCTTGTCCTGTGCCGTGCTGTTTCCATACCAGGCAGTGATGTTTCCGGTCAGGATGCTCTCTACAGCTCCTGAGTAGAAGGACTGGAGTATCTTCCCCGATACTCTGAACTTCCTTAACTGTCTCAGGTGGTAGAGACGCTGTTTCGCCTTCTTTACTACTGTGCCTATGTGTGTTGACCATGTCAGGTCCTCTGAGATGTGGACCCCCAGGTACTTGAAGCTGCTCACCCTGTCCACGGTAGCCCCGTTTATCATCAGTGGTGTGTGTGTCTCCTGCTGTCCTCTCCTATAATCCACGATCAGTTCCTTGGTTTTGCCAATGTTCAGGAGCAGGCTGTTGTGTGATAGATAGATAGAGGGAGAGAGAGAGACACACACACACACACTACGAGGACCACAATGGAAATAAGTCTGACTTTATTGTGTGATAATTCCTCAAGCAATGCAATGTATGTGATGGTTGTGGCCCAATTGGGTTTTAAATCCTGTGTATTTGTAACATCTGTTTAAATAAATTCACACACACACACACACACACACACACACACACACACACACACACACACACACACACACACACACACACACACACACACACACACACACACACACACACACACACACACACACACACACACACACACACACACACACACACACACACACACAGAGACAGAGAGATAGACAGATATATAGAGCGATAGAGAGACACACACACACAGAGATAGCGAGACGGAGAGAAATAAAGAGAGACAGAGGGAGAGAGAGAGAGTAAGAAAGAGAAATAAGACGTGTCCCTACTGAAGGTCAGGTAGAACACTCTGCTCCAGCGGCAGTTAAACTGGGCCACGCAGTGAGTAGAGAGAGTGAAGTGTCCTCCAGCAGCTGTTAAACTGGGCCACGCAGTGAGTAGAGAGTGAAGTGTCCTCCAGCAGCAGTTAAACTGGGCCATGCAGTGAGTAGAGAGAGTGAAGTGTCCTCCAGCAGCTGTTAAACTGGGCCACGCAGTGAGTAGAGAGTGAAGTGTCCTCCAGCAGCTGTTAAACTGGGCCACGCAGTGAGTAGAGAGTGAAGTGTCCTCCAGCAGCTGTTAAACTGGGCCACGCAGTGAGTAGAGAGTGAAGTGTCCTCCAGCAGCTGTTAACCCTTAGAAGTCAACGGGGCCCTATTGCCTCCCGTGGGCGGAGAACAAAAGAATTAGAATCTCTCACAAATGCTCAGGAAGTCCCGTTTTTCAAAAATCTGTAAAAATAGCACAAAGACAATTTCGAGTGCATAATAGTGTAATCTATATGTATCCTTACTTGCTAAACATAATACGACTTGTAAATATGTTTAATTCTTGCTCAATTGTATAGTTCTAAATATCCCTGTATTCCCCCGAAACTACAACGCGTCACGTACATGCACGCGCGCACACACACACAGCGCATAGGTGTTAATCACTGAGTGATCTAATATGCATATTCTTCAGCGCGAGAGGGGGGGGGGGTTGTGTTTCTCACTGTCTGTCGTTGATAATATAATCTGAAGAGGTCCTGCATTATTATTATTATCATTCTCGAGAATACACGCGGACCCGACGGAACGTTAACTTATGAATAAAAAGTAGTCTAACATGCTTTTCATCCTCGCCCGTGTATATACCCACGTCGCGCTAAAACATCAACTACTGTATGAGTAGAGACAGAGTGCTTGTGTGTACGAGTTATGATGAGTTATCTCGCAGTTTTCTAGAGTAGAAAGGTGCGCCCAGTAGAACACACACACACACAGAAGGAATTTCTTGTACAGCGAGTTGGGCGTTTTATTTATTTTATCACTTGTAGGCTACCATAGCGAAGGCTCATGGCAGCAACGTTAGTGGTTGAAACGTGATTCGAGAGTGATACCAAGTGGAAGGAAATATATCCTGTCATCAGTGCGTATAGCAGGTATCCTCGAAATTCTCCGCTATCTCCTCTGCAAGCTCCTGTCTGTCCGCCTGCACTGCTCCAACTGCCTGTGTCTGTCTACTGCTTTGGTCCAATCATATTCAGAGTCCCGTCAGAATCCCGCCCCCCCCACCCACAGTCTGCGAATCAGAGGCAGAGTAGGGGCGGGTCTTCACGAAATGCGTGTTGTCTCTTTCAACGGGTCGGAGTCAGAGCGAGAGTTGACAGCGCATATACAGGTAGTCTAATCTGCAGGTACTGTAGCGAGTAGCATAGTTTTGCCAGCAGGCAGTTAGTAGAAAAATATGGCATGTTCAAAGATGGCCAGTAAAATAAAAGTCAACAGTGAAAATCGCTGCAATAATAAATAATTAATTCTTTCTTTCTTTCTTTCTTTCTTTCTCTCTTTCTCTCTTTCTCTCTTCTCTTCTCCTCTTTCTCTCTTTCTCTCTTTCTCTCTCTCTCTCTCTCTCTCTCTCTCTCTCTCTCTCTCTCTCTCTCTCTCTCTCTCCTCTCTCTCTCTCTCTCTCTCTCATTCTAGAGAAATACAACCACAAATTGTTATTGGTTTGCTTCTTTTTCTTACAGTACTATATATACTGTACTTTACTGTATATACTGTACCATCCACTGTACTGAAACATCTCAATATAAGTAATCATGGTATGCTGCAAAAGGTGATATGGTATGTGATATGGTACAGTACTGTAAATACCATCTCTCTCTCTATCTCTCTCTCTCTCTCTCTCTGGCTTTATTGAGGAAGGGCACACCTCTATCAGCTGAGTAACAATGTTCATCAAAGTGTTGAGTGCTACAGTGTAGGTTAGTATATTAGGACAAGTGCATACCTACATGTATGACCTATATCTATCTACTACTTTTGGATATGAGCATTTTTTCAATACCCAACTATGTAGTGGCCGCTTGTCGCTAGGCTAGGCCTCCTGCTGGGTCCATTCACTGGAATAACAAAGGAATGACTGGGCCTTTGCTCCAGGTGTGAAATGGTTCTAGTGACAATGATCACATTGAATTCTGGGAGTGTAGTTCTCTCATCAGATAGCTGAATGAACTTGGATCTAGTTCAAAGTCCTATACTGAAAAGGTGTTAGGATTTTACCAGAATGTTTGATAGGACATTGATTGAAAACTATCGTCTCAAATTTGACAATTGATGGCTTATTTTGAAGGTATGAATCTGTAATTTTATATTATGTAACAAAAAAAAAGGGGGAAATTCTCAGGAGGAGGAGCTATTTAGGTTAGACTTCTAAGGGTTAAACTGGGCCACGCAGTGAGTAGAGAGAGTGAAGTGTCCTCCAGCAGCTGTTAAACTGGGCCACGCAGTGAGTAGAGAGTGAAGTGTCCTCCGGCAGCTGTTAAACTGGGCCACGCAGTGAGTAGAGAGTGAAGTGTCCTCCAGCAGCTGTTAAACTGGGCCACGCAGTGAGTAGAGAGTGAAGTGTCCTCCAGCAGCTGTTAAACTGGGCCACGCAGTGAGTAGAGAGTGAAGTGTCCTCCAGCAGCTGTTAAACTGGGCCACGCAGTGAGTAGAGAGTGAAGTGTCCTCCAGCAGCTGTTAAACTGGGCCACGCAGTGAGTAGAGAGAGTGAAGTGTCCTCCAGCAGCTGTTAAACTGGGCCACGCAGTGAGTAGAGAGAGTGAAGTGTCCTCCAGCAGCTGTTAAACTGGGCCACGCAGTGAGTAGAGAGAGTGAAGTGTCCTCCAGCAGCTGTTAAACTGGGCCACGCAGTGAGTAGAGAGTGAAGTGTCCTCCAGCAGCTGTTAAACTGGGCCATGCAGTGAGTAGAGAGTGAAGTGTCCTCCAGCAGCTGTTAAACTGGGCCACGCAGTGAGTAGAGAGTGAAGTGTCCTGCAGCAGCTGTTAAACTGGGCCACGCAGTGAGTAGAGAGAGTGAAGTGTCCTCCAGCAGCTGTTAAACTGGGCCACGCAGTGAGTAGAGAGAGTGAAGTGTCCTCCAGCAGCTGTTAAACTGGGCCACGCAGTGAGTAGAGAGTGAAGTGTCCTCCAGCAGCTGTTAAACTGGGCCATGCAGTGAGTAGAGAGTGAAGTGTCCTCCAGCAGCTGTTAAACTGGGCCACGCAGTGAGTAGAGAGAGTGAAGTGTCCTCCAGCAGCTGTTAAACTGGGCCACGCAGTGAGTAGAGAGTGAAGTGTCCTCCAGCAGCTGTTAAACTGGGCCACGCAGTGAGTAGAGAGTGAAGTGTCGTCCAGCAGCTGTTAAACTGGGCCACGCAGTGAGTAGAGAGTGAAGTGTCCTCCAGCAGCTGTTAAACTGGGCCATGCAGTGAGTAGAGAGTGAAGTGTCGTCCAGCAGCTGTTAAACTGGGCCACGCAGTGAGTAGAGAGAGTGAAGTGTCCTCCAGCAGCTGTTAAACTGGGCCACGCAGTGAGTAGAGAGAGTGAAGTGTCCTCCAGCAGCTGTTAAACTGGGCCACGCAGTGAGTAGAGAGTGAAGTGTCCTCCAGCAGCTGTTAAACTGGGCCACGCAGTGAGTAGAGAGAGTGAAGTGTCCTCCAGCAGCTGTTAAACTGGGCCACGCAGTGAGTAGAGAGTGAAGTGTCCTCCAGCAGCTGTTAAACTGGGCCATGCAGTGAGTAGAGAGTGAAGTGTCCTCCAGCAGCTGTTAAACTGGGCCACGCAGTGAGTAGAGAGAGTGAAGTGTCCTCCAGCAGCTGTTAAACTGGGCCACGCAGTGAGTAGAGAGAGTGAAGTGTCCTCCAGCAGCTGTTAAACTGGGCCACGCAGTGAGTAGAGAGTGAAGTGTCCTCCAGCAGCTGTTAAACTGGGCCACGCAGTGAGTAGAGAGTGAAGTGTCCTCCAGCAGCTGTTAAACTGGGCCACGCAGTGAGTAGAGAGTGAAGTGTCCTCCAGCAGCTGTTAAACTGGGCCACGCAGTGAGTAGAGAGAGTGAAGTGTCCTCCAGCAGCTGTTAAACTGGGCCACGCAGTGAGTAGAGAGAGTGAAGTGTCCTCCAGCAGCTGTTAAACTGGGCCACGCAGTGAGTAGAGAGAGTGAAGTGTCCTCCAGCAGCTGTTAAACTGGGCCACGCAGTGAGTAGAGAGAGTGAAGTGTCCTCCAGCAGCTGTTAAACTGGGCCATGCAGTGAGTAGAGAGAGTGAAGTGTCCTCCAGCAGCTGTTAAACTGGGCCACGCAGTGAGTAGAGAGTGAAGTGTCCTCCAGCAGCTGTTAAACTGGGCCATGCAGTGAGTAGAGAGTGAAGTGTCCTCCAGCAGCTGTTAAACTGGGCCACGCAGTGAGTAGAGAGTGAAGTGTCCTCCAGCAGCTGTTAAACTGGGCCACGCAGTGAGTAGAGAGTGAAGTGTCCTCCAGCAGCTGTTAAACTGGGCCACGCAGTGAGTAGAGAGTGAAGTGTCCTCCAGCAGCTGTTAAACTGGGCCACGCAGTGAGTAGAGAGTGAAGTGTCCTCCAGCAGCTGTTAAACTGGGCCACGCAGTGAGTAGAGAGAGTGAAGTGTCCTCCAGCAGCTGTTAAACTGGGCCACGCAGTGAGTAGAGAGTGAAGTGTCCTCCAGCAGCTGTTAAACTGGGCCACGCAGTGAGTAGAGAGTGAAGTGTCCTCCAGCAGCTGTTAAACTGGGCCACGCAGTGAGTAGAGAGAGTGAAGTGTCCTCCAGCAGCTGTTAAACTGGGCCACGCAGTGAGTAGAGAGTGAAGTGTCCTCCAGCAGCTGTTAAACTGGGCCATGCAGTGAGTAGAGAGTGAAGTGTCCTCCAGCAGCTGTTAAACTGGGCCACGCAGTGAGTAGAGAGTGAAGTGTCCTCCAGCAGCTGTTAAACTGGGCCACGCAGTGAGTAGAGAGTGAAGTGTCCTCCAGCAGCTGTTAAACTGGGCCACGCAGTGAGTAGAGAGAGTGAAGTGTCCTCCAGCAGCTGTTAAACTGGACCACGCAGTGAGTAGAGAGTGAAGTGTCCTCCAGCAGCTGTTAAACTGGGCCACGCAGTGAGTAGAGAGTGAAGTGTCCTCCAGCAGCTGTTAAACTGGGCCACGCAGTGAGTAGAGAGTGAAGTGTCCTCCAGCAGCTGTTAAACTGGGCCACGCAGTGAGTAGAGAGTGAAGTGTCCTCCAGCAGCTGTTAAACTGGGCCATGCAGTGAGTAGAGAGAGTGAAGTGTCCTCCAGCAGCTGTTAAACTGGGCCACGCAGTGAGTAGAGAGTGAAGTGTCCTCCAGCAGCTGTTAAACTGGGCCACGCAGTGAGTAGAGAGTGAAGTGTCCTCCAGCGGCTGTTAAACTGGGCCACGCAGTGAGTAGAGAGTGAAGTGTCCTCCAGCAGCTGTTAAACTGGGCCACGCAGTGAGTAGAGAGTGAAGTGTCCTCCAGCAGCAGTTAAACTGGGCCATGCAGTGAGTAGAGAGTGAAGTGTCCTCCAGCAGCTGTTAAACTGGGCCACGCAGTGAGTAGAGAGTGAAGTGTCCTCCAGCAGCTGTTAAACTGGGCCACGCAGTGAGTAGAGAGTGAAGTGTCCTCCAGCAGCTGTTAAACTGGGCCACGCAGTGAGTAGAGAGTGAAGTGTCCTCCAGCAGCTGTTAAACTGGGCCATGCAGTGAGTAGAGAGTGAAGTGTCCTCCAGCAGCTGTTAAACTGGGCCACGCAGTGAGTAGAGAGAGTGAAGTGTCCTCCAGCAGCTGTTAAACTGGGCCACGCAGTGAGTAGAGAGAGTGAAGTGTCCTCCAGCAGCTGTTAAACTGGGCCATGCAGTGAGTAGAGAGTGAAGTGTCCTCCAGCAGCTGTTAAACTGGGCCACGCAGTGAGTAGAGAGTGAAGTGTCCTCCAGCAGCTGTTAAACTGGGCCACGCAGTGAGTAGAGAGAGTGAAGTGTCCTCCAGCAGCAGTTAAACTGGGCCACGCAGTGAGTAGAGAGTGAAGTGTCCTCCAGCAGCTGTTAAACTGGGCCACGCAGTGAGTAGAGAGTGAAGTGTCCTCCAGCAGCTGTTAAACTGGGCCACGCAGTGAGTAGAGAGAGTGAAGTGTCCTCCAGCAGCTGTTAAACTGGGCCACGCAGTGAGTAGAGAGAGTGAAGTGTCCTCCAGCAGCTGTTAAACTGGGCCACGCAGTGAGTAGAGAGTGAAGTGTCCTCCAGCAGCTGTTAAACTGGGCCACGCAGTGAGTAGAGAGTGAAGTGTCCTCCAGCAGCTGTTAAACTGGGCCACGCAGTGAGTAGAGAGTGAAGTGTCCTCCAGCAGCTGTTAAACTGGGCCACGCAGTGAGTAGAGAGTGAAGTGTCCTCCAGCAGCTGTTAAACTGGGCCACACAGTGAGTAGAGAGTGAAGTGTCCTCCAGCAGCTGCAACACCAACACGTTTATGAACCACAGAGGAGAGAGGAGTGTATCACACTATTAACCAAACTGTGAGATGTATAGGGCTCATGTACTATCTATTAATTCCTTTTCACAAATGGTTTAATCAGTATATCCGTGTCTGTGTCTGAGGAAAAAAACGTTAGCCTTGTTAAACGAGACGGACTGGTCTACGGAGGAGACTGGGGCTGACGCAGGCCGATCGGGGAACCCCTCGCGTCACGGAACGCACGTATGCCCATATATGGACTAAGAAGGGAGAGGTTCAAAATGTCCGTTAGCCTCATCTGAATCAGACGGATAAAGCGATGGTTTTATCCAGATTATTGGATTATTGACACTTACACTAAATCTATGAATGTAGCTACTTAACTGGGGATTACAGATACAGGAATATAAGCAGGACGTTCGGTTACGATAGTTAACCTCACCTTGAACTCCCCGTTATTCCCAGGTCAACTGGGCATGTGTCAACCCCCAGTCCTGTCGCAGCTGCACAATCTCTGAAAAAGTTGGGACAAATTTCCAAAAATTTTCGAAAGGGGCCGAACTACACCCATTAGCAGTGATATAAGGACCATATACCATAGCCTGTCGTGAGCTATTGCTTAAATAGGCCCCGTCCATTCCTGCCGTTTCCTTTAACAATGGTCCTTGAGGTACAGCGGCTGGGTGGCGCAGCGGAGATTGCGCTCGTCACCAATGCAAGAGACTCCGGTATCGAATCCCAGTCTCAGCATTGCCTTCGGCTTGGGCCGGCCGTTGTACTGGCTCATTTGGCAGAGTCGGCGGGTGGAAGTCGATGGGTGGTGATCTGGACGTTGTGGACAGCGACTCCTACAGGTCGGCTGGGGGACGCCTGCACAGCAGAGACAGGAAATGGCGGGGGTAGTGTGAGCCTCCCACCCGTTACTCCTCGCCAATGAGAGTCCGCGCTGGCAGGTGAAAAGATGTACCGGAGGGGACACGTGATGCAAGGCTTCTATCCTCCCTACAACCGACCAGTGGGGGGCATATGCGAGCAACGTTCAAGACAGGGGAGGGGAGAATTGGAAAAAAGTGGGGAGAAAAATAGAAAAATAAGGAGAAAAAGTGGATAAAAAAAAAAAATAGTCCTTGAGCATTTCCTATGCTTCATATAACAGCATGACGTGTTGGAACTAGTCCCAAAGTGACGTAGTCACTAAGCTCTGGGTCTTGTTCAAGCATAGGAAATGCTCAAGGCACGTGTTTTCAGCTTATTAGCCTGCTGGCTACAACGGTGGTCAATCATTTACGCCATCAGCGGTGACTGGTCAGTTCAGGACCGTTTACAACCAGACGTGGTCACTCGTCGGAACGGCTTGTCAAATGACGCTCGCCGGATATTTTGTCTTGTAACTCGAGACCCGAAGCACGCAATAGGTTGAGTGTGGTGACGATCGAAAGGCGGCAAATTCTACTTTCAAACAATGAGGTCGATCGCCGAAAAATTCAGGCCGGAGCCGGCAGACGAGTGCAAAGTGCTGCGACGTGCGTGCGAGTGTGTGACGGCCCACCTCCGGGCCGTCCGATGCTTAAGAGGTTGAAATTAAGCTCACTACACCCTCTAAAAGACAGTAATGTCGGCCATGAACGTGGCCCTCTGAGGGTTAAAATATTAAAATGTGGTATTGAATGACATATTACATTTTTATATTCCACATTATTCCACAAACAATACAGTAAAGGTATTGCATTTCCGATCGGTAAGGTAACCGCAGGGGTTGTGGGTTCAATGCCCTCATAGCAATGGTATGTGTAAAGGTGAACATTGGAGTAACTATCTTCCATGTGTGCTCTTGTGATTTACAGAGCACTCCTCTGACACACACACACACACACACACACACACACACACACACACACACACACACACACACACACACACACACACACACACACACACACACACACACACACACACACGAGTGCGCCTCTCAATCTGTGACAGGATCTGATGAACAAACACCACTCACTTGGGAGTATCGAGTGCTCACATCGATCACCTACTGTCAGTATGGGAGGCACACACACACGCACACACACACACACACACACACACACACACACACACACACACCACAATCTGTCAAGTTATCATAAAGCACAACAGAGACAATTTTGTGAATTCTTCTGATCAAGGAGACCTACTGGTGACCATTATCACTGTGATGCTGGTCTGGCAGGTCTTTCCCAGATAACTAGTGTGTGTGCCACCGTTAAAAGCCTATGGAGATGTTTACCTTCTTTGCAGGGCTATAACTTTTAAAATTGTATTGCTATATTGACATTATCTATCGTTCAGGATGTGGGAACGTTATACTTTTTCATTCATACATTGTTGTGTTAATACCTTCGAGAATATAAGTATGTTTTTAATCTTTTCTGCTGTAATTCCAAAAACGCTAGTTATAGGCCCAAACGTATGATAGATTATCGATTGCCGTTTCTTTCCCATACACGCTATATTAAAAAATTCAAATGTATATGATCGGTATACATTATGCTTCATCATGCGTGAAGTATAGGGGGGGGGGGGGGTCGTTTATAATTCCTTGATCATCAGTAACGGCTTTATGTAGTATGGGTGATATATTGATCGGATGGTTTGCAGTGAAATGAATAAACAATCGGGCTGAAAATAACGTTATATTCCCCTTACCGTGGGCCGATGAGACTGGTGGTGAAATATCCCAATTATTCGACGCCGATCACCTAGGTCCATTTCCGGTTTGTATGGCGCAATAAACGCCGAAATCATATCGATTATTAAGTTTAGAAAGCAATCCATATGTACTATAGTGTCTGTCAGGAGTCCCGTAGCGAGATGTGACTGCCGGAGGAATTTCATCGATGCACCGATGACACTTCCGGTTTTTGCGAGAGTGTAACTCGCCCGACCATCCACCAGGCGGCGGTATTGAGCTGTTGCAGTCCCATCTAGGGTCCAGCTAGGGCATCGGGGGTTGGCTGGATGAATTATGAATGCCATGGCGAAAAAATGAAATATTGATCTCAAAAACGCTGTACAGCGATCTTGGCAGACAACGCATGGCGGGCAATGACACTGGAAAGCGTTTCCGGCGCTGGATGTGTTAAGGCATGAAGGCATTACTTTTTCTAAGGAGATTACTTTTCTAAAGAGATTACTTTAAAGGGGAACTATTTTACTATTTCTTTCACTATTTGGGCACTTTTACACAATTCCTGTGAGTCTATGGAACACATCTGTAATATATATATTTTTTTTTATTCATTGTTTTGTATTTCTAATCAAGTCCTCAAAAACAGAATTTTTCTACCTCAAGATCTCGAGCTGTTTTGAGCCTGGGCTCCTAAACCACTGCGCAGCGTCGTCTTCGCCTGAACATTAACATGCAGCGGAGTCTCTCTGACATCACATATAGGGCACATTTTCAAATGACTCAGTTCAGTGAGGGTGAATATTGTGAGAGGAGAATTGGAAGAATGCGCCAATATGAGAATTTTGAGACATAGATCATATTAATATAAGCTCACATAGCTAGGGAACAATGCTAAACACTCAAAAAGGCCATTTATAAGATAGTTCCCCTTTAAGAGTTGACAGGGGAACTGAGGAAACACTTTATAAGACAAAGGCCATTTATTTTATTTATTTAACGAGGTAAGTCAAATTAAATACTTCATCTGAACCTTAAAAATGATCACCTCGCCCCTCTGCCTACACACATTATCCTGAAAAACTAGGCATTATAAGATTTCCCTATTCCCCCATGGCGTGGCAGTGCTGACTTGGCAGGAATTTGACAGTCATCTCTTCTGACTGTACTGCTGACTGCTGAGGAAGATGAGAGAGACTAGGGCAAGGCTAAGAGAATCATTAAGGACTCCAGTCACCCGAACAACTGCCTCTTTGAACTGCTGCGGTCAGGCAAGCGATACAGGAGTCTCAAGGCGAGCACAGAAAGACTCAGAAGAAGCTTCTATCCCCAGGCCATCAGGCTGCTAAACGAACAATGACCACTACACAACAACCATCAAACGCACATAGCACACACACACACTCACTTTAAACAAACACACTGTAGCACCCACTCCCCACACTTTATATTTATTGATAAAGGATTTGCACTACAACTCGTACACCTTACTGTAAATTGTACCTAAATTGTACCTCATCCCATTTCTGCTTTGCACTATATAGTATTGTATATTAGTACACTGCATAGTATTGTATATTATATGGTAACTCAGTTACGTCTATTCTGCATCGAACATTGTACATATGTATATACTGAACACTGTGACCTCATTTTCTATTCTAATTTACATGCTATACTATGTTATTTGATACTTATCTTGTCTAGCACAGTCTCTGGAGCGTGCTGCGTAACAGTAAGAAGCATTTTGTATAAAAGTATTCTGTACTTCTGTATGACAACTATTAAAGAAACTTGAAACTTGAGAGAGAGAGAGAGAGAGAGAGAGAGAGAGAGAGAGAGAGAGAGAGAGAGAGAGAGAGAGAGAGAGAGAGAGAGAGAGAGAGAGAGAGAGATAGAGAGAGATAGAGAGAGAGAGGGGGGGGGTGGAGACAGAGGGAGAGAAAGAGACAGGGAGAGAGGGAGAGAAAGATGGAGAGAGAGAGATATATAGAGAGAGAGAGAGATAGAGATAGAGAGAGAGAGAGAGAGAGAGAGAGAGAGAGAGAGAGAGAGAGAGAGAGAGAGAGAGAGAGAGGGGGGGGGGTGGAGACAGAGGGAACGAGAGAGAGAGAGGGGGGGTGGAGACAGAGGGAGAGACAGATATATAGAGAGAAAGAGAGGCAGAGGGAGAGGTAGAGAAAGAGACAGAGGGAAAGATACAGATAGAAAGAGATAGGGAGAAAGAGACAGGGAGAGAGGGAGAGAAAGAGGGATAGATAGATGGAGAGATAGAGGGAGAGTGAGAGAGACAGAGGGATAGAGACAGATAGAAAGAGACAGGGAGGGGGCGGCTAAGTGGCGCAGTGGGTAAGGCGCTCGCCACTAGTGCAGGAGATGCTGGGTTCGAGCCCAGCTCTCGGCATTGCTACCAGCTTGCCTGGTCGTTCATACTAACACAATTGGCAGTGTTAGGGGTGGGAAAGCTGGTGGGTGGGTCCTGGTCGTTGTAAACAGCGACTCCTACAGTTCGGTCGGGGCGCAGCCTGCTCAGCGAGGAAAGGATCTAAGGGGGGTAGTGTGATCCTTCCACACGTTACACCCTCTCAGTGAGAGTCCGCGCTGCCAGGTGAAAAGAAGCGGTTGATTGGCTACACGTGTCGGAGGAAGCATGTGATAATTGTGATAGCCTCCACTCTCCCAGACCGACCGTAGGGGGTAGGTGCGCAGCGACCAGGAAGGGGATTGGGAATTGGCATAACGACTAACATTGGGATGGGAGAAAAACGGAGGAAAAAGGAGGGGGAAAAAGATAAAAAAAAAGAAGAAAAAAAAGAAAGAGACAGCGGGAGAGAGAGAGGGAGAGAGGGATAGAGACAGAAGGAGAGAGACAGAGAGGGGGAGACATCGGGATAGAGGGAGATAGAGGGAAAGAGAGAGAGAGTCCCCCATCATGCACCTGGATTTCCCCCGAGGGGATTAATAAAGGAACACTTGACTCGACTCGACTTGATTATTTTAAGCGCCGGCTCAAGTGTGTGTTGTGTGATATGTGTGTTGTGTTGTGTGTTGTGTGTTGTGCGATATGTCACATCTCTGTAAAACACACTCCATGTCATTAATGTGGAAGTGAGGCGCTGACTGTGCAAAAATAATCTTGTGGGGGAAAAAACAGAGGGAAATTCTGGAAGTTTCTTCGTTTCTACTTCAAGCCGTTAGAATGTGGGGCGATTGACCCACATAGTGGGGCGACAGTGGCTCGGGAGGTAGAGCAGTCGTCTGGTAATCCGGGAGGTTCCCGGTTCGATTCCCGCTCCTCCCGGGGTAGCGTGTCGAAGTGTCCTTGAGCAAGACACTTAACCCCTAATTGCTTAACCGATGTGCAGGTCGGCACCTGGCATGGTCGCCTCCGCCCGTCGCTGTGTGAATGTGTCAAATGTGAGGAACAAAATTGTAAAGCGCTTTGGATAAAAGCTGCTATATAAATGCCGCCATTTACCATTTACCAATATAAGAAAAAGAAAAGATGAAATAAAAGTGAGTCAGTGAAAAACCAACGGCCAGGGGTCCCGGGTGCGACTACCAGAAACGTCAGTGGCCAATCAGATCGTAGAACGTCTAGTTTTTTTACCAACGGATTTCCAGTTCCGCATTCGCGTTCTGCGATCTGATTGGCCACTTGACGTTTCTGGTCATGTGACATGTGCGCCCAATCGCGTGACGCGCCCATTTCCGCCTCTAACAGCCTGCAATCTACCTAACGCCTAGTTTATCACTGGTTAAGCTCAGGCGACTCTTTCGAAGTTGGTTAAGGTTAGAGTTTGGAATCAGGGCTGGGGTTCTATCGCCCTGCTCTAAGACAAACTCTAACCTTAACCAACTTCGAAAGAGTGCCTAAGCTTAACCGGTGAAAGAAACAGGCGTCACACGATTGGCGCGACCAGAAACCAGAGACCAGAAGCCAATCAGATCGTAGAACGCGGAACTGGAAATCCGTTGGTAAAAGTAATCAGGCGTCCCGGTTTCGACTCCCGGACGCGGCGACCTTTGCCGAATGTCCTCCTCTATATCTCTCTCCCATCCTTCCTCTCTGCCGGACTTGTATCCGGAAAAAAAGCAATAAAATGCCGAAAACAAATCTTCAAAAATAAATAAATAAATAAAAACAGGCTAGAGCGATGTGCCGTTCAACAGCTCCCAGATAAGTGCTAGAGATAGTCAGAGAGTGTGCCGTCTGACACCAAAGAGCCTGCTCTCGCGCGCACGTCGAGTGTTCATCCAGACAGAGCTCTCTCTCTCTATCCCTCTCTCTCTCTCTCCCAACAACACAGCTTTAAAACACGTCGACTGAGAGGCGCGAGCGAGCGTGCCGATACAAAATCCACAGGAGCTCCTTTCATAACAGCATAGACTCGTTCAAAGGGCTTCAGGCTAACTGGTTACAAAACGGCACAACTAAGGTCATTTCATGATAATGGTGATCCGTAGTCATGGAGACCCGAGGGAGCGGGGGGGGGTCACACAGAGCATGAAACCCTGTCCGCCACAATACTAACATAATGTGATTAGCGTTGGATGAATGGTTATGTCTCCTGATAATACTAGGCCTTTGGGACAATTTGCTGAGTACATACTGTAGCATCGCCGGGTCAGGTCCCCATCTCCCTTCTCGAGAAAGAGCAAGTGGGCTCGGCCAACATTCCCTGGGTAACGATTAAATATTAAAACATTTCTAGCCCTAGGAGTGTTGAGAGGGAAAGAAAGAAACACAGAGAGAGAGAGAGAGAGAGAGAGAGAGAGAGAGAGAGAGAGAGAGAGAGAGAGAGAGAGAGAGAGAGAGAGAGAGAGAGACAGGCACACAGCTGCTGCAAGTTAATACATGGGAGCTTCCTCAAACAGCCATCTGTGCACGAACCCTTACATATGGTAATTAAACATTAAAACACCTGCGGCTTATAGTCCAGTGCGGCTTATATATGTACACATCAT
>NC_140169.1:88261941-88281941 GCF_963971535.1 Notolepis coatsorum
GTAACCTGTTAGTTAAAGACAATACTAGAAGGCTGCATCATGTAACCTGTTAGTTAAAGACACTACCCTGGCAGGATTACTACAGAAACATGTTGAAACTGATGAGAATGGAAGATAATGTATATCCTTAGCCCATTGATATCCTCTATCTAGTAAGTAATTAACATTTTTATTTTATTTTATATGAAGGAAACACTCATATAAAAAACAATACATCCACAGAGTTTTTAGAAATAACGGTTATAGTATAATAGTAATATCGGAATAACTTTCCCCCCCCCAAAAAACGTTTAATTAATGAATGTTTCATTAAAAAAAGAACATGCATGTACAGTATCCCCTTCCTACTTCCCATTTCCCCACGAGGGAATGCTGTCTGTCTACTTATCTATGTATAGTCATTGTCTGATCAGAAATCATGCTGCATAACTCACAGCGTGTACATACTGCACACCCCCCTATAGGCCACACACTGTATTGCACCCCCCCCCTCCCCTAGAGGTCTGTCCCACTGTAAGAAGCAGCAGCTCCAGCATTTATCTCTTGATGACATCATCGCTGGAATCCCGGCTCTCTTCTGCGTGGTGTTCGGCTTAAGGAGTGCCTTGTTCATAATTCACAAGATCAAACGGAAGTGTATAGTATTACAGAAAACACACGTGAATCATATTTTAGGGTGAATCTCCCCTAAGGGTGGAAGTAAGTAAACAGGCTGGGAGCCAGAGATGACACAGATGATATCACAACAAGTAATCCTCTGCATGGCATACTGTACGTACACATCTCCCTACAGGCCTATTCTACTGTCCTGATTCTGTTAAGACGTGTTCCGTATCCAAGCCGTCTGCCGTAGCTCTAATGTCTCTGTGATGTAAATAAGCTAGCAGCAACAAAACAACAGCGCTGTCGGTCCTGTGGGCACAAGCTAGCTCCCCCACGACGTGAGAACATGACAGGAGGACCCGTTAGCCATATGTGAACACAGTGGTGCTCCGACACACACACACGGCACCTGTGGTCTCTCCACACGCCACACTCCCCTGGCAATCTGTCACACACACACATATCAACAACATACTGTACACTAGCATGTAAACATACTCACAACATGTAAACAGAGAGAGGAGAGAGAGAGAGCTAGATTATGACAAATTAAAGTTGGTTATACACACACACACACACACACACACACAAACACACAGACAGTTGCACACACACACACACACACAAACACACAGACAGTTGCACACACACACACACAAACACACAGACAGTTGCACACACACACACACACCACACACACACATACACGCACACTTAACAGGAACGGATCTAGTTCTGCCTGTGTTTCCGTAGGGAGATCTTTCAGTGAGACACAGCAGCATAATATGGTGTTATTAACAGCTGCTCCCACTGTGAAGAGCATTTACTGTAGCCTTTATTGTTCAAAGACTACCTGATGCTAGCCCCTGAGGAAGAGTGTGTGTGTGTGTGCGTGCGTGCGTGTGTGTGTGTGTGTGTAATAGAGATATCGGTTTTCCAGCAGATATCAGAAAAGGAAGAACTTGAAGATCAACCATTTAAAGAATTTTTCATTCAGCTGATTCATTATATACCGAATACCGATCAATCAATCAAATTTATTTATATAGCACATTTAGACATGACACTTGTCAACCAAAGTGCTTCACATAGCTAAAAAAAACAAAGAAACGTATAGAATAAACAGAAAATAAAAACAACCAACAGATAGACAAGGAAACAAAACAACAAGTCAACAAGCAAGGCGAGAGTCGGAGTGGGTCAGGGAAGGCCAGGCGGTGTAGGTGGCTTTTGAGTTTAGATTTAAAAGACTCGATGGAGAATCTGTCCCGCGGCGTGACTGGACCCACTGTCTGTGAGTGACTCTGCTTTGGTCCAATCACATTCGCCACCCACAGTCTGCGAATCAGAGGCAGAGTAGGGCGGGTCTTCACAGCACGTCATGTGACATATGCGCCAATCGTGTGACAGCGGGGCTCAGTCGCTCGAGTTGTTACAGCCTCGTCTGCACGGAGAATTCCATCCCAAAACGCTAGTCTAAACGCAAAATTAAAAGTGAGACCGTAAGACGACTTTTGCGGTTTCTGTTCAGACTCTCTCCGTCTAAACGTAGCCTTAGTTGGGCTGCAACAGCATGCGGGCTGATCAACCACAATGATCAAAGAACGTCTTAAAAGACAGATATGAACCCTGAACCACTTCAAACTGCGGGGACACAGTCCAAACACAATGCTTTAAAGCTGGATTACTGACGGCCACAGGTCCCTGGGGGCCACAGGTTTGTTCCAGGATTAATTGCATAATCTCACACATTTCTATTGGAATGTGTGCCTGTGTCTGTATGACTGTATAAGTACACTGTTACAAGTACAAGGGCACCGATTAACCCTTTCACCGCCACACTACAGAAGGTTAACCTTTCACAGCCACACTACAGAAGGTTAACCTTTCACTACCACACTACTTAACCAGCTGTAGTGTGGTAGTGAACGGGTTAACATTCTGTAGTGTGGCTGTGAAAGGGTCAACCCTTTGTCGTGTGGCGGTGAAAGGGTCAACCCTTTGTCGTGTGGCGGTGAAAGGGTTAACCTTCTGTATTGTTGCAGTGAAAGGGTTATCCCTTTGTTAGTGTGGTAGTGAAAGGGTTAACATGTTCACATATTAATTTTCATCAAAAGGCCATAGGAATGCGTATTCCAGAGCTGTTTTTTTGGGGGGGGGGGGGGGGGGGGCAGGCCCCTGGACCCTCCCCAGTCCTGTCTGCCCTTGAAGGGAATGGAGGCACTCATAGCACCTTCTTGCTCCAGGGCCCCTTAGTGGCTTAATTTGGTCGGTGGTGGTCAGAGGAGAGCATTCCTAGCTCTGTGTGCAGAGTACTGTAGGCTGTAGCAGGTTTGTGGGGACATTGGGCCGACTAGAGGGGTGATCAGAGCATGTTATAGGGATGGCTAGTGTGACGTCACACATTACTTCTATGTCCACTAGCATGTTTAGTCGAATGCGGCCAATGTAAACAGCAATGGCTACAGCCCAGGAACCGGTCACCTTTTTTACTGTGACATCCTACTTCGCTGACTTCTCAAAGTCTGTGAAAAAGGGTCTCAACTCGTATAAACATTTTATTAAATAATTAAAAAAAACGGTAGTAAAAAATTAAAAAAACAGTAGCGGAGGAAAGCGGTAGTAAGAGACTGCTTTGTTGAATTAATTTCTATTGCTGCAACACGGGACACAGCACTGCACCATTTTACTGCCTTTGAATATCCGGTCTGGAAGCAACAGGACACGGAAGTGGCGCTTTGGGATATGCTGACGTAGCGCCTACTAGCCCTCCCTATGACACGTTGTCATCGTTGTGTTTGAAAGAGGGAGCTGGCCAGTAGAGGAAACAGCAGAGGAGGTATTTTCCCCTGTTGCATCACCACTTCTCTTTATTTCATCATCACTAGGTTATTTCATCTTATTACATGGCGTTTTCACATTCGCCGAAATGCTTGCTTGTGATTGGTCAATAGCCCCCCGACTGCGGTCATTATTTTTCAATAATGACTGCTGTTTTTTCAATAATGACCGCTGTGCGCACCTGTTCGTAATCAAGCCCACTGACACACTGTTTCAGTGCAATTAGACACTGCCGTGCCGGCGTTCTGCTGCCAGCGATGACAGGGGGCGGAGCGACGAGCGGAGCCAGAACACAGCGGAGGCTGCCCGCGATAATAATAATCACTTTATTTGGGCTGACAGAGCCACAGAACAACTGCGATTTGTCAAATGAATTAGGTATATTGTTAGTAAGTTAGCCATGTAATAAGCGGGATAATGTATAGCTTTACTCGGTCATTGTCGCAAAATAATTGACCTTCACTGACGTTTAAAACACCTCGCCGAAGCGGCTCGGTATTTTAAACTACGTGTCGGTCAATTATTTTGCGACAATGACCTCGTAGCTATACATTATCCCTTACATAACGTTTGTACGTTTCTGCATGCATCCCCAGGGTGTTCAAACCGTGTTCTGGACGGTCTCTCGCAACCTTTACAAATATATATATATATTATATATATATGTGGGTGGACTAATGATGCACAGGTGTGCTCTATCAGTACTAATCAGCTACCTAATTGACCTTCTACTCCTTCCGTGGCAAAAGTATCTCCCATCCTTCACATATCCATGAGAGGGGGGGGGGTGAGATCTGCCACAATATATATATATGTATATTTATATAGGCAGGGCTGTACACTGCAACGAGATGATCGCAAATTGCCCCTTAACACTTTAATCGCCGTTGACGCTGGAACACGTCATTCCCCGCCATGCTTATTCTGCCGAAGACGCTGGACAGCGTCTTTGATATCAATATTTCCAAAATCCGTGATCGAAATCATATTTCTCCATTGTCTCACCATCTGTACGGTTTTATTGTTCATCTCACAGAGAAATTTGCGAGGAATATGTACATTTGAGAATAGGTGCTGAACTTTGACCAGGGCTATTTGTCTGACACACACACACACACACACACACACACACACACACACACACACACACACACACACACACACACACCACACACACACACACACACACACACACACACACACACACACACACACACACACACACACACACACACACACACACACACACACACACACACACACACACACACTCTCTCTCTCTCCTCTCTCTCGTCTCTCTCTCTCTCTCTCTCTGCAGGGTGGCCCATGCCCGTTTAATTACTGATCCCTTTTATAGCTGTGATTCTCAGTGGCCCCGATCAATTCTCTTATCTCCACGCAACCTTGAGATTATCAGCCGTCAGTGTGTGTGTGTGTGTGTGTGTGTGTGTGTGTGTGTGTGTGTGTGTGTGTGTGTGTGGTGTGTGTGTGTGTGTGTGTGTGTGTGTGTGTGTGGAGTTATTGACAGAGGCATCTTATCTAAAGTGGATTTTGCCTAAAGACAGTCAGGCAGGACTTCTGCCCAAGGAGCTGAATGTTTTACCACCGCTAGGCCTTACACAAGAGAGAGAGAGAGAGAGAGAGGAGAGAGAGAGAGAGAGGAGAGAGAGAGAGAGAGAGGAGAGAGAGGAGAGAGAGAGAGAGAGAGAGAGAGAGAGAGAGAGAGAGAGAGAGAGAGAGAGAGAAAGAGAGAGGAGAGAAATAGAGAGGGAGAGCGAGATAGAGAGGAGAGGAGAGAAATAGAGAGGGAATGATAGAAAGAGAGAGGGATGGAGGGATAGATATAGAGAGATATTCTGAGAGAGATACAGAGTGATGGTGATATAGAGAGGGATGGAGAGAGAAAGGGAGGGATGGAGAGAGATAGAGAGGGATGGATAGAAAGAGAGGGAGGGAGAGAGAGAAAGAAGGGGGGGAGGAAAATAAGATACATCAAAAAGTGAGTGTCTCTCTCCACTAACTTCAGTTTACCCTCTCCTACAAGTCTGTGTTGCGGTCATGATAACCACTAGCAGCCTATCTGGCCCTGGCTTCTCTTAAAGGAACACGCCAACTTTTGGGACATTAGTTTATTTGTCATCTACCCTGGGGGGGGAAAAAATCACCTCAAAAGCCCTGTTGCTTTTAAAAAAACTGAGCTTTTGAGGTGATGAAATCACTGCGCCCAGGGCAGCAATGGTTCGGCAAAAAAATTGTCTGAGTTTATATCTGCTTAGAAAACGAAAATGTAAAAAAATTTAAATTGTTTCTCTCCACGTGGTAAATACACAGGTCACAACATGTTTACAAGAACGTTTTGGAGTCGTATTTCGTGACTGTTGGGAACTAGGCTACACTGGCACTGCCTATGTATGAGTGGCGCTAAGCTAGGCTAACAATGATCATCACAAGTCATATATGTAACAATGACCATCACAAGTATTATACACAGATGTGCACTACACTGTAACAATGATCATCACAAGTATTATACACAGATGTGCACTACACTGTAACAATGACCATCACAAGTCGTATACACAGATGTGCACTACACTGTAACAATGACCATCACAAGTCGTATACACAGATGTGCACTACACTGTAACAATGACCATCACAAGTCGTATACACAGATGTGCACTACACTGTAACAATGACCATCACAAGTCGTATACACAGATGTGCACTACACTGTAACAATGATCATCACAAGTCATATATACAGATGTGCACTACACTGTAACAATGATCATCACAAGTCATATACACAGATGTGCACTACACTGTAACAATGATCATCACACAAGTCTTGCACACAGATGTGCACTACACTGTAACAATGTCTCTCTCTCTCTCTCTCTCTCTCTCTCTCTCTCTCTCTCTCTCTCTCTCTCTCTCTCTCTCTCTCTCTCTCTCTCTCTCTCTCTCTCTCTCTCTCTCTCTCTCTCTCTCTCTCTCTCTCTCTCTCTCTCTCTCTCTCTCTCTCATCTCTCTCTCTCTCTCTCTCTCTCTCTCTCTCTCTCTCTCTCTCTCTCTTCTCTCTCTCTCTCTCTCTCTCTCGTCCCCAGTGACTGCACAATGAAGTGGAATGAAGTCAAAGAAGCACAAACAGCGTGTGTGTGTGTGTGTGTGTGTGTGTGTGTGTGTGTGTGTGTGTGTGTGTGTGTGTGTGTGTGTGTGTGTGTGTGTGTGTGTGTGTGTGTGTGTGAGAGAGAGAGAGAGAGAGAGCTAGAGGTGACCATTCTCTAATTCTCTATTGGCAGCAGAGATCAACAGGCATCTGAGAGAAAGAGAGATAAAGAGAGAGAAGAGAGACAGAGACGAGAGGGAGAGACGGACAGAGAGAGAGAAGTGATACGCAGTTGGGTATGCAGTTGATCCGTATGAATCTCCCGTCACCGTTCAGGACGCATGTGAACTGCATATTAATTGCAACATTGAACCATTATAATTAAATATAATTTGACTGCTGCTGTTTTTGTCCGGTTCACTTGTGTGAAATACATCACTTGTATGATGAGTATGGAGTGCTTTTGTTTGTACAGTATAATTGGCAGAACTGTTGTGACTGTCATGTAGAGGTAACATTGAACAAAATATTAAGTTCAGCTAACATTAGTAATACCTTCTTGCTGCATTTAATTCCGAGTTGGGAGTCCAGCTGTCATTGGTCAGTCAGTTTATGTGGGGAATGGCTGTTACTAGTAAGTGGACACACTACAGTATATCACATACTATTCCACAGCAGTGTTCCATAACATAACACACTCTGCCCAACCCTGCGCTTCCTCACGCACAAATACCAATTACAATGCTAACTCTAACCCCAACGATATGCTTTTCCTATGAAGAAGATTCATAATCATAACCATGATTACGTTTGATTGCTATTGAAATCACAATGATTAAACATGATCGCTCACTGATTTGACAACATCATTATGACGATGACTGAATTTGTTTGACATTCCTTCTCGACAAAAGGCGGCCTCTCTTTAGCAAAGACGTTTAAAAAATAACTGGAGAAACGGGCCGTGTGAAGGAAGGGTGCGCTGCATTTGTAACACAAAGTGAGAGCAACAAGGCATGCGGCACAATAATCATTGTGGTTCTCATAATCGTGGGAAGTCAAGATCGTAATTGAAATTGAAACTCGATTAATCGCCCAGCCCTACAGGGCAAATATCATAATTTATTATCCCATTCTCACTCACAGACATCAACCCACACACACAGTTCTGACTGTGAGTTATACCTCAGGGCGACTTATGGATTGGCAACACAAAAGCTTCCTATTCCCTCCTCATTCCCACACTTACTTGATTACCTCCTTATTGCAAAAAGGCTCATGTCTGTACATGTCCCGTCTCTGGGGTGTTGTGAATATTGACGTTCCAACCGGTCAATGCTAGTTACAGCGGCTCCCGGCTCCCCAACAATGGCCAGATTGTTTTTTTCCCGTGCAAATAAGCAGGTAATAACTACGAGAGACGCGAGAAAATGTAACCCTCCGTTAGAGACGCAGGGAAATGGAACCCCTCCATTAGAATGGACAACAGTGTGATATAAATCGTCCTGTGGTCGTTTGGTCGAGTCCATTCAGTTCCGCACCACATCCTAGCCTCCTGAGAGACAGTCAGATTAAACACTGGCATTTAGAACGGCAGGGTTGAGATTAGAGGAGCAATGAGGATCACATTGTTTTTACCAGTCATCAGACTGGGATTATCTCTCACTGTTGATGACACCGTTTACCAGTCAGACTGGGATTATCTCTCACTGTTGATGACACCGTTTACCAGTCAGACTGGGATTATCTCTCACTGTTGATGACACCGTTTACCAGTCAGACTGGGATTATCTCTCACTGTTGATGACACCGTTTACCAGTCAGACTGGGATTATCTCTCACTGTTGATGACACCGTTTACCAGTCAGACTGGGATTATCTCTCACTGTTGATGACACCGTTTACCAGTCAGACTGGGATTATCTCTCACTGTTGATGACACCGTTTACCAGTCAGACTGGGATTATCTCTCACTGTTGATGACACCGTTTACCAGTCAGACTGGGATTATCTCTCACTGTTGATGACACCGTTTACCAGTCAGACTGGGATTATCTCTCACTGTTGATGACACCGTTTACCAGTCAGACTGGGATTATCTCTCACTGTTGATGACACCGTTTACCAGTCAGACTGGGATTATCTCTCACTGTTGATGACACTGTTTACCAGTCATCAGACTGGGATTATCTCTCACTGTTGATGACACCGTTTACCAGTCAGACTGGGATTATCTCTCACTGTTGATGACACCGTTTACCAGTCAGACTGGGATTATCTCTCACTGTTGATGACACCGTTTACCAGTCAGACTGGGATTATCTCTCACTGTTGATGACACCGTTTACCAGTCAGACTGGGATTATCTCTCACTGTTGATGACACCGTTTACCAGTCAGACTGGGATTATCTCTCACTGTTGATGACACCGTTTACCAGTCAGACTGGGATTATCTCTCACTGTTGATGACACCATTTACCAGTCAGACTGGGATTATCTCTCACTGTTGATGACACCGTTTACCAGTCATCAGACTGGGATTATCTCTCACTGTTGATGACACCGTTTACCAGTCATCAGACTGGGATTATCTCTCACTGTTGATGACACCGTTTACCAGTCAGACTGGGATTATCTCTCACTGTTGATGACACTGTTTACCAGTCAGACTGGGATTATCTCTCACTGTTGATGACACCGTTTACCAGTCAGACTGGGATTATCTCTCACTGTTGATGACACTGTTTACCAGTCATCAGACTGGGATTATCTCTCACTGTTGATGACACCGTTTACCAGTCAGACTGGGATTATCTCTCACTGTTGATGACACCGTTTACCAGTCAGACTGGGATTATCTCTCACTGTTGATGACACCGTTTACCAGTCAGACTGGGATTATCTCTCACTGTTGATGACACCGTTTACCAGTCAGACTGGGATTATCTCTCACTGTTGATGACACCGTTTACCAGTCAGACTGGGATTATCTCTCACTGTTGATGACACTGTTTACCAGTCATCAGACTGGGATTATCTCTCACTGTTGATGACACCGTTTACCAGTCAGACTGGGATTATCTCTCACTGTTGATGACACTGTTTACCAGTCAGACTGGGATTATCTCTCACTGTTGATGACACCGTTTACCAGTCAGACTGGGATTATCTCTCACTGTTGATGACACCGTTTACCAGTCAGACTGGGATTATCTCTCACTGTTGATGACACCGTTTACCAGTCAGACTGGGATTATCTCTCACTGTTGATGACACCGTTTACCAGTCAGACTGGGATTATCTCTCACTGTTGATGACACCGTTTACCAGTCAGACTGGGATTATCTCTCACTGTTGATGACACCGTTTACCAGTCAGACTGGGATTATCTCTCACTGTTGATGACACCGTTTACCAGTCATCAGACTGGGATTATCTCTCACTGTTGATGACACCGTTTACCAGTCATCAGACTGGGATTATCTCTCACTGTTGATGACACCGTTTACCAGTCAGACTGGGATTATCTCTCACTGTTGATGACACTGTTTACCAGTCAGACTGGGATTATCTCTCACTGTTGATGACACCGTTTACCAGTCAGACTGGGATTATCTCTCACTGTTAATGACACCGTTTACCAGTCAGACTGGGATTATCTCTCACTGTTGATGACACCGTTTACCAGTCATCAGACTGGGATTATCTCTCACTGTTGATGACACCGTTTACCAGTCAGACTGGGATTATCTCTCACTGTTGATGACACCGTTTACCAGTCAGACTGGGATTATCTCTCACTGTTGATGACACCGTTTACCAGTCAGACTGGGATTATCTCTCACTGTTGATGACACCGTTTACCAGTCAGACTGGGATTATCTCTCACTGTTGATGACACCGTTTACCAGTCAGACTGGGATTATCTCTCACTGTTGATGACACCGTTTACCAGTCAGACTGGGATTATCTCTCACTGTTGATGACACCGTTTACCAGTCAGACTGGGATTATCTCTCACTGTTGATGACACCGTTTACCAGTCAGACTGAGATTATCTCTCACTGTTGATGACACCGTTTACCAGTCAGACTGGGATTATTTGTAAGAGAGACAAGAGAGGTATCTTTTATGCATGTTATCTCACTGCAAAGGAAACAAAATTAATGTATCTATCAGTTACCCCTACTTCATTTATCTGTCTGTCATTCCTTCCTTCATTCCTTCCTTCCATCCTCCCTGTTGTCCTTCACTTCCTCTCATCCTTCCCTCCTGTCTAAGGGCGTGTGCTATAATCAGCACATGCTCAGCAGCGTTAACCCTTTCACTGCCACACGACAGAATGTTAACCCTTTACGACCGTCGGTTGTGTGATAGTAAAGGGTTAACCTTCTGTCGTGTGGCAGTGAAGGGGTTAACCGGCTGTCGTGTGGCAGTGGAAGGGTTAACCGTCTGTGTATTGTCGCCGTGAAAGGGTTAACCATTTTGGTAGTGCGGCAGTGAAAAGGTTAAGAGGTGGCTACCAGGGCGCTAACATGCTACTGGGGTGCTAACGAGAGAGAGAGAGAGAGAGAGAGAGAGAGAGAGAGAGAGAGAGAGAGAGAGAGAGAGAGAGAGAGAGAGAGAGAGAGAGAGAGAGAGAGAGAGAGAGAGATAGAGATAGAGATAGAGATAGAGATAGAGATAGAGATAGAGATAGAGATAGAGAGAGAGGAGTCAAGAATCAAGAGGTTTATTTGTCACATACATACCAGGGCATACAGTGAATGCCCGCATTGATTGTGCAAAATACAATAATAAAATAGAATAAAATAGGCATCGAAATAATAAAATAGATAAGACACAAGATATGCATGAAAAAAAAAGACATGCTAGGTTCCTGAGAAACTGGTTCTTATGTACACTACTATGCAATATACAATTTACAATGTTAACTCTTACTGTATCTAAACTATACAGTACCTCCTTCTTTTAAAGTGTTCTAAAGATTAAAAAAATGTAAGTGACATTTTGTTAAAGTGATTTTATTTATTTTTTGCGGTTGCCGCATGAGTGGTGTGTGTGTGTGTGTGTGTGTGTGTGTGTGTGTGTGTGTGTGTGCTCGTGTGTGTGTGTGTGTGTGTGTGTGTGTGTGTGTGTATGTGTGTGTGTGTGTCTGTGTGTCTGTGTGTGTGTGTGTGTGTGTGTGTGTGTGTGTGTGTGTGTGTGTGTGTGTGTGTGTGTGTGTGTGTGTGTGTGTGTGTGTGTGTGTGTGTGTGTGTGTGTGTCTGTGTGTGTGTGTGTGTGTGTGTGTGCTCGTGTGTATTTGTGAGTGGAGAGTTCAGTGTTCAGTGTTCTGATGGCCTGGGGGAAGAAGCCTCTCTGTTCTTGCAGTGTGTGACCGTAGGCGCTTGCCTGACGCAGCAGCTTAACCAGGCTGTTGTTGGGGTGGTGAGGGTCTTTCATTATTCTGCAGGCTCTGGATTTGCGCCTCCTGTTATATAAGTCCTGCAGGGGTGGTAGCGCACCACTCTCTGGAGTGCCTTCCTGTCCTGTGCCGTGCTGTTTCCAAACCAGGCAGTGATGTTTCCAGTCAGAATGCTCTCTACAGCCCCGGAGTAGAAGGAGTGCAGTATCTTCCCCGATACTCTGAACTTCCTTAGCTGTCTCGCTGTTTCGCCTTTTTCACCACAGAATCTATGTGTGTAGACCATGTCAGGTCCTCTGTGATGTGGACTCTGTGGTATAATATGTCCTCATGTAAATATGTTCCCCTTACCTGTGCCCCCCCCCCTCTCTGTGGAATCACCCCCCTCCCCTGTGTCCCCAAACCTGTACCCCCTCCCCCCCATCTGACCTATCAAATGGGACCACACCCCCCCCTTGTTGAACTATAAAGGGCTCCTCCCGACCACAATCAAGGCTTCTTACCTGGGTAATTTCAGCTGATCACCTGGGGCGAGAGCCTCAGCCATTCTCTCTATGTAATTCTATCTGTTTGATTAATAAACCCTTGTTATTATCCAAGCCTCGGTTGACTGAGCACATTCTTCATCAGGATATCTACAAATATCCCACAATTGGCGTCTACGAACTTGTGACGGACTTTTTGCGTCCTCCCGGCATGCTGTATCGTTTCATCTATACAGAGAAAAGTGAGTATATAGACTGGTCGACCAAAAATGTATGGAAGGAATTAAAACCTTCCCGCTTTTCTCTGTGTCAGGTGAATATTACAGAATGTTGTCAAATATTGAGATCATGGCTGAGTAAGAATAATGTGCATTAATATATCTGATCTGTATTGAGAATCGTTACCAGGGCGCACGTGCACCTGGGTCCTTATCAGGCGGTTCTGAAAGGATGGGTTATATGTGCTAGTCCCAAAAGTTTAGGCACAAAGGTTGAAGTGCTATTCCAGGTCGAGTCGGAGCCGACCAAAAGCTAAGGCACACAGTACAGGTTGTTGGTTTGCTAACCCAAGTCTAATTCAGACTAAAAATATAGGCAACAAAAGAAGATACGTGAGCTTATTATGATGTGATATCCTTGAAAACGCTACTCTGTTAAAAACGTTCTGTGATTCCTTTGCAAAGAGACGGGAAGTAGGACCGAGAAGCTGATGGAATCATAATTAGAAATTACCAGAGTAGCGTCATAATATTCATTGTTTCAACCTCAAACTAAGCCCACAATCTCTTCCATTTCCTGAAAACGATGTATTTTGGATTAAATTAACCAATTGATCAATACAGATAGCGGGAAGATGATCACGCGATGTCCTAGTAGTACATGATTACGCGATGTCTCGGGAGTACGTGAATGTACATTAAACGGGACATCAGTCGCGGAAAGTACATTAAACAGGACATTAGTCGCGAGTTCAAGAGACCGAGAGTATGATTAAACAGTATATTCACATCTAATATATCGCTGGTAAATTTCGAAGTCAGGTTCGGTCGTTATGCTTTAATAACGATGTGTAGTTAAATCAAGGGATAAATGCCTTGTCGCAACAGATGTTGGCCGACTAAACGTACAGCGATCCAATACAGTCAGATATATACACACGTTAACTTATATGTATTAATGTTTGTTTGTCTGTTTAAGTCTCGTTTGTATGTGCACAAGTATTATAGGACCCGTCGCGTTGCTTTATTGAGTCAAGAACCGGCTGCGGATAGCGCGACGAGCATTGAGAGACGAGTTACCGTTATACAAAGAATAACATTGAAGTGCAGTTCACGGGAACAAACTAGGATAGTAATTTCCGGAACCGGCCCACGGGAACAACCATTTGGGGAAGTATAGTTTTATCGTTTCAGTTTGTTTACGTTTCACATATGCACAGGCGCGTTCATTCGGTAACAAAACGCTGGTTTAGGAATTCCAGGCTATTGAGAGCTCGTGGGAAAAATACTGTATGAATTGCAAAGCGTTATTTCCGAGGCGAATGAGAACGCACGAACGTCGCATGGAGCGATGACGTCACGCTATGCGCGCCGTGAAGCTATTTTATATTAAACTATCCATAAGCGAACGTAAAGTGTAATGTGCCCAAGGCCAAGGGTGCGTGAAATCCACGTGTAGTATATGTTTTATTTGTATATGTATGTGCGCGCTGCTATTGGAAAATGTTGAGCTGCGGTGGCGAGATGCGAGTTGCATTATCCCAGACCACCGGAGAAACGAACCGAACATTGCAGCTTTCCCCGGTGAGTATGAAAATCATAAATATAGATGCTTTGATTGATTGATTGAAAACTTTATTAACAGATTGCAGAATGGGTACAATACTGTACAGCTCAATACACACAATTGTTAAGGGGATGCAGACCAGAGGAAGACTTTTGTCTTGTTTACATCAGGGTCCCCCATTTTCAATTCATCAGATAGTCAGTACTGCTACAACTATACATTTATGACATACCAGATTTGCAAATTCAGTACTGTTTGTGATACAAAAGGAGTCAAGAAAAGGGAGTCATTTGACGTAGAAACTGTACATATACACAACTATCATCTCAGTTACAGCAAATTACAACTATCTCAGATCACTTGAGTGTTTATGTTGCTTTAATTTACACATTATAAGTCACATAAAGCTAATTACAATGTCTGTTTCAGAATTATAATACATCTGTGGGCGTACCCTGACCAATACGGGGAGCTAAACAAACACTTCCAGTTCCCAGTATATGGCAGTACAGGAATTGTCCACATAAACAGCGTTAGATTAGACTTTATAAGCTTTCAATGTTAAAAAATTTGGGCACAAACAACATAGATCATGTTTAAAAGTAAGATGTTTAGGTTATATTCACTTGAGTTAATGTGTTTATCTAAAGAACCAATGAAAGATAACTAGCCCTTTCCATTGTAAGACATTATAAACATGATTCAAAATGTGTGGGTCCACATTCATATGATGCTTGTGTACATATGCGATATGATTGATAAATGATAACACTATCATTACATCCTAGGACGGGATGGATGAGAAATAGCTGATGTTTTGTTAAGCTCACAGACAATCAAGGAGAACCCACTCAGATGGTCTTAGAAAAGAGTGGAAAATTAACATGTGTTTGTATTTACAGATCTGGCTCTGGGTCAAGATGCAGAATGGGTGTAAACACATTGTATCACAAAAGTTGAAACTCCAGTGATTTGCATCTGAACACAGACAAGACACAAAGTGAGACCAGCTACAATCATTTAAATTGAGACCCCAAAGTAATCTACATTTGAACACTCAAACCAGCTGAGGACGATGTGGAGTGAAAGACAATGCAAATAGCCAGTCTGACCACACCTATAGAGACTCAACTTAGTATCTCCACTTAGTATAGTAGGAAGTATCGCTTTAGATGCAGATTTACACTTGGGAGACAAAGCAATGCAAATGCCTACACTCGTGACCACAGACTTGATGAACTCACCTGGCGGTGGATGGCAACAGAGAACCACTTAATTAACATGAATTAGACACCGGTGATGAATTTGCAGTTATGAAAATCTACCTAACTCCCATACTAACAATAACTAACCAGTCGTTTTCATCATCTCTTTTCAAGAGGCACATGAATTAGAGAAGTGCCCGAGATGAAAGATTAATGATGAAAACAACTACTTACAATCCCCTCCTTCTATTCTCTGTTTATAACCAATAACATGCATGACTATTCCTTAGACTATTCTTTTAACAACTAATACATTTCCATGACTGCAAAATATCAACCACAAAATTGAAACACAATTATCTAAATGTACAAGGTATACACGTACATTGATCATTTAGCTGACACTGTATGACAGGACATCAAAAAAGGGCACAACTCTATCAGCTGAGTAACAATGTTCATCAAAGTGTTGAGTGCCACAGTGTAGGTTAGTTTTATTCGTGTTGAGTGCTACAGTGTAGGTTAGTTTATTAGGACAAATGCATGACAGTAAGGTTAGTTAGGGTTAGATGACAAAACGAATGATTGTTTTTCATGCAAAATTAACTGGCTGTCTAGATTTTATGTTTTTTTTCCCCCTATGCCATGATGAGCCACACTGAGATGTGAAGAACGCCAGAGAAGTCATGGCGAGGTAAGTATCCTGAGGCACACCCAACGCATCCTGAGGTAAGATCAACTTCAATTTAACATCACAGACTATTTTATCTAATTCAAGACTTTGGCCATTCATTTACAATTTTATTTAAAGCCTAATGCTGTAAGATCTAGTTAGATACAAGATCTGATAAGACTGTAGTGAATGTGACCTTCTTAACATAAAGAATCACTGCTAATGCAATTAGCTTGCATTTCCTATTTTCAATTAAATGATTTTATTTGCAATGAATTGAATTAATCCCAAAATGATTTTCCACTTTAGCAGAAAGGCGTTGAATCATTTATGTGAGGAGTTTTCTAAGGCAGTTTTTATCATCCTCAGATCACGAATTGGTGAGAGGACAGAACGAGGAACACAACCCAGCGACCTGAGCGACCCACGACAGCATACTACCACCAGAGACGCCGCCAAGGAGCTGCGGACACAACCAGAACGACGACAGCAAACGTGGGCGAACCGCCATCCAACCCAGCCCACAGACATCCCCAAGAAAGTGGAGCAGGGGACCACGAAGGAGACTGACCAAGGAGACACTGACGAAGAGGAGATCAACCTTTTGACGGCCTCCACCCCGGCACTGCAGACCACGACAGACCAAACCCATCACCTGCAAACGGGAACTGAAGTCCCCGACCATCAAGGTGGATTCCCATGACAAGATTGTCATCCGTGTGAGAGAGAGCGTCCTACTGACTAGCCACTACACCGGCGGGCCCTCGCCCTCCATCAAGTGGTACCGCAATGACGAGGAGAGGACAGCGAAACCAGCACAACACATTCAAAAACGCCCGCCCCCTCGCCCCTCTAGTACCGCGATGACGAGGAACGGGGGGGACCAACCACCACACAGCACGTTCAAGAACGCCCTGACCACCATGTCTCTAGGCCTGATAGGGGCCAAGCGTGAGCACAGTGGCAGACATGTGATGGTGGTGGAGAACAACATAGGCTGCAGGAAAAGACCACTATAGTTGACTGCTACCGGTGACCCTTGACAAGGTACACAGGGAGCGGACGGCGACCTCCTGTAGGCCCCCTCTGAATGAACGACGACCAGTGAATGTTCCCGACTGCATCGTCAAGAAGAGACATCATCAGAGACCTGTGGAACAAGATACTTCTGAACACACATTGTCCACATTGTTATGTATGTATTGGCCCTGCCACACGACAGACCGAGAACAGATGATCAACACTTCACAGCAACTGTCAGATTCACAAACAAGAACTGTTTCACAGAGTTCATATGTATCTGGAAAATTATTGACTAGGAATATGATGAAATACAATCAGTAAGATTGCATTAACCAATTTTATAATGACAATGAGAAATGATCACAGAGTCACATTGCAAAATGGTATTGTTAAACAGGGCAGAACCAGTTGGATTGTTCCAAGACACCAAGTTTGTTTTGACCATTGATAGTATGCACCACAGAACAATGCATAACGATTATCATAATCACCTTTTATATTAACCACTAGGTTGACGGTTTTCAATTTTATTTTGACACATTAGCCACTAAGGTAATGTCTATTGTATGTATTTATTTAATTTTTATGTGTTACTGTTTGGCCCTGCCACACGACCGACAGAGAACACCTTGTCAACAACGACGCAACATCATTCAGATTAATACCTTCACAAGCAGGAAACCTTTCACACAATTGTATGTATCTGCAAAACGATGAACTAGGGATGTGATGAAAAGAAATCAATGAGAAAGCATTAACAATGGTTAGTAATAATGAGCTAAAATGTATTGCTGAAGGAAGAAGTGACCACATGATCACATTACATCACATTTGAATTACTTAGGTTACAAAATTGTATTGTCAGACAAGAAAGAATCAGTTGTTTTTATTCTCTCATAGAAGAGGACATGTAACGTATGGTGAACCATTGATAGTATATGCACTAGAATTACATACAGAAGCGATGCATAAGACGTTTTATCTCCTCATTTATAGAGAAGAAATGGAGAAAATTGCCTGATTCTAAGTAAAGACCAACAAAACTGAGGCAATCACAGATGAAAGTGACACTCAAACTCAGGTTAAATACAACTGGATCCTAAGTAATTTCATCAAGAATCATCATAAAACGTGCAAAAATATATATATATATTTTTGAACAGTTTCCCATAATCAATCATGTTAGTTTTATTAACCACCAGGTTAACGGTTGTTAAAATGTTTTTGTACACATTAGCCTTATGTGTAAATCCTATTCCTAATAATTATGCACACAATTTTGTTTTTCACCCTGTGCACTCTGACCACACAGACAGTGCATGTATTTAATTGGTTTATTACGATGCCTGTATGCACAACGATCACATTAGCTCCCCGTATTCACGACATGAACGACTGAAGGTATGCCAAGATATTTGCACAGCGATAGCTTCTAATGATTATGTTAATTGTTGTTTGATATCAGAGATGAGGACCACTCATTGATATAGGTATTTTGAGCGATTAATAAAAGAAAAGGGTGACATCTATTCCCACATCTCTGATATCAAAATAACACAGACCGCAGTCCAGTCGATCATGTCATGAATCATGTATATAAATAATACTAGTTTAAATTATTAGGCCAACCAACAGAACACATTGGCCAACATTTTCATTATTTTAATTATTTTCTATTTTTTTCATTATCTGATAACCGATGGATTACATCGGTCCCCACTTTTACCTGTTACAAACAATCCTGGTATATTATACATTAATCTCACCCACATTATAAGAAAGAAAAGTGAGTATTGTGGTATAATATGTCCTCATGTAAATATGTTCCCCTTACCTGTGCCCCCCCCCCCTCTCTGTGGAATCACCCCCCTCCCCTGTGTCCCCAAACCTGTACCCCCTCCCCCCATCTGACCTATGAAATGGGACCACACACCCCCCTTGTTGAACTATAAAGGGCTCCTCCCGACCACAATCAAGGCTTCTTACCTGGGTAATTTCAGCTGATCACCTGGGGCGAGAGCCTCAGCCATTCTCTCTATGTAATTCTATCTGTTTGGTTAATAAACCCTTGTTATTATCCAAGCCTCGGTTGACTGAGCACATTCTTCATCAGGATATCTACAAATATCCCACAACTCCCAGGTACTTGAAGCTGCTCACCGTGTCCACGGTAGCCCCGTTTATCCACAACGGCATGTGTGTCCCCTGCTGTATTCTCCTAAAATCCATGATCAGCTCTTTGGTTTTACCAATGTTCAGGAGCAGGCTGTTGTCCTGGCACCAGCGTGCCAGTTCATCAACCTCCTCGTGGTAGGCCTTCTCGTCATTGTTAGAGATCAGCCCCACCACCACCGTGTCGTCCGCAAACTTCACTATGGAGTTGAAGCTAAACCTGGCCACACAGTCATGTGTGTACAGTGAGTACAGCAGGGGGCTCAGAACGCAGCCCTGGGGGGACCCGATACTCAGGGTGATTTTGCTGGAGGTATGACCCCCCACCCTGACCGCCCGGGGCCCGTCACTTAGAAAGTCCAGGATCCAGGCGCTCAGGGCGGAGCTCAGACCCAGATCGATCAGCTTGTCAACCAGTCTGGTGGGGACTATGGTGTTGAAAGCTGAACTATAGTCAATGAACAGCAATCCCACATAGCCCCCCTTCTGACTGTCAAGGTGAGATAGTGTGTTATGCAGTACTTGGGAGACCGCATCGTCACGTCAGTGGGACCTGTTTGCCCTGTATGCAAACTGCAGTGGGTCCATGTTAGTGGGGAGGGAGGCACAGATGTAATCCTTGACCAGCCTCTCAAAGCATTTCATGACCACAGAGGTGAGTGCCACCGGTCTGTAGTCATTCAGGCGTGTGAG
>NC_140169.1:88284441-88286941 GCF_963971535.1 Notolepis coatsorum
TTTTTGCTTGACAATCCCATTTAGCCAATGATTGGAGTGAGGTGAACAGACTGAAAACATTATCTTATAAGATAAAACAGATGATGTATATTTTTATTGGAGATTTGAAAAGTTTTCCTTTGGGGACATAAAAAAAATAATAATAATAATACATTGCAATGTATCACAATATTACAATATTGTGACAATATCGTATTGTGGGGCTTCTGGTGATTCCCACCAGATTCGCACACAGCATGCAATTCTTTGTGGCAGTAATAACACAGATATACATTTGATCCACAACCCATACATTTTAATTGAACTACACAGTAAATTTCGCAGAGTAAATAAAATTTACTCAAACTGAGTACATTTTACTCAAACTGGTTTGAGTCAAATTTACTCTGCGAAATGTACTGTATATCAGCGGAAATATGCCCACTCTGTGAACAATGATCTGCTTGTGTTCCGCTCAGTTTGTCATTACTCAGGACTTAGGACGGTGGTGCTGGGAGGGTAACCTAGTAGGCTAGGGGAGAGCAGGTCCTTTATTGAGACAGTATAAGGCTGAGAGGGAGACAGAGTAGGGGAGACACAGGAGAGAAGGTTCTTTATTGAGACAGTAGGAAGGCTGAGAGGGAGACAGAATAGAGAGACACAGGAGAGAAGGTTCTCTATTGAGACAGTAGGACGGCTGAGAGGGAGACAGAGTAGAGGAGACACAGGAGAGAAGGTTCTTTATTGAGACAGTAGGAAAGCTGAGAGGGAGACACAGGAGAGAAGGTTCTCTATTGAGACAGTAGGAAGGCTGAGAGGGAGACAGAGTAGAGGAGACACAGGAGAGAAGGTTCTTTATTGAGACAGTAGGAAGGCTGAGAGGGAGACAGAGTAGGGGAGACACAGGAGAGAAGGTTCTTTATTGAGACAGTAGGAAGGCTAAGAGGGAGACAGAGTAGGGGAGACACAGGAGAGACAGTTCTTTATTGAAACAGAAGGAAGGCTGAGAGGGAGACAGAGTAGGGGAGACACAGGAGAGAAGGTTCTTTATTGAGACAGTAGGAAGGCTGAGAGGGAGACGGAGTAGAGGAGACACAGGAGAGAAGGTTCTTTATTGAGACAGTAGGAAGGCTGAGAGGGAGATGGAGTAGAGGAGACACAGGAGAGAAGGTTCTTTATTGAGACAGTAGGAAGGCTGAGAGGGAGACAGAGAGAGGAGACACAGGAGTAGGGATGGGTACCGTTCACATTTGAACCGATACCGGTACCCAACGGTACTTTTTTCTGTACTTTAGTCTCTAAAAATGTAATCCACCTACATCAGTTGTAAAAAAAAATTCAAAACTTAATATTTAATAAATAATCTTACATCTTACTAAAGCACTTTCAACTGCAATCCCCTGTATGAAAGGTGCTATACAAATAATTATTATTATTTATTTAGAACAACATATATATTTATAACAATATATATTAGGGCTGTCAAAATTAAAGCTTTAACTTGAGATTAATTTAAATTATTTAAAGAATTAAAATAAATTAAGTAAGGGATAATGTATAGCTACGAGGTCATTGTCGCAAAATAATTGACCGACACGGCGTTCTGGAACACAGAGGCGCAGCCGAGGTGTACTAAACGCAGTGAAGGTCAATTATTTTGCGACAATGACAGAGTATAGCTATACATTATCCCGCTTATTACAGGGCTAACTTACTAACAATAAAATACGTAATTCATTTTACACCATCGACAAGACGAGATCATATGCAGACGCAGTTGTTCTGTGGCTCCTCTGTCATCGCCGGCAGGTGTGTGGACTTGATTGCACCTGATGTAGTGCAGCTGTGCGAGATAAAGCTGGGAACGAGATTATAGCTTTCGTGACTGCGATCAAAATGCTTGATTGTGATTGGTCAATAGCGCTTTGTTGCCCCTAACAGCGGTCATTATTGCGCGTTGCCCGTTAGGGGCAACCGAGCGCTATAAAACAAGGGTAAACAAAACACTCTAGCAGCAATTAACTATTCTGCTGATAAAGAAATAGTCAAATACACATCTATATATTTAAATAACAAATAAATGAAAGTATTTTACAACTGATTAAACAAACAAACAATCTAGCAGCAATGAACTACTCCACTGCTGATTGAGTATTCTAGCAGTTATTTTCGCTCCACCCTCGCCCGCTTTGGATAAGACGTGTTTCGGTAGGTACCTTTAACCCTTTCACTGCCCGGATGCGGAGCTAATGATGCTAATGATGGAGCATCGCCGTCGGTTGTGTGATAGTAAAGGGTTAACCGGCTGTCGTGTGGCAGTGAAAGGGTTAAAAGTACCGAATTCGGTACCCATCCCTACACAGGAGAGACGGTTCTTTATTGAGACGCTAGGAAGGCTGAGAGGGAGACAGAGTAGGAGAGACAAGAGAGAAGGTTCTGGTGGGATCTGATCCCAGGCCAGCAGCTCTCCTCTCTCCTTCCCCTCGTCTCCATTCTTTCCGGCTCTCAGGAGGACAACACA
>NC_140169.1:88291941-88397953 GCF_963971535.1 Notolepis coatsorum
GAAGCACTAAGATGAATGGTATCCAGTTCTAAACAAGGCCTTATCTATTAGCCTGCCAATCAGCTGGGTCCCATGCTACTGAACCACTTAAAACCATGCCTCAAACACAGCTGTACACTTGAGACGAGGAGGACACTGAGCCAAAACATGACACTCCATTATAGAGAGGACGCTTGACGCCCTATGCTCACGTCTAAAAGGAAAGGCCTTGGCATTTTACAATTTCTAATGCAGCTAACAGCAGTTTAATGAGCTAGCTTGTGGATACAGCTAACAGCCAGTTTGTCGATGCCACTAACGACCGGTGCCCCGTCGATGCAGAGGGGGCTGTAGTCTCTGCCCCCGACCTCCTAAAATCCACAATTATCTCTTTCATTTTGCCGACGTTCAGGGAGACGCTGTTCTCCCGACACCATCGCGCCAGGTCCTCTACCTGTTCCAGGTAGGTCCTCTCGTCGTTTGCAGAGATCAGGCCCACCACGATTGTGTCGTCAGCAAACTTGATAATTGTGTTGTTGTTCCGCAGTCGAATGAGCTAGTTGGTTGATGCCACTAGCAGCAGTCTAATGAGCTAGTTTGTGGATGTCACTAACAGCAGTCTAATGAGCTAGTTTGTGGATGCCACCAGCAGCAGTCTAATGAGCTAGTTTGTGGATGCCACTAACAGCAGTCTAATGAGCTAGTTTGTGGATGCCACTAACAGCGGTCTAATGAGCTAGTTTGAGGATGCCACTAACAGCAGTCTAATGAGCTAGTTTGTGGATGCCACTAACAGCAGTCTAATGAGCTAGTTTGTGGATGCCACTAACAGCAGTCTAATGAGCTAGTTTGAGGATGCCACTAACAGCAGTCTAATGAGCTAGTTTGAGGATGCCACTAACAGCAGTCTAATGAGCTAGTTTGTGGATGCCACTAACAGCAGTCTAATGAGCTAGTTTGTGGATGCCACTAACAGCAGTCTAATGAGCTAGTTTGTGGATGCCACTAACAGCAGTCTAATGAGCTAGTTTGAGGATGCCACTAACAGCAGTCTAATGAGCTAGTTTGAGGATGCCACTAACAGCAGTCTAATGAGCTAGTTTGAGGATGCCGCTAACAGCAGTCTAATGAGCTAGTTTGTGGATGCCGCTAACAGCAGTCTAATGAGCTAGTTCATACACCATGATTCCAATTATTCAAAACCGCAATTTGGCAAAATTGTCAGTGGTCACTCCGGTCAGACACGTTTTTTTTTAATATTGAGCTACTATAGTACTACTAGAAGACAGTGAAGTAGAGAGTGGTGGCAGAGGCTGAAAAGGTAGGGAGGTAATCTGAAGGTTCCCGGTTTGATTCCGGCTCCTCCCGACCTCATGTCGAAGTGTCCTTGAGCAAGACACTTAACCCCCAACTGCTCTCAATGAGCTGGTTGGCACCATGCATGGCATCGGTGTGCATGTGAGTGAATTAATGCGTGAATGTGAGGCATAAGTTGTGAAGCGCTTTGAGTAGTCAGACAGACATATAAATGCAATGCAAACTAGTGTGTCTGTTTTCTTTTATCCACTTTTTCTCCTTCTTTTTCTGTTTTTTCTCCCATCCCAATTTAGTCGTGCCAATTCCCGCCTCCCCTGTCTTGATCGTTGCTCACATGTGCCCCCCACTGGTCGGTCGTAGGGAGGGTAGATAGATACTATCGCATGTCCCCTCCGATACATGCAGAGTCAGCCCGCCACTTCTTTTCACCTGCCAGCGCGTTGGCGAGGTGTAACGTGTGGGAGGCTCACACTACCCTCGACATCTCCTGTCCTTGCTGTGCAGGCGCCCTGACCGACCTGTAGGAGTCTCTGTTTACAACGACCAGATTACCACCCATCGACTCCCCTCCCGCTGACTCTGCCAATTGAGTCAGTATGACGGCCGGCCCAAGCCGGAGGCAACGCTGACAGCCGGTTTTCGATACCGGTGTCTCACGCGTTGGTAATGAGCGCTTAGACCGCTGCGCCACCCAGCCGCTGTTTTGGTGTCTGTTTTGAAGTTTACCGAAGGTGTCTATATTACCAAGGTGTCTATATTACCAATGTTTATATTACACTAATGTAAAGGTAAACTACTGCTGGGGCTGATCTGGGAACAGTGGTAGTGGAACTTCCTCATTAACCTCTTATCCACCGGGGTACCGCCGGGGGGCCGTCACGCACGTTGCACACGTCGCGCACATCGCAGCACATTTGCCCTCGTCTGTCGGCTTCACTCTGTTATTGCCAATCAACCTACACATCGCTTGAAAGCTAAAATGGCCACCATTTGATTGACACCCTACTCTACCTATTACGTGCTTCCAATCTCTGGTTATAAAACCAAACAGCCAATGAGCATCAGTTTCGGAAAAGTGGCCATGTCCGGTTTCGCCTCCCGCTGAACGGACCAGTCACCTCTGACGGTGAAAATGATTAACAGTTTTTGTAGCCAATGAAATTCTGGAGCTGATGGTATCTTACACAAGGGATGTTTACTGCAATAAAGGGAGAGTATAACAAGAAGAAAGGAGAATTATTGTTATCAACTTTGGACCTGTACCAGATAAGACTTAAGGCTATGGACTAATTTGGGCTAGATCCACAATGAATGGATTGCACGGTGCTAATTGCACCCTTACTTACAATTCATTATGAATTGAAAATGGGGGACCCTGATGAAAACAAGACAAAAGTCTTTCTCTGGTCTGCATCCCCTTAACAATTGTGTGTAGTATTGAGCCGTACTGTATTGTACCCATTCTGCAATCTATTAATACAATTGAATTGAATGAAAATTAAGCAGAAGCCACAATTATTATGTGTACCAGCAATTATTCTGAAGATAGGCCTGTGAACTCTGTAGCACACCGTTACAGTAGGCCATATTAATTTACACATGTATGAATCTATTCACATTAAGCACATTAAGCAGAAGCCGTAATTGTTATGTGCTATTATGGGTAGAGGTAGAGTAGTCTATTATGCATAGTTAAGATAATGGCTCAGTTCTTTTGAGGCCATCTGGCTCTCAAATAGCAATTGTGTTAGTGTCATGGTTCATAAGACATATATTGAAAAGTATCCGCCCGATTTGTAGAAGTGATGGCTTTGAAGCTTGCTTAATAAGACCCTATAGTATTGTATGTGCCTGGTCACATATAGCATTCTAGAATCATTCATTATATTGACTGAGGAAACATTACAATGGTAACATTTTTATTCCAGTACCTCTGCTAGCTGTGATAAAGAATGTAAAGGTGCTATAGATAACTTTTGTATGTAGACTAATCTTTTAACTCATTGGGCGCCATCCTCTTTCCCCATCTGTACTCAATGGCGCCAGCGTTATTTTAGCGATGTTTGCAGACCCATCGTGTATTCTGTATTATAGCTATGGAGACAATAGTATGGCTCATTTGACAGGCATTGTTCATAGTCCATCACTGACTAATCAGTTAATTTCTACATACTGTAGTTTGTGCGCTATTACATCGCCCCTTTCCAAAATAATCCAGTATTTTTTCATAGATCGCGAGATATGACGCGTTATATGCAATATGCCCAAATCGTTCTGGTTGATCGCCTGAAACCCCAAATACTTCCAAATGAAAAGGTATATACCATGTACATATGTAATTTATAAATCCCAGTCGATCCCATGGCGATCGCAATTACTCTGATGCGCCAAATCGGCCACCGATTGCTATGTTGTGATCCACTCCTAGGTGGAAACAGCCAGTGGTAAACTCAGTACTGGGGACAAGTGATATCCCCAGTTCAAAAGGTAGGCGATACTGCCACATGGTGAGATTCGATCGTCATTGCAATTCCAACGTAGGCAGATGAGCCAGGGAGACCTAGGGAGCTCCGGCTGAGTGTATAGAACGGGGATCAAAGGAAAAATATCAAAGGATCAAAACCCGAGTATACTCTGGTTTTGGCGCTCAACGCATGGTGGCAAAACCCGACTATATTCAGGTATGGCGCCCAATGAGTTAAACAAGAAATAACAATAATAATAACAATAATAATACATCTACAGAGCTTTTAGATAGGTGCAGATTAAAAGTATTGAAAATTATGTATTTGTGAATTTATCATTTAAAAAGTATTGCGGGCCCAAAATGTATGTTGTTGTCTATATGTCGCAGGCATGTACGTATCCCCTCTTTCCCAGTTCCCCACGTGGAATGCACCTGATTGGATAAACATGTTGCTAGTTGAGACACGCTGACACGCTGGTGCTCTAGTGGGACATCTAGTGGCTCGATGTTATCTATAGCACCAAAAGAGAAATGTGAAATGACATTTAATTTGACAGAGACAACTATATTCACCCGGGCGACACGGCTGTCTCATCTGCGTGTTCGGTTTCAGAATAAACAACAAATACGGAGAGTTGTTAACACAATAGCTGCCACGCAATGTCAGCATCCTATAGTAGCTACCACCAGCGCTGTAAACGGTGGGAGTCGCTCACCTTGTTTGCAGGGCTATAACTATTTGGCCGACGCCATAAGCTCCAAAAGCATATTGATTCTTGCGTCTCGAAGGCGATGCAATGCACTTGAGTCTGTATCTGGATCCACGTTACAAGAAAATTGCGCCTCCGGACGACATTCCCCGACGCACAGAGCCAAGCTTCCTGCAGAAAGTAAGTGCAACATCGGCCGAATACCACCAGGCGGCGATATCGGGCCGTTGCAATCTCAGACAGAGTGCCAGATTTTCCCAGAGCCTTGCTGGATGAATGATGAATGGAAATAGCGAATAAAAGAAATAGCGATCATAAAAACTAGTTTACTCGTTGTTGGCGTTATTCGATTGGCGGGCTATTAACGAGTATACTCATCATTGGCGCAGAAGCGGTTAAGATAGCTCAGAAAATCTGTGGCTGTGAGCTCCCCTGTATATACAGGACATTTACAACAACCGGTGCATCAGCAAGGCCCGGAGGATCATAAAGGACCCCAGCCATCCCAACAACAGCTTGTTTCAACTGCTGCCTTCCGGGAGGCGCAGCCTCAGAGCCAGGTCCTGTGTTTTTATGTATTTAGAATTTTTATGTATTTAGTATTTTAAGTATTTTTAAGTACTGTACGTATATTTTATTCTACTGTTGCACTTTTTATATCACCACTCTCAGCACTGTCACTTTATCTTAAATCACTATTATGCTGGTTTTTATTGTGTTTTTTTCATATTCTATTGTGTATTTTATTGACATGCTGCAGGTCGAGGGGGCGAGACCCAACACTTTTGCTATTTTGTGTGAATATGACAAGATGCAAAAATAAAACTGAATCAGAATCTGAATCTGAAACAGATGGGGGAAAATATGGGGACATGTACTGCTATTCCTAGCACTATTTGGGCAACTTTACACAATTCCTGTTAGTCTATTGAAGACATCTGTAAGTTTTTTTTTCCAAAAAATGCATTGTTTTATATTTCTAATCAAGTACTCAAAACCATCATTTTTCAGCTTCAAGACTTCAGGCTGTTATGACCTGGCTCCGCCCATAAGCACTTTGAGTGACAGTCAGTCCACACAGTCTGCGACTGGTAGACAGAGAGAGATAGAGAGAGAGAGAGAGAGAGAGAAATGCCTACTGTTTGCAGATGACCTGGTGCTGCTGTCCCCAACAAAAGAAGGGCTACAACAGCACCTTGACCTTCTGCACAAATTCTCCCAGACATGGGCACTGACAGTAAACCTAAACAAAACTAAAATTATGATATTCCAAAAAAGGCACAGCCTACAACAACAAAAACACAAATTCCTCCTAGACACAATTTCCCTAGAACACACAAAAAACTACACATATCTCGGCCTAAACATCAGTGCTACAGGGAACTTCAATCAAGCTGTGAACGACCTGAGAGACAAAGCAAGAAGGGCTTTTTATGCCATAAAAAGGAACATCAAGTTAGACATTCCAATCAAAATCTGGCTCAAAATATTAGACTCTGTCATAGAACCGATTTCCCTATATGGTTGTAAAGTCTGGGGCCCACTTGCAAACCAAGACTTCACCAAATGGGACAAACATCCAATTGAGACTCTGCACGCAGAATTTTGCAAATCCATTCTCCGCACCCAACGGAAAACGCCAAATAATGCATGCAGAGCAGAACTAGGAAGATACCCACTAATAATCAAAATTCAAAAAAGAGCATTCCAATTCCACAATCACCTAAAAGAAAGCGACCCAGACACACTCCACAACATAGCCCTCACCCACAGAGAGACCCTCAATAGATGCCCACTCAGCCAGATGGTTCTGGGACTCTGCTCACAAACACAAGCAGAGCCACCAGACAGAAACCACACTGGACTAAATCAAATTATAAGAAAACAAAAAGAAAACTATCTGACACATTGGAAAGAAACAACCCAAAACCAGAGCAAATTGAAATGCTATTTGGCCCTAAACAGAGAGTACACAGTGGCAGAATACCTGAGCACTGTGACTGACCCAAAACTAAGAAGATCCTTGACTAGGTACAGACTCAGCGAGCACAGCCTAGCCATCGAGAAAGGCCGCCATAGGCAGACCTGGCTCCCAAGCGAAGACAGACTATGCACCCACTGCACACAAGATGAGGTGGAAACCGAGCTCCACTTCCTAACAACCTGCCCCCTATACCAAGACATCAGAGACATATACTTCCCACAAATTTTCAAACACCCAAAGAGACTTTGAAAACATGGACAATAACTCAAAACTCCCATACCTACTGGGATAAATACAAGAATGTGCAAACACAGCAGCAAGATTTGTGAGCTGCTGTGACAAGAAAAGGACATCCAGCGGAATGCAACCACCATAAAGACTGTAAAAGAAATTCCGTCTGTAATGTACTGATTTCCAATGTACTGATTTCTTTTGTTTTCTCTGTTTGATTGTTTTGTTTTGTTTGGCTTTGGCAATGTAAACGTATGTTTCCCATGTCAATAAAGCCCATTTGAATTGAATTGAAATTGAATTGAATTGAGAGAGGGGGGGTGCGAGAGAGAGAGAAAAAAAAGACAGGCAGTCTCTTCCTTTCGTTTTTTCTCTCCCTGCGGCAGCTTGTGGGAGCTTGGGGGCCTCCCTTCCTCCCCTCTCCCGTGTGGCGCGGCAGGTCCCCCCCCCCCCAAGTGCTCCCTCCCTCTCTCTCTCTGTCTCCCTCTCTCTCTCTCTCTGTCTCTCCCTCTCTATCTCTCTCTCTCTCTCCCTCCAGAGTATGCAGAGGTGTCGGGTTTCACTCTGCCTCGCAGTATGAGGAAGTGGTTTTCCACTCGCTGTCTAGTCTAGGTAGATTGTGGGCGGGCATTAGCTACAACCACAGAGCCAATCACATCACTGTCTTCTACCCAGAGCCTGAATGACGTGACTCAAGCCTTCAAATCAGGATGGACTAATTTACTGGAGCAGGAAATTATCTGAGCTGAATCAGAGCAATCCGCCAATATGGTATTTAGACACTAAAACACATTGATACTAACTCCTATTACTATAATACAATGCTAGAGACTTAAAAATGACATTTATAGTACATGTCCCCTTTAACAACGAGTTAATCAGCAATCATTTTACTGTGTATTTATGTATATTGACTTTACTTACTTTTTACTTACTTCTTAACACTTTCGCGGCCACTGGGATGAGTCTAATTAATCACAAGAGGACCGGGATATGTAAACAGACGTGGGGCTGTTTGTAGAGCTAAATCTATACTTTATAGTATTGCTATCTGTCCATTCTCATTGTGAATTGAGACCATAAACCGTCCCTTCAAAATGGCTTAAAGAAAAAAAAATTTCATCAATACGTTCTCATTTTATAGCGCCGTGAATATAAGCATTATACCGGATTTGGTCTAGTATATTTCCTGGAAGCCGAGATAATGGGCTAATAGCTAATAACGTTAAATCCAATGGCATTTCGGTTATAGATACGCTCCAGTTAAAACTCAAACTGCATATGATCGGCACGATCCTCACGCATGTATGCATGCAAGGGGGGGGGGACGTCGTTTCTGATTATTGATTACCAATAACCGCGTTAGCCTCATTAGCCTCATAGGCAGAACGCCTGGATGGCTATCAAAACAAGGCCCGATCGGGATGTACTTTACGTGAAAAAGATCTTACCGTGATCCGGTGGGATCCCCCCCGAGCATTTCCCCGTTATCAATCGCCATCTGGTAGATCGGTATGTCCATTGGCTGATGATAAATCCCCTTATTGCATGGTGAAATCTGCGATGCAAAACGTAATCCAAGCTACAGGCTGCAGATCCAGAATCGAGCTAACATAAAACTCCATTGAAAGTAAAAAAAGAAAATAGTCCACCGTTCGGCCACAGGGAACACTGCATTATCGCGATAGCGCCCCTAAGAGGATCTGGCCGGTATTGCACCTTCTCGAATTCATAGAGTAGGGTATATCTGCAGTGCCGCTCGGTGACCTTGAATAGGTTATTAAAATGGAATAAAAGCAATAACAACTTGCCACAGATTTATCCATGCTTCTGTCCACAACGGGTGGAATCGAAACACGGATATATACGTTGTTTGTTCGTCCCCATTGTGTTAATAACTTCCTTTACTTACTTTCTACTGTATGTAGCACACTCTCAGGGGCTCATACAGAAACAAGCATTTCATTATAAAGTATTCTGTATTTTGTTGTGACAAATAATAAACACACTTGAACTTGAAAACGTAATGAATGGGGTTTGTCTGTGTGACCTCGGGGACAGTCTCTCTCCCTCCCCCTCCCCGATCCAAAGACATCTCGTTTAGTATACCGGGCAGGTCGGGGGACCGGCATGAGAATGTTCCATCTGTGATTGACAGGTCTCACGAGCAATCACTCGCTGCCTGCGGGGAGATAAGCGTGAATGACTGAGAATGAGACTTTTATCCGTTATTAGATTGACACCCTACTCGACCTAAACGACGCGCCACAGAAACGACCCGCGCGTCATGCATCCTGACGAGACGTCCTTGCAAGATCGTCCGTGATCGAGTGAGCGGATGAGTGATGGCAATTTGCCATGCAGATATACCACGGTGGCAGTCCAGCGTGAATGACTGACTGACTCACTCCTCATTATTATTAAAACTAAATGACTTCCGTCCGAACTGTAGTATGAGCGGCGGGGTGGGGGTGGGGGGGTTGAAATGCAAAAGTGCCATATTAATTTTTCCCGCTGGCTGCCGTCCATCACCTCGTCAAGCGCTAACGAGCTACGACGATGATAGATGTCACAGTGGCATTAATGAGAAGGCCATTGTGGTTCAACAGTATAGACACTGAAATGTCATTTGCAGCTGATGAGGTGGAAGCTGTCATTTGATCTACCTCTAGAGACAGAGATAGAGGGATGGAGAGAGAGAGAGGGATAGAGAGTTGAAAAATAGAGATAGATAAAGACAGAGAGGGATTGAGAGAGAAAGAGAAGGATAAAAAGAGGGAGGAATAGGAAGAGGAATAGGAAGAGGGGCCGCTGTCAAGAGTAGATCGAGTAGATCGATAAAACACCCCTGTCAAGAGTAGATCGATAAAAACAATATTAATCTTATTTGTCATGCCCACTTTTGCCTTGCAGCAGATTAAAAATGTTTTTAAAGTTTAATTTGGTTGCTGAACTTCAATGTGAAAGATACTAGAGACTTCCCTGTATAGGCTATACATAGTGTATGTTCTTGAAGTTAATTGTATCACATGATAAAGACATAAAAATACATTTCATATCACATTGTACATTTTACTGGAAAACAAAATACTGTCAAATGGAGTGGATGGGATGGCTGCTTCATTAAGTATGCTCAATGAGTTAGGCTATTTCCTGAAAAATTATAAGCACATCTCTTCTCTGGTAAGCACTAGATTTAATCTTCTTTCTATGGGAAGCTCAAATTTCACAGATTTTTTGATGAAATCAACAAATCAAATAGTCAAATAAATATATTGTTTAGTTGACAGTGTGGGGCTCAGAAGGTTGAGCGGGTGTCTGGTAATCGGAAGGTTCCCGGTTAGATGCTGGCTCCTCCTGGCAGTGTATTGAAGTGTCCTTGACCAAGACACGTGACCCCTAACTGCTCCTGATGAGCAGGTAGGCACCTCGCATGGTTTCCTTCGCCGTCGGTATGTGAATGTGTGATTGAATGGGTGAATGTGAGGCATAAGTTGTAAAGCACTTTGGACAAAAGTGCTATATAAATGCAGTCCATTTTTACCATTACCCTGCTATATACTACAAGAGAAAATGATACTCCTCTGTGAGAACAGGCTTTCCTGTTTACAATGCCAGATTAATACAGCAGCCTAAAAGGTCAGTGCTTCAAATCCTTTATCTGGCAGGAGAAAAATGGGAGGGAGAAATTAACCAGAAGCACTCTTCTTACTCACTCCCACTGAAATGCCCTTGTGCAAGGCGGTTAGCCCCCAACTATTAGCCCCATAACAATATAACCATTAGTTTGACTGAACAGTATAGACGATTTGTTTGGAGTCACCGAACTAAATATAGTGATATAGTAACATTTTTGTATATTATATTTATTTAAAAACATGATTTAATCAATTTTTACAGCAATAGACGGTATAATGGTATTTCTTTTTTGTGGTAAGAATTACATTGTAATAATATGACATTATTTGTCATCATAATCCATTAATCCATACCTTTGCATGGATCCATGACGGTATTCCTTCATATTCAGTGCCTCCCGGACCTAACTGTGGGGCATGGAGAAATCGGACGTAGCTAAAGTCTGAGAGAGAGAGAGAGCTCAGAGCTAGATGCTGGGTGCAGTAAGTCAGTCTATTATCTGGAGCAGTAGCTCAGTGTCTCCGGGCCCCCAGGGACCTCAGCTTGGTCGGCTCAGACTCCCCGCCAGCCAGCTCTCTGTCGTCTCAATAAACGGAGACAGACCATGATAATCATTAATCAGTGACAAGACTATCAGCTCATGGGAGTCTCTACACACACACACACACACACACACACACACACACACACACACACTCGCTGAAGACTGTATCTCACACATGCACACACACACTAGCTGAAGACTGTATCTCACACACACACACACTCGCTGAAGACTGTAACACACACACGCGCACACACACACTAGCTGAAGACTGTATCTCACACACACACATACACACACACACACACACACACACACACTAACTGAAGACTGTATCACACACACACACTCGCTGAAGACTGTAACACACACACATACACACACACACACACTCGCTGAAGACTATCACACGCACATGCTGAAGACTGTACCACACACACGCACTCGCTGAAGACTATCACACACACACGCTGAAGACTATCACACACACACGCTGAAGACTATCACACAAACACACACACACACGCTGAAGACTGTATCACACACACACACACACTGAAGACTGTATCACACACACACACACACACACACTGGGGTTTTAACTGGGGAATGTGTGTCAGCGTCTGCACAGACGGGGCTGCGTCAATGACGGGGAGAGTGAAGGTCTTTGTAACTAATGTGAGATGGGAAAATCCAGACGTGCATAACCCACTGCATGCTACTGTACACAGAGAGGCCCTCGTCACCAAGGCTACGCCCTCAGACTTCACTGAAGTCTTGGACCAAGTGGTGAACGTTAAGTAGGGTTGGGTACCGTTCACATTTGAACCGATACCGGTACCTGTGAATCAATACCGGTACCCAACACTACCCTTTTTCTGTACTCAAGTCTAACAAAAAATGTAATCTACCTACCGCAGTTGTAAGAAATGTGTCCAAACTTCAAATGATTTATTATCATTATTATTTATTTAGAACAATTTGTTAATATATATATAATATATAATATTGCAGCGAGCGTTGTCTGCATCTAGCTTTGTAAAGTGTAACCACACTTGCGACCGTTTTCGGCTTGCCATCGCCCTGACTGCTTTGTTGTTGAATCAAGTCAAATCCTAGGTAAGCGTGTATTGTGCGCGTTGTGGTGCCGAGAGACGGGAGTCGGAGACGGTAGCTCGGTAGAGCGAACAGCTTTTATTCAATACACAAAATACAACAAGCTACTGCTCCGTTGCGTGCAGAACGACTGACTCGTGGTGGCAGGTAGTGCCACCTCATATAATGTCCGGGCGGAACTCTTGTTCCTAACAATAGTTCCGTGGGTGAATTATGTACAATTAACAATCACTACAGCGTGAACGTTGACGTGAACGTGCGGCACACTTCATAGGTTTTGTTTCGCGTAAACAAAACATTGACGTTATCGGACTTACATTTTTTTTAAATATATATATTGTTTTTTACGGTACCGAAATGTGGCACCGCTGGATCTCACGTGAATCGGTACTCGGTAGTACTGACGTGAAAAGTACCGGATTCGGTACCCATCCCTAAAGTTAAGTCGCGCCCGCTGAAGTCACGGCTGTTCAGCATCCTCTGCAATGAGATGGGGTGCGAGCATGACACAGAGGTCCGCTGGCTGTCGCGGGGGAAGGTCTTATCCTGTGTCTATGAACTCCGATATGAACTGATGGCTTTTGCCAGTGAGCATGACTTGCCTTGCACAGAACAAATGGATGATGAATCGTGGTGGATTAAGCTTATCTGGTAGATATTTTTTACACCACGCTGTACAGCGATATTGAGATCAATATTTCATTTTTTTAATATATTAAAAATATAATAATAATAATAATATAATTCATATATATACCTCTGGCGCTGCAGCTGGACCCTACGGCTCAATACCGCCGCCTGGTGGATGGTCGGGCGAGTTACACTCGAACAGCAGGAAGTGCCATGAGTGCATCGATGAAAGTCCTCCGGCAGTCACATGTCATTACGGGACTCCTGACAAACACTATGTGCATATGGATCGCTTTTAGGGATGCTCGATATTGGCTTTTTTACCGATACCGATATACTGATATTGTCCAACTCTTAATTTCCGATACCGATATCAACCGATATCAACCGATACCGATATATGCAGGGTCCCGCCCCCCAAAAATGGAATAATTTCAGGTAATTAACATTACATATCTCTTGTTGTGGAATTATCACAACATTATGCATACTTTTGACAATAAATAAAATCAGAATTTTTTCTTACTTGCTTGCCTGGGTAAATAAAGGTTATAGAAATGTTTAAAAAATATATATATATTTTTTTATATATATATAAAAAATATATATATTGAAAACCGATACAGATATTTTCCGATATCACATTTTAATGCCGATATCGGCCGATAATATCGGTAGGTCGATAATATCGGACATCCCTAATCGCTTTATAAACTTAATAATCGATATGATTTCTGCGTTTATTGCGACATACAAACCGGAAATGGACCTAGGCGATCGGCGTCGTATACCTGGGATCTTTCACCGCCAGTCTCATTGATGCACTGTAAGGACACTGACGTCATTTTCATCCCAATTGTTCATTCATTTCACTGCAAACCGATCTGATCAATATATCACCCATACTACATAAAGCATTTACCGACTATCACAGAATTATAAACGACCCCCCCCCCTCCTTTCCTCCGTGCATGATGACGCGTAACGTATAGGATCATATACAGTTGAATTTTTTAATATAGCGTGTATCGGGAATAAACGGCAATCGATAATCTATATATGCGGTTATGCCTATAACTCACGTTCTATGAATTACTGCAGAAAACGATAAAAACATACTTATATTCTAGAAGGTATTTTTGTATGAATGTTTGAATGAAAAGGTGTAACAGTGGTTCAGTATAGACATATGTACAATGTTCGATGCAGAATAGACGTAACTGAGTTACCATATAATATACAATACTATGCAGTGTACTAATATACAATACTATATAGTGCAAGGCAGAAATGGGATGAGGTGCAATTTAGGTACAATTTACAGTAGGTGTACGAGTTGTAGTGCAAATCCTTTATCAATAAATATAAAGTGTGTTTGTGTGATCTAAAGTGTGGAGAGTGGGTGCTGCAGTGTGTTGTTTGTTTAAGTGAGTGTGTGCGTGTGGGTGTGTGTGCATTTGATGGTTGTTGCATAGTGTTTATTGTTCGTTTAGCAGCCTGATGGCCTGGGGATAGAAGCTTCTTCTGAGTCTTTCTGTGCTCGCCTTAAGACTCCGGTATCGCTTGCCTGACCGCAGCAGTTCAAAGAGGCAGTTGTTCGGGTGGCTGGAGTCCTTGATGATTCTCTTAGCCTTCCCCCTGCACCGCTTGTTGTAAATGTTCTGGAGGGTGGGAAGCCCCCCTCCAATTGTGCATTCGGCTGAACGTGTCACTCTTTGTAGTCTGCTACGGTCTTGTGCAGTGCTATTCCCAAACCAGGAGGTGATGTTGCCAGTCAGGATGCTCTCTATTGTACATGAGTAGAAGTTCCTAAGGATCTTCTGACTGACTTGGAACTTCCTTAGGCGCCTGAGGAAGTAGAGGCGTTGTCGTGCCTTCTTCACAACACTGTCAATGTGTGTGGTCCATGTCAAGTCCTCGGATATGTGGGCTCCGAGGTACTTGAAACTGTTTACTCTCTCAACCGGTGCCCCGTCGATGCTGAGGGGGCTGTAGTCCTTGACCCCCGACCTCCTGAAGTCCACAATCATCTCTTTTGTTTTGCTGACGTTCAGTACTAGTAAACGCTTAGTCCGAACACGATGATCCAACGTGAACATATATTACATATTGTTAAGATATGTACAATACATGTTCTCCTATAACAAGAAACTATGTTTTTTCCTGGGAGTGTTGGGAAAACTGCATTAGATGTGGGGAAAGTAACCAGTTTTCACCCAATGCACATCAAACAAAGAAGTGCTACAAACTCTTCTCCTTTCTTCCTCCTCCTCGTCTGTGCCTCTCTCTCTCTCTCTCCCTCTCCCCCTCTCTCCCCCCCTCCCCCCCCTCCCCCCCTCTCCCTCTCTCCCTCTCTCTCTCTCTCTCTCTCTCTCTCTCTCTCTCTCTCTCTCTCTCTCTCTCTCTCTCTCTCTCTCTCTCTCTCTCTCTCTCTCTCTCTCTCTCTCTCTCTCTCTCTCTCTGCGGTTGATGAGTTAGCTTTGTTCTCCGTTAGCTTATAACATGAATTTGGCAATAAGAGTTTCATATTCTGAATAATTTGTCATGGTTCCAAACACAACCGTGATAAATATGGTCTTAGGACTGACACCTGAAAGGGCTAAAAGCATTTAGAACACGTAGGGGTAGCCTACGCACTCAATGCAAGAGAACCAAATCTACCTAACGCTTGGCTTTCAAATGACTAACACGCTGAGGACGTTGGAGACCGGCGGTCGATGAGGGTTATTCAACACGGTTCTGAGTGTTAAGATGACAAGAAGAGCACCGCGGGTCTCTCTGGCTCTGCTGTAATGGGGCACTAAAGCTTTTCTCTGTCAATTATGTCTTAGCGTTGAGATGTACTCTAAGTAACCGCTCAGCCATGCTAACAGCTAGTGCCCACACAGTGTGGCACACACGCATGCACACACACACACACACTCTAACCCTCCGCTCAGGCACGCTAACAGCTAGTGCCCACACAGTGTGGCACACACGCATGCACACACAGACACACACTAACCCTCCGCTAAGGCATGCTAACAGCTGCCCACACAGTGTGGCACACACATTATGCAGACAGGGTTCCCACAGACATTGCTAAATGAAATTCAAGGACTTTCAAGTACTTTCCTAAGCACTATTTTTCATTTTAAAAAGGCATTTAAAAGGATACAATTCACTTTTAAATGCTGTTTTTATAGAAAAATAATCAGATCCAATATTTATGGCTTAAAACCAATTTCCGACAATTAGTTACACTTAAAAAAAATCTATTTCTTGATTCAGAACAATTTTATCATAGATGAACAAAACTTTCAATGCGAATGGTTGATTTGAATGTCAAGGACTTTTTAAGCACCTTGTCAAAAAATGGCCTGTTTTCAAGGAATTCCAGGCCTTGACTGAAAATCAAGCACGTCAAGCACTTCAAGGACCTTGTGCGAACCCTGGACAGAGACACACACATTGGTCGCACACATGCACACACAGACACATACATACATACAGTACTGTCATCTCTTTAGTGGATGACTCTGGCCTATATTGACTGGTCTGAAAGGCTGTGATGGGTCAAGTTATTATTTCTTTCATTCCATTTGATTTTTTCGAATAAATTTAATCACTAGTAAAGAGTACTCACGCGCTTGCATACGCACATATGCTCACACACACACAGGCTGATAGACAACACACACACACACACACACAGTTCCTTACCACATTGAAGTCTAGGTTTTTCTCCACCCAGTCAGTAGCATGGTCAAAGTCATCGTACATCTCCATGATGTAAAGAGTATCCAGAGCATCCACGATGGTCGCTCCTTTAATACTACCTGAGAATACACAACACAACGCAGTTAGACAAGCTCCTTTAATACTACCTGAGAACACAAGGTGAAGAAGAAGAAGAAGAAGGGGACGAAGAAGAGCTCTTGATACAAAGACCAACACTAGACACATGAGTTTTTAAATAATATCTGCTCTATATTTGGCGGTAAAAGGTTTGTTTGTAGTTTGCACACAAAAAAACGGATCAGGGCTTTGATTGAATTATGGTACGGTGGTTATTCTCACTGTGCTTTGGTCGTTTCCCATCAGTACAGCACATTACCATGGACACAGGTCATTAGCCGTGGTTGTTGTTTAATCAAACAAACTGCCGCTTGGTTACCGCTGCCGACCAATTTAGCCGCTTGATAATGTAACAGAAACATTATGAAAACCTCAGGCTGCCTTCTGAGACAGTTCCAACGAGAGAGACCCTTCTTCAGGGTTCATACGCATTTATCCCAATCAAATGACCTTCCCATGATTGTTCCATGATATATAGTTCAACTTCCATGACCAAGACATTTTGATATTAAAGTTGCTATCGAGAATTATTTTATTTAGAGTAATCGTTAATTGTCTTTCTGCACTTTTCCCTTCCCATCGTCCAGCCTGGAGCAAACATGGGCTGCAGCGTCTTCGCTAGAGACGCTACAGCGGCAGCGATCTGTCCTGCATGTTTTTCCCATTGGGTTTATCTTATTGGGCTGCCTTGAAAACGTCTCACTTAGTGCCCTCTCTAAATTGGTTGGCGCGGCTAAACCCTCAACCTGTTTGTTTGACCCTCTTCCAGCAACTATCATCAAAAAACTCTTCCCAAATCTAGGCCCTGCCCTACTCAATATCTTCAACACCTCCTTGTCTACTGGCGTGGTGCCCCTGGCCTTTAAATCAGCAGTCATTAAACCACTACTTAAAAAACCGAACCTCGACCCTCTAATCTTGAAAAATTACAGACCCATCTCCAATCTTCCGTTCCTATCCAAAGTGTTAGAACGGATCGTCGCAACGCAACTTACTGACCATTTATCAAACAATAATCTTAATGAATATTTTCAATCTGGCCTTACACTCCACCGAAACGGCGGTTACCAAAGTCACAAATGACTTACTGCTCTCTCTTGACTCAAACCTCACTTCTGTGCTCTTATTGCTTGATCTCAGTGCAGCCTTTGACACTATCGATCACTCGATTCGTCTAGGTCGGCTTGAGAATCATGTTGGCATTCGGGGTCTCGCACTAGCTTGGTTTAAATCCTATTTAACTGATAGAACACACTGCGTGGTCTATAATGATTTAACATCTGAGACCCTCCCAGTGCAATGTGGTGTCCCACAAGGCTCTGTCCTGGGCCCTTTGCTATTTTCGATTTACATGCTACCCCTCGGCAATATCATACGCAAATTTGGCATAAACTTAAATTTTTATGCTGATGACACCCAATTATATATACCTATTAAGCCAAATGATTACTCCCAACTACAAAACCTTGAGGCCTGCTTGCTTGCCGTCAAAAAGTGGATGTCGCAAAACTTTCTACTCCATAATGCCAGGGCTGTACAGTGCGATATATATGTATATATATATAGAATGTTGAATAAAAGTCCCGCGGTACTAGCCATCAGTCAAGGAAGCACTCGCATACAGATCACGTTAACAGCAGAAGATGGAAAACAGACAGACTGACCAACGGGGAACTGCATGTCTGCATCCAACCCTAGTACAACCCTCGAGTCTAAGGCAAGGACACATTTAAATCACAGAGGTGTATGTTAAGCAGTGATGCCACAGATTACTTGTAAAAGTAATCCGATTACTGATTACTGATTACTCCTTTAAAAAGTAATCCAAGTTACTTTACTGATTACTTGATTATCAGAGTAACTTAGTTACTTTGAAAGTAACTAGGTTACGAAGTCGTCGTCGTTCCCCCAACAGTTTTTTTTAAACGCTTTATTGAAAGTGCATAAATAGTTTTTAACTTGTTTCTCTGCACATAACGTAAATTGTTAAACTAGTGCTTCAGCTTCTGTACCATCAAGTATGGTAAAGCAACAGTCTATGATGCTCACAGCATTAGAGCAGCCAGCCAGTGGTTGTACAACACCAGTGTATCCATTCACATCTAACAAATGCAGGCTGAACTATTCAATTATATCAACTGTAACTATTAAATTGTTTTTATAAATGTCTCTCTATAAACATACAATCAGTCTCTCTTTAACATGTAAATGAACTGTAAATCTGGCAAATAAGAGCTTTTGCTCTGCCACCATCAAATATACATTAATCAATAGGGAAAGAAACAATCTTTCTCTGGTCTGCATCCCCCTTAACAATTGTGTGTATTGAGCTGTACTGTATTGTACCCATTCTGCAATCTGTTAATAAAGTTTTCAATCAATCAATCAATCAATCAATCTCTCTTTTGCTGTTTGGCTGGCCTCCGAGTCCTCCTGTACCTATTCGAAGCGTCGCCTAGTGTTGTGATTCCAGATGCTTTCAATGCAATTGGATGTGCTGTTTTTAGCGGTAGACAGTATTTTGACTGAGGCTACGTTTAAACGAGCGTTTTGGAGTGGAAGTCTGAACAGAAACCGCAAAACGCCTTCTTGCGGTTTCACTTCGTTTAGACAAGCGTTTTACTTTTGGGGTGGAATTCTCAGACGAACATAACAACGGAGTCCTGCTGTCACACGATTGGCGCATATGTCACATGACGTGCTGTGAAGACCCGCCCTACTCTGCCTCTGATTCGCAGACTGTGGATGGGGAATGTGATTGGGCCAAAGCAGAGTCACTCACAGACAGAGAGTCCAGTCACGCCGCGGGGACACATTCTTGTGTAACCCTTTCACTGCCACACCACGTCACTCCATAATAATAATAAGAAAAACAGCTCAAAATGTATTTTTGACTGTCGAAAACGAAATAAAATACTGCATTCCGCCTGCATTATGAATTTATGATGAGATAGTAACGAAATAGTAATGCACAGCCACTTGGACAAGTAACTGCAATCAGATTACTGGCTTTTAAAGATTAACGCGTTAGATTACTATTTTCGGGGAAAAGTAATCAGATTACAATAACGCGTTACTTAGTAACGCGTTACCGGCATCACTGATGTTAAGTCTATTGGAACTGTATACAGTGGTTAGCTTCTAGTTAGCGTTTTAGCTATAGCTGCTTGCTAGCTAACGTTAGCGGTTAGCCCTGTGTGCGCGTGTGCTCAAAGCAGCCAGCCCCATGTTAGCTAGGTGTATCTGTTATGACTATAGTCTATAATATTTCCAAAAACGCACCGGACTACGACGTAAGGTTAGACATTTTATTTCATGCTCAAAAGCCCCTGGCTTGCACATCGCAGTCACGAAAGGGGCTAGCTGTGCACAACAGCACACCAACCCAACTGACGTTACCACAACACTTGACGGTACTTCACAGCACTGTCGTAAGGCCACCGTGCCGTCTTAAAGGCACAGTGAACACCGTTGTGATGCCACTCAGGCGGCGGTTACACCTTTCGTATCATCTTCGTATTGTTTTCATATGCGTATCGCCGCGACGTCGTGCGCCTCGAGTCACACTTTCGTTTTTTTTTCGTTTTTGTCACCCGAGCACACTGATGTAGTACACTGCCAAAGCAGTAGGTGGCAGTAGGTGGCAAACATGAAGGCAATTTCAACCAATCAGAACGAATGTGCCAATACACTTCCTGGAAGCTCCAGCAAAGAAAATGTCAATAAGGCAGGCCACCATCTTGCCTATTTACTCAATGCAGCAATTCTTTTTCAGCAAAGCCTAATAAAAGTGCAATAAACAAAACGGATACATTCACTGTGTGTTCTGCCTGTCATTTGTTGATGAAACAAAACTAACATCAACACAAGTGACCACCAAGAGCGGATAGTTTAGTCTAAAAAACGATCGGTAGCATTGTTAGCTGCATGCTAACGTCAATGGAGTATGCCATTATAACAATATAGCATTGTGGCTAGAAGCTAACGTTAGCTCACGCTACTTAGCCAGCACCAAAACTGATGATATCGCGAGCTATCAGTAGTTAGATAACATTAGAGACAACGCTGTGTGTATTAAACAAAGGTGAATAGATGACTGGGCCATTTTGTTTAATGCTTGTTAAGTTGAAAGAGGAGCTCTGAGCTAACAGGGTCTGAATCCTGATAGCTCACGTTAGCCAGCTGCTCATGCAATCGGTAATGCTAGCAGAATGAATGGATGTAAACTTTATTTAACATATTGCATATGGGTACAATACAATACGGCTCAATACAAACAATTGTTAAGGGAATGCAGACTGTTGTAGCTTGGACTGGGGTCCTTATAACAATAACTTGACAACACATGGTAGCTGAAGCTATTTGGGTCACGGAGCTATGTCCCAAACACACACACTGTTGTCACCGGAAGGGCACGCGATGGTATCTATTGCGCATGGGCGTTTTCGCAACAACGGCTAGCGTGCTGACTACACGCTGTTGTCGATTCGTTTTTTTTGCGTATCTCCAAACGCAAACACAATTTTGCGTTTCAGCCGTATCCACAAAAAAACGCCAAAAAACGCATTTCTGTGTAATAGGGACATCAAACGTCGTCAAAAACGTATAAAAAAACGCCAGGAATACACTAGTCTAACCATGGCCTCAGATGCATACACAACATTGACGCGGCTTGACAACCGAGGTTCAAAGTTAACTTGATTGATTGATTGAAAACTTTATTAACAGATTGCAGAATGGGTACAATACAGTATGGCTCAATACACACAATTGTTAAGGGGATGCAGACCAGAGAGAGACTTTCGTCTTGTTTACATCAGGGTCCCCCATTTTCAATTCATCATAACATATGACATACACGACATTTTTATTTTTATTTTTATTTATCCTTTATTTATCCAGGAATGTCCCATTGAGATACAAGATCTCTTCTTCCAGGGAGTCCTGACCAACACAGCACACAACAAGTTTCAACATAAAACAGGGCATTAAACAAAAAACATACAATTCAAATATAAATACAGAGGGACATACAGATAGACAGTACTGCTACATCTATACATTTCACATCTATCTATACACTTCACAACATACTTCGGTTTTTTTGGGCAAATAAAGAAAGAATTTGTCTGAAAGCATTTCTTGTTAAAGTTTGGATTTTGTGTGCCCTGTATGCAAGATTCATGTCCCTTGCCAGTCACATACCTATTTAAGTAATGAACTGCACTACTTGTGGTTGTTTTTAGAGATTTTAGAGACGTTTTATACTCGTGCTACAAGATTTTGGCCTGTGCTACAAAACTATCAACCTCTGTAGCACCAGTGCTATGTGCAAAAAAAGTTAACGTACAGCCCTGCATAATGCAGATAAAACTGAGATGTTAATTGTTGGCCCCCCAAACCACAGAGGCCTGTTTCAGGACATCTCCCTCAACTTTGATACTTGTCATGTATCCCAGAGCTCCACCATAAAAAACCTCTTGAGTAATCTTTGATTCCTCCCTCTCATTTAATGCACATATAAAAAATGCTTCCATCTTCGTAATATCGCAAAAATTCGCCCCATCTTAACTCTGGCTGATGCTGAAACCCTGATTCATGCTTTTGTCTCATCACGTTTGGACTACTGTAATGCACTTTTTTCAGGCCTACCTAATTCAAGCATAAAAAATCTTCAACTCGTGCAAAATGCGGCTGCACGGATACTAACTAGAACTAGACAATTTTATCACATCACACCGGTTTTGTCCACCCTACACTGGCTTCCTATTCAAGCCCGATCTGACTTTAAAGTGCTACTCCTCACCTACAAAATTTTAAATGGACTTGCACCGCTCTATCTATCCGATCTCATCTCCCAATACTCGCCCGCTCGTGCTCTGCGCTCACAAAATGCGGGGCTTATATCGATTCCTAGGGTTAGAAAAGAAATCCGCCGGCCACAGAGCCTTTGTCTACCGCGCTCCCTACCTGTGGAACAAATTACCTGCCGTCATCAGGGGCGCCTGCTCTGTCAAAGCTTTTAAATCCCTGCTTAAGACCCATCTTTTCTCTCTCTCCTTCAACCTACCCTGATCTCACCTGGTCGGGGACTGACCTTTAGATTAATCCGTCTAGTTTAGTTAGGATGTCTATTTTCCCCCATGTCTGCTTTTTTGCAGCACCACAAACATGGGAACTCTCTAACTGAGTTGCTGTCCTGGAGTGCTGACCGGAGTGTCGGACGTCCCGTGATGAAGGCTGGGAGGATGCGACCCTCTCTGCGTGCCCTCCTGTCTCCCTGTCTCCGGCGGCCTCGTAGTGGTGACCGGAGTGCTGGACGTCCCGTGATGATGTCGGGGAGGTTGCGACCCTCTCTGCGCCGCCCCCTATCTCCCTGTCTCCGGCTGCCTCAGAGCAATGACCGGAGTGTTGAATGTCCCGTGATTAAGACGGGGAGGAGGCGACCCTCTTTGCGCCGCCCCTGTGCCTCAAATAGATTCGCTATCAGCTATATATTTAATCATTCAAAATGTTCAGTTGCTATCAGCTCTATGTTTAATCTTTCAAAATGTTCAGTTGCTATTGCATGCACTCATTTGTGTTTCACTACACACTTGAGTGCATGCTTACCAACTGTTAGTCTGCAACACTACTAGACATCTAAGAAGGGAGATCCCCCCCTTGAATGGCCCTTCTAAGGTTTCTCTCCTCCACACTGCCTGTGGAGCATTTTTTCCCTATTGTTAGGTTTTAGTGAGTTTTTCCTTACCTTCGCGTGGGGTATGTCTGGGAGTGCTTGCATTCTTTCATTTATTTGCATTTATTTTAAATTTGTTGGACCTTATGGTGTTCTTGTTCTGACTTATTGTTGTTTCTTCTTGACTTGTTTAAAGAAGACGTGTACGGCCCATGGGGACATAAACGTGTGTTGTCGGGCCTTACAAATAAATTTGATTTGATTTGATTTGAAACCCTTGCGAGCACGGGGGGAGAGAACATGCAAACGGGAGATACCCCACCTGGGTATACCTGGCAACGTGGTCCCCAAGCGGGAATCGAACCCAGAACCTTCTAACTGTGAGGCGAACACCTGTGTTTTAACCACTACACCACCGTGCCCCCCCCCCCCCGATTTGAAGTGTTGTGAGTTGCATTAAAAAAGTGTAAAAGGGAAATCTTATACACACACCTATTATAAATGCTATTATAAATATAATTTACTATTCACAGCAGCAGGTGCTCACAGTCGGACATAAAACCGTTCCTTTGAACATCAGATGTATTGAGCTGCATTCAAAGGAAAAGAGTCCTTTCATTCAGCAGATGGTGGCCGAGGTGTTCACAAGCACTACAGGAACATTGCTGCTAAGCTGTGCTGATTAACACACACACACACACACACACACACACACACACATACACACTGCTGCTAAGCTCTGCTGATTAGCACACACACACACATACAGTATAGACACACACACACACACACACACACACACACACACACACACACACACACACACACACACACACACACACACACACACACACACACACAGTACAAACACATACACACACATATATACACACACACACGCACACAGACTGCCGCACACAAAAACACACACAAACACAGAGGACCCTAGACAGTGCAGTGTGTAGAGTAGTGTGAGGTTGATTGGATGAGAGGTTCAGGAGAAAGCTGCAAACAGCAACACCAGGGGCCAAGCAATCTGCCCCGTTCAGAACCAGGACGACTAGTGTTCACACACACACAACACACACACACACACACGCACACAGCGCACATTCTGTAGACACACTTAGACACTGACCACACATACGCAATCATGTGTACACATGCACACACACACTTCATCTCAAGCTGACTGAATTCCAAAAGCACTTTCTCTGACCAACTCCATTCTACTCCAACACTGTGTGTGTGTGTGTGTGTGTGTGTGTGTGTGTGTGTGTGTGTGTGTGTGTGTGTGTGTGTGTGTGTGTGCGCGCGTGCGTGTCAAGTCAAGTCAAGAGTTTTATTTGTCACGGCATACAAGTATACAGTGAAATGCGGGGGGTCTTGACCGCAATAATACAATAATAAAAATAGGATGAGAATAAGACATTTGTGCAATAATACAAGTAATAGAATAAGACATAACAGGTATATGTACATAAAGTTTATGTAAGGTCCTGCGATAGTGCAATACACTGTTAGCTACGGATGAGGCACTGGGTCTTATGTACACTACTATACAATGCTATACTATACAATCTACAGTTATAATATGTGTCTTTATGCTAGCTTGCTATATCCATCCGTTTACTATACAAGAACCACTACCGTTCTTGTTTTTAAAGTGACCTTTCATTGTGTAAAGTGACCGTTGAGTGTGAGCGTGTGCAGCATGTGTGTGTGTGTGTGTGTGTTCATGCTAAAGTGACTGCTAGTGTGTGAGCGTAAACAGTGTGTGTGTTGTGTGTGTGCTCATGTGTGCTTATGTGTGGAGAGTTCAGTGTTCAAGACTCTGATGGCCTGGGGGAAGAAGCTGAGCCGAAGTCTCTCTGTCCTAGTTGCTGGTGTTCGCAGGCGTTTGCCTGACCGCAGCAGCTTGAACAGGCTGTTGTTGGGGTGGTGCAGGCTCTGGATTTGTTATATAAGACCTGCAGGGGTGGTAGTGCAATACCCGTAGTACGCTCAGCTGAGCGCACCACTCTCTGTAGGGCCTTCTTGTCCTGTGCCGTGCTGTTTCCATACAAGGCAGTGATGTTTCCAGTCAAGATGCTCTCTACAGCTCCGGAGTAGAAGGACTGGAGTATCTTCCCCGATACTCTGAACTTCCTTAACTGTCTCAGGTGGTAGAGGCGCTGCTTCGCCTTCTTTACGACTGAGTCTATGTGTGTTGTCCATGTCAGGTCCTCTGAGATGTGGACCCCCAGGTACTTGAAGCTGCTCACCCTGTCCACGGTAGCCCTGTTCATCCTCAGTGGTGTGTGTGTGTCCCCTGCTGTGTTCTCCTAAAAATCCACGATCAGCTCCTTGGTTTTACCAATGTTCAGGAGCAGGCTGTTGTCCTGGCACCAGCGTTCCAGTACCTCAACCTCCTCCCGGTAGGCCTTCTCGTCATTGTCAGAGATCAGCCCCACCACCACTGTGTCGTCCGCAAACTTCACTATGGAGTTGGAGCTGAACTTGGCCACACAATCATGTGTGTATAGTGAATACAGCAGGGGGCTCAGGACACAGCCCTGGGGGGACCCGATACTCAGGGTTAGGCCTGCCACGATAACACATTTTGCTGGGCGATTAATTGCCCCCGAAAATATCGCGATAAGCAATATTATTGCGACCGGTTAGAGAATTTTCTTTGAGAAATTTATTTCCCAAAACTTTTATTTTGAAGCCCACCGCTCCGTCTTTTCCGGTGTTTTAGACTTTTATTTTGAAGCCCACCGACCGGACCGGAAGTATTGTTGTGATTATCCTAAGCTGAACCTATGAGCCGACAAGTCCGGTTCTGTTTTTGAGCTAATGATAAAACAAATTGTTGGTGAACAACTAACTTTAGGTTAGTTTTAACGTTAGCTACTAACGTTAGATGCAGCTACTACAGGCAATCAACGATGAGGAGGAAGCGTCAAAGCAGTATATAATAGAATAGCTGTGGTGCGTAAGCACTGCAGCACGACTCGAAACTACCGGAGTGTTATAATAAATTAATTCATGTTTAACTTGTCCCCGTGTCCAGTCCTTTGACTAGCCCCACCCGTTCATTGTAAACAATGATGCATGTAATTGTATTAACGTTATTCTGTGTTGTACTTGTAGCTATGCTATACGTTGTATTTCGTTTGTTAGCTATTTAGCTAATGTTGTTAGCATGGAATGAGAATCAAAGCTCTATCTTTCATCTTTATTTAGCAGTCCAGTTTCTCCGGGCAGTAGCGAGTAACTACTTGGGTCTAAAAATAGCTAACGTTACACTACAAATAATGCTACTTGGTTAAAAGGAGCAACACTATTGAGAAATGTAGTTAAGCTATGGCGTTGCCCCACGGAGCTCCCGTGCTGTACTCTAGTAACGTCAGCGGCCCGCCTCCCAACACGGACAGTGACTGACAAGGGGCACTGGTTCCGCCTCATTAAAACAAACGCGCAAATAGCAATTAATCGCGCCCGTCAAAATCATTGCATTCATTTTAATTATCGCAGCAATTAATCGATTTATTGCTTATCGCGGCAGGCCTACTCAGGGTGATGGTGTTGGAGGTCTGACCACCCACCCTGACCGCCTGGGGCCTTTCACTCAGAAAGTCCAGTATCCAGGCGCTCAGAGCGGAGCTCAGACCCAGCTCGATCAGCTTGTCCACCAGTCTGGTGGGGACTATGGTGTTGAACGCTGAGCTATAGTCAATGAACAACAGTCTCACATAGCCCCCCTTCTGACGGTCAAGGTGAGAGAGGGTGCTGTGCAGTACTTGGGAGACCGCATCGTCGGTGGACCTGTTTGGCCTGTATGCAAATTGCATAGGGTCCATATCGCTGGGGAGGGAGGCACAAATGTAATCCTTAACCAGCCTCTCAAAACATTTCATGGCCACAGAGGTGAGTGCCACCGGTCTGTAGTCATTAAGACATGTTGGGGAGGATTTCTTTGGTACCTGGATTATAGTGGGCACCTTGAAGCAGGCAGGGACCACGGATTCAGCCAGGGATAGATTAAATATGGTGGTGAACACTGGGGCTAGCTGGTTAGCACTGGACTTAAGTATACGTCCTGTTATCCCATCTGGGCCAGCTGCTTTTCTGGTGTTCACCCGCATAAATGCTCTTCTCACACTGTGTTCCATCAATGAGAGAGTGCCCCCCCCCCCCCCCCCTCTGATTGGTCGGACCACTTCTTTACCTCACGTGACACGACAGTCAGTGTGTGTGTGTGTGTGATTGTGATTGTGATTATTTTGATCCCTCGATGTTATTAACTAATGATTTCCGCATTATAATACCTTTTATGATAAGACATGGCAGGCAAACAAACAACTAGGCGGGGTGCGTCGTCTACAATGGCCGACAAGATACGCCTTCAAATGCTTGATCGAATTTTGCCGTTTCCTTAGTTATTTTGTAATTTCGATACTACATAGAAATACTAGGATGGAAACATGGCTGGTGTCACCACAGTACACTGATTTTGTCCTTCTGTCACCTGCTAAAAGACTTACCTCTCTCTTCCCTCTTCTCTCTCTCCCACCCTCCCTCCATCCCTCCCTCCCTAGATAAGATAAGATATTCCTTTATTGATCCCCTTGGAGAAATGTAGGCATCATAGCAGCATGGGGGATGGGGGGTACAGGTAGTAAAAACAACACAAGCAGTGTAAACAAATAAGTCAATATAATTTACTATCTAACTAACTGAAATATACAGTATTCACAGTGTCACATAAGGTGCAGTATGCATAAGGTAGTGTTATAATTTACTATCTAACTAACTGAAATATACAGTATCCACAGTATCACAGTATTCACATAAGGTGCAGTATTCAGATAAGGATCTCTCATATGTATCGTAAGGTTTCTAAATACTCCCAAATAAGGGAGTCAGACTCCACCAGTCTTCTGCAGCTAGGGGGAAATTAATGGTTTATTATTAGATGGCCTCTCTCTCTCTCTCTTTCTCTCTCTCCCCTCAATCAAAGTCATCCCTTTGTTCTAGAGTACAGAAATCAGAAATAAAGAACACCCATCACGTCAATGTCTACGCATCAAACAGAATGTTTTACTGCAACAAAAGAATGACACAAGCGCATGAAACGAGAAAATAATTTGAAAAAACATGTTCAAAGAAATACAGAGGAAAAGTTTTTCTTTTATTTATGTTTCTTCTTTATTAGGTATTCGATGTTTTCGCTGGGTGTGTTCTCAGGTTATACGTTAGGAAACACAGACCCACTTTTCCCTTTTCCTGGCCAAGTCGGAGCAGAGATGGACAGTCTTGCGAGAAGAAGGACGGCCGGGCGGTTAATTTCTCTGGGGAAATCTCAGAGCTCTGCACCAGTGACTGATAACCACTCATCAGCCACGGATGGATGGGGCGATGAGAGGGATGGATGGAGAGCAAGTGGGTGGAGGTGGGAGGGAGAGAGGGGGGGGGGGAGAGGGAGAGAGAAAGAGGTAGTAGTGAGTGAGAGAGTGGAGGGAGATAGAGAGGGGAGAGTAGAGAGAGAGTAGTGAGAAAGAGTGAAAGGGGAGCGTGAGATAGAAAAAGAGAGGGAGAGAGGATGGTTGGGTGGATGGATGGATGGATGAAAACGTCAGGGCCAGCTCTCTCTTAAGGGTCATTCTATACATACAGGAACATATCTACTCAGCGTGAGACAGAAGGCTCATTTTATTCTTCAACTAAAGCATTCTAGATAAACTATTCTCAACCTTTTACCGGCCAAGAACCCCTAATTGATGGAGCAGACTGTGGATCCCCACCTTGTCTCAGGGACCCCCACCTGGGAAGATTTCTGTTGTTATATATTAGTCCAGAATTCCACAACTGTTTATAGACTGTATAGGAGATAACCCTGGAGACATTGAAATCAGAATAGCCACTCTTATATTTATTGTCTCACTCAGGGATAAATTGAAATTAAAATTGAAAAAAAAATTGAAATTGGACCTTCCTCAAGGACCCTTGGGGGTCCCCGGACCGCACGCTGAGAACCACTGTTCTAGACTACTCAGGCATTCAACCTCTTCTCTTGCTAAATACATTTTCAACCTCTCTTTCTCTCCCTCCCAGATTCTCTCCATTCCTGCTATTGTCCCGTGCTGAACAGAGTGCTGGGGCCACACAGAGTCTGTGGTTGTGCTAAACGCAGTACGCCTGGTTCTGTCGCTAATGATGTGAACACTATTAGCTACAGCCACCTGACAATGACTAACACTGGCGTGTGCGTGTGCGTGTGTGTAGCAGCGATGATGCATTGTTTGGTCATTTGGACAGAAATAACCTTGAAGGCAGGAGGGCAGATAGAAAGGGAGAATGCAAGATTGAGATAAATTACTTGAGAAAGAGATGTGGCCGAGATTGAGAGAGTGGGGGGGGGGGAGGAGAAAGGAAGGGGGGGGGGAGAGAGGAGAGGAAGGGAGGGAAAAGAGAGGAAGGGAGGGGAAAAGGGAGGAGAGAGGGAAAGAAAGAGGAAGGGAGGGAAAGAGGGGAGAGGAAGGGAGGGAAAAAGAGAGAAGAGAGAGGGAGGGGAAGAGAGAGGAGAGGGAGGGGAAAAGAGAGAGGGAGGGGGAAAGAGAGAGGGAGGGGGAAAGAGAGAGGGAGGGGGAAAGAGAGAGGGAGGGGGAAGAGAGAAGAGAGAGGGAGGGGAAGAGAGAGGACAGAGAAAGAGGGGAAAGACAGAGGAGAGATAGATAGAGGGGGAAGAGAAAAAGAGAGAATGAAACAGACAGATGTGCAATAGATATGTATAAATATGTAACAGAACCACCCACCCAACTGATTGTATTCTACAGGGTCAAGTTGCAAACCTAATTGAGGTCTCGTTGAAGAGAATAATTTGATGTTGAGTACATCAAAAATCTGGTAGAGGAGAGAGAGAGAGAGAGAGAGAGAGAGAGAGAGAGAGAGAGAGAGAGAGAGAGAGAGAGAGAGAGAGGAGTGAGAGGGAGAGGAGTGAGAGTGTGTGTGTGTGTGTGTGTGTGTGTGTGTGTGTGTGTGTGTGTGTGTGTGTGTGTGTGTGTGTGTGTGTGTGTGTGTGTGTGTGTGTGTGTGTGTGTGTGTGTGTGTGTGTCTAGAACACGGGAATAAGCAATTATTTAGAGTCCGTGCTGAATATGAATGAATGGATCCAAGCCCTTGATGGAAGAGAGTTTCTTTTTATCAACACTCAAATACTGAAAAACATGTGTTTTTGGTGTGATTTCTTTTTCTTATTAATTAATGAATTATTGTCATTGTCAATTGTTGTCATGATCATTTTATAATAATATAAATTTTTATATTCAAAACACTAGAAATAACCAAAGAAATTAAAGAAATTCCTGTATTATCTGTATTTATTGAGCTTATTGCAATAACATTAAACCTGATGATTAACCCTTTCACTACCACACGTTAACCTGATATCCCTGTGTCTGATAGGGATATATTATTAAAAGATTGTATAATTGGCTGATATGAACATAGATAATGTATGTAAAAGCTAAATAGTATATTATGCTATATTGTATTGTGAATTAATTATGAGTAGGTATTATTGTATTGTATTATGAATTCATAAGGCGTATATATTGTTGTATTGTATTATGAATTTGATAGGGTTTTTATTGTTGTTTTAATTGTCTGTATGACATGTGAATGTTGTGAGTGTATAAGTCTGTAACTGTATTTTACGTGTTATGGACCCCAGGAAGAATAGCCCCAGCACTGCTGTGGCTAATGGGGATCCAAATAAACTTAAACTTAAACTACATTGGAAACAAAAGCAAGCTTTTACAGTGCAGGGCTCGAAATTAACTTTTTTACTTGGTAGCACTGGTGCTCCCAACTTCAAAAAGCTTGGAGCACCAGCAAAAATTTGAGCACCCACCAAAATGTAAGGAGCACCAACAATATGTAATATATTTTTTTTAGGGTTAGGGTTAGATATCAACATTATCTGGCAATCCTCAGTAAATACAGTAAATCAAACTCCTCTGATGTCACCTGGTGTTTCAGAAGACCAGATATGAGACGCGCGCACACACACACACACACAGAAAGGGCTCCTTGTGCAAAGTTTTGCTACGTTAATTGAACCAGTAGAGAGAGGGAGGGAGAGAGAGAGACGGCTCCCTCCGAGCCCCGTTCGCCCCCACCCTTTCCAGCTCAGCTCAGCTGTGTTCTCTGTCTGACTGAGCATGGTTATTTAGCTAGCGTTAGCGGCTAACGTTAGTTTACCCCGACGTAAATGAATGACTAGGATGCAAAGCTTGTTAGAAGCATTGTGGTTTTCACTGCACATAGAAACAGTGCGGAAAAAAACCTGGGACTTATAAGCACTCTGGAGCTATGCTGTAAGTCTTCACACACGGACGGACATTTCACGAGCTGTTGTTGTTGGGCGTATATTAGCTACCTTGGGCTACTTCTGATTGGTGAGCAATGAGAACACAGCACTTCTGATTGGTAAGCATGACTGGCACGCAAGAAAAAACCTTGAAACAAACTCGCTGTATAACGTATAACGTATGTACAGAGAAGGGGAGGGGGGGGGGGGTCGCACCAGAACAATTATTTGCACTCGCACAAATGCTCCCAATTATATTTTGAGGTCGCACAGATAAAGTTTCGGGGACAAATGCGACCAAAACGGTCGCAATTTCAAGCCCTGCAGTGGTATGAAATACCGGATACATGAAGTACAGTATCAGCCTGGTATCAGTATTGTCATGTACTGTTCGTTATCCCACAGTTAGGCGTCACAGGAAGTATCGGCCTAGTATCAGTATTGTCATGTATTGTGTCATGTCCCCTGTCTCCTAGTTCCGTTGTCTCCGTGTGGGTGTGGGTGTGGGTGTGGGTGTGCTCTGTGTGGGTGTGGGTGTGGGTATGTGGGGTTCACTGCAGGATTGGAACCTGGTGTGGAGGCGGGTCCCGAGGCATCCACAGCTGCTGGCGATCTACAATCACCCGACTACTAATACCCAGCTCATACTGCAAGACCACGCCAGATTGTATTCTCAGCTAACCCAGTCAGTAGGGATGGGTACCGAATTCGGTACTTTTGAGGCACCGAACCGAAACACGTCGGTACTACCGAGTATCGAATCATGTGAGAAACCGGAGGAAAAAAAAAAAAAAAAAAAAAAAAACTTTTTTTTTTTTACTTTTTTCTTTCCATGTCAACGTTCACACGCACAATATATGCTTACCTAGGATTTGACTTGATTCAACAACAAAGCAGTCGGAGCAATGACAAGCCGAAAACTGTCGAAATTGTAGTTATTTGAAGTTTGGTTTTTTTTTTTACGACTGAGGTAGGTAAATAAAATTTCTTGAGACTAAAGTACCGAAAAAAGGTACCGTTGGGTACCGGTATCGATTCACAGGTACCGGTACCGGTATCGGTTCAAATGTGAAAGGTACCCATCCCTACCAGTCAGTCATCGCTCTTTGCTTGTAGTCTGTTTATTCCTGTACCCGTCCTGCCGTGTCTAACCGGGCCTGTCCTCCCTTGTCTCTATAGTCCACTGCCTGGTTCCCCTCCCAGCGTTCATCCTGTATCCCGTGTATGACCCTCGCCCGTCGGTCTACCATGCTCCTGGATCTCCCCGTGAACTGTCTGTGTTGCCCGCCTCGTCTACGAACCCTCCGCCTGTCAGACTACGCTTCTCCTGGATCATCCCACGCACCGTCTGAAAACCCGGCCCCCCGACCTGGATATTAAACACCCTTGGAACCTGTCCAGTTGTCTGCTCGCTCTCTCTCTCTCTCTCTGCGCTAGAGTCACACGGTCAAACCATATAACATATTGTTGTTTATCCCACGGTTAGGCATTGCATGCATCCTCCAGGGACCTGGACGCTTTCATGCGACAGGTCAGGTGTCCAGGTGTCTACGCTTCGTAGCTCCAGGCTGATCTCTCTCTCTCTCTCTCTCTCTCTCTCTCTCTCTCTCTCTCTCTCTCTCTCTCTCTCTCTCTCTCTCGCTCTCTCGTTAGTGTACTGTGTAGAGACAGGAATTACAGAGTAGAGAGGGGGGGGCAGAGGGGGGAGGGGGAAAAACAAGAGAGAGAGGGGGAGAGAGAGAGAGACAGGAATTACATAGGAGAGGGGGGGCAGAGAGAGAGGGAGAAGGGGGAGGGAGGGGGAGAGAGAGAGGGGGGAGAGAGAGGGGGGGAGATAGAGAGAAAGGGGGGAGGGAGGAGAGATGGCAAGAGAAGGAGAGAGGGAGAGAAAAGGGGAGTACAGAAAGAGAGAGATAGAGGGGGGGGTGAGAGATGATAGAAGCCCTGGTGTGGAGCACACAACCTTGCAGTCTGAGAAAAAGCGAGCGTGCCAGAGCAGTCCGACAAAGTCAGAGGCACAACGAATGTTCTCCGATTGATTTGGTTGTTTATTCCAGGGCAGCAGAACGCTTTTAAATTGGGAAAAACATTCGCAGCCAGATAATATTAACATAATAGTTCATATTAAAAAATTTAAATCTGTATTCAGTTTCTAGGGGAACAGCGTTGGCCCCTGTATTACTCGTCAGCAACTGTAAAAATATAATGGATCATGGCTTGATTCAGCCTGTGATTCCATTTTAGCCATGAAAAACAACTCACCAAAATCAGCATCTTCCGTGATGTTACAGCAGAACAACGCAAGCAGCAAGCCTCCTTTGATGAGCTTAGATCACTCTTACGCAAAACAAAACTGCGCTACGGGGTGGCTCACCCTGCGAAGCTGCTCATCACCTTCAAGGATAAGACTCACTCCTTCACCGAAGCATCAGAGGCAATGGACTTCTACACAACCGAGATCAAGCCCACGCTAGACGCGGAGGCACATTCAACACCAGCCCCGACCTAGGACGAGACTGTCTACTACTGTATACACATCACAGAACACAGGTATGCCTATGGTCGCGCGGTGGTCAGCTGGAAGATTGTGAACATTTGAGACTAACGTGGCCACATGGAATTGGAATAATATAAAATCCTCTTCTGTTTGGGTATTGTTCATGGGTTCAAAAACAAACAAAAAAAAATGTATAATTATTAATATCCTTTCCTATTTTTTTTCTCTCCTCCCCCCTTTATTATTACTAATGACGTTATCATTATTATTTGGTCGATATATAATTTGTTTTAGTCCCCATGGTTTATATAACAAAAAAATATATATAATTAAATTTTCTTTCCTATTCCCCCCCCCTATATTACTAATGACGTTATCATTATTATTTTGTCGATATATAATTTGTTTTAGTCCCTCATGGTTTATATAATAAATAAATAAAATTGTTAATATTATTATTTACGATTTAAGTTATTAGTGACAGTATCAGTGGTAACTATATTGGGTGAACTATTATGGTAGATATTTTATTTTGTACTACCATTAGTCAGTGCTGCTGTGGATGGTGCTGTTGGCATCATGATTGATGGGGATGATAATATCACCCATGGCATTACTCACCAGCCCTTACCCAATATAATTTGGGCCATATTCAGTTTATATATATATATGGGTTTGTGCTATTATTATTACGATCTACGTTATTAGCAACAGATATAGTGGTAACTATGTTGGGTGAATTATTACTGCTAGTATTTTTTTATTTATTTTATCCCTACTGTAGTGCAGCTGTGGATGGTACTGTGGTCAACATGACTGGTGGGGACGATAGTATCACCCATAGCATTACTCTCCTTACCCAATATAATTTAATATTATCTACGATTTAAGTCATTGGTGACAGTATTGGTGGTAGCTGTGTTGGGTGAATTAGTATGGCTGATAATGTATTTTGTACTACCATTAGTGATGCTGTGGATGGTGCTGTTGGCATCATGATTTATGGGGACAATAATATCACCCATGGTATTACTCACCAGTCCGTACCAAATATAATTTGGGCCATATTCAGCTTATATATATATATATATATATATATATATATATATATATATATATATATATATATATATATATATATATATATATATATATTTTTTTTTGTGCTATTATTATTACGATCTACGTTATTAGCAACAGATATAGTGGTAGCTGTGTTGGGTGAATTATTACTGCTAGTATTTTTATTTTGTTTTATATCTACTGTAGAGCTGCTGTGGGTGGTACTGTGGTCAACATGACTGGTGGGGACGATAGTATCACCCATAGCATTACTCTCCTTACCCAATATAATTTATCATAAATTAAAGAGAGAAAGAAAAAGAAAAAAATAATGTATCTCCCTGTTTATATTCCAATTTAGTTTTTTTTTCGGTAATGTAGATATTTAATAACACAGGGAGACCAGTAGAGGGAGCTGTCTGACCAGCTAACATGTCACAACTCTGCAACAGGCAGAGAATAGGAGGTAGGAAGGTGGCCATGTGGAATAAGGATACTACGGTATTCTACCCACGTGACTGTCTTTGGGTGGGGGGTGGGGGGGTAGTGGGAGGTTTTTGGGTTGATGCTGGACTACAACTGGGGAGGGGTTACATGATGTATATATATTATTTCCCTAATGTATTGCTAATTTTATTCTTTACTCTACAGCTTGACAATTTAATGCAAATAGAAATCCTCTTGTTACTGTGTCATGGATAATTCCAAGATAATACATAATAATAATTGCCAAAGCTAAATTAAATTTACAGAACATATTATGGCAAAAATAAATATACTTTCATGGAATGTACAGGGAATAAATAAGAATATCAAATATAGCAGCTGTCTTGAATATCTAGACAAGAAAAGGATTGATATAGCTTTCTTTCAAGAAACTCACATAATGGCACAAGATTTGGGAAAATTGGAAAACAATAGATACATAGTCGTTTCTTCCTCATCTGCTATTAATAAAACAAAAGGAGTATTAATTCTAATATCTAGAAAACTTAATTTCAATACTATTGAGAAAGGGAATGATTCAGATGGCAGAGTCACTTATGTAAAGGGCATTCTAGGTGACAAAGAGATATTGCTGCTATCAGCATATGCCCCTAACACTTATGACTCTGCATTCTATGCCCAACTAACAAAGACCTTACAAAAGTATTCAGATTGTGGAATAATTATTGGTGCAGACATGAATACAGTTTTATCACCAGGCTTGGATAAGTCAGGTCCAACCTCAGTTAATTCATCCACTACAGCATTTAAAAATCTGGTGTCAAATCACTCATTGATAGATGTTCGGAGAAATTATAACCCAAGTTTAAAACAATACACCTTCTTTTCAAATAGACATAAAACATTTTCAAGAATAGATTATATACTAATATCTGCTAATATTTTACACTGTATTAAAAAAACGGACATTATCAACATGTCTTTATCAGATCACCATGCCAATCTGTGTGTATATACAATTGAAAATTGTCCAAAACGTGCTACTAGATGGAAATTTAATTTAACATTACTGCAGGATCCATCATTCTGTGAGCAATTTAGATCAGACTTCAACCTTTTTATCAATATCAATAAAAATAGTGTTACAGATATAAGATTTCTATGGGATGAAACTAAAGGCTTCATTCGCAATAATACAATATCATTTGCTTCAGCACGTAACAAAGCCCACCATCAAGAAATATCCAGATTGGAAAATAGACACTCATTGCTAACTGCAGAACAACAAAACAACTACGATCAAGAAAGAGAAAGGGAGCTTTGGAAAGCGAAGTCTGAACTAAATGCTCTAATGGCACAAAAAGCAGAGTTCCTAGCTCACAGAGCGAGGCAAACTGAGTATTTGAATGGAAATAATCCAAGCTTTGTGTTGACTAGGAAAATCCAATATAATGAACAGAAAGCAGACATCACATCAATCCTAAATAAAGAAGGAGCGATGGTAAACGATCCGGCCAAAATAAATCTAGAATTTAAACTTTTCTATCAACAATTGTATTCATCTGAAGCTCAATTCTCAAAAGCTGATTTAGACTCCTTTTTTGAAGACTTGGATCTACCTAAATTAACAGAGCAACAAATAACCTCAACAGATTCTCCCTTTACCCTGGAGGAACTTTACGATGCACTGAAAGAAATGAAACAGGGGAAATCACCAGGTTTCGATGGTATCCCACCGGAGCTGTACTTGACCTTTTGGAAAGAGTTGGGTCCATTACTACTCGAGATGTTCCAACAAGCCATCATGAAAGGGAGTTTTAATAGAGACATAAGTACAGCAATTATCACACTGATACAGAAAAAAGGAAAGGATGGAAACATCTGTGCTAACTATCGTCCATTGTCCCTTCTTAATGGAGACTTAAAATTATATGCCAAGGTCCTCGCACGACGTCTAGAGACGATACTGCCAATATTGGTCCACCCAGACCAAACTGGATTTGTTAAACAAAGATTTGCATCAGATAATTTAAGACGACTGTTACACATTATTGACAAAGCTCCAAAAATATCACCATGTGCAGTGTTGTCCCTTGACGCCGAAAAGGCCTTCGATAGGCTGGAATGGGAGTACTTATGGCACACCATGAAGAATATGGCATTTGGAGACACATTTATAAATATGCTCAAAATCTTATATCATAATCCAACGGCCATGGTTATCACATCCAATCAGTGTTCCACACCCTTCCCTATCAGACGTAGCGTCAGGCAGGGTTGCCCCGCCTCCGCATTATTATTTGCGTTATCTCTTGAACCCTTGGCCCAAAAAATTAGAAATTGTGCCGAAATAAAACCCATAATAGTAAATAACACCTACCATAAAATTTGTCTGTACGCAGACGATCTGTTATTATTTCTTGACAATACACCACGGTCCCTACCTGTAGTCCTAGACACTATTAAACATTTTAGTTTTATTTCAGGCTACAAGATCAACTTGAATAAATCAATTTTACTTCCCCTAAATGCAGCAGCAAGTAGTCCCCAACTACATACAGAAATACCAGTGGGCTCTGGTTTCAGATATTTAGGTATAGATATATACACATCCATTGACAAAATTGTGTCAAAAAATTACAAGAGCCTTCAGAAGGTAATATCTGACGAGTTAAACCGTTGGTCACTATTATTAATCCCATTTTCAGTCAGGCTTTCAGTAGTCAAGACCCACATTCTCCCTAAGATCAATTTTCTGGTAAGCATGATTCATTTACCGCCACCTCCAGGATTTTGGGAGAAGCTACAGGGACTAGTATTCAAATTTATATGGCGTGAACAACATCCACGAATCAGCAATTCCACACTCCAAAACAGTAGGAAAGCAGGAGGGCTAGCTGTTCCTAATTTTGAACAGTACTATTTTTCTTTTATGCTCAGACCGTTGCTAAGATGGTTCAATAATGATTCTGACATACCATGGGTGAATATGGAGAGGCACATTGTATCTCCATATACATTCAAAGATATACTCTTTTCTGGTCTATCCCCAAGCTTTTGCCGTACTAAATTCGGCCCAATTATAGCACATTCAATTTACGTCTGGAAATATATTGCCGAAACGGGACAGTGGAACACAAAATGGCACATAGATACCCCTATTTTTGATAACAACTTCTTACTGTTGGGAGGGAAACCAGCTACATTTCCCAATTGGCAAAGACAAGGTATTCACAAACTATCTGACATATACAGTGAATACGGTCTCAGATCATTTCAAGAGCTCAAACAAATATATAATGTCCCTAGTACATCCTTCTTTTTTTATTTACAGTTACGCACTGCAATGCGCACTTATGGTGTCCCATGGAATCAGCCTTTACCAGGTCACCCTTTAATGAATATAGTGAATGGCATAAATGTTAAAAATGGTTTTGTTTCTGGGTTATATAATAAAATACAAGGAAAACTAAACAGAACTACAGGTAATACCACTGTCTGGAACATAGACTTAAAGAATTACAATGCCTGCATAAATTGGCAGAATGTATGGGATAATATTCCACTAACCTCTCGTAATTATAATAACCAATTAACTCATTACAAAATGATAAAGATTTTATCTGTCACCCAGGAAACTCTGTCAAATAAAAATATTACAAAGTCCTCTATGTGCTTTATGTCCGCAAAAAGTTATAGGAACATACATACATATGATGTGGGAATGTCCAGGAGTACTCGCTTTTTGGGCCAAGGTTGCATTATTTCTCACTAATATAACAGAGATAAACATAATGTTGTGGAAAATGTGTATACGGGGGTGGAGGTAGGAAAGGGGTTAGTCTTGACTAGTTTAATATAGGTCAACTAGCAGGGCTCAAAGACACTAGGGCGACAGTCTGGCTGATGTTCTTAAAACAACCTCAAGATAGGCAGATGGACATTTCAGTACATCATATCGTGTGCTCTAATCTTGTGTCTTTTCTCTCTTTCACACATACACAGCACACAAACACAGACACAGCACACACACACAGACACACAGACACACACACACACAGACACACACACACATACACACACACACACACACAAACACACACACACACACACACACATCTCACTCTCTCTTCGACGCACACACACACACACACAGACACACACAGTCGTACAGACATACACACCGACACACACACACACACACATTCCCTGTGTCACAATACACACATACAATACACACACGTCTGTACACAGACACACACACACAATACACACATACAATACACACACGTCTGTACACAGACGCACACACACACAGACACACACACACATACACACACACACACACACAAACACACACACACACACACACATCTCACTAAATCTTTATCTCTCTTCGATGCTCTTAATGTTTTACATCATATCGTGTGTGTACATCATATCTTGTTTATCTCTCTTCGATGTTCTTAATGTTTTTATCTCTCTCCGATGTTAAATCTACGTGTCATCTTAATGTACGTCATGTCATATCTGACATGATATGACACGTCATCATATCTGTCATGTGGGGGCAGGACTGAGAGGGGATTTAGGGGACAAGCAGAGGGATTGAGGGGTAGAGTGTTTTTTGTTCAAGCTGTGGTGATCCTCTGCTCGATCCATAGCTCTGCTGTTGAAACTTCTTTTCCTAAATAAATTACCTACTTGTTAAAATTGGAAATATCATCTCCTGCTATGTTAAACAACCATCAGCCACAACATTTGGTGACCCTTGACCTGTAGACCGCCCTGCCGGGCCCCCTCACACGGCCAGCTCCGGACCTCTCCCGTAGAAATTCTGGCGGTGTCGACAAACAAACACAGGTGAGCATTTTTGCTTTTGATTAGAATATCCGTAAGAGATTCTGAGGGAGGAATAAGTTGAGCTGACTGTGTGACGAGGTCTGGATGGACGGCTAAGACGAACACGAGTGGTGAGGTGTTTACACTAGGGCGATTCCTCTTTTAACAGGCTATAAGTGCGCCACTAATCAATTTTAATTGCATGTTTTCGACCTCTGGTCAAATTTTTCTCCATCTGTTCAAACTTCTCCCTGACCCCTTTCCCTGATCCCTTTACGACACTCTCCACATACACACATAACTGTGCCTTCTGTCCTCTGTAGATAACACTCTCAATTTTCAAAACAAAAACCGGTGCCGCTCTGCTGTTATTCAAAACACACTATTACAGCTGGCATTCTCTGTGTCAAACTAATTACGTTTACGGATACACTATTGTTCGTTTTCTTATTGGCTTGTGAAGTTGTTGCTACAGAGAGGCTAGCTGTGATAATATGAGCAGAGAGTAAAAAAAAAAAAAAAAAAAACAATTTGGGCAGCGTGAGACGAGACTCTAGCTTGTTTGCACTATTGGGCCCACACACACACACACACATTCCTGTGTCACAATACACACATACAATACACACACACGTCTGTGCAAAGACACACACACACACACACACACACAGTCACACACACGCACACACACACAGTCACACACACACACACACACACAGTCACACACACGTACACACACACAGTCACACACACGCACACACACACAGTCACACACACACACACACACACACACACAGTCACACATACAATACACACACACAGTCACACACACACACAGTCACACACACGCACACACACACAGTCACACACACACACACACACACACACAGTCACACATACAATACACACATACAATACACACACACCCCCCCATCGCTTAAAAAGTTAGCTATTACACCCCAATAGGACGCACCAGGTTGGGAAAAAAGTAGGGTTTGGATCAGAGATCAGGCCCCTGATCTCTCTCTCTCTCTCTCTCTCTCTCTCTCTCTCTCTCCTGGGTTTGCTGACCCCTGTTGGTGGGCCAAGGTGTAGCATACAGACTCATCACATCTCTTTCTCTCTTGGGTTTGCTGACCCCTGGTGGTAGAAAACACACACACACACCGACATACACACATACACACACACACACACACACACACACACACACAGTCACACACACACACACACACAGTCACACACACACACACACACAGTCACACACACACAGTCACACACACACACACACACAATCACACACAAACACAAGACACACCGACACACACACAGACACACACACACACACAGTCACTACACACAGACACACACACACACACACACACAGTCACACACACACACACACACAGACACACACACACACACACACACACACAGACACACACACACCGACACACACACACACACACACATTCCTGTGTCCCGGTAGACAGCGGGTTGTGACGCACACACACACAGTCACACACACACACACACACAGTCACTACACACAGACACACACACACACACACACAGTCACACACACACACACACACACACACACACACAGACACACACACCGACACACACACACACACACACACATTCCTGTGTCCCGGTAGACAGCGGGTTGTGACGCACACACACACCGACACACACACACACACACACATTCCGGTGTCCCGGTAGACAGCGGGTTGTGACGCACACACACACAGTACGCACACACACACAGTCACACACACACACACACACACACAGTCACACACACACACACACACACACACACACAGTCACACACACACACACACAGTCACACACACACACACACACAGCAAAGACACACACACACACACACACACACAGACACACACACACCGACACACACACACACACACACACATTCCTGTGTCCCGGTAGACAGCGGTTGTGACGCACACACACACAGTCACACACACACAGTCACACACACACACACACACAATCACACACAAACACACACACACACCGACATACACACACACACACACACACAGACAGACACACACACCGACATACACACACACACACACACACACACACACAGTCACACACAGACACACACACACCGAGTTGTAGTAGCGTTGTAGTTGTAGATCTAGGTTAACTGTGTCCTGGTAGATCCAGGTTAACTGTGTCCTGGAGTGGTAGTTGTAGAGTAGTAGTAGATCTAGGTTAACTGTGTCCTGGAGTAGTAGTTGTAGAGTAGTAGTAGATCTAGGTTAACTGTGTCCTGGAGTAGAGTAGTAGTAGATCTAGGTTAACTGTGTCCTGGAGTAGTAGTTGTAGAGTAGTAGTAGATCTAGGTTAACTGTGTCCTGGAGTAGTAGTTGTAGAGTAGTAGTAGCTGAAGTACAACCACACACACACACACACAACACAATAAACACACATACACACTAAACAACGATGCATACAGCAGAGGACATACTGTTAGACCGGAACCCGCTCATAAAGAACCTAATTCTCAAGGTTGGTGTCCGTTGGCAGAGGCGTACAAAGGCCGGGGACACAAAATGGCCTTCCGGAGGTACTTTTGATCTCGACGTATGCGAAGAGATGAATGTAATGATTCGTAACCACAAGCCAGGCGACAGCAGCAAAAAGAGGTTGAAAAAGAGGACAGAAGAGTTGGGGGTAATGAAGCTCTACGCCCAGAAGGGGAGAGCATACAGGCAGGAAGCTTTAGCGCTAAATCAGAGAGAGACGGATATAGGGAAACCAACATCCCCACCTTATATCACGCAATTGCCGGTGGGCACTGTGACAATAAGAGGAGAATATGAGGAGACGGAATTAGGGACCCCCGCTAGGTCAGAAACCCCCGCTAGGTCAGAAACCCCCGCTAGGTCAGAAACCTCCGCTAGATCAGAGACCTCCCTTAGGCGAGATACCCCCCCCAAACTGACCCCGCAGGATCTCTATCCGAAAGTCCTGGCGGCATATGGCGAGACAGTACGTCGGAAGTTGTATGATGCAGAGGAAGAGGAGGTAGAGAACCTGGGCAGGCAGAGGGAGGGAGTCGGGAGGAAGATAGAGGAAGAGGCCCGTCAAAATGTGGCACAGCAGACATCAGGGAAACACGGGGCGTGTGGCCACACCAAACTGTTGACTGAGGAGGAAGATGAGAACGACACGAAACCAGCACAGGAGAAAGGAAACATTACAGGAACCCTGACTTTCGCCCCTACATTCCTGGGAAGTGTGACAAGTACAGGCCAGTTTCCCCTGCTAATAAAGGGGAACGATATCTTTCACATGCCATGGTCACCTCTAGACATCGATGGCATAATAGCAAGACTACCGGACCTTTCAGAAGGAGCCTCCAGGTGGATCATGCAGTTTGAGGAAAATACGTCATCTTTTCTGCTAGCAGTGGGTGACGTCAAATCCCTGTTGACGCGCTTGCTAGGAATTGGTGCCTGCCGGGACATCATGGGTGATACATCGATGCGAGTGGCATGTGACACGCAGGCCCATGATGGAGACATATTCAACGCGCATAGAGCGGCGTTGTGGTACAAACTCAGGAATCAATATCCATCACGTATTAATCCGGCAAAACTGGCGGGCAACCCCATAATGGAGACGGAAGGGCCTGGCACCTATGTGAACAAAATACTGAAGGAGTGGAGAGGTGAGCTAGGACACAACCCAGAAATTGACCCGTTGCAGAGAGCGATGTTTAGAGAAAGTGTGATGAGAGGGCTTCCAGAGGTGGTTAAGAATAGACTGGAAGACGTGGTGGGGTTAATGGACATGACTTATCCTTTGTTCTGTGCACATGTAACACATAGTGTGGAGAAGCAAAGGGCTCAGGAGCAGAAAGTCAGGGATCAGGATAGAAATGACTCAAGGAAGTTAACTCAGCAACAACTGCAGCCCCAAAGGAGGTTGCAGGCAGTAATGGTGTCATCTGCTACCTCTCCACCCATGCAGGACCAGGGACCCCCGCCTGCACCTCAGGTAGTGAGAAGCTATGGCTATAGTTCACAGAACCAGGCGTCCAGGCGGCAGGCAGGGAATGGGCAATCAGGCCCACGGTTTACACAGGGACCGGGGAACGAACAACAGTTTCCCCGTTTCCACTGTTGGAACTGCGGCATGCAGGGACACAGGGAAATGAGATGTAGGCAACCATACCGTCCCGGCTCGGAGTATGGAAGACCCGTGCGCCAGGGGGAGTCACAAGGGCCCCACGACCAGGGGGAGACAGGAGGGCCCCGAAACCAGGGGGGTAATCACTAGGGGTGCCCAGAGAATGCGACGGGGGGAAATCAAATGATTGTGGTTTCCAAGGGAGCTGAGCAAGAACCTATTCTGCAGGTCCTAGTGGAGGGCAAATTAACAGAGATGATGGCAGACACTGGAGCAGGTTTTTCCTGCATAAAGCAAAAATACGCCGCTCACTTACCCCAGTCTGGACAGTATGTTCGGACGGTCGGATTCTCGGGAAAAACACAATTAATACCCACATCAGATCCAATCTCTATGACGTATAACAACAAGACCATAACAATACCTGTATTAATTTCGGACAGCACCCCGCGCAATCTCTTGGGACGAGATGCAATGTGTAAACTAGGCTGTAAAATCCTATGTACGCCTGAGGGGATTCAAATTGAACAAGACGTGTACCAAATGATGCTACAAGGGACGGGGGAGAAAGAGGCCACTGTGTTCTGGCTGGGCAACATAGATGCAGAGCTGCAAAGGGTCTGTGACCCCTGGGAGCCATTTCTGAAAACCCAACTGCCTCAGTCTAGACAAACAAACATGGAGGCACATTGCACACTACAATATTTGACGAATAGTGACCTAGTTAGGAACAAGGCATGGTTGCAGGGACAGCCCGAGCAGGTGCAGATTAACTCATCTACGATAATTGTAGGGAGACAGGGCGCGGCGTTGAGGGTTAACACGGGTAAGTATCTACGGGAACAACATAGACTAAGAGACGCCGCCCCACACATCACTCTGAGAATAAATCCTGGTTACGAATCCGAACATCTAGGTTCAATGATACAGGAATCCGAGACTCAAAGGTGGGTCTCCACGGAATCTCCGCTAATTTGGAACAGCGCAGATGGGAGTTTCATAAAAATAATGATTTCCTTTTCAGTTTTGGCAAAACCGCAAGTAATCAGATTACCAGGAGACCCTTGCGTTATTCCAGAGGCGGATGCTTTGCTGGAACAGGACATGTTGGCGCGCACCCCGGAACGGTTGTGGTCAAAACACGACACAGATGTGGGTCTAATATTGTCGGCACAGCCAGTGAAGGTCAGGTTAAAGAAGGGTTGTAGACCACCCTTTATCAGACAGTATACAATGAAGCCAGAGTCGGAGGAAGCTATATCACATCAGATTGAGGGACTGTTAAAGGGGGGAGTGCTCGTCCCTTTCAAATCCAGATGTAATACACCTATCCACCCAGTGCTAAAGGCGGACAGGGCTAGGTACAGACTGGTACACGATTTGAGGGCGGTGAACGACGTGGTGTCTGGACCAGAGGCGGAAGTCGCTAATCCACACACCCTCCTGACAAACATCCCGAGTAGCTCGCAGTACTATACGGTCATTGATCTCACGCAGGCATTCTTCAGTGTTCCATTGGAAAAAGAGTCTCAGTATCTGTTTGCTTTTACCCACAGGGGGAAACAATACTCTTACACCCGGTTGCCACAAGGGTTCGCGCACTCGCCGCATTACTTCTCGAAGGCGCTCAAGGAAGACTTGCAAGGAGTGTGCGACACACTACTCAGCACGGTTTTACTGTATGCAGATGACATTCTAATCTGCTCGGATACACGTCAGCAGTACCATGAGGACTCCATCAAAGTTTTGAGTGGATTGGCCGTGGGAGGCCACAAGGCATCCCGTTCAAAACTGCAGTACTGCCAGCCAAAAGTCAAGTTGAGTACTTGTCTCGCGTCATTCAAAAGGGCATAAAAAACATCTCACCCACGCAACTCGAAGCTGTATCCAAGGCACCTAGGCCATTGACGGTCCGACAGATGATGACGTTTTTAGGGATGACTGGGTACAGCTCTGAGTGGGTGGAGGACTATACGATAGCGACAGCGCCGTTGAGGATGATGATAAAAGAGGCGGGTACAGACAAGCTTCGCGCTCCCTTGACATGGACCGAGGAGGGGGAGGACGCGTTCATAAACATTAAGCGTCTGTTGTTACAGGCCCCTGTCCTGGCGCTGCCGGATTATGAGAAGTGTTTCCACCTATTCGTCTCACATAGAGCGCAGCATGCGACAGCTGTCCTGACTCAAACACAGGGGGTGAGTGGGAAAAAACAACCGATAGCATATTACTCTAGAGCTCTTTCGCCGGTAGAGCAGGGTCTGCCACCTTGTTATCAGGCCCTGGCCGCAGCACATTTGATGTATGAGAAGGCAACGGCCGTGACAATGGGATATGACATTTGCATTTGGACACATCACAAATTGGCAAACTTGATTGAAAGAGGCAAATTTGTTCTGACCAGCCAACGGCAACAGGCTTACATGAGGCTCCTGCAGTACTCGGACGTTACGATAAAAACATGCCACGGCAGTAACCCGGCGGATCTGGTACCACTCCCGAGCGAGGGTCAACTGCATGAGTGCGAGGTGGAGGTACAGGCTTTCGTGAAACTCCGTCCTGATTTGGGAGTCGACCCGCTCGCGATAGCAGAACTCTCACTTTTTGTGGATGGGTCCTGCTATCGGGAGGGGGAAAATTTAAGGTCAGGATACGCCGTTGTACAGTGCAAACCTAACGGAGAAACACTAACAAGAAAGGCCGGACAATGCATGCAACCATGTTCGGCCCAGCTTGCAGAACTAATAGCACTAACAGAAGCATGCATAATAGCTAAAGATCGCACGGTTAACATCTTTACAGACTCTGCGTATGCGCATGGCGTATGCCACCTATTCGCGGCCATTTGGAAGGCAAGAGGCTTTAAGAAATCGGACGGCTCACCGATCCTTCACCACAAGCAGGTTGTGGCGCTTATTCAGGCTGTAAAGTTGCCCAAAAGCATTGCTATCGTAAAGTGCCAGGCACACAGAAAAGACCTGTCCTTTGTGACGACGGGAAACAACGCGGCGGACGAGGCCGCGAAGGCGGCGGCTGCAGTGCCGTCCACGGCTGTTCTGATGTTTGCGGCCGAACTGACGACTGAGGTAACTGAGGATAATTTGAGTGATCTTCAGGACTCAGCCACGCAGGCCGAGAAACAGTCGTGGACGGAGAGGGGGGCTGTAAGGGGGGCAGATGGTCTGTGGAGGAGTCATAACGGTTTGATAGTCGCCTCCATCGATCTTCTGTCCTTGGTGATACCTGAGGCTCATGGTGTTGATCACTGTGGAAGAGCAGAGACCCTGAAACGAATCACGAAAATGGGATTTTGGTCCCCAAAGCTTCAGGCACAAATTGACGTTACACTAGCCAGGTGTTTAACATGCTTACAGGGCAATGTGCGCAAAGGAGTACCGACAGTGGCGGCTTACACACCCCTCCCTGAGGGACCATTCAGACATCTGATTATGGCTGTATGCAAACTAAGCTTAACTGGATTGATGCTTTGCCACTTGCTCTGATGGCTATTAAAAGCAGCGTAAACCGCCAAACACAGCTAACACCGCATGAAATGCTTACAGGCCGCAGCATGCCAGCACCGCCATTTAGACACCTGGCTAGGGGCCCGGCATTAGATATTTTTGAGCAAGATCTGAAAAAATATCTTCAGCAAGTGACTAAAATACATGAAGCTGTGTTTCGACAGGAGCAGAGAAAGGAGAAAAAGGGGGTGAAGGAGGCGGAGAAGGAAGCCACCAAACCGAGACTGATCCCTGGGGACCTGGTCTTCGTAAAGGTCCACAAGAGAAAGTGGTCATCACCCCGGAGAGAGGGCCCGTACGAGGTGATCCGATCGACTGGAACGGCAGTCCAAGTCAAAGGATCAGCGACCTGGTTCCACTTCAATCACTGCATAAAGGCCAGCGGCGATCTCTTGGGGGATACAATCGATCGCAGTTATGCAGAACCCGACATGGAGGGTCCGAGACGGCAACTGGAAGGTGCAGTGCCTGCTGATGCTCCCGCAGATGTTGGCAGCAGTGTGCGGACGGTCGGCCGGGCACAACGACGTCATTGAGAACCGTCACGGTCGACCCGTCCTTGAGGATGACGGGTTTGAGTGGGTAGGAGTCCCACGGGGTCCCGCTCAGGCTCAAGTACCGGCAGGCTTTCATGACCAGGCTCAGAATCAGGCGCCCCCTCTGCCCTCCATCGAGGAAGGGGGGGAGAAGATAAGACTACAACCAAAAGGGGTGTTTCCCGTAGGACCGCAAGGGCATGTTTTTGATTTTGACCATTCCCCCGTTACAGGCGGGGATACTTACCATTATACTAACGAGGATCGGGTTGTGGGGGTAGATAGGAGGGTTGAGCCTGTCCCGAACCAATCACAGGGGACAGGGGTGAGGGGAAAAAGGGAGGTCAAGGACACTGAGTCGGAAGAGGTGGGGGGACAGGATATGTTCCAGAGGACAGCCGGAACGTTGAGGGACTCAGTGGGCTCACTCTGGGCCAGGTTGAGGGGTTTGCTTCCTTCCGGGGAACAAGATGGGGGCGACTATGACTATGACGAGGAAGACCCGGAGGCTGACCCGATGTATAGGGCGGCTTTAGGGAATGAGTGGTTTAAGTGGGTCCAGTACACGAGCGCGCAGAATCAGATAGAGGATTGTTATGTCTGCTCCAAGGCACGTCCGGATAGGCTGCTGGTGAAGGGCACGAAGTTCAGTTGGGCTCAGTGTGACAGGGACGCAGAGGCATGGGAGGGGCCCCATAATAGTCGCCCTTGGTGCGAGGCAGAGTGTTTGGGGTTTCTCTGCTCTAGTCGTTTTAAGGCGGCAGGAAACGTCACGGATTTCAAGGATGTCACTATGCGGGAACGTTGTAGGAAATTGGATGTACGTGTGCAGGGGGTAGCGACGGGGTTGCCAATACCCAGAGGTGTCAAACTATGGCTGACCAAGGATTTCGAGTGCTTGCAAAAGGAGGGGACCCGGGACGTAGGGGAGGTGGCAGAGGGGCGGTGCACTACTATTTGGAGCATCACGACTAACTGCACGAAAGAAGGAAAGTGTGGACACGGGGTCGTGTTAAAGGGAGTGGATACCAACCCACGGCCTGTAGCTTGCCCTTTTCATGTCCAGGATATGGCACTGGCGGACCAATACTGGCTCTGCGGCGGTAGGAGGTTGAGGAATACACTTCCTTTAGATTGGTCAGGTAGATGTGCCCGGGTTCAGGCGATCATGCCAATGGTGGTCCTACCATTATCAGTGACGGAAGGACCTTCTGAGTCTCCTATCTCTCGAACGAAGCGTAGCTACAAGGCAGACCCAAGGGTGTATCTGGACAGCATAGGACAGCCAAGGGGCATTCCAGCCGAGTTCATGGCTAAGAATGAGATTGCGGCAGGGTTTGAGTCTATTCTGCCATGGATATCGGTCAATAAGAACACCGGGTGGATCAACTATTTGTTTTACAATCAGCAGCGGTATCTCAACTACACCGAGGAGGCGTTGGATGCAATGGGGGACCAGATGCACACGACCAGTACGGTGGCGTGGCAGAATAGACAGGCTCTGAACTGGTTAATGGCGGAGAAGGGTGGAGTCTGTTCCATGTTTGGACAGTACTGCTGCACATTCATTCCGACGAATGTGGGGCCAGGGGGAAAGTTCTCCGAGGCCATGGCTAAGCTGAAGGATTTGAGGGAGGAGTTGAGGGGGAATTCTGGCCGGAATGAAGAATGGTGGGGGAGTGGGGTGTTGGAAAGATTGGGACAGTGGGGAAGCATAGTGATGCAGACGGGGTTATCCATTGGGGTGGCAGGGTTGATATTGGTTCTCCTTTTCTGTTGTGGTATGCCTCTCTTGGGTAGGCTGGTAACTTCACACGTAACGAGCCAAATGCTGATGGTGGGACAGAAAGAGATTGAGCCACAAATCGGGCCATGTCCTCAGCTTTATGCTGCCTTAGAGGGAGACGAGGGGATAGAGGATTAGGGGTATGGTGAGGTAGGGACATTTTCTTTTTGTTGGTTCTTTCCTTTAAGAGTGACGGGGGATGGTCTGAGTGCAGTTTTGTTGGTTTATTCCTTTAACTAGGAATTTTAGTCTGATTTTCTAATGATCCTTCGGCATAGAGATTGCAACCATTGAAAATCATTGCATTATTTTTTATTTTTTTATTATTTTTTGTTTATTTTACTCGTGGTCCTGGTCAAACCGGAATGGGAAGGGGCATCGGCAGAGTGTCGGTTCTGAGCCTGAGGAAGCATTGAGAAGAAGTGGTCTGGGGATCGGTTCTGGGGACTGGAGGGACAAAGGGGGGGGGCTAACGCAGTGGGCAAGATGGGCACCTCCCGTCGAAGATGGGGGGACACGTGGTGAGGTCGGGACCAGCGCCTCCCGTCCAGGCATGGGGACATGCTTCTACGGGGACTGGAGGTGTGGCGTGGTGGTTGCGGTATTGGCAAAATGTGACTTTTTGGCGATACGGTGAGGAGACTATGGCGTGGGCATGGAAGGGGGGCTGAGCGATGGACACTAGGACTCAATGTTATGGAAGAGACAATGTCATTTTTTTTTGGGAGGGATGTTTTATGTTTAGTTCTGACGGTCAACTTCTCCTTTCCCTGATGAGAGTCGCGGTTTCCGGCCGGAACTGTGGCTCATTTTGTAAGCGGTGGAGGTTGGGGGGATTTGTCTGTCAGGTTAGGATTATAAATTGGGGTATTTTGTTGATGTTTTATTATTACTCTTGTTTGGAACGGTTTTGTGTTTTGGTAAGAACGGTAGTCAGCCTTTGTTGGTCCGTTAGGGGTCCAGTGAATGAAGTAAGGTTTCTGGTTTAGATTAGGCATTTAAACTTTTATTATATAATTGTGGTTTCTCGTTTAGTTAGACGTTCACATTTTCTTGGTTATATGATTTGGGTGGGACTAGGGATAGCCCCAAATGGGGGAATGTTGTGGAAAATGTGTATACGGGGGTGGAGGTAGGAAAGGGGTTAGTCTTGACTAGTTTAATATAGGTCAACTAGCAGGGCTCAAAGACACTAGGGCGACAGTCTGGCTGATGTTCTTAAAACAACCTCAAGATAGGCAGATGGACATTTCAGTACATCATATCGTGTGCTCTAATCTTGTGTCTTTTCTCTCTTTCACACATACACAGCACACACACACAGACACAGCACACACACAGACACACAGACACACACACACACAGACACACACACACACATACACACACACACACACACAAACACACACACACACATCTCACTCTCTCTTCGACGCACACACACACACACACAGACACACACAGTCGTACAGACATACACACCGACACACACACACACACACACGTTCCCTGTGTCACAATACACACATACAATACACACACGTCTGTACACAGACACACACACACACAGACACACACACACAATACACACATACAATACACACACGTCTGTACACAGACGCACACACACACAGACACACACACACATACACACACACACACACACAAACACATCTCACTAAATCTTTATCTCTCTTCGATGCTCTTAATGTTTTACATCATATCGTGTGTGTACATCATATCTTGTTTATCTCTCTTCGATGTTCTTAATGTTTTTATCTAAATCTATGTTCTTCTTAATGTCTTTATCTCTCTTCGATGTTCTTAATGTTTTTATCTCTCTCCGATGTTAAATCTACGTGTCATCTTAATGTACGTCATGTCATATCTGACATGATATGACACGTCATCATATCTGTCATGTGGGGGCAGGACTGAGAGGGGATTTAGGGGACAAGCAGAGGGATTGAGGGGTAGAGTGTTTTTTGTTCAAGCTGTGGTGATCCTCTGCTCGATCCATAGCTCTGCTGTTGAAACTTATTTTCCTAAATAAATTACCTACTTGTTAAAATTGGAAATATCGTCTCCTGCTATGTTAAACAACCATCAGCCACAACAATACCTTGTTTGCCACACATTTTATTATTAAATGATGATTCATCTCTAAAATTAACACCTCACAAAAAAAGAGTGTTTCTGGCCGGTTTAACGGCAGCAAAGAAAATGCTCGTAATGAGATGGAAACCACCCCATAGTCTCAATATTTACCGTTGGAAACTGTCCTTCTACGAAGTATTGAGATTAGAGGCATCCAGTGCTAGAGCACAGGGAGCAAGGACAGAATCAATCCAAATATTACTTACCGCGGCCCAGAAGGTAAAATCAGTACTCCACTAGGTTGAACACTTGTACCTTGACACCAGAGAATGAACAAAAATCATGTTGCTGTTGTTTCCATTTATCTTTTCCATTTATCTTTTCCTTTTCTGTTTACTGCTATAATTTGTTGTGGTTGTTTCTAAATTGTATTGTATTTTTCCCTATTACTTGGTTATCTAACAAACATAATTATGATTTCTTTTCTAATTAAGAGTATCCTATACATGTATGCATCAAGGTTTCCCCCTCTCCTAAAATGTCTATGCAAACCCGGGGGGCTGGGAGTGGGGTTAAGAAGCGACCTGGGCTGTCTCGCAGCCACAGGACCGCCAGAACGGAGGAAAAGACTGTCACAACTGCAACAGGCAGGCTACACAGTATATGAATATACTGACGGACAATATATACTGAAAAGACACTTTGTATGCCACTGTGTGAATTAATATGAAATGCTGATGTGAATGTCCTTCCTCTGAACTTGTTTTAAAAAAAGACAAAATAAAAAGTTGGTCACAAAAAAAAAAAAAAAAAATCACCATACCTGTTGTGATTTAAAATAGCAAAATGGGGGAGGGAGAATGGGAGGGAGGGTTCGTACAAGGTCCTTGGAATGCTTAGTGCTTGTTTTTGACACAAAAAAAGAGATCAAAGCCTGCTTGGAAAGTCCTTGAAATTCAAATCGATCAACCATATTAAGGGTTGTTGTTCATCCATGATAGAAGTGTACTGAATCAAGAAATAGAATTTATTTTATTTATTTTTCATTTTCTGAATTAAGGTATTGCTAATTGTAGGAGATTGGCTTTGAGCCATAAATATTGGATCCGATTAAATTTGTATTTTTTCTCTTTATTAATTATTATTATACATTTTGCTATAGAAAACAACACTTAAAAGTGAACTGTATCTTTTTTTCTTTTTTTTTGAGAAAGTCCTTGAATTTAATTTTGCAATGTCTGTGGGAACCCTGGAGGGAGGGGGGGAAGGGCGAACATATAAAATGTGCCATGCAATGTGTACTGTATTCAACTGTACATTTGACGACTAATAAATAAATGTTTAAAAAAAATTAAATAGCAAAATGACACAAAATGGTAAATGGCTGCATTATAGTGCTTTTATCCAAAGCGCTTTACAATTTGTTACTCACATTTTACCCACTCACTCACACATTTACACACCAACAGCAGAGGCAACCATGCAAGGTGCCAACCTGCTCATCGGGAGCAATTAGGGGTTAAGTGTCTTGCTCAAAGACACATCGACACGCTGCCCGGGAGGAGCGAGAATCGAACCGGGAACCTCCGGATTGCCAGACGACTGCTCTACCTCTGTCGCCCCAACATGACTTTAAGCGAAGATGTTAAAGCCAAGAAACATAGCATGCTAGTTACAATGTACAGTTTCCTCCCCCTCGTATGTATATATTATCTGTTTGACAGTACTGTATATTTGCATATCTTGTATGTCACAAATGTAACTATGTCATGTATTGTCATAAATGTCATGATATATATCTGTATGTTGCATATGTCATTAGTGTCATTATGAATTGAAAATGGGGGACCCTGATGTAAACAAGACAAAGGTCTTTCTCTGGTCTGGTCTCATGAGTAAGTCTGTGTTTCCAAATTAGAAGCAAAAATTGTAAAGACAAAATAAATGCTCTAAAAAGAGCCCGTTAAAGTGCAGCTTTAGCTTGATTTAAAAAATACCAGTCTTTAACTTGATTTTAGTGTGCATTCACGGGTGTCAAACTTAAATGCAAACGTTACATTTTCCGAGCTTTTTTTGGATGAAAATCCATCATTTAGATGTGCCGACTAACAAATCCATAAAATAATCATTGGATGGAATTGATCACTTGATCAGTGGTTAGTAGTAGCAGCTCTGGATTTGTCCGCTGACCATTAGTAGGTAAATGACAGCTCGTTTTCTGTGACTACAGTACAAAACACAGGATACCACACACCCTCACCCTCCTTGAATGAATGAATGAATGACCTTTATTTATATAGCACCCTTCCATCCTAGAGGCTAATCTCTCCTGTGACAAAATGGCATCCAATGTAATAAAAAAAGTCAACCAACGAACTCGATTCTTGTACCGGATCTCCTCTCTGGTAAACAAGAACACCCTGAAGACTCTGGCAGGAGCACTCATTCAGGGGTACTACGACTATGCTTGCACCTCATGGTACCAAAGCACCTCAAAGGCGCTAAAAACAAAATTACAAACATCTCAAAACTAACTGGTCAGACTACTGCTTGACCTTACTCCTAGAACCCACCTCACCCCTGCCCACTTCGACAACCTAGGATGGCTTAGAGTAGACGACAGAGTACAACAACTTGCAATGGGCCTGGTCTACAAGATACACTACACGACCAAGGTACCCATGTACATGTCAAAATACTTCCCAAAGGTCAGTGAATACCACGATCACAACACCAGAGGGAGCTCCACAAATCATGTCAAACCCAGATTCGGCTCAAATAAGGGACTAAACACGTTTCGCAATTATGCCACATCAATGTGGAACGCCCTACCCAAAGCTGTAAAGGAATGTGGATCACTACCCACTTTCAAAACCTCTCTCAAGGGACACCTACGGGAGACTGCAATTCAACACTGGCCCCTGTAAATATCCTAACCCAATCATTCCAACCCCCTCCAATGTACAGTCATTTACCTAGTATGGTTTTGTCAATAGTTCAATGTACAATTGTGTTTGTTTGTACAGTGTCTCCTCCCCCCCCCCCCTCAATGTACAGTGTTACTTGTTTATACAGTGTGCCCCCCGCCCCCCCCCCCCCCCCCAACCACCTCCAATGTAAATTACCCAGTATGGTTGTCAATATCCCAATGTACCCAACCCCCCCCACCCAACCTCCAATGTACAGTTTCTACGTCAAATGTATATACTCCCTTTTCTTGACTCCTTCTGTATCACAAACAGTACTGTATTTGCAAATCTGGTATGTCATAAATGTATAGATGTAGCAGTACTGACTATCTGTATGTCATGTATGTCATATATGTCTATATGAATTGAAAATGGGGGACCCTGATGGAAACAAGACAAACGTCTTTCTCAGGTCTGCATCCCCTTAACAATTGTATGTATTGAGCCGTACTGTATTGTACCCATTCTGCAATCTGTTAAATAAAGTTTTCATTCATTCATTCATTCACAGCACGAATGCACAGGGTGCTTTACACTACAGCTTAATATAAAAACACAATAAAAACAAAATCAGAAATAAATGACAACAGACAAACAGCAGTTAAAAACAGTGAAACCAGATAGAAAAAGTAGAATAAAAGAATTTGGATAAAATCATGAGTCACTAATTAAAACAACACTATAGAACAGTGAGGACAAGAAAAAGGCGCCTATGTGTGATCAAAAGCCTGCCTGAACAAATGTGTTTTTAGTTGTTTTTTAAAAGAGTTCTCAGAGGGGGCAGTTTGCAGGTCCAGGGGGAGAGCGTTCCAGAGCCTTGGTGCTGTCACCTCGAAGGCTCGATCACCCCTTGTTTTTAGCCTGGTCTAGGCTGGTCCTTCTGGCCATGTGCCCTATATAGGTGAACACAAGGTGTCCTGTGGATTACATCAGTCCTGCAACATGAGCCCTGGTGGAGGAGATACAACACAGACAAAAGCCTGCGCCTCAGGCCGTGTTCTTCACACGCTGGCCGGCCTCACACACTGCTGCACATCTCCAGAGCTGGAGGTTCCAAAAATAAAAAAGTAAGGTTACTCAGCCACTTCACTTTAGACAATATAATGTGCAATTATTTTAACTTTTATTTCATTTAACCTTTTGAATAGAATAGATAGAATAGAATAGAAATACTTTTATTATCCTGTGGGAGCCTGGAGGTCGCTGGTCGCGGTTAACCGTCTGTAGTGTGGTAGTAAAAAGGGTTAACCTTCTGTATTGTCGCAGTGAAAGTGTTGTGAAGGATCAGATTAAACCGAATATGTATATTTATTTATATATATTTAATTGTATTTGTATATCGTTTGATATCCCCTGTATATTCCCTGTACAATATGCATTGAATATCCCTTTAGTCTACTAAACAGCCCATAATAGTTTCATTCTACCATTGGACGAGAACCTGGCGCCAGGTTGCCATACCCCTAGGTCCAAGTTCAATCGTGCCGCCTAACATGTCGTGGCAAGCCCCGGTTCCGCGCAGGAATATGTCGGGCGAAATACGAATGGTACTATTTGTTCATAGCGCATATATATATGGCGCAAGTAAAGTAGAACTTTCTTTTTAGTCCAGTTCTTTACCCTCCAACAGAGTGACAGACGCGAAGCCTCCCCACGACGCACGTGTGGTGTAGTAAGGCCTATTTTGCCCCAGAATAGGCATTGAGATATCGTGTAGATTAATAGTTGAATAGTCATAGTTTGGCACTATACCGTCGAGTTGGACGTATTCTATTAAGCTAATAATAGTCTATTTATGTATGGTGCATCGTTCGGTTAGAGTTCTAAAGTTATCAGTACCCCCATCGTTCCTGACGTTATCTGGACGCTTAACCAGGCTGGTCAGACCCCTAGTGGTGATTGCATCCGAGGAGCTCCGGGCCAAGAGCGACTGGACCTGTATATTGGATTACTCTACCCGGACGACGGCGAGCCTTCCACGGCTTGGATTATGCTTTGTGTGCTTTGATTATTCCATGGATAAAGGCCAACACTGCGGAGTGTTGGAACTACCCCCCGGAGAGGACTCCAGGTGAGACGGCGCTCTACACCAGTGAGGTCGCCTCACGTCTCTCCGTTGTGGACCGGCAGCTACCGTCCACAGAGGGTCCAGCTGTATTCGTCTGCGGTCCGAGGTTCTGTGGGCACCGTGTCCAAGACTTTGGATTCTCCCAAGACACCGTCGGCCAGATGGGATACCGCCAGCGGCTTCTCTAACCCCCCCCTCCTACTGTCTTACAACCAGCGGGACCCCCCCCCCCCCCCCTTAGTGTATCCAGCTATAATCATTTAAGTACCATCGCTATCGTTTTCCTAAATATTCCAGGTTGTATACTTACTCCCTGCGTAACCAGAGATTGGACATTCAATGTTGATTTACCTACGAATACTCATTTGCCATAAAAGTGCATAATTCATATTTCAAATCATAAATGTAATTAAGTGATCGTTGTATACACCCTTTGCTGTATTAAACCTTCGATTTGGTACATTTGTGTGGATTCGTTTCATCAGGTGGGAAAGTGTTCATCATACTTATATCTTGTACTGGGTGGCCAGAAGTTAAAGTACATGAGGTAGTGGTATTAAATATCATATCTAACAATACAGTCAGGGAATTGTACCCCTCAGTTACAGAAAGGGTTAACCATTTGGTAGTGTGGTAGTGAAAGGGTTAATTATACTTGGTTGTACTTATTCTATTGCACATACCGCAGTTTAGTGTTTATTGTATATATAAATACCGGCTTTCTATTCTGTAAATTGTTGCTTTTGTATACCTTTATGCTCTGGAGAAAACGGAGAGTAAGAATTCCATTGTACTTGTTGCATTATGGCAAATAAAACTGAATCTGAATCTGAATCTAAAAGTCAAAACGGTGAACAGTCACTCCCCACTAATCCTCTCAAGTCTCTCACGTCGTAGAAAAACAACACAAACACACAAAGAGAACCTCCAGCACATGATCACACACACACCAAATATAAAAGAGCTAATTCAATACGGCAACATGCAGTGAGACATGTCATCCGAGAGAAACCAACTCTGCAACAACATTGCAAGATCAACAAGCAGATTCCTCTGTCTGCACCACACAAGTACTATATCATTTGTATAAAAGAAAATAAATTATAAAATACCAAACAGGGCTCTTTTGCCTAGAGGTCACTGTTTGACAACATGACATATTCTACATTTAACTGCACTCTTCTGTGTCTCCCTCTCAGCCTTCCTACTGTCTCAATAAAGAACCGCATCTCCTGTCTCTCCTACTCTGTCTCCCTCTCAGCCTTCTAGGGGTGGAAGGTATGGTCTAAAATTTATATCACGGTATAATTTGAAGCATAGACGGTAATGGTATATATCACGGTATCAGTGTTTCCGTTAGAATTATTTTTTTTGCCTGATAGGCAGGCTATATAAATAATGACATCCTCAAGGCATGTAGATTTATAATATTTTTACTTAAAACTAGGCTACTTTTGCGTATACACAGTCATTATATTCCAAATAAAATAAGCCCTGAGTCGAGACTCCGTGCTGCTCCCAACGAATCCCAATGCAACTGCAGAGCCACAGAGTAGGGGCGCTTTCAGGTCCGGTCACAGGCCCGGCTCAACAGCGCCCCCCACCCAACGGCTGAATTGCCAATGGCTGAATTGGAGTACTGCACTGTGCCGGTACAGATGGGTGGGTTATGGTGGATTTTGCGGCTCTGCAGCTGCATATATATGCTTCTCGCAAAATCCAGCATCCAGCTCGCGCTGCCCAGCCGTCAGAACACCACACATATCATAATGTTCACAGCAAACTGTAGTTGATCACCAGGTATGTTTTATTAACGTAGAATAATTCATATAAGAAAAACGATAGGAAAGGAGATAAGGAAATCTCTTAACTTTCTCCACTGGTTAAAAATGCCAGGAATTGAAATTGAAACTTGCTGTGCGCCGCGGTGATATGTGTTTATTATGAAATGACAATTGCGTGTCGACACGCCCACTGCGCGAAGCCTCCTAAATAACTTTTTCCAGTTTGCACATATCTATTAACTATGACTAATTCTATCTATTTTTAGGGGCAAATGCGAGTGAAATAGTCACGCTGTGGTTACATGACGTCATTGCTATTTTAGAGCTGCTCTACCGGTATAGTCAAAATCCATACCGTAGAGCAAATTCATACCGTTTATACCGTATACCGTTTATACCGTCCACCCCTACTTCATACTTCTCAATAAAGAACCTTCTCTCCTGTGTCTCCCCTACTCTGTCTCCCTCTCAGCCTTCCTACTGTATCAATAAAGAACCTTCTCTCCTGTGTCTCTCCTACTCTGTCTCCCTCTCAGCCTTCATACTGTCAAAGATCTGAAGCTTTGTGGGATTGGTTTGAACTTCTCTTACACAAAGTGTCATGACTGTGAGCTAACCATGGCTGAATGACTGACTGACTGAGTTAGTGACATTGCTGGTCTATGATGTGCTTCACATTAAATAAATGTTGCCTTTCCAAGTGTCGCCTCACAGCTAGAAGGTCCAGGGTTCGATTCCCGCTTGGGGACCAGGTTTCCTCATTGCCAGGTACCCAGGTGGGGTATCTCCCAGGCCTTTCTGTGTGGAGTGTGCATGTTCTCCCCGTGCTCGCAAGCCCCCCCCCCTCCCCCCATAAGAGAAACCCAATGGAAAAATGTGCACAACAGATCGCTAACGCTGTCGCGTCCCTGACGAAGACGGACAGGAGCATTGGTCCCCGGGGCGCAGCCCCACACTGCAGCCGCTATCTGCTCCCGGCTGCCCTTGGCAGGAAGGACGACGGGATGGGTCAAGTGCAGAGACTCAATCGCATCGGTGACCCAACAATTGCATGTGTGTGTGTTCCTGTGTGTGTGCCGCCCATCGCATGTGTGTCACTGCATGCCAAATAAAGACTTCTCCAAAAGTCATAAAAAAAAGAAAGAAGTGCTGATATATTTCCTGGGAAAGAAAATAGGAAAGTATGCCAATATCTGCTAATGTTACCTTTTCTCCAAGCCCTGGGCATCATCCTTAATGCTACCATCTGATCCACATCTCAACATTGTCACCCCTGCCAGAAATCCCATTTAGCATCTTTTCCTGCTTTAGTATACGTGTCAAAAGGCTCCCAAAGTCCTACTCAGCATACGCACTAAGCCCTTTAAGAAGGTCGTTCTACTCAGCATGAACACTAGTCCTTTAAGAAGGTTGTTCTACTCAACATAAGCACTAAGCCCTTTAAGAAGGTTGTTCTACTCAACATAAGCACTAAGCCCTTTCGTCAACCGTCAGCCCTGCTCTTTTCTCCTGCGAATCACCAAACAATGTCCCTTTGATCACCAGACTTCTGACCAAATGTTCATTGCGAACGAGGCGATGTGCATCAAGTGTTGTTGCTGTATTCTTCTGTTGCTGTATTCTTCAGTTGCTGTTTTCTTCTGTTGCTGTGTAGGCTATTCTTCTGCTGTTTTCTTCTGTTGCTGTAAGCTATTCTTCTGCTATTTTCTTCTGCATTGATTGTTTGATTATTTGACATTGACATGTTTGTATATGCATGATGTGTAACCTACTATGGACATTTAGTTTATTGAATGCACATTTATTTTGTAACTGATTATGCATGGCATCCTGAGTTAAGCATTTGATTAAATTGCACTTTTTATTTTTTGTTTACTGTTGCAGCACACATCCCCAAAGCTTCAGTTTCTCACCTCTGCTCTCTGCCCCAGTCAACCCTTAATTATGGCCAGTCACCCAGTTGACACCCTGTGCCTAGACGGCATCCTCAGATAGGTCAGGCAGGCATAGAGTCTTAGAGTTTTGCTAGAGAAATGTTGGGTAAGCCTTTCACTAATCATGTTATAGTAGGCAGAACGCACGCACACACACCCACACACACCCACACACACACACCACACACACCCACACAGTGTATTAGCCTCCTGGCCCCTGGTTCTGTCGGATACCCAGACGTCAACATAATTGTGAAGGTTACAGTGAAAGGCATCGCCAGCAGCAGCCATGCAGGCTTAAAGCGCGCGTTCAGGGGGTTTTACACCATCCCGGCACTTATGAACCTTTCCATCGGTCTGTCCAGAAAACCACCACATCAGTGTTTCACTTTTTGGTGACATTTTCACTAAGTCAACTCAAATGCATCGTCTTGCTTGAACTTGAAATGTGTGGAGAAACGGCGTAGTGAGGCAGCCTCACAGCACACACACACACACCACACACCACACACACACAGTATAGGTGCAAAATTAATGGTTCCAGAAAAGTAGGCTTCTATTATTCGAATGACGTGTTTTATTAGGTATTATAGTAGTAAGTCCTACTGTAGAACATGACAGATTAGCATGACATCTCATTCAGTAATGTCAATACTGAACGACGCTTATCAAGAGCCAATCGTGCAGTCGTTCAGTATTGACATTACTCAATGAGATGTCATGCTAATATGGCATGTTCTACAGTAAGACATACTACTATAATACCTAATAAAACAAGCCGGTGGGGTACGTGTCCTGCTCGTCATGAACTGTGACTCGTACTGGTCGGGCGCCTGTTCAGCAGGGATGGGATCTGGGGGAAATAGCGTGAACCTCCGCACGCGTTACGTCCCCCCAGTGAAAATCCTCGCTGTCTGGTGAAAATAAACGGCTGGCTGACTCCACATGTATCGGAGGAGGCATGTGGTAGTTCTACACCCTCCTCAGGCCGACAGTGGGGCAATGCATGCAACAACCAGGAAGGGAATTGGCATAACGACTAAATTGGGATGGGTGAAAAATACAGAAAGCCCAAAAATAAATAGAAAAAAATATATTAACCCTTTGATCGCCGGGGTTAAATTCATAATTTACCATGGATCGCCAGCCCTATTTAACATGGAGAAGTTCCCCTTCTTTGCAGGGCTATAACTTTTTAAATTGTATTGCTAAATTGACATAACCATGGCCCATTCAAAGTCCTATATCTATTGTTCAGGGTGTAGCAACGTTATACTTTTTCATTCACATATTCATACTAAAATACGGTCTAAAGTATAAGTATGTTTTTATCGTTTTCTGCAGCTTTCTCCAGAACTTGATTTATAGCCCTAAATGCATTATATTGATGATCAAATACAGTTTGATAGCGATCAGTGCCAGATAAAGAATTTCAAATGGACGTGGTTCTAGAAGTTACTACGTATGATCTGATGATGACCGGATGGGCGGGGGGTCGTTTATAATTCCGTGGGCAACGTTATATCATTCATCTAGTGTGGGTGATATGATCATTAGAGCAGTTAGTATAGAAGACATTAGAATTAGACATGGAACAGAATTTTTTCTATTATGGGATATAGAAATACCCGATCCATTTCCAGGTTGTATAATAGTATATACGCCCAAATCATGTTGTTTATCGAGTTATTGGCAACGGATCGCTATGTATTGTGTTGAGCTCGAGTCCCGGGACCTATAGCGAGTGATCGGACCAAATTGAAATGAGCACCAGCGTCTACATCCTCTTTCTTCCCTGGGAGATCTGCCGATCGGCCACCAGATGGCGCTCTTGAACCGTTAGAGAGTTGACAGGGGATCACCAGTACATATACTGTCCCCGGGGGAGAAATATGATTTCGATCACAGATTTTTGAAATATTGATATCAATGACGCTGTACAGCGTCATCGGCAGAATAAGCATGGCGGGGAATGACGCTGAAAAGCGTCAACGGCGATTAAAGGGTTAAAATAAAAAGATAGAAGACTACTTAGCTGGAACAATAAATTCTGCACGTATACAGTATGGGTGTGTGTGTGTGTGTGCATGCGTTCTCGTGCGCTGAGGCTGCCTCACTAAGCCGTTACTCCACGCATTTATTTATTTATGGAGCATTTATTTATCCACTCTGGTTGGATGGTGTATTGTACTTGTGCTGTATAATAACAATACATTTTAATCTAATCAAATTTTGAGATCAGTTGCAAATCGCTTCCGGGCTACCTTTTGAATGGATCAGCATGGTGCAGTGCAATGCCGAACCTCTGCTGTTTGTGTTGTCGCACAAGCTGTTTGTGCTGTTTGTGTTGTCGCACAAGCCGTTTGTGTTGTCGCACAAGCTGTTTGTGCTGTTTGTGTTGTCGCACAAGCCGTTTGTGTTGTCGCACAAGCTGTTTGTGTTGTCGACTTGTCGCACAAGCTGTTTGTGTTGTCAACCACTTTGAACACCTCGGCAACCTTTAATGTGTAGTGCAGCAACTTTATGTTCACTCTGTGGCTGCCTGCTATCAAAATCATCAGATTTTTATAAATATGCTCTTGGTCAGAGAGGGCTCTACTTGAAGCTGCACGGTCCAGTGATAAATATAATTTTCTCAAGCAATAAAGGCGCATTACGTGCACTATGGTGCTCTCCATGGTGCTGAAACCTTCGGCGGTTTGGGAGCATGTAATGAAGATGCCATTTATATTGGCCTACAATTTGTGTTTTTACCCCCTAGTGCTACAGCCATCTACTTAGCCTACTGTTCCCCGCGTCTCTACAATTCGTAGCCGCATTTCTGCAGACCCCTCTCTGATTGGTTGAGGCCATTTCTGCAGACCCCTCTCTGATTGGCCGAGCGTGCGCATGCGCATGAGCCGCGACAAGCTCCTCTAGCCAGGAGTCGAAACTCCGTTAAGCTCCAGAGAGAGAGGCTGAAAACCCACAGTTGTTGCCCGACGGATGGGAGCCGAATCCCGGATCCAAGTTTTCTGATGAATAGCCCCAAAACATGGAGGTCGCGAACGCAATTTATATGCATGGAAGTATTGATTACGCCATAACGAATCATTAAAAAAATATACCGTTAACTGGAATATGTTGTGTGTGCCTTTGCCCTTTACACATAATGTTGGATAGGATTATGTAATTGGTTTGTCATTAAAAACCAATAATAATCGCTCGCCAGCTTCGCTGACCAGAGCTCTCTCAGATTCAAAGTTTTAATTGCAGTTTTAATACATGTTTCGGAACCAATGTCTAACTAGACAGTTACAATATAACATTTATTTTTTTTGATAATTTTTTTTTATTATTAATCACATGAAACAAGACAACACATTAACCACAATCACAATACACAGAACTTCACAGGAAAATAACAAAAACAATAATAATACAGAATAACAATTTATAAATTATAAAGACAAAAGAAAAGAAAATATAGTTCAACCTTTTTAAATTTTAAATTTCAAAATTTCAAGGTTTCAAGGTTTCAAGGCTTCAAGGGGGGCTATCTAATAAATGACCAAATAGTGAAGAAATAGCTAAATAGCTGCCCCCCAATAAATCCCCAGTTAAATTCAGGACATAACAAAAGACAAGACAGACAAGACATTTCCTCCTCCCCCTCCCATGAGACCGCCGGACTCCCCCGAACAAGCACCCCAACCCCGCTCAGCCGCACACACGGCGGTCCTGACCTTCTCAGCTGCTGCAAACCACAGGTCAATCCCAGCCTGCCCCACCCCAATCATCCGCGCCGTGGATATCTCAAGATAAATCACATCCAACAGTGTTAGGGACCAGTTAATCACTGTGAGCTTCTCCGGCTCCTTCCATCTCAATGCTATTAGCTTCTTCGCCGCTGTGACGCCCGCTAGGACAACCCTTTTTAGTTGTACGGACGCGGGTACAATATAACATTAATATTAATTAACCCAGTTAATGCCTTAAGAGAAAGAGTCTGGTGGTCAATTGCTACGGAAATGTTGCGTCTTACTAATAATAACTAATTCCTTGGTCAATAGAAGTCTCTGTGATACTTTCTGAATATGATTTGGGAACATCAAATGGGCAGGCCGCGAAATAACAACGTTACAATGTACAGTTTCTGACAGCTGGCTGTGTTGTGAAATGTGCATAACGTTATGAATAAACCGTGAAGTCACGCGAAATAACGTTATACGCGAATCTGGTAGTACATTTCCAATCAGAGAGGGGCTTCGCTCAACCAATCAGAGAGGGGTCTGCAGAAATGGAGCTCAACCAATCAGAGAGGGGTCTGCAGAAATGCGGCTACGAATTGTAGAGACGCCTTGTTCCCCATAGGCTACTTTTCTTTTTAAGAGTCGTTTCCTTTTGTTCACTGCCGAGTCAAAAGAAGGCCCAACAACGCCTCTTCCACCTGAGAAGACTAAACAGGTTTGGCATGGGGCCCAGCATCCTGTGTGCATTCTACAGGGGCATGGGGGGGAAATAGGAGCGTGTCTCCTCCCTCTGTTTCCTCTACCCAGTTGTATTGTCCCCCCCCCCCCCCCCCCCCTCCCCTCCCCTGGGTATAAATGAGGCCCCTCTCTGTGGTCTCTTCCATCCTGGTGTCAAAGCTGGTCACAGGGTGAGGGCCACCCAGCCATTCTCAAGTTCAAGTTTCTTTGTCATACAAAAATACAGAATACTTTTACATGAAATGCTTTTTTCTGTGTAGCTCCTAAGAGTGTGAGATCATAGGATGCTTGGTTCATACACATACAGCTCATTATAGTAACATTCCACAATTATTACATTTTAGATAGTAATAATGGCACAAAACATAAAATCAATAATAAAATTGTTGATACATGCAGGACTAGCCTTGAGACAAACGTATGCGTATCACAGAGGCAGCCGACAGTCTGACTATTCTGTATTAGATACTTTCATTCCGAGTTAATAAATTGTATTAACCGGATCCATCGACTGAGTAAGTTATTATGTTACTCACAGGCACCACTGAGAGTATCCTTACCGGCTGCGTCACGGCCTGGTGCGGTCGGGAACGCCACTGCTCATAGCCGCAGAGCAATACTGTTAGCGCCCCTGTATACAGGACATTTACAACAGCCGGTGCATCAGCAAGGCCCGGGAAGATCATAAAAGACCCCGGCCACCCCAACAACAGTTTGTTTCAACTGCTGCCTTCCGGGAGGCGTTACCGTAGCCTCAGAGCCAGGTCCAGGAGGCGTTACCGCAGCCTCAGAGCCAGGTCCAGCAGGCGTTACCGCAGCCTCAGAGCCAGGTCCAGCAGGCGTTACCGCAGCCTCAGAGCCAGGTCCAGCAGGCTTTACCGCAGCCTCAGAGCCAGGTCCAGCAGGCGTTACCGCAGCCTCAGAGCCAGGTCCAGCAGGCGTTACCGCAGCCTCAGAGCCAGGTCCAGCAGGCGTTACCGCAGCCTCAGAGCCAGGTCCAGGAGGCGTTACCGCAGCCTCAGAGCCAGGTCCAGGAGGCGTTACCGCAGCCTCAGAGCCAGGTCCAACAGCCTCAGAGCCAGGTCCAGCAGCCTCAGAGCCAGGTCCAGCAGCCTCAGAGCCAGGTCCAGCAGGCGTTACCGCAGCCTCAGAGCCAGGTCCAGCAGCCTCAGAGCCAGGTCCAGCAGGCGTTACCACAGCCTCAGAGCCAGGTCCAGCAGGCTCAGAGCCAGGTCCAGCAGGCGTTACCGCAGCCTCAGAGCCAGGTCCAGCAGCCTCAGAGCCAGGTCCAGCAGCCTCAGAGCCAGGTCCAGCAGGCGTTACCGCAGCCTCAGAGCCAGGTCCAGCAGCCTCAGAGCCAGGTCCAGCAGCCTCAGAGCCAGGTCCTGCAGGCGTTACCGCAGCCTCAGAGCCAGGTCCAGGAGGCGTTACCGCAGCCTCAGAGCCAGGTCCTGCAGGCGTTACCGCAGCCTCAGAGCCAGGTCCAGGAGGCGTTACCGCAGCCTCAGAGCCAGGTCCAGCAGGCGTTACCGCAGCCTCAGAGCCAGGTCCAGCAGGCGTTACCGCAGCCTCAGAGCCAGGTCCAGCAGCCTCAGAGCCAGGTCCAGCAGGCGTTACCGCAGCCTCAGAGCCAGGTCCAGCAGCCTCAGAGCCAGGTCCAGCAGGCGTTACCGCAGCCTCAGAGCCAGGTCCAACAGGCTCAAGGACGCATACTACCATCAAGCCATCAGACTCATGAACACTATCTAGCCATTATGATTTTATTGTGTGTATTTATGTATTTAGTATTTTAAGTATTTTTAAGTACATTTTATTCTACTAGGGCTGTGGGCGATATGGCCTCTAAATGATATCACGATATTTTTTTGCTATGTCACGATACACGATGTACATCACGATATTTTGACATTTCCTCTAAAGCCCTTAAAAATGCTTGATTTAACCCTTTGAAGCATACAGTCACGCCAACACGACGATTAAAATAGTCCCTGCAACATATGTCTGCATTAAACCATGACGATGCTTTCAAAAATAATTTAATCAAACATTTTTAAAAATCTAAAAGAGTAGTCTACTGACACACTAATACAGAAGATTTGTTATTAACATCTAAGACAATTTATATAAATACTCTTGGGTGCCTAAGACTTTTGCACAGTACTGTTTCTATCCACTTTAGCCAAAAATACACACACACTACTGTGAGAAAATAATAATCTTGTGAGCGAGGAATGGTCCGCCTATACTTTTAATATATAGCAATATAAAATCACGGGAGACTTGATAGCTTAGACTTATGATTTTTATTATCAGCAATGTTATAACATCCTACTGGTAAACAAAACACTGTAAACGTGTGTGTGCATCATCATCATATATACTTTTTAATTGCATGAAACATTATGAAGTATTCTCTTATGCCGCTTTTCCACGGTCTGCATGGTGCCCTACTACCTACTCGACTCGGTAGTACCCCCCATTGATTAGATATAAAGACGGTACCCCCCCCTCGTCAGTGTAGCTGGGGTGCCGTGACGTCATCGTCAACGCGACACACGGAGTATTTCGGCGCTAGCTATCAAGCTACTGTATGAATCCAGTGCCTTATTAGCTCATTTACGCTAGCCGCAATGCTAACGGTTAGAACGCGAGGCTACTACCAGTTCATCCGCCTCGGCGCCTCCATATTCCATTGCCGTTTCTGAATAAAACACGTAGGGCTAACGTTTAAACTTGCGAAGCTCTCTCCACTTCTCTCATGCTCTCGTATCCCTGTTCCCCGTTTCCTCCAAACAAACCTGTGGCGGCGTCTCTGGGTGTGTGTGTGTGTGTGTGCGCGCGTGCGTGTATGGGCGTGTACTCGACGTAAGTTGGGGCGAGTCTGTGTGCATTTTTCTTCTTTGAGAGGGAGAGACGAGAGAGTGAAGGCAAGCGCTGCGCCAAAGTAAGTCATCTCAACCGCGGCGGCTTATAAACTGATGTGAGGGATTGTGAGAAACATCCAGATGTCCACGATACGTTTAAAAAGTGTATCGTTTATTTAATATCATCATATCGCCCACCACCCCTATATTCTACTGACACAAACCCAACCATACCATACCATGGCTAGCCCCAGCCAGGCTGAACATAGCTAATGGAGACACAAACCTGTTTTAATCACATTGATATTATTCTTCACTAGATGTTAGTACAGTGAGAGAGAATAAGAATGACAATTCTGCTCTCTTCTCTGATGTCTCTCCACCTACAGTAGACACAGTTATGGAATTCTGGATTAAATCAACTCTTCTCTTCCCGACAGCTACAACAAACTGTAGGATGTGCAAAGTATAACAAACATGTCACTACAATTGCATCACCGCCGCTAACAAATGCTGCTGTGAATTAACGTTGTCCTTTGCCAGGATAAAAATAAATCATGTTTTCTTTTGTATTTCGCTTAACCCTTTCACTGCTGCACTACCAAACGGTTAACCCTTTCACTGCGACAATACACAGAAGGTTAACCCTTGCACTGCCACACAACAGCAGGTTAACCCTTTCACTGCCACACGACAGAAGGTTAACCCTTTACTATCACACTACCGACGTAACCGTCAGTAGTGTGATAGTAAAGGGTTAACCGTCTGAAGTGTGGCAGTGAAACAGGTTTGTCAACATCGCTCACGATGACTGCTCACTTCCTAAAAGATGGTCGACTCTGGGAGGCTCGTTCTCAAGGCCCTCATTAGAAGAACTAAAGGGAAACTAAAGGGAAAGTCCCATTGTGGAGTGAAAACGCGCTGGACTGGTTTAAGATGTCCGGCACCTTGCAAGGAAGCGCTTAACCAACAGGTGGCTAAACAGACGCTTTACCGTTAAAAAGCCCGGCGACGCGCTGAGAGAGCAGAGGCCTACTGGCACAGTTGAGAAAGGCTGTCTAACTGAGACTGAAGACAGGTGAGGGTCCATTGTGGAATAATTGTATATCCCCCGACATCCTAAATTGTAATCCCCCCTCCCTCCCCCACAGACAGCCTACTGTCCTCCCAAAATACCCAAGTTTCTGTCTACCCTCCCCCATACACCCACCTATCGTCTATGTCCCACTAACTCACCCCACCCCCCTTCCTTACCTCGTCCCCCTCACCTGATACCCCCCCCCCCCTCCTTCTCCTAACTAGAACCCACCCGCCCCCCCCCCCCTCCAACTTCTCCTAAATACAACCCCTCCCCCCTCATAGAACCACCCTCCAACCCCGACCTGGGCCAAGCCTACCCTCTCCATCCCCTAACTCACCCGCCCCCCCCCCATCCAATCCAATTGTCTCCCTCACCTGGACACATCCATTTCTATCACCTATAAAGACTAGGGGTGTAGTAACGATGCATCGATGCATCAATCCAAATCCTAATGTGACAATTCAACTGCATCGATTTGAAAATGTTAGAATAGATTATAATCGAAATCGTCCATTCATGCTGAGTAAATCAGTTCCCCCAGCCACATTTGTGTATTACATTTTTTTTTGGGGGAATTAACTGATAGAAAATGAATTGAATCTAATCGTGGTCAAACGAAGAGATTTCATGATGCATTGAATCGTTGCCTGAAGAATCGTAAAATTGAATTTAATGGTCATGAGGTAGCATCGTTACTTACACCCCTAATAAAGACCAGCGTGTCCCCCTGGCTCAGGAGCCCGTCTGTGGGACCAGGGGTTTCCCCCTGGCTCAGGAGTCCGTCTGTGGGACCAGGGGTTTCGCCGGGGTCTCTCCAGCCAAGTCTCCTGGGTTGTGAGCTAATAAACCTCATCAACTCAGTTCACCTGAGACACAAGGAGACACCAGGTTTCATAGTTGAGGAAGGCTGTCTAGCTGAGACTGAAGACAGGCGAGGGTCCCACAGAGGACCAGGTTTGGAAAGATCACTTCTCTGTGTAAACAGATGATGGAGCGCAAGTGCTTTGAATGGGTCTGATGGTGACGTCAGGTGTGACACCTCAGCTCTCAAGGTCCAAGCGTTCAGAAACCAAGCCATCGGCCGTTGTCCCACACTGTGCCATGTGTGTGTGTGTGTGTGTGTGTGTGTGTGTGTGTGTGTGTGTGTGTGTGTGTGTGTGTGTGTGTGTCTCTGTATGTCTATTGTCAGTGTTGCGTTCCGTCATATCAACACTGGCTGCACGCACGCTAATGACGCCACATGCACGCGCACTCCAGGGCGCTCTCGCTTAAGCACAGACTAAAGACGGTGCCTAATTGCCTCTACAAATGGAATGTAACACATTTCATTCACAAGTTCTGTGTGAATGTATCCGAGAACATATTTAACACACCTGACAACCGGCGCTATTGATATGCAAAGTAGCCCAGGTGGGTACTTATAGCGAGTTGGCGAGTGCAGCGCATTCCTGTGTGCACGCGCTTCTGCTCACAAAACTTTGGCTGCACTGCGTGCAACCCCGTCCCATGAAGAACGCATCACTGTCTATTGTGTGTGTGTGTGTGTGTGTGTGTGTGTGTGTGTGTGTGTGTGTGTGTGTGTAATGTACGTCGATGTGTATGTGTATGCAGGTGATTAATTAGTGTAGAAGCAGACCCAAGGCTCTTTAATGAAGAGCACACACATATATACATACACACATACAAATATACACACAAATCCCATCATCTTCCGCATGATTTACATCAGCACTGCTGACACACACACACACACACACACACACACACACACACACACACACACACACACACACACACACACACACACACACACACACACACACACACACACACACACACACACACACACACACACACACACACACACACACACACACACACACACACACACACACACACACACACACACACACACACACACACACACACACACACACACACACACACACACACACACACACACACACACACACACACACACACACACACACACACACACACACACACACACACACACACACACACACACACACACACACACACACACACACACACACACACACACACACACACACACACACAGCTCCAGCTGAGGCAGATTACATTCAGACCTGCATGGCATCTCAGAAACATTGGAACACACCTTCAGAGAGCGAGCGCAGGTGGCTGTTCACTCTGGGTGTAGCTAAACACATCCTGGGTTATTTACAAAAGGCACTCCTTCTCAATCCCATCTGCCACCAGGTCAAGCTGCTCATGCCAACACATTGGCTGGGAGGCATATAGAATATGCCCCCCCCCCGCCCCACCCCCCAATGCTGCTTTGACGCCTGAATTTCCCCAAGAGGATTAATAAAGGATCATCTTATCTTATTAAGGTATACCGTCATGGATACATACAAAGGCAATGCATTTTTACTAAACCATCGTCTACGATACATACTGTGACGGAGCGGCTCCGTCACTGACTGCGGGCAGTGCACATACATACACACGCACTCATTGTCTGTCTTTCCATAATTATACCATATAACCGTATAATGTAATGTGGTGCGTTTCATGTAGGGATGCACCGATCCAATATTGGTATCGGTATCGGCCGCCGATATCAGTAAAATAGCTGGATCGGGTATCGGTAAAAGAATATATATATATCGGAATTTTCTTATTTTTATTTTTATTTTTTTAATAATAAATAAAAGAAATAACCATTCAGTACATTTATATCTATGTGTTAATTTGTTACATTTAGTTTCACTAAGTTAGGAAAGTAATGTTTTAAGTCGAGCCTGATGTTGCCTTGTTGCACAAAATAATGATCCCAGTCTCTTCCACACAGTGACAGTGAGGCATACAGTTTATTAATTGAATGAATGAAGTTTATTTTATGAAGTTTATTTTCTGTCTTTGTTTACAACAAATCAAAAACACACTTGTGATCCTTTACAATTCTTAAAAACGAAATATATAAAAAATAAAAAAATAAATAAAAAACGTGAATTAAATTATAATTTTTTTTTACTTTTTTGGAAAAGAAATTTGGACAATGGGTATCGGATCGATATCGGTATTGGCCAATACCCAAACCCAGGTATCGGTATCGGGACTGAAAAAGTCGGATCGGTGCATCCCTAGTTTCATGTGGACAGCGCCCATGGAAACACACACACGCCATATGCAGCGGAGCAACGCACACACACACCAAACATTCCCTCCTGTCAGCTCTCTTAGTATCCTTATTCATTCATTACAGGTTCACTATCCATCAGACCCCCTTCAGCCAGGCCCCATGTACTTCTTAGCTCCCCGCAAGTGTGGCCTATTCGGTGTTTGCTGTGAGGCGATTTTCACTGTGTGTTGTGTATTTACTGTAATAAATTATTCACACTTTAGTGCAAAACATTTAATTGGCAAATGATAAAAATGCATTGATATATTGTTATGTACCCTGTACTAACTATTAACTTTATTTTAATCTACGGTATTCTATTCTACTATTTTATTGCACTGCACTATTGCACTATTTTAATCTGTCTACTTTATCTTACTCTTTTTATTATTGTCTATTTAAAAACTGAATCAAACCATAAACAAGGTGGCCTGTTGGGATGTTATATTAGGGCTGGGCGATATGGCCAAAAACTTTATTGCGATAAAATTATAAAATTATTTTCATATAACTCGATATCGATAATTATCGTCGATATAATGTCTGTCAAGTTTAATTAACTTCTTATGCCCGGCGCCGATGGACGGGCTATTAATAGACTTGTTTTGCTGCTGCGAATGTCTCGAGAGTCGAGTTGATGTCGTCATCAGTCCGCGCACGTTAGCAGTTAGCCAGAGCAAGCGGAGTATCTCATGACAATGTACTAAATATGACCCTAAAATACTCTGTTCCGCCCCAATACATTGCAACGACGTCCACCGTATACCCCACACTACTATAACAGTTACCCTCAGAATTCAAAACACACACCAACTCGGCAGGTAAACTGTAAAATAGCGCCGTGCAAGCTAATTATCCTAGCCAGCCTCGATTCCAAGCGGAGTATTCCATGACAATGTACTAAATATGACCCTATAATACTCTGTTCCGCCCCAATACATTGCAACGACGTCCACCGTATACCCCACACTACTATAACAGTTACCCTCAGAATTCAAAACACACACCAACTTGGCAGGTAAACTGTAAAATAGCGCCGTGCAAGCTAATTATCCTAGCCAGCCTCGATTCCAAGCGGGGTATTCCATGACAATGTACTAAATATGACCATAAAATACTCTGTTCCGCCCCAATACATTGCAACGACGTCCACCGTATACCCCACACTACTATAACAGTTACCCTCAGAATTAAAAACACACACCAACTCGGCAGGTAAACTGTAAAATAGTACTGTGCAAGCTAATTATCCTAGCCAGCCTCGATTCCAAGCGGAGTATTCCATGACAATGTACTAAATATGACCATAAGGGATGCACCGATATGAAAATTGGCCACCGATACCGATTGTTCAACTAACACAATCGGCCGATACCGATACCGATACTTGTGGCAAAAAATAAGTATTTGTAATTTTTTTTAATATTTCTTTTAATTTTTTTTTATTTTTTTTTTTTAATGAAACTACTGTATATTTGTATGTGTATGTTTGTATTTGTAGGCCTCTTTACTTACTTAAAAAAAGGAAACATCAAGAAATATGTTTATGGTATCACAACCCTCTCCCAGTATCGTCTGGCGGCCTGCAGCGGGATACTATTTTCTCAACTAGAGCTTTCAACCAATGCAATGGAACCATTCTGGCGGCCTGCAGCGGGATACTATTCTCTCAACCAGAGCTTTCAACCAATGCAATGGAACCATTTTGATTGACAGTCGATTCGGCCAATTACGCCACACCGCTAGCACCCACCTCCTGCTGTTCTTACCACCAATCGGCAAGCGTTCATTCATTTTCTACTTCGGGGCATGCCGCCATTGATCTGCTTGCGAGTCAAACTCAGAACCACAACAAGCTAATAAGTTAGCTGACCGGCAGTGCCCGCCGACCAGCGCGCTCCACAGGATGGCCAAACGAGACACAATGATTTTACTGCAACAAATGTTATAATAAAACAAAGCCTTTCTATACATTTGTCTGGTTGAAAACTTTATTAACAGATTGCAGAATGTGTAGTTGGGTACGGAATGAGCAACGGAATGGAACCGAGCTATGAACGGCTTGCTTGCTATCTTCGGGTAAATACTATGCTGATGTAATTGAACGTTGATGTAATTGAACGTGTAACTAACTATATAACGTTAATGCCACAAAACGAATGTTTGTGTCATTTTAACAGCAGATACTTTCTTAAATGCCATCCTCCCGACAGAACGGTGTTGATGGGGAGCTCTGATGGGTTCGCTTGGTTGTGTTATTAGCATTGAACAGCTAACCGAAAGCTAGCGTTAACTAATGTTAATAATAATATGCTGATGTTATTGTCCGTGTAACACTAACTATATAACGTTAATGCCACAAAACGAATGCCTTGTTAATCATAAGTAGTAACTTTGATGCAGTAGCTTGTGTGTGTGTGTGGGGGACGGCGGGCGTTGTGCAGGTAGGTCGCGAGTGAACTTTTTTTTTTTTTGCCTTTTGACGCTACACAAATTGATGGTTATTTATCGGCGACTGCTATCGGCACATTTGAGCTTATCGGCCGATAGGCCGATAGCAGTCAACAAGGCACTTATCGGCCGATACCGATACCCGACCGATATATCGGTGCACCCCTACATAAAATACTCTGTTCCGCCCCAATACATTGCAACGACGTCCACCGTATACCCCACACTACTATAACAGTTACCCTCAGAATTCAAAACACACACCAACTCGGCAGGTAAACTATAAAATAGCGCCGTGCAAGCTAATTAGCCTAGCCAGCCTTGTTGACTACTGGAGTCCTACCTCCGGTCGGGGAGTTTGCGACCCTCTCTGCGCCGCCCCCTATCTCCCTGTCTCCGGCTGTCCCTGAGCAATGACCGGAGTGTTGAATGTCCCGTGACTAAGACGGGGAGGACGTGACCCTCTTTGCGCCGCCTCTGTGCCTCAAATAGATCCGCTATCAGCTCTATCTTCAATCTTTCAAAATGTTCAGTTGCTATCGCTATTAGCTCTATCTTTAATCTTTCAAAATGTTCAGTTGCTATTGCATGCACTCATCTGTGTTTCACTACAAACTTGAGTGCATGCTTACCAACTGTTAGTCTGCAACACTACTATCACCGACATCTAAGAAGGGAGATCCCCCCTTGAATGGCCCTTCTAAGGTTTCTCTCCTCCACACTGCCTGTGGAGCATTTTTCCCTATTGTTAGGTTTTAGTGAGTTTTTCCTTACCTTCGCGTGGGGTATGTCTGGGAGTGCTTGCATTCTTTCATTTATTTGCATTTATCTTAAATTTTTTGGACCTTATGGTGTTCTTGTTCTGTTCTTGACTTATTGTTATGTTTTCTTCTTGACTTGTTTAAAGAAGACCTGTACGGCCCATGGGGACATTAACGTGTGTTGTCGGGCCTTATAAATAAATTTGATTTGATTTGATTTAAAGCAAAGTCTTATGTATTCATAAGACATAGATTGAAAAGTATCCGCCCGATTTGTGAAGTGATGGCTTATTTTGAAGGTATGACATCTTTTTTGGAAGAGTGCTCGATAAGACCTCAAGTCTGTGCCTGGTCACTTATGTCATATCACATGGTAATATTTACTGGAAAACTAAATGTCAAATACTGTCATAAAGTCAAAACATATTTTTTTTAAACAGAAAATACTGTGATATCTTGGCCATTGATTGATTGATTGATTGAATTGATTTATTGCCAAACCACAGAGCCTTAGTTTAACCCTTCCAGGAGTACAATCTCACGTCAGATCATCGTCACAGTAGGGCTGAGCCCGAACGTTCGAACCTTTGTTCGTTAGGCTGGCATTCGAATTCTAAATCAAAATTTGAATTTTGAATTTTTTATAAAAAATAATAAAAAAAATTTTTTTATTTTTTATTCTGTTTAAACCAATGGGGGTTTTCTTCACAGTTGCAGATAAAGATTAGGCTACACTAATATTATAGTATTAAAAGAAACTGATGAGTTATATTCATTAAAGAAAGTTGATTTAATTGATTTAGTTGGGCTGGGGCTTCTCCCTGGGCTGGGGCTGGAAAGTTGATTTAATAAAAAAAAAAAAAACGAATTAATCAGATTAATCACTTTATTCAAATTGAGGATTTAGTTTGAGGATAGTAAAAAAAATTAAATAAAATTAGGAAAAAAGAAATATTATAAAAAAGAATTTAAACTTTTTTTATATATATATATTTTTAAATTAAAAACGAAGGTTCGAACGTTCGTTCGAAAAAGCCTGACGAAGTTCGAATCCCAAAAACAGGGTTCGGGGAGCCTTACTTCACAGTACAGTAGTGTGTGTCATCATCATCCAACCTGTTGTCACAGTAGAGTAAATGGTAAAAGGCTGCATTTATATAACAGCTTGTATCCAAAGCGCTTTACAATTTGTTCCTCACAGTTTACCCGTTCACTCACACATTCACACCGACAGCGGAGGCGATCATGAATCACTGGGAGAAATTTGTGATTTAGTGTCTTGCTCAAGGACACCTCGACTCGCTGCCCGGCGGGGATCGGGAATATAGAACCAGACGACTGCTCTACCTCCCGAGCCACTGTCGCCCCGAGAGTAGATCATGCGTGTGCTCATCATCATCCAACCTATTTTCAGGTCAGGTACCTGTGAGGTAGAGCTACTACTACTACTACCCATTATTTAAGTCATCAATTCATCAACGATTATTTAACCGTCTGTAGTGTGGTAGTGAAAGGGTTAACCTTATGTGTAGTGTGGTAGTGAAAGGATTAACCCTCTGTCGTGTGGCAGTGAAAGGGTTATCCTTCTGTAGAGTGGTAGTGAAAGGGTTAACATGTTGGTAGTGTGGTAGTGAAAGGGTTAAAGAAAGATACTCGCTTTAACGTCCCTCTCTCTGACCATTCTGGTTGCCGTTTCATACCACACACACACACACTAACGTCAACATGCGGACTCACACACACACACACACTAACGTCAACATGCGGACTCACACACACACACTAACGTCAACATGCGGACTCACACACACTAACGTCAACATGCGGACACACACTAACGTCAACATGCGGACACACACACACACACACACACACACACACACACACACACACACACACACACACACACACACACACACACACACACACACACACACACACACACACACACACACACACACACACACACACACACACACACACACACACACACACACACACACACACACACACACACACACACACACACACACACACACACACACACACACACACACACACACACCTGCCCTCATGCATGCACACACACAGGCTATTAAAAAGCAGCGCCCAGAGACTGGTCTGAGGACATGCCAGCGTGAGAGACAGATGGGAGTCATTTAGGACTGAAGTGGATGATCTAGACCAAGTCCAAAAGAACAGCTGTGCTGGATTCAAACCAACAACTATTAAACAACACGCAGGACTGGTGGCATGGGCTATACTCACTCACTCACTCACTCACTCACTCAACCTACTCCCCCCCTCCCTCACTCACTCACTCACTCACTCACCTACTCCCCCCCTCCCTCACTCACTCACTCACTCAACCTACTCCCCCCTCCCTCACTCACTCACCTACTCCCCCCTCCCTCCCTCCCTCCCTCACTCACTCACTCAACCTACTCCCCCCCTCCCTCACTCACTCACTCACTCAACCTACTCCCCCCTCCCTCACTCACTCACCTATTCCCCCCCTCCCTCCCTCACTCACTCACTCACTCACTCACCTACTCCCCCCCTCCCTCACTCACTCACTCACTCACTCACTCAACCTACTCCCCCTCCCCCCTCCCTCACTCACTCACTCACTCACTCATTCACTCACATCATCATGACTGATTCTAGAGACGCATTTCTCTGCATCTCCATAAATCAAAGCCAACACATCCTGGCTGGGAGGTATATCCAATATGATGGTACACCATCATGGATCCATGCAAAGGAAATACATTTTTACTAAACCGTCGTCCACAATAATATATACATATCGAATATAGATACTATATATGTTTCAGTAAAAAAAAAGTAAAGAATAAAAAGAAACCAGCAGATTGTAGTGGAAAACGAAATACTGTCAAAACATATTTCAATAATGATGTGTTTTATGATGAATGAATGATACGATATCTCGACATCACCCAACCCTGTCAGCAGTACAATCTCACCCGTCAGATACTCCTCCTAATCCTACTCTAGCGAGATGTGGCGAGCAGCTCTGGTGTTAAGATCACCGATTTCAGTTAAGACACGAGAGGCTCGATACAAAACCTTCCTCGTTAAGAGAACAGATGTAGCAAGGATTACATCACCTTCACTTCACTGCAGCATCTCAACATAATCTTGTTAGCACCTGGCGTGTGTGTGTGTGTGTGTGTGTGTGTGTGTGTGTGTGTGTGTGTGTGCGTGCGTGCGTGTGCGTGTGTGTGTGTGTGTGTGTGTGTGTGTGTGCATGCATGCGTGCGTGCGTGTGTGTGTTCTGCTGAGCTTCCACTAGCCTCTCATCATCCACATTTATCTTTGTTGTTCAAAGCTGAGGAAAATAGTAGGAAAATAACCTGCAACGCAACTCAATCTATGACACTAAATAACTCGAGTAGGCGGGACACGGGAGAGACTGTTCTGGTGTCTGGATCTGATCCCAGGCCAGCAGGGGGGGTACACGACATGGTTCCAGAGACTGTTAGGAGCGAGCGGTCATGTTTTCATGCATGCACAGCCAGGCATTCGGCTCACAAAATGCAGATAAAAAAAAAAAAACGATGTTGAACGAGCGAAAGTCGACGAGCGAGCGAGCCAACGTTTTCTTTTGGAAAAACGGGGAGTTGAGAAACGGGGACTAATCGACTGGCGACGCGTTTATCCAATGAGGTGCATTCCATGTGGGGGAGGAGTCTGTTGCGAGGGAGGACACACATGCACTAACGTGCACACTACTCCAGAGAAGCTGGGATAAGGGGCGGCTAAGTGGCGCAGTGGGCAAGGCGCTCGCCACTAACGCAGGAGATGCTGGTATCGAGCCCAGCTCTCGCCGTTGCTACCAGCTTGGCTGGTCGTTCATACTAATACAATTGGCAGTGTTAGGGGTGGGAAAGCCGGTGGGTGGGGATCGGACGTTGTGGAGAGCGACTCCTACAGGTCGGTTGGGGGACGCCTGTACAGCAGAATCAGGAAGTATCGGGGGCAGCGTGAGTCTCCCACGCGTTACTCCTCACCACTGAGAGATTGCGCTGTGCAGGTGAAAAGAAGCGACGGCTGCCTCCTCGTGTACTGGAGGGAACACGTGATGCAAGGCTTGGTCCTCACTGCAGCCGACCAGTGGGAGGCATAGTCTAGCAACGTTCGAGACAGGGGAGGGGAGAATTGGACAATACGAAATTAGGATGGGAGAAAAATAGAAAATGGGGAGAAAAAAGTAGATAAAAAAAAAAGAGAGAAGCTGGGATAGCTAATAGTTGTTTGTTGCTATATATTGATGTTAAAAAAATCTGCCACATAGCATCTAATAATTAACAATAATTAGCATTTCCACCTTCCACCATAACGTTTCTCCCTACCGGTCTGCAACCGGTCCAGTTAAAGATCGATGTTACTCTCTGTTTAACTGTTAGCTTTTGGTTAAATATTCAAACAGAGCCCCTTATTACCTGAACTGAAGCCAGACACATTTTTAAGGCCATTCTCGAGTTGCCCACTGAGATAAAAAAAGGAAAAGTGTTTTGTACACGAGCCAAAAGAAATCTGTACAAAATCTGCAGTGTCACATCTCTCTCCAATGACATTTTACTGGCTTTGGAATAATATTCGTACACAATAAACCCAGCAAGCTTTAATTAAAGCAACAATGAGACGCGGTGAAAGAGTTAATCCCCTGTCCCGAGGAGATGCACGTTTCAGTACAATGTTAACATTTTGAAAAGTTATATTTTGTAGAGGTTTTAAAATGAAAAAGAGAAGAAAATAAAAGAGAAGAGAGAAGAGAAGAGAAGAAAATAAAGGAGAAGAGAAGACACAACCACAGACCCTCCTCCACAAATAGATTCCCTGTCCAGACAGAATAGCATGTTTGCTGTAGACCTCACTGGTTCTTCTACTCCAGTCCCTTCCCAGGCAAACAACACTAAAATAACACACACACACACACACACACACACACACACACACACACACACACACACACACACACACACACACACACACACACACACACACACACACACACACACACACACACACACACACACACACACACACACACACACACACACACACACACACACACACACACACACACACACACACACACACACACACACACACACACACACACACACACACACACAGGCTGGGGGGGGGGGGCACCAGGTCGCCCTCCCTCTCTCTCTGCCTGACCCTCTGGGGTGAATTCACAAATAATAAAAATAATAATAATAATTAATGCATGAACACTGATCTAACCAACACACACACATACACATGTGTTGCCCTATGCCACCTGACTAAGCTGGGTAATTCATGTGCGAACACAGACCAACAGGCTAAAACACACACATGGAGTTATCATGCTATGTAATGAATGCATGCTGGTGTCCAGATCAGAGGATGCGAGCAGAATGGTGATCCTCGCCTCTCCTGTATCTATCTTCTCCTATCATCTCCTCTCCTCTCTTCCCCTCCTCTCATCTGCTCTCCTCTCCTGTATCTCTCGTCGCATCCCCTCCCCTCTCCTCATCTCTCCTCCCCTCTTCTGTATATATCCTATCTCCCCCTATCCTCTCCTCTTCTGTATCTCTCCTCTCCTCTTCTGTATCTCTCCTCTCATCTCCTCTTCTGTATCTCTCCTCTCCTCTTCTGTATCTCTCCTCTCCTCTCCTCTATCTCTCCTCTCCTCTTCTGTATCTCTCCTCCCTTCTCCTCTCCTCTCATCTCCTCTCCTCTCCTCTCCTCTTCTGTATCTCTCCTCTCCTCTTCTGTATTTCTCCTCTCCTCTCCTCTCCTCTATCTCTCCTCTCCTCTTCTGTATCTCTCCTCCCTTCTCCTCTCCTCTCATCTCCTCTCCTCTTCTGTATATCTCCTCTCCTCTCCTCTTCTGTATCTCTCCTCTCCTCTTCTGTATTTCTCCTCTCCTCTCCTCTTCTGTATTTCTCTATTCTGTGGAACATGTCAGAATTCAAAGCGACTTGATTTGCTACATGTTTGACACAGAAGCACGTTAAATCTCTCTAATAGAAGCTATTATACAGTATCTCAATCATTCTTGTCCAGTGAGCCAAAGCCGACTGCCTGATTCTATAATGTTCAGTAGAAGTGATACATCAGACATGTTCTCATTGGATCACATGACAGCTGGCAGGGCTGCGGCCAACTCCTTTATAGATACTGCAGTTGATCACAATGGCACCACATGATAGAAACACATGATAGAAACACATGATAGAAACACATGATAGAAACACATGATGTAAACACATGGTCTAGATTGAACATCAAGTAAAAGTATCCATTAAAGGCAGAGAGAGAGTCAGAGAGACAGAGAGAGAGAAACAGAAAGACAGCGTGCGTGCGTGCGTGTGTGTGCGTGTGTGTGTGTGTGTGTGTGTGTGTGTGTGTGTGTGTGTGTGTGTGTGTGTGTGTGTGTGTGTGTGTGTGCGTGCGTGCCGGTAATAGACTATTGATCCCAGGCTTCAGAAATGGAGGGAGAGGAAGAGGAGAGTTACTGTCGCCTCAGGCTGCATCTCACTCCTTTCTCTCAGTGTGTATGTGTGTGTGTGTGTGTGTGTGTGTGTGTATGTGTATGTGTATGTGTGTATGTGTATGTGTGCGTGTGTGTGTGTGTGTGTGTGTGTGTGTGTGTGTATGTGTGTGTGTGCGTGTGTGTGTATGTGTATGTGTGTGTGTGCGTGTGTGTGTGTGTGGATCGACGATGTTCAGAGCTGTAGCCAATTTCACAATGTCAAGACGATTTTGAGGCTAGTTTGAGCCAAAGCGACTGGCCCAACCCCCGGGTCTCTGGTGGTAAGCGAGTGCTTAAGACACCCAGCTGCTCCCTGACACTGGACTTATGGCGGCAAAAGAGAAACAGACTCCTCCCACTCCTCGTATCCTTCTCTTCCTCTCCTCTTTCTCACCGACACTCCCTTCCTCTCCTGTTCTATTCTCTCCTCCCTTCCATTCTCCTCCTCCTCCTCCTCTCCCTGTTTCTTCGCTCTCTCCCTCTATCCTCCTATCTCCTATCTCCGCTTCTCTCTCCCTCTCCTCTCCTCCTCTCCCCCTCTACCTTCCTCTCCTCTCCCCATCTGGGTTCAGTTATAAACTCTGTGTTGTGATACCCTGTCTGAGTATAGTGATAGTCTGACTACAGACAGTTGTTCCGCTGAAGACATAGACTACTAAATTATTCTATTGACCTCAGGTAATATATTCCTCTATTGACATAAACTACTAAATTCTTCTATTGACATCAGGTAATATATTCCTCTATTGACAGACTACTAAATTCTTCCATTGACTCAACACATTTCAGTTATACTAGCGATACATGGAGAAGACTGAAGTCTGCAACCTGGGAGTATTACTGGACTCTATGCTCTCCGCTCAGTCTCACATCAAGTCTGTCACAAACACTGCATTATTTCACCTCAAAAACATCTCCAGATTCCGGCCTTCACACACCGACTCTGTGGCAGGGACCCAACAACACCCTGGAGAGGCTCCAGTATGTGCAGAACTCAGCTGCCAGGTTTAATCACCCGCACCAAGACCTGGCTGCACATCACCCTCATCCACTGGCTCCTGGTCAAGTCCTGTATCTCAGACAAGATCCTCGTCCTTAACTACAAATCCCTCCTTGCCCATGCCCCCCCCCCCCAATATCTATCTGACCTCCTCCACGCCTACAAGCCCTCCCGGAGGCTGTGATCCTCAGACACAGATCTGCTCTCCATCCCCAATACCTGCCTGCAAACTTTTGGGGGTAGAGCCTTCAGCGTGGCGACCCCCACCCCCTGGAACTCTCTCCTGGCTGAGATCCGCTCTGACCCATCCTTTAAGACGGCCCTGAAAACCCACCTGTTCACGAAGACCTACGGCCTCTAGTCATCCCCATGTCCCTCTTTGTTATTAATATTATTGATTTTATGTGTCTTTTTGTTGCTGTAAAGCATCCTTGGCTTTCATGAAAGGCGCTATATAAATCCATGCTATTATTATTATTATTATTATTATTATATAATTATGTCCTGGTCAGTTATTAAATACCGTATTGACCCGAATAAGACGCCTTTAACTCACCCCAAATCCTGGCTCCAAATCACCTCAGTCCTAACAGACCTCCACTGGCTCCACATCACCTCAGTCCTAACTAGGGATGGGTACCGAATTCGGTACTTTTAAAAGGTACTACCGAGTATCGATTCACGTGACTTGATTCAACAACAAAGCAGTCGGGGCAATGGCAAGCCGAAAACGGTCGAAAGTGTAGTTATTTGAAGTTTGGATTTTTTTTTTTACGACTGAGGTAGGTCGATTACATTTTTATAGACTAAAGTACCGAAAAAAGGTACCGTTGGGTACGGGTATCGATTCACAGGTACCGGTACCGTATCGGTTCAAATGTGAACGGTACCCATCCCTAGTCCTAACAGACCTCCACTGGCTCCACCTCACATCAGTCCTAACAGACCTCCACTGGCTCCACATCACATCAGTCCTAACAGACCTCCACTGGCTCCACATCACATCAGTCCTAACAGACCTCCACTGGCTCCACATCACATCAGTCCTAACAGACCTCCACTGGCTCCACCTCACATCAGTCCTAACAGACCTCCACTGGCTCCACATCACATCAGTCCTAACAGACCTCCACTGACATCACCTCACCTCAGTCCACTCCTAACAGACCTCCACTGGCTCCACCTCACATCAGTCCTAACAGACCTCCACTGGCTACACATCACATCAGTCCTAACAGACCTCCACTGGCTCCACCTCACATCAGTCCTAACAGACCTCCACTGGCTCCACACCACCTCAGTCCTAACAGACCTCCACTGGCTCCACCTCACATCAGTCCTAACAGACCTCCACTGGCTCCACATCACATCAGTCCTAACAGACCTCCACTGGCTCCACATCACCTCAGTCCTAACAGACCTCCACCTCACATCAGTCCTAACAGACCTCCACTGGCTCCACATCACATCAGTCCTGTAACTGAGGGGTACAATTCCCTGACTGTATTGATAAGTATGGTATCATTAAACCACTACCGCTTTATGTACTTTAACCACTGGCCACACAGTACATGATATAGATATGATGAACACTTTCCCACCATGAAACCAAGTCCACACAAATGTATAAGTCGAATATTTAATATATAGCAAAGGGTATATACAACGTTCACTTAATGACATTTATGATTTGAATGCACTTGTAAGGCAAATGAGTATTCGTAGGCAAATCAACATTGAATGTCCAATCTCTGGTTACGCAGGAAGCAAGTATACAACCTGGTTCTTTAGGGAACTATAGCGATGGTACTTAATGATTATAGCTGGATATACTAAAGGGGGGTCCTGCTGGTTGTAAGTCAGTAGGGGGGGGGGGGTTAGGAGAGCCGCCGGTGATATCCCATCTGGCCAACGATTTCTTGGGAGAATTCAGAGTGCTGAACACGGTGCCCACAGAACCTTGGTCCACAGATGAATACCGTTGGGCCCTCTTGTAGACGGTAGCTGCCGGTCCACAACGAAGAGACGTGAGGCGACCTCACTCGGGTTAGAGCGCCGTCTCACCTGGACTCCTCTCGGGGGTAGTTCCAACACTTACCAGTGTTGGCTGTTATCCATGGCATAATCAAAGCACCCAAAGCAAGTAGATAATCCAAGCCGTGTAGGGCTCGCCGTCGTCCGGGTAAGGTAATCCAATGTGCAGGTCCACTCGTCCTAGCCCAGAACTCCTCAGATGAAAGCACCACACGTGGTCTGCCCAGCCTGGTTAAGACTCTAGATAACGCGAGGAAACGATGGGGGTACTGCTCACTTTATAACTCTAACCGAACGATGCACCATACATAATAGACTATTATTAACTTAATAGAAATACGTCCCACTCGACGGTATAGTGCCAAACTATGACAATTCAACTATTAATCCACACGATGTCTCAATGCCATTCTGAGGCCAAATTGACCATACTGCACCACACGTGTATCGTGGGTGAGGCTTAACGTCTTGCCACTAGGTTGGAGGGTAAAGAACTAAGGGCTAAGGGCTAAGGAAAGTTCTACTTTACTTGCGCCATATATATATGCGCTGTGAACAAATAGTACCATTCGTATTTCGGCAGACGTATTCCTACGCGGAACCGGGCTAGTAACGACATGTTCGTCGGCACGATTGAACTTGAACCAAGGGGCTTGGCTGCTGGCGCCAAGTTCTTGTCCAATGAGAGAATGAAACTATTATGGGCTGTTAGTAGACTAAAGGGATATTCAGTGTATATGTACAAGGAATATACAAGGGATATCAAACGATATACAAATACTATTAAATATATATCCATAAATAAATATATATATTCGGTTTAATCTGATCCTTCACAACAGCCGCCCCCTAATTAGTCCCACCTAATTAGCTAAGCAGAGACAGATTAACCGCACTGTCTACCACTCAAGGTCCGCTGTAAGGGTCAGTCAACTCACAAAGTCGTGGGGTCATGGTCGTCATCGATAGTGTCTGGGAGTCTGGGCAGTTCTATTAGCCTCGCCACGGGTCGTGTGTAAGTTCGCCCTTGGACGAGCACCTCAGCTGCTCGGACCTTGCCATCGGCACCGGTGATCACTTTGCTTACGCGGCCAGCCGGCCACATAGCTCTGGGTAGTGACTGGTCGATAATCATGACGACTGTTCCTTCTGTCAAATTGTCTCTCTCTTTTACCCACTTCTGGCGGGTCTGTAGAGACGGTAGGTAGTGGAGTAGAAAGCTGTTCCAAAACTTGTCAGCTAGTACTTGACTGTACCTCCACATTCTTCGGCCGTTCGCTTCTTCAGGCCTGTACATTGTCTGGGGTAGCGCGGGGTCCAGCCGCCCCATCAAGAGTGTGTTGGGGGTGACTGGGTCGACATCTGCTATATCACTGGAGACGTAGCCGAGGGGCTTGGAGTTCAATACTCCCTCGATCTCCGTGAGGACTGTCATTAGGACTTCTTCCGCCACAGTCTGGGCCCCAAGCACAGCGTACAGGGCTGTCTTTATAGAACGTACTTCTCGTTCCCAGGTTCCACCGAAGTGGGGTGCGTTCGGGGGATTAAACTGGAAGTCAATCTGGGATGGAGCGAGGTGGGTCTTAAGTTCTGGGCCCATAGCTTGGAAGCTCTCTCTCAGCTCTCTTTCTCCGCCTTTGAAGTTTGTCCCGTGATCAGACAACAATGTAGACGGTTTTCCTTTCCGCGATGTGAATCTTCGGAAGGCCATAAGGAATGAGTCTGTGCTCATGGTTGGAAGGAGTTCGATATGTATCGCTCTGGTGGTCATAAATTTGAATACAATACCCCACCGCTTCTCAGTTCCTCTTCCTTTCTTTATATACAACGGGCCAAAACAGTCCATGCCTGTGGAGTGGAATGGCTTGTCGCCGAGTCGGAGGCGACAGGGAGGTAGGTCAGCCATCCGGGGTATGCTGGGCTGCGCGCGCCACTTTCGGCAGTCTAGACAGGTTCGCTGGAAGCGTCGCACTGCTTCTCTCCCTTGAAGTATCCAATAGCGACGTCTGATCTCCGCGAAGACTCTCTCTGCTCCTGCGTGGTGCACATCCTCGTCGTATTTCTTTATGATCAGCTCTGTGACCTTGTGTCGGCTGTTCAAGACTATCGGGTACTTAACGTCATCCGGTAGGTCGGGGGCTCTCCGCAGACGACCACCCACTCTGATGAGATTATGGGCGTCGCTCTCGGGTGCCAGGTGGAGCAATCTGCTGTCTGATGGGACAGGCTTTCCTCCCTGTAGACAGTCTAGCTCGTCGGGGAACGAGTCTCTCTGGGCTCGTTGTAGTAGAAGAAGTTCTGCTTCTTCGTAGTCAGCTGCTGAAATGTCAGTGGTGGGCTGAATCTCTGGGTGGTGCCACAGAAATGTCTTTAGTTGCGCACTCTGTAGGGTGAGGCAGTCATCTATGTTGGGGTCTGTGGAGGCGACTGTGCTCAGTCCACAGAACATAGGTTTCTTGTTCTCAGCCTCCTCTTTACTCGCCTCCCGTGGGGTGGGCGTAGGCCACTCTCCTTCCGGGAGCTTGAGGAACTCTGGTCCGTCACTGTAGATGTTGTGACGGGTGAGGTCATCTAGGGACATTCCCCGGGTGATGACGTCAGCTGGGTTGTGTTTGGTGTCCACATACCGCCAGCTCGCTGCTTCTGTTAACTCTTGAATCTCGGTGACTCTGACTCCCACGAAGACTTTGTATCTGCATGAATCAGACTTGATCCATGTGAGTACTGTCGTAGAGTCTGACCACAAGATTGTTCTGTGCACCGGAATGGTGAGTTCACGTTGGATTAACGTGGCTAGATGCGCTCCTGCTAGGGCTGCGCAGAGCTCTAGACGCGGGATAGATTGTTGCTTTCGTGGGGCTATTCTTGAGCGAGCCAGGATGAAAGCAGTGTGTATCTCTCCTCCCTTCTCTTGGGCACGCAAGTAGGCCACCGATCCATAGGCTACTTCGGAGGCGTCACTGAAGACGTGTAGATCCATCTTGCATGTCTCTGGCCTCACTGTGGGTGGGAAGTAGCTGCGGCGTATATTGACGCCTGGGAGTGAGCGGAGCTCCGTCTCCCACTCTCTCCATGTGGAGGCAAGGGGTGCGGGTATTGGGTCGTCCCAGCCCTGGTCCTTGTCCCATAGTGCTCGTACAATCATCTTTGCCCTGGTGGTGTAAGGTAGAATACATCCCAACAGGTCATATTGTCTGGCGAGTGTTCTGTACACACTCCGTCTGGTGGTCGGTATCGCCGTCGACCTTCCCTGCTCCGTGGTCAGGGGTTTGTGTCTATAGTGGAGCGAGTCTGTTTTGAAGCGCCAGACTAGTCCTAGTGTCATTTCTTGGGCTTCTCCTGGGATTGTCGCCATCCAGGTCTCGCTGCTGGCAGCCTTGTCCGCGGGGGAGAGGCTGCGCAATACGTGCGGGTCGCTGCTGGCCCACTGCCTGAGATCAAAGCCGCCTTTGATCAGGGAGGCGCGTAGCTTGAGTAGGAGAGCCTCGGCTTCTTCTTGAGTCGAAACGCTTTGTAAACAGTTGTCCACGTAGAAACTGTTCTTCACACTGTGTCGGACCTCTTCATCTGCTGCTGGGTCCTCTGCGACGTGTTTCTGCAGTGCAAATGTAGCACAGCACGGGCTGCATGTGGTTCCGAAGGGGAGGACTTCCCACTGGTAGATGGCTGGGTGCTCATCTCCGATCCTCTCTCTCCATAGGAACCGCAGCAGGGGCTTGTCCTCCTCCACTAGTCTCACCTGCAGGAACATCCCTTTGATATCCCCGCTGATAGCCACCTTGTCCTGGCGGAAGCGTAGTAGCACGCCTAGTAGAGAGGGGCCGAGTGTGGGGCCGGGCAAGAGCTCTTTATTCAGATTTTGGGATCCGATCTGGTAGCTGCAGTTAAACACAATGCGATCCTTGCCGTTGTGGTGGACCTTGTGGTGCGGCACGTACCATGATTCGGTCGTCTGATCGGCCTCTTTAATGTCAATCTTTGTCACGTGTCCCGCTGTGATTAGCTTCTCAATCTCAGCGCGGTACACACTCTCTTGAGCGGGGTCTTTGGCTAGGCGCCGCTCTGTGTTCAATAGATACCGCTCCGTAGCGTCTTTCTTTGCGTGAAAGGTGGGCATTCCCTCTCGCCTCAGGAGTGGAGTTGCGTATCTCATCACTCCGCTGGCCGTGACTCTCTTTGTCCCCTGCTCGAGGAGGTTTATGGCGTAAATGTCTTCTTTAGAACGAATGTCTTTCTTTTCGTTCTTAAAGGGCATTGTCTCTAGTGTCCATAGCCTCTCGACATGCTGCAGGAGAGTGGTGTCTTCTTCTGTCACTCTGGAGTGGAGGCAGCTAGTGGCTGCTGTTCGGTTAAGAGATTTAGCGAGGGGGCCTTGTAATGTCCATCCTAGGCGGGTCTCGACTGCTGCAGGACAGCCTCTGGGTCCTGTATGGACCCGGTCTATCGGGACTATGAGGTCTGCATGGTCGGAGCCTATCAGCAGGGTCGGGGTGGCGCCGTCTATGAGCGGGATAGGTAGTTGACGCAGGTGCACATATTTATCCATCAGTTTGGCGATGGGGTAGGTGTACTGTGATAGTCCTATTTCTTGGCTGGTGAAAGCATTTGTAATCCTATACCGTCGCTCTGGCTGCCCGCTTGCTGCGATAGTGAAGGAGACATTCTCGCCTTTTATCGTCTTTAAATCTCTTCTTATTGTCCGAATCGTCATTTGGTTCTCGCTCCCCCGCAGTCCCAGCTGGGCCGCAGCGGACGCGAGCAGAAGGGTCTTCTCTGACCCGTCATCAAGGACGGCGTAAGTGTCCATGACTTTATCTTGGTAGCTCAATGTTACACGGACTACCTTTAAGAGCACTTGGGCGCCGCTGCTGCTGGCGGGGTCAATGTACATGACACTTGCCTTTGTGCTGCTCGATGGTGCAGGTGCAGGCTTTCTTCTGTTACTGTCGTGTAGGACATCTAGGTGGGCTCCGTCACACCGACTGCACCTCTTCTTTAGGCGGCACTCGGCTGCCATGTGACTGCGCGCACATCGGTAACAGCGCCTGTTGGACTTTATCCATTGACTCACTTCTTCTGCATTCATCTTTGTGAACAGGTCACATTGTGACAGCCAGTGTTCCTTCTCGCAGTACGGGCACACCATCTTCCACTTCTCTTTTCTCGAGGGGGTACTGTGGTTCTTACTGCTCGGTACTGATTCTGATTGGTGCATGACAGTCACCGATCTTCTTCCATCGTTTATTCTCCTGGGTCCCTCTCTGGAGCTTGGTGTGCTCCGCACGAACGTATCCAGTCGTAAGCTGCTGACTTCTCTCACCAGGAAGTCGGCTAGATCGAGGAGGGATGGTTCGGGACCGTTAGGATCACGGTGGTCTCTCTGCCGCCTAAAGCGCTCTTGTCTGGCGGGTGGCAGCTTCTCTAAAATCCTCTCGACGTTAGAGTTGGCGTATAGCTCGTGCATACCCTTTTCTCGTTGCGCTCCCAGCATCCCTACCAGGGACTGCACTTTTATAGACAGGTCGTCTAATGAGCGATTGTCTGTTGCTGGGGGTAGGCGGTCAATATGCCTTATCTCTTGGATTACGTAATCCCATATACGTCCATATCTCTGGTCCAGCGCTGCTAGAGCCGCGGTGTATGGGGTCGTAGAGGTGGCATAGGCTAGCGCTATATTGTGCGCTCGGGGTACTTTCAGGTGCTTCAGTAATATTGCATACTTGTGACGTTCATCAACGACATCCACCATCATTGTCTCTAAGCACATTCGGAGCTCCGTGTACTGTGCCCGATTCTCATGGGTGAAGTCTGGGATGGTCGGTGTGGCAATGTATGACGCCGTGGATGGCTGATACATCGGCGAGCGTTGGGGGAGAGGCCTCCTAGGCGAGTCTCCTCTTGCGCCTCTCTGTGGGCTGGTACCGGCAGGGTACCATGGCCCGCTGGTCCAGGTGCTATTCCTCGGGGCTGGTCGTGCATCATGCTCACCCGTGAATAGAGTCGGGGGTCTGTAGCGCAGCGCCGCGGGGGTATAGCCTGGGCTGTACTGGACCTCCTGGTCCGGTGGAGTACTGTGCTGTCGTCGGGCTTGGTTCTCCTCCTCTCCCTCTTCTTCTTCTATCAGGTCCTCTAGATCCTGTAGTCGTTTATTTAGCTTCTCCGCAGTGTATGCTGCTCCTTCCTTGTAGCTGGGTCTCGCTTGGACCGGTCTGGGAAGGGGGTCTGCGGGGGGTATAGGCTTGGTCTGTTGGTCAAGTTCAGGGTCGCTTGCTCGGTTAGGAGACGCTGCCCTTGACTGTTGTCTCGACGAGTTCCTTGAACCCCTGGCGGAGGGAGAGGGTGTTGCCTTGAGGATCAGCTGCTCCATTAGTTGCGCTTGTAGCTTGTCGCGCTCGGCTTGTAGTCTGTCGCGCTCGGTTTCGCGCTGGATGAGAGCGAGGTCGCGCTCTGCTTCTCTTTGGGCACCGGCAGCGGCACGCTGGGTGTCTGCTCGGTCTCTTGCCATATTCTCTTCCGTCTGAAGGCGTCTCATCTCCAGGCGTATGCGCTCTTCTTCGCTCCGTTGCTGTGTCTGGAGTCGATCGCGTTCACCCTGAAGTCGATCGCGTTCACCCTGGAGTCGATCGCGTTCGGTAGAGGCTGTCAGGCTGACGAGGAACGCCTGTGATAGCATCCTCTCCGCTTCGCTGGGGGAAGACGGTTGTAGAGGTGAGCCGCTCCTGGCGGTACTCGTTGGGGAGTCCTGGAGCTCTATTTCCTCGGCGCTCTCCTCCTCTTCTTCCGTGCAGAGTTCTCTCTCTGTAGGGTTGTCTTCCTCCCGGGGCTGGTCGGGGACTACTTCTTCGGTATTGGCGGGGGGTAAAGGCATGTCAGCTCCCCACCGTGAGCTTGGTCAGTTACATTAGAACCCACTAGGGCCTCTGTGGTCGGGGTAACCTGGTCGTTAAGGTCAGACATAATTTTACTTTCTACTTTTACCGCGTTTACCGTTTGTAGAAGGCTAGGTAGTTGACTGACAGCGTAATCCTCTAAGTACGGAGGTGGCTGTCGTCTGCGCCGCGGGCGTTCTACGTTAGGAGGACCGTTTCGTGGAGTGTTCATCATAGGCCATTTCAATATTAATAACACTATATTAATATTACACTAGTTACCCTCCGGCTCGAAGGACCAATTGTAACTGAGGGGTACAATTCCCTGACTGTATTGATAAGTATGGTATCATTAAACCACTACCGCTTTATGTACTTTAACTACTGGCCACACAGTACATGATATAGATATGATGAACACTTTCCCACCATGAAACCAAGTCCACACAAATGTATAAGTCGAATATTTAATATATAGCAAAGGGTATATACAACGTTCACTTAATGACATTTATGATTTGAATGCACTTGTAAGGCAAATGAGTATTCGTAGGCAAATCAACATTGAATGTCCAATCTCTGGTTACGCAGGAAGCAAGTATACAACCTGGTTCTTTAGGGAACTATAGCGATGGTACTTAATGATTATAGCTGGATATACTAAAGGGGGGTCCTGCTGGTTGTAAGTCAGTAGGGGGGGGGTTAGGAGAGCCGCCGGCGATATCCCATCTGGCCAACGATTTCTTGGGAGAATTCAGAGTGCTGAACACGGTGCCCACAGAACCTTGGTCCACAGATGAATACCGTTGGGCCCTCTTGTAGACGGTAGCTGCCGGTCCACAACGAAGAGACGTGAGGCGACCTCACTCGGGTTAGAGCGCCGTCTCACCTGGACTCCTCTCGGGGGTAGTTCCAACACTTACTAGTGTTGGCTGTTATCCATGGCATAATCAAAGCACCCAAAGCAAGTAGATAATCCAAGCCGTGTAGGGCTCGCCGTCGTCCGGGTAAGGTAATCCAATGTGCAGGTCCACTCGTCCTAGCCCAGAACTCCTCGGATGAAAGCACCACACGTGGTCTGCCCAGCCTGGTTAAGACTCTAGATAACGTGAGGAAACGATGGGGGTACTGCTCACTTTATAACTCTAACCGAACGATGCACCATACATAATAGACTATTATTAACTTAATAGAAATACGTCCCACTCGACGGTATAGTGCCAAACTATGACAATTCAACTATTAATCCACACAATGTCTCAATGCCATTCTGAGGCCAAATTGACCATACTGCACCACACGTGTATCGTGGGTGAGGCTTAACGTCTTGCCACTAGGTTGGAGGGTAAAGAACTAAGGGCTAAGGGCTAAGGAAAGTTCTACTTTACTTGCGCCATATATATATGCGCTGTGAACAAATAGTACCATTCGTATTTCGGCAGACGTATTCCTACGCGGAACCGGGCTAGTAACGACATGTTCGTCGGCACGATTGAACTTGAACCAAGGGGCTTGGCTGCTGGCGCCAAGTTCTTGTCCAATGAGAGAATGAAACTATTATGGGCTGTTAGTAGACTAAAGGGATATTCAGTGTATATGTACAAGGAATATACAAGGGATATCAAACGATATACAAATACTATTAAATATATATCCATAAATAAATATATATATTCGGTTTAATCTGATCCTTCACAACAAGTCCTAACAGACCTCCACTGGCTCCACCTCACATCAGTCCTAACAGACCTCCACTGGCTCCACATCACATCAGTCCTAACAGACCTCCACTGGCTCCACATCACATCAGTCCTAACAGACCTCCACTGGCTCCACATCACATCAGTCCTAACAGACCTCCACTGGCTCCACTTGTTGTTTGTCTCACTAACCACCACCAGTGTGAAGCGACTTTGAGTTCTAGAAAAGCAATATACAATGTAATGTATTTTTGTATATTTACATATTTTAACTGTATATTTTGTCCTGTTTACATTAGGTAAAAATGTGTGATGCACCGATGTGAATATTGTGGCCGATACCGATAACCGATATTAATATTGCTGGTCTGGCCGATACCGATATTTACCGATGTCGATATCTCTGTATAGAAAACACTTTTTTATGATAATCAAATAAAGAGCTATTTTCCAAAATGCTTTTTTTTTTAACTTTTGTAACTTATTTTCAGAAATGACTGGTATTTTTAAACTATTTAAGACCAAACCACAAAAAAAAAAAAAAATTAAAAGGATTTAAAACGAATTAAACTGTAGCCTGGTAGCGTGTAGCTTATTGCCAGCGGAAGAGTGCAAGAATGCTTCCGCATTCGTCACCGCACGCCAGTACGGTAATGCGCCTTTCCTTTCGCCCCGCTCAGACAAATGCATGTAGTACATTGCAACACAACGCAGCATTTCCGCGTACATTGCAACTAATCAATTGGAGTTTGAAAGTGATATCAGAAGAAACTACTCAACCTCGGCTGTCTTTAACTATGAGTGAACACAACGCATTGTAACGTTAACGCAGCTGTCAACTGTACTTTACTATATAGATGTATTATTATCGCGACGCGTCGTCACAGACTAAACAGTGTTCTGGATTTTCCTACAATGGATTATTGATTGTAAATTGAACCCTTGCACTGAAGAACCATTATGAATCTGTGTTAGAAAATGTTTTGGATCTAAATCACTTGGAGTTTGAAAGTGATATCAGAAGAAACTACTCAACCTCGGCTGTCTTTAACTATGAGTGAACACAACACTCTAACTTACCATGTTTAGATAATGAAGTACTCAACCTCTACTGTATTTAACTATGAGTGAACACAACACTCTAACTTACCATGTTTAGATAATAAAGTACTCAACCTCTACTTGTCTACTGTCTGACTGAACACAACACTCTAACTGTAGGAAAATCCAGAACACTGTTTAGTCTGTGACGACGCGTCGCGATAATAATACATGTATATTCCATAGTAAAGTACAGTTGACAGCTGCGTTAACGTTACAATGCGTTGTGTTCACTCATAGTTAAAGACAGCCGAGGTTGAGTAGTTTCTTCTGATATCACTTTCAAACTCCAAGTAATTCGTTGCAATGTACGCGGAAATGCTGCGTTGTGTTGCAATGTACTACATGCATTTGTCTGAGCGGGGCGAAAGGAAAGGCGCATTACCGTACTGGCGTGCGGTGACGAATGCGGAAGCATTCTTGCACTCTTCCGCTGGCAATAAGCTACACGCAGCCCGGTAGGCCTATTTCTAACATTATATCTCAAAGTGAAAAATAGTACCATATCGGTTATATTTCAGTTAAGACTGCCTCATTGATCACTATGATGTTAAAATGTGAATTATAACTCCTCCTACGTCCTGAACTTCTTACTGAAACCTACTGATTAGCCAGTGGATCATCCTGCATTAACGTCACTGTCTGTCGAAGGTCGTACCAAGTTCAGTGACAGAAGATTGCAAGGAATCCACTGATACCAAACATGTGATGCTAACTTGTTAGGAAAGTGGCTAAATATTGCTCCTTTCTCCAATCTCTAGACCCGGAATATAACGATGACCCCTATTTTTCAGGGTGTCATTATCGGGCCAATATGGTGATTTAAATTAATCAACCAATCAATTAATTAGCTAATCAGTCAATCATTTGTTTTGGAATCTATCCATTCTCTTTCTCCCATTCTACCTTGCTTGGTTCAAGCCATTGGCCCTTCTAAGGTTTCTCCCCTCCACATTGCCTGTGGTGCTTTTTTCCTATTGCTAGGTTTTTAGTGAGTTTTTCTTTACCTTCGCGTGGGGTATGTCTGGGAGTGTTGCATTCATTTATTTATTTTACATTTTATTTTGGATTTCATGGTGTTTTTGTTTTGTTCTTGATTTATTGTGATGTTTCTTCTTGACTTGTTTAAAGAAGACGTGTCCGGCCCATGGAGACATTAACGCGCGTTGTCAGGCCTTACATTTGATTTGATTTGATCCATCTGTCCAACACTAACAAGCTACTTGGAAGATACCAGGAAACCAAAGGCCAAAGCTTGCTCGCACCCTGTAATGTACTACATCAGCCAGCGTTCTGTTGGAAGAAAAGCAGCCCGACTAGAATCATAAACATCAAAGTTCCCTGTTCTTTCAGTCATTTAATCATCCCTTTCGAGACGCTTTCGAGAGTTTGATTCGCTGGGCGGGTTCAGAGACACCAGCTGTGGAAGCAACATCAGAGCCGTTCCGCTGAAGAAGAGGGGGAAAAAAGATATATCGCTGTGTCACGAGAAGAAAAAAACATAAAACATTCTGCTCTCCTCCATCTCACAGACAGCAATGGAGTGAATTATAGATCCTTCCATCTTTCAAACGCTGTTGTCCAAGCGCCGCTTTCTCTTCGGATAACTGTGAGCAGCTACACAGAGGCGCCGCCGAGCTTCGTATCGAAAATGAACTGACTCGGAAATGAGAGGAATCAATCAGCTAAGCCAAAGAGAATAGAGCAGGAGTCGTCTGTCGGCCTCGGGAAGGCGCAGAGTTCCATTTCTATAGTCTGTGTTATAGGGCTGAACCACACTTTGAAAGAATATTCAATTGCAATTATTTTTAGATATTGCGATTGCGGGTGGGGGAGGAAATGTCTTTTGTGGTGTCTTTTGTGGTGTCTGTAATAGTATAAGTAGATTTTTATGTTTCTATGTTCTGTATTTATAATTTTTATGATTGCTAATGTCATTATTATTGTTGTTGTGGTATTGTGGTGTCTTGTTATTATTATTGTTGCCGTGTTGTGTTTGCCCTGTTTTATGTATAAAATATAAAAGAAAAAAAGATATTTGAAAAAAAATATATATATATATATTGCGATTGTGATTAACAATATTAGAGGGAATGATCATTTTAGCTTCGATTATTCAGATTTGAGGGAAAATCTATAAAATAGCACGCTGTGATTTCACCAGTGGATCTGCACCAATCAAAGATGTTTATTTCTTTATAATTTTTTAAGTCTGTAGAGTGTGATCTGATTTATTATAGTTTTTTTTTTTAAGATATATATTTGATTCAACAAAGGTCCTAGGTCGGATTCTACGATTCTACCCCAGGACGTTGCAATTACACAGTGTGCATCCTATAAATGCTGCTAAATGCTAAATGGCTGCATTTATATAGCGCTTTTATCCAAAGCTATTTACAATTTGTTCCTCACATTTTACCCACTCACTCACACATTCACACACCGATGGCAGAGGCGACCATGCAAGGTGCCGACCTGCTCATCGGGAGCAGTTAGGTTAAGTGTCTTGCTCAAGGACACTTCGACACGCTGCCCAGGAGGAGCGGGAATCGAACCGGGAACCTCCGGATTACCAGCTCCGGATTGCTCTACCTCCCGAGCCACTGTTGTCCCATCATGGTGAACCACCAGGAAACCCCAGAGCGGGTCATCTCTGCAGCACCACAACACTTATTTTGAATGGTATGACATTTTTCCGTTATGAAATACTGCAGCCTACTGCACTTGGCCATACTGCAATTTCAATAACCCTTTTGTTTCATTGTTCAGCCGTATTCTGCATGTTCTGAATGTCTGTTTTTACACAATAACAGTCTGATTGGCTGAGAGCTGCGTGTCATTCGCTAGAACATCACGGCTAGGAGTTGCCTAGCAACACATACTGTGTATATACAGAGATGAAGAAAGTCATCATCAAAGCTTGAGCTTAAGTGTTTTATTCACAATGCAAAATCACATCATTTATTCAGATGACACATTTTCCTTTTTTTGGTCAGACAATAATATAATGTTTGATTTGTTTTATTTTTTATACGATGATTTAGTATAATATATTCACTTCCGTGCAAAACGGTGTGATCACTTTGTTGTTAGTGTATAAGTAAAAGGTAAAAAATTACACAAAAAATTACACAAAATCTATATATCTATCCATCCATCATTCTATATCATATAAAAACTGTTGTATAAAATCAATCCATCCATCTATATATATATATATACTGTATATCTATCCAACTATCCATCTATCCATCCATCTTTCTATATCATATAAAAACTATAAAAGCAATAGAACCCTCAAGGTGGTATGTTATAGTATAACATAAGCTAAGATGATCTACAGCCGGTGACCTGTGATGTTACAGTATTGTATAGTTGCTGTAACACACACCCTCCATTAATGTTCTATTGCTTAAAAGCCATTCGTATATATTTTCTTGAGAAGTCCCACATGTGCCCCGTTGGGAGAACTGTCACTGTGGAATGGTGTCTCATACAGCCTGCTGTTAAATCATGTAAATAACTCAATACTCTGGTAGAGCGTGAGGAACAACAGGACAGCTCGTCAACAGACACACTCACAGCAGGGAGGCCATTAGCCTCATACCAAGAGAGAGAGAGAGAGAGAGAGAGAGAGAGAGAGAGAGAGAGAGAGAGAGAGAGAGAGATAGAGAGAGATAGAGAGAGAGGGAGAGAGGGAGAGAGAGAGAGAGGAGAGAGAGAGAGATAGAGAGAGAGAGAGAGATAGAGAGATAGAGAGATAGAGAGAGAGAGAGATAGAGAGAGAGAGAGAGAGGGAGAGATAGAGAGATAGAGAGAGAGATAGAGAGATAGAGAGATAGAGAGATAGAGAGATAGAGAGATAGAGAGATAGAGAGAGGTATCTGTAAAGCATTCCCGGTAACTGGAGAAAGGTATTCCCGTAACCTATAGGTAACCGAGAATACCTTTAGGTACCAGGAATACCATGCCTAGGTATTCTTGGTTACCTAAATAGGTATTCCCGTAACCTGATAGGTATTCACGGTAACTTTAGATATTGATATGTATTCCGGTGACTTGTGAAAAGGAGAGGTTACCAGGAATACTATTACCATATAGGTATTCACGGTAACTTATATGTATTCCGGTAATTAATTAATTGAAGCTAACACATCATGGAGGCCCAGGCCGTTAGCTACAAGCTACAAGCTAACAACACATCATGGAGGCCCAGGCCGTTAGCTACAAGCTAACAACACAACATGGAGGCCCAGGCCGTTAGCTACAAGCTAACACATTAATTAAATGTATTAATATTATCAGGGGTAGGCTAGCATATATAATAGAATGGTGGCATGGTGGTGTAGACTGACTAGGGGCATGGTGGTGGTGTAGACTGACTAGGAGCATGGTGGTGGTGTAGACTGACTAGGGGCATGGTGGTGGTGTAGACTGACTAGGGGCATGGTGGTGGTGTAGACTGACTAGGGACATGGTGGTGTAGACTGACTAGGGGCATGGTGGTGGTGTAGACTGACTAGGGGCATGGTGGTGGTGTAGACTGACTATGGGCAGGTTGGTGTAGACTGACTAGGGGCATGGTGGTGTATACTGACTAGGGGCATGGTGGTGTAGACTGACTAGGGGCATGGTGGTGGTGTAGACTGACTAGGGGCATGGTGGTGTAGACTGACTAGGGGCATGGTGGTGGTGTAGACTGACTAGGGGCATGGTGGTTGTGTAGACTGACTAGGGGCATGGTGGTGTAGACTGACTAGGGGCATGGTGGTGGTGTAGACTGACTAGGGGCATGGTGGTGTAGACTGACTAGGGGCATGGTGGTGGTGTAGACTGACTAGGGGCAGGTTGGTGTAGACTGACTAGGGGCATGGTGGTGGTGGTGTAGACTGACTAGGGGCATGGTGGTGGTGTAGACTGACTAGGGGCATGGTGGTGTAGACTGACTAGGGGCATGGTGGTGGTGTAGACTGACTAGGGGCATGGTGGTGTAGACTGACTAGGGGCATGGTGGTGGTGTAGACTGACTAGGGGCATGGTGGTGTAGACTGACTAGGGGCATGGTGGTGGTGTAGACTGACTAGGGGCATGGTGGTGGTGTAGACTGACTAGGGGCATGGTGGTGGTGTAGACTGACTAGGGGCAGGTTGGTATAGACTGACTAGGGGCATGGTGGTGGTGTAGACTGACTAGGGGCAGGTTGGTGTAGACTGACTAGGGGCATGGTGGTGGTGTAGACTGACTAGGGGCATGGTGGTGGTGTAGACTGACTAGGGGCATGGTGGTGGTGTAGACTGACTAGGGGCATGGTGACCAGGAATACAATTTTTTTCCAAAATTCAGTTCAAATGCCATCTTGGAATAACAAAACAACGATTGTGTGCAGACAATTGAAAATGTTGGGTTCCTTTCCACTTTCTTGAATATAGAAAAAATTAAAATACTTGTTCTAGAACTGTATTTTTTGCACTTGTTTGTTAAGTTACTGGGAATACCCTTTCCTTGTTTTTGCTCATTTTAACAGACAAAACACAACACATTATAGAAGTTCTGGTTTACACCTAACCCTTATTATTGCTGTTATGATTTCCAAAAATAAAATCTCACCAATCTTTAGTAAAATAGGAGATTTAAGTGTTTATCTGGAATTGTGAGGATAGGTATTCGCGGTAACCTGGGATCAATATGTGAAACGTAATTATCTCCTAAAATAATTGGCCACAAAAGACTAAACTCATTTTGGTTGTTCATTGGGGTGCCAAGATCATGCCCAAAACATATCATGCATCTGCCATGAAAATTAAGCCTTTTTTGTTTGTCATCAATTGAAGGCCATGAACTATGTTGACTCATATCCTCTACCCGTATTTTTCCTTCAGATTCAGCTACATTTGAATTATCTTGAGATAACTCGGAGAGAACTATGGTATTATGTTACATGATGATGATATCCCTACAAAACAACAAAAACATTTTAATTCTCTCTTAAATTGGAGGAGATAGTGAATTGGTATTCCCGGTAACTTAGGTCAACTTTAGAGGTCCGCCATCCCTCATTACATGATTTTTTTTTTTTTTTTTTTTTTTTTTGGCATCTATAACAATCATTCTTGACATGAGAACAGATTTGAATGTTGTTCGTATAACGTCCTGGGTTATATGGCTTAGAAATGGGGCAGGTTACCGGGAATACATGCGTTACCCATATAGAGAGAGAGAGAGAGAGAGGGGAGAGAGAGAGAGAGAGAGAGAGAGAGAGAGAGAGAGAAAAATAGATTCTAAATCATTGTATCACACATAAATAAGTGCAGTGTTTGCCCTCTAAAACTCTTTTTCTTAAAACCTTGACTTCCTGTGTGCTCACTGAGCGTTAGCTGTATGTAATTATAACGTGATTGGAGAAGTTAATTACCATACTGCTGGTCTCACTGAGAGGAGGGCCCGGCAGGCTGCAGGAGACACGGCTTTCTCTGCTCTGTTTGATGCAACCTCCCTAATTATGTGTTGTGTTTTATCCTGGGTGTTAATTTATCACATAATGGAACTGACAGGTTATGGAAAATGGATTTTGTCTGGTCTGAGTATGGATTTGGCAGTCTGAAATGTTATTCAGGCACTGGGGGGGGGGGGGGGGGGGGGGGGGAATTACGTAGGTACCTCCCCGCCGTTTTGGCCAGGGTTTGAAATCTCCAGATTAGCAAGCATTAACAAGCCCAAACAAGCTGTTCAGAATTGCTCATCCCTCAATTTTGTCACAATGAATTAGGTCTGATTAATCAATTGGCTGTGCTTTTCGGAGCCAGAAATGCTGTTTGCCTAATCATGTATACTGCCCCAGTTCGTAAAAGTAGTTGGGTATGTGGTAGCCAGGCAGGGTAGGACATGAGTCATTTAAAATGTGGTGTGTTGCTGAAAACAATATAATAATAATAATAATAATAATAATAATAATAATAATAATAATAATAATAATAATAATAATAATAATAATAATAATAATAATAATAATGCAGGACCAGTTCAGAGGTCTTGAACACTTTGACTGCCCAAGCTTAATTCCTTTTTACCCCCTTGAATGCCCAAGGCCACTTTAACGTTAATATTGCCTAATCTATGTTTTAAATTATGGCTATGTGTCTAATCTGCCCGTCGCATTATCAATGACCTATTTCCAGTCAACATTGTCGAAGCAGATTGTTTTTTTATGGTTCATTTCCGTTTCATAGCATTTAGAAAACCCCTCGTTTTCACGGAGAAAAAAGAGGTTTCCATGATAATCGCCTTTTACTGGAATATTCTAGAACGTTGTCATTGTTCGGCCTATTTATTAATTGTTTTCAAATAAACGCTAGATTATCGATAGTATATGTGTACGCATGCACGCTCGTGGCGCGCGCTGAAAATCGCTTCTCCTATTTCCTGACGGCGCGCACAGTCAAACAGCGATATCACATAATCACATTTAAAAAAGCTTATATATCCGTGAAAACTGGTCTGATTATCCTTAGACTTGTAACATAGATTCCTTACCTGAGATCAGATGGTATCCAAATGGGTTATTCCAATTCCTGATCGCCATTCGAAAAAATCGCTCCTTTTAGTGATCCACTGTGTATACAGTCAAACACATTCCCTGCGGCTCCGAGAGTCCAGCATGAAGCTGGTAGATGCCGGCTGCGTGAGTGAGAAGTAAAATGTGGAGTGCAGGTATTTTTTTCAATCCAAAAGGGTGAATTACCAACTGGGAGACGATAGGGGGTGCTTTTTTCACATCTGAGCGCCTGAGGTAGCTGAATTTCCAACGGTAGACTTGGTTGATGAAATATGATTTCAGATCGCTTAAAAAAAAGAAAAAAAAAAAAAAAAAGAGAAAATACGAGAATTCTCGTGAGTGGGCATTCAACCCGCGGGGGGTAAACCCGAAAAATCTCGGGTGTGGCATGCAAAGTGTTAATTGGCATGCAATTATCCTCAATGTTTAGCGGTTAGCACACACACACCGGAACACACACGCATGCATTGTTTTTTGTAGGATCGCCGATGCGATTTGTCTCTGCGATTAACGTTAATCCGTCGTCCTTCCCCCCCAAGGGCAGCCGGGAGCAGACAGGCGTCAACGAGGGCCGCGCCCGGGGACCAATCCAAGTGCTTATGCCCGTCTTCGTCAAGGACGCCACAGCGTTAGCGATCTGTTGTTGTGTTGTGCATGTTTTTCCATTGGGTTTATCTTATCAGGGGGGGAAACCCTTGAGAGCACGGGGAGAACATGCAAACTCCACACAGAAAGGCCTGGGAGATACCCCACCTGGGTACCTGGCATCATGGAAACCTGGTCCCCAAGCGTGAATCAAATCCTGGACCTTCTTGCTGTGAGGCGACAGTGTTAACCACTACACCACCGTGCCGCCTAAAAGGTGAATGAAGAGGTGATTGAAAATAAACAAGGAAGCAGGTCCACGGCTACTGACTGACTGAATGTGGACAAACACTGGCCAAGGTGACGACTTCCTCTGCAACCAGTTTCACTTCCTGCGGAGGGGGCCATGGGGAGGGGGGCGACAGTGGGAACATCTGAAATCTGGGAGGAACATCTGGAAGCTGGTGTGTGTGTGTGTGTGTGTGTGTGTGTGTGTGTGTGTGTGTGTGTGTGTGTGTGTGTGTGTGTGTGTGTGTGTGTGTGTGTGTGTGTGTGTGTGTGTGTGTGTGTGTGTGTGTGTGTGTGTGTGTGTGTGTGTGTGTGTGTGTGTGTGTGTGTCAGCGTTTCCGTTAGCCGGTAATTACCGGTATTTGACTGGCAAAATCTGTTGAAGTCCGACAATTTAATCTCTCCGGTCATAGTGTCCGGTGAAAATAGTTCCCTCTGGGCACAGTTTGATTATTTGAATTGTATTTGGATGGGCTGGAGTTGGGTGGCCTATGCGATGAACGAAACAATCATTGCGTTTGTTGTCGTTGCTTCGCTCAGCGAGAGCTTGCTGCTGGATTTGCGGAAGGCATGCAGCTGCAGACCCACAGAACCCACCAGCTTTGCTGGCACAGTGCGGTCCCCAGACCTGGAAAGCTGCTCTGCGGGTCTGCAGCTGGATGCTTCTTGCAAACTAACTGCGGCGCTCGCGCTGATATTGTTGGACCGGCTGCTTGGTGGAGCAACGATGAAACGAATGTAATGAATCGTTCGTCGCATGGGCTATTTAATTTTGGCCTGTTTTGGTACGGTTCGGGTGGTCAAGTTGTGCTTGGAGGGAGTTGTTTTCACCGGACATTATGACCAGCACCAAGTCGTTGGGACTAGGTGGAGATATACATCACGCAAACCCACGATAATGTTGCCGTCTCTCTGCCAAATTTCTCAGTTCTTCGCTTGATATAATTAATACAAATGTCCAATATAACGGAATTCGTTAGCTCATAAATGTGATTATAACAGACTGCTGTTTATTAATGTCGGGCCGACTGCCCACAGACACAGGTCTATTTGATTTAAAGTCGGCAGCAGCACGAAGTCTCTGGACTTATTTTATTTGGAATATAATGACTGTATACGCAAAAGTAGCCTAGCTTTAAGTTAAAATATTATAAATCTACATGCCTTGAGGATGTCATTCTTTATATTGAGTTGTTTTTAAGCTCAATAAACTCTGACCGGAATTTATCTCATTTGACCGGTAGATAAAAATCTACCGGACCCTGAGACCGGCAACAATTTTTTCTAACGGAAACCCTGGTGTGTGTGTGTGTTGCATGTGAGTGAGTGTGTCTATCCGTGCTATGATCTGCTATGATCAGGCCAGCAGGGATTACAAGTGAGTCCAGAGGCCGGTGGAACCCCCATCTCAGATTTCCATTGTTAGATATGTTTCACAATGCTCTGTAATTAAATTCAATTAAATTCAAACCTTTATTTATTCTCGAAAAGGACAATTGAGGTCACCCTCATTTTCAATATAATAATAATAATAAATAATAATATATCATATAGCACCTTTCACACATGGACCACCGCCCAAAGTGCCCCACAGCAAATAGCATAAAATGAACACAGGCATTAAAAATGTGCATACAGTTGACAGAATAAAAACAATGCATGAAGTGCAGACGTAAGAAATAGGTATAAAAGACAATAAAGTAGTGCAATGTAGAACATGCAGACATAAGAATTGGCATAAAATAAGTACAATAAGTACAGTGTGCTCGAAAGCATGTGAACCCCCCCTCCGGAACAGCCAGTCCCCCCGAACACCCCACACATTAACCCCCACCACATCCCCATCCAAGATACACACCCCCTGATAAAGCATGTCATGACCAAAGGAAAACACAAACAGCCCGTGTGCCACTCACACCGCCACGCACAGGGCGACGGGAATGCCACCCCCGCAACGAGATAACAAAGTGGAGAAAGTGAACATATGAAAATGTAGCTGACTTGTGTAATGGAGGCTGGCGTGGCCGCTCCGCTGCCAACGAGGCTGGTGGAACAGACACGCCCACTAGGTGCCAACTCCACCTACTGATGAGCTCCTCCCCCTGGGACACGCCCACCAGGTGCCAACTCCACCCACTGATGAGCTCCTCCCCCTGATGAGCTCCTCCCCCTGGGGGTGATATCCATCAGTCTTCTCGCTCTCTCCAGGGTGCCCACAGACATTGCAAAATGAAATTTAAGGACTTTCAAGTACTTTTCCAAGCACTATTTTTCATTTTAAAAGGATACAATTAGCTTTTAAATGCAGTTTTTTTTAGTTTTAG